>NW_017728993.1:60819773-60820402 GCF_001723915.1 Gavialis gangeticus
CAACCACCCACACCACCACCTAAGTCCACAGCAGGCAGCAGGGGAGAGTCAGGGGAGCTGCAGACCCAGGTCTGTAGCCCTGGCAGCTGGGGGCCGCCTCTGGCAGGGCTGAGTGAGCAGAGGATGTGGGGGGGGGAGACCACTAGTCTTAGACCTAGGTATGTGGGGTTGGAGTAGGGAGGCTGCAGACCCGAGCCCAAGTCCAGGGTCAGAGTTGGAGCCACAGCCACTGCTCCCCTGCCCCTCACCTTCCTACTGCAATGCTGGCACCCTGGGGCTTTGCTCCTGCCCAGGACAGGGAGCACATCCTACCTCCAGTCACCACCCACTATCCCTGCAACTGCTTCTGCATGGCCAGAGACAGCATGTGCTCCACGCTTCTTTTCCCCAGCTAGAGCTGCAATGGGAAAGTAAGCATCAGCATAGGGGAGGGAGCAGCAGCCAGAGGATGACTGCCATGGGACACAGGTGCAGGGGGAGGAGAAGACCCCAGGGCAGGGGGTGGTCAGGATAGGCAAGTGGTAAGGGGGGACTGTTACTTGGGCAAGATAGGGATGGGCAGGAGCCATAAGGTACAGGCACAAATGGAAGGGGGCAAGCAGCAAGGTGCAAGGCCGGAGGGGGGGGGG
>NW_017728993.1:60820530-60822585 GCF_001723915.1 Gavialis gangeticus
GGGGGGGGGGGGGGGAGGAGGAGGAAGAGGAAGAAGAAGAAGAGAGTAGGGCCAGCAACAAGGGGCAGGCCACTTCACTCCCCTGCCACCTGCCCTCCTGCAGTAGTAGGGGAATACATTTAAAGACAATCATCTAAAATCAGGAGTCTATACATGAAATCTAATATACAGTAAATTATAACAAATTTATAAATTGCATGATTGGGGCCTGGAGGATAGGCCTTATAAAAGGAGAGACTCCAGGAACTAGTCTGGTTCAGTCTGAGTAAGAAAGCCTGAGAGGACTTGATAGCCACTTACAAGTATGTCAGGGGGGAGCAACAAGATCTGGAGGAACAGCTCTTCAGCAAGGTACTCCCCTTGGGAGGACAAGGACCAATGGACACAAACTAATAGAAGGAAAATTTAGACTGGACATAAGGAAGAACTTCTTCTCCATAAAGGCAACTAGAACCTGGAACACCCCCAGCAGAGGTGGTGTGGTCGCCATCCTTGGAGGTATTTGAGGAGGATGGTTAAGCACCTCGTTGAGCTAATTTGTAGCCTCCTGCCTATTGCAGGGGACCAGACTTGAACTTCCAGGTCCCTTCCAGTCCATTGATTCTATGAAAATTTTCCATGTCTAGAATTTAACTGGGGGGGTTGCCTTAAATGTGGGTAAATACAATACTTAAGCAAGAATTCTAGAACACATAGGTACATCCATCCCTCTTTCTAAAATACTCAAGATGGTATAAATTAATGTGATATTACTGTACAAGGTAGAGAAGAAAAATCAGGGTTCTAAATATTGGGGACTAAACAAAGGATAGGAGGGCAAGCTAGGACTGCACAGTGCATTGCTATATGTAAATTAAGGAAAGAAGCAGAAGTCACGAGCTGACTATAACAGGGATAAAGCCAAATGATCCTACACTGAGAACAATTATTCCTGACAGAATAGAACTACTTAAGGGCATATGAAGACTACTGAAACTATTAGACTGTGGAGCTGCTCGGCCAGGAGAAAGAATGGCCTATATATTTAAACCAGGCACTTGACAAAAATTTGTCCAGTTCACACAAATAACCATTCTGTGAGAAGTCTGTTATAACACTGAAAACTAATAAACTTAAATGTATTATATTTGTTTTAGATAAGCCCCATCATCCTCTATCTGTGCTTGACCGCTTAACAGTAGATTAGACAAACACTTGTCTGGAATGGTTTAAATAGGGATGACTCCCATCTTGAGCACAAGTTATAAACAACTTCTTCAGGTCTCTTCCAGCCTATTTTTCTATGTTTCTAAGCTGTTTCTGAAGTGTTCTCCTAGCATCCGAACTCAGTATTTCACAAACTTGTACATTCAGGAAAAGTAAGACTTTCTAAGCCTTCAGTAGCTCTTCTCCTGCTACAAACTCAGGGAGTCCCGGAGATATTCATTCCTCTACAGAGTTATACTTCCAAACTAGAAGCAGACATCACCAAATTAAGCAGATTAGTTGTGCCAAGATGTGTCCCAGCACAGATGACCCCTGGGACACATCTTGGCACAACTAATCTGCTTAATTTGGTGATGTCTGGGAAAAAACATGTTGCCCGTTGTCCTGCAACATCAACAAGCGGGACAGCGTTTTCCCAGAGCTTAAGGGGCCCAGTACTGCGCACACAGGGAATTCCCATGTAAAAATCAGATCCCTCAAGCCCCAAAATGCCTGCCCAGCTTTCTTCACTTAAAGATGCACCACTGGGATCTCTGGGGCACGTCTAAGTGGGGAAATTCAGGTAGGTGCTCCAGGGGTTTGAGGGACCCAAGTCTGCAAGGGAATTCTTGGGGTGCACAGGATCAAGCCCCTGGGGCTCCTGTCCAGATTGGCTGGAGAACATGGGCAGTTGTCTACTGTTGAATAATGGTGGAAACTTATATTAGTAGATGTTTTGGATTGGGAATCCAGAAAAAAGATGACAAAGCTGATATGGAAATACAAAGCGCCCAAGCGAGGGACTAACAATAGAGGGATGGGAGAGAGGAGGGGAACGCAACTAGGTTACAAGCGATACAATGTTAGCCA
>NW_017728993.1:60822923-60829817 GCF_001723915.1 Gavialis gangeticus
TCCTCCGGGTCCGGTCCGGCGGCAGCTCGTCTGGCGGGGTCGGTGTACTGGTGTACTACCTTCAGTCGTAGCCCTCATATGTAGCATGACAAAGAGTATGGACATTTGTCTGCTTGACCTTCATGATGCCATAAAAATTTTTATGGTGGCACAAAACAATAGAAAAAGTGACATCCGTTCCCACCCTTAGGCTCTCCTCACAGTATCTACAGCAGGGGTCGGCAACATTTTTGGGCAGAGTGCCAGAAACACTTGCAACGTCGGCTTGGAAGATGTCGGCATGCCATGGTCAGATAGCAGGGCAGCCACGAGAGGCCTGATCCTTGTTGTAGTGAGTGAGCCTTAGCCTCTTCCCTGCCATTTGCTGAGGCACGCATGCCAAGCGAAATACCTTGGCGTGCCATGCTCTGGCGCCCAGGCCAGGGATTTCCTATCCCTGCTCTACGGTATCAGTTGCTTTAGGTTCATGGTTTAAGCATCTTTCAAACACCACAGAAACTAGAAGCACCTTTTAAAGATGAAAGAACCTAGTTCGCAGTTCTGCAGAGGAACGAATTCCATGGCAAATTCTGCAACTATGGAATTGGAAGTACATGAAGCCTAGTACATCAGGCTCTTCTATAATGCTCCCTACAGTAGCCCTTAGAAGTGACTTGCAAATGGAAATGCTTAAGACTGAAGCAAAGTACATTAGAAAGCAAAATAAGAAAAAAAAAATCTGCATAATTAGAAGAAAATTCTCCCAAGAGAGAAAGAGATGATCTAATACACTCCATTCTATAGGCATAGTCATGCAACAGGTTGCAAGATGGGTTTATTTTATCTCTAAAAATCTGTGCAGCCTTTCCTTGCATCAACAAGATGGAAAACAAGTGAGTTAAATTGGCTGGAGTTCTAAAATACTGCGTGCCCATGGTCTTGAGCCCTTAGAAAGCTAAAAAGATCTCAGGTCCCAAACAGAGAATAAGAAAGCAAGGGGAAGACAAAGGAATGAAGAGAGTCTGAATCATTTCAGGAGTCTGTGCTAGTCCTTCGCTGCTGGTGCATTGGGACATACTACACCCACCAGTAATTCTGCTCCTCTCAAGATATCGAATATGGTCAACCCTTTCAAAATCCTTAGACTTTTCCTTACTCAATGGCATGAAGAACCGTCAGGACAAGCACTAATCAATCACCACATCATCTCTGATCCCACAGTCAGTCAACTAGGATTTAATTGGCCACCCTGTTATTGGGAACTTCTCAACCACTTTCAAACCAGACAGGGTCACTGTCCCCCAAACCTCTACCAACAGAGCCTTCGCAATGACAACAAATACCCTCATGGACAAGTTCAAACCATGTGCCACATTGATGACTCATGTCCATTTACTATGCTACCTGGTGGCCTTCAAGCTCTTCACAATGGTGATGACACCATCTTAAGACAGCTGAAACAATATGCTGAGACTGTATTCATTAAATAGACTTCAGGAGTTGGGACAATAAAAAGATTACTATTTTCTATATTGAAGTTGGATCTCAAAAATGGGTTACTATGTGAAATAGGTTAGCATTTTTAGCAGTTGCCCAGAAGTCCAGAACTGTTCAGCTAGCAGTTCACAAGTCATATGAATGTGTGGCCCTGGGATCTCACCAAGCAAGAGCAGCCAGAGTCTCCGGGCTCCCTCTCCTTCCTCCACCTACTGCTTCTTGCCCTTGCCCCAGCAGCCAGGACAGTGCAGCTGCACAGGGAGCAGAAGGTGAGTCTCGGGCCATTCCCAGGGGAGGCAAAAGAAAAAGGGGGGGGCTGTGCTGGGGGAGTACGGTACACCCATACAGTGTAGTGGTGGGTGCAAGGGAGCATCTGCACAGCATGCCTGATGAGGCAGCCCCTGGGGCATTCATCACCTAGAGCAGTGGTCTCCAAACTTTTTTTTGATCACACACCCCTTTCAGTAAAAAAAAATTTTAAGCACGCACCCCCAATATATGTATATTTATATAAATATACATCTAAATAGAAGTTCTAATATTTTCTTCCTGCACCCCAATGGATCATCTTGCACACCCCACTTTGGAGACCACTGACCTAGAGGCTTAAAAGTTGAACAACCCTGTGCTACATTAACTTCCAAACTTTCACCACCACAGAAAAGCTAATAAAGATCACAAGCCTAATGGTGAGGCAGTGGGGATAAGATTTCTCTTAAGAATATGTATACAGTTACCCATGTACATACAATATCAGTGCAACTGCTCAAATTTTTTTTAATTTAACATGCTAGCTTTGTTTCCATATACATTCAATCAATAATGAAAGGAACTAAAGACTATCACACTCCACTCCCCCCTCAACATGTGAAACTTCCACTAGTACTGGGGTTTAACCAACTTGCTCTCTTCACTTATGAAAAAGCATAGAAAAACATTACTGCCCACAAAAAAGCATGCTATAAATATATAGGGGAGAAACACAAAGATACTTATAACTGGCATCTTTCTGCATAGAACTGGCTACTTTTCAGCCACAACATGCACATATTGCACTACTGACCTGGAAAGAGTGAACATCTGACTTCATTAATGACATGCAACACAATAGGGAAAGAAGATACAAAAGAAGGAAAACAACACCAGCAACTAAAATTTCAGTTGCTTAGGCTTGTATTTTCTCTCCCCCTCCCTCCCAGGAAGAAGAGTCAACAAGACATTTGTCCCATTCACTAAAAGTGTACCCTGAAATTTGCCACTATAATGTCTCTAGGCATTATAAGCCCTCTTCTTTCACTTGTATAGGGAAAGAGGCTTCTGTACAAGTTACTTTTGCTCATTTCTAATCCTATTCCTAACTGGCCACCGCTTTCTTGATTTAAGACTATTGATTTAAGGAGAAATTGAGAAAAGCCAGAGCATAAAAATGTACAGAAGAAAGTTATAAGAAACAAAATCACAACTGGGTCCAGGCCCACACCATTCATCCAGCCCACGGATCGGGGTGGTCAAAATACACTCCATGGGTCAGATCCGAAGCCCCTACTGCTGTCCCCCAGAAGTAGGTGCATGCTCTGCCACTGGACCCCAGCCCTGCTGCCCAAGTACCCTGCATCCATCCATGCCCCCATTCCCCCCGGGGATGCCAGATGGAGCAAGTGAGGTCTCCGTGGAGACTGGCCTGGGACCCACTTGGACATAGTGTGCTTGTGAGGGAGTGAAGAGGCAGGCCGGATCGGAGGCTTCCCCGGCGCAGCAGCACTGAACTCACTCACACACGCCCGAAACGCTGGGCAACCCCTTACCATCTGCAGGTGCAGGGAAGTAGGCGTGGCCCGGGCGGCAAGGACCAGCGTAAGAGGGACGCCGGCGTCCGGAAGAGGAGAGGCGGAGCCGGGAGGAAGCCAGGCGGCTGCAGCGGCAAGAGGAAGCTGCAGCGAGCGAAGCGAAACTGTCCAGAGGCACTGTCGAACCTGGTGGGGTAAGCCGAAGCCTCCGCAGGGCAGGGAAGCAGGGACGACGAGTCCCAGCGAAGACCCAGGCTGCGCAGCGCGGCTAAGAACGGCGGGACCCAGCAGGAGCCGGGAGCCGTAGAGTTTGGAATAGAGGGGCACTCTCTACAGAAGAGGCTGCCCGGTGTCTATAAGAACTGAAAGTTGGTAAGAAGCCAGGGAAAAGGACTAAGGAGCCCTGAGAGGGTCCTAGGAAGGAGTGCTCTAGCACCCAACAGCCAGGTAGGAACAATAGGGCACTGAGGGCAGGCTAGCTCAGTGCCCAAATAACCCGGACTGGAAAATCATTGATGGCATAAAACAGAGATCACAGAGTAAAAGGGAACTACCCACTGACGGGTCCGTGGACCCAAGATGACGACAGATCCGGTGGTACAGGCGAGGGTGCAGGGGTGGCGGAGCCCTCACTGACTAGGGACCCCAAGAGTCCTGGAGTCTCACTTTTGGACTGGTACGCGCCAGAGTAAGATCACTGAACTGGAATAACATCAAAGTCGTGGCAGGGGTATCAAGCGCGTACAGGCCAAGAAGAGGGACCTGTAGTGATTGGAAGCGCTGTGGGCAAGGCGTGAGAGAAGGCGGGTGCAGCATCGGATACCCCGAGCCCGCACAGTGCTCAACTGGAAGGACAGGATGGGGCCACAGGCAGGCAGGGAGCAGCATCTGGGAGCAGGATGGGCAGACACTCCCCGCACATCCCTGCAACGGACGCCAGTTCCACAGCAGCTACAGAGCAGCAAACTGGCACCTGTTGCAGGAAAAAGCAGGGAGCAGATTGTGGCTCTACCCCAGGCCACAGCCCTGTGCAGTCACCACCTTGCAATCCTGCTCCCCACCCCACCTGTCCTGCTCCCAGCCACCTGCAGCCCCATCCCATCTGCACAGCCAAGCACACCCTGGCCACAGAGATCCCAAGCCAGCCTCCATAGAGACCCCAACCACTCCATCTGTCACCCCCAGAGGTCAGTGTGGGGCAGACAGGCCCAGGTCCAGATAGAATAAATTGCCATCTCCCTGGGCCATGCTTCCCCCCACCCCCAGCCAGGCAATTAAACATCTGTGAAGGGCTGAGGCTGGATCAGCACCTCTTCCTATATCTCCATCAGGAGCTCACTAAAACTCCTTAAATAACTCTCCAGCCCAAGTAACTGCCCACCCCTGCCACAGACCAATCCCAGGCCACTCATCCAGTCTATAGGGCCAAATGAGTATGACACCCGTCATAACCTCATCACACCATTTTTATTAGGGCTGTATGAAATTTTGATAGCCGTTTCATTTCAACACTGTTTCAACTCATTTAGAGGTTGAAACAGCAAAATCAAAACTAAACAAAGGCCATCGAAATAGCCTTGAAACAAAACAAGGCTAGTCAAAACATTTTGAAAGTTGCTAGATTGTGCCAGGGCCAGAAAGTCAGCCCAGCTGGGCTCCTGCGTGATCTAGCGTGGGGGATGGCAAGGCAGCCCACCTGGGCTGCCTCCCTGCCCCCGGTATGATCTGGGGAGTCAGAGCAGCTGGGCTGAGTTCCTTTCCCCAGTCCCATGGTCTGGCAAAACGGTTGAAACAGTGTCAAAACAGCCTCACTATTTCGACACAAAACACTGTTCTGTCCAAACCTCGAAACTGAAGTCAGAACAGAACAGTGCTGTTTCATACAGCCCTAATTTATATCTACTGTAAATCCCCAAAGTTATATATGAAAAAGTATTTTATAAGATACACATTGGCATTTATTGAGTTCCTCCACAATGCATCAGCTTAATATGGTCCTAAATACTTTGCTTTGAATGTGTACATGTGGAAACATGTACTGTACCGATTGTGGAATATTTTTTTCCATTAACTAGGCTTCTTCCTATCTTCAGATCATTCAGTGCATCTTAAATCAAGAACACAAAAAAACCTAACTTTTACGGTTGCAATTGTTAGCACATAAATATGAAAAGTTCCTCATTAAAAAAAACCCTTAAAATCACTTTCAGGAAAGGACAAACTTGACTGTAGAAATAGTAATAAAATACTGGTAAAACACAAGTCATGGAATGTAAAACAGCCTGAGATGTATACATATTTGTGGGGGGGTTTTTTATATAGAGATAAAAAAAGTTGCATCAAGGTATCACTATCTAGATAGAGAGATAGCATTTATATCATTTCTTGTGACTATAAACTTAAAACTCAGCTTATATGTTGTATATGTATATACATGTGTGTGTTTGTGTAATATGTATATATAGATCTATCTGGCCCAGATAGTGATACAATATGGTGTTCAGACAGTTCAAAACTTCATACAATGTTCTTGCTGGGATTTTACTTAAACCCACAAACAAGTCACTACATGAAGACATTGAAAACAGAACTACCTGGAAATACAGATTCTAAAACAGGTGGATATATCTATCAACAGGCTTCCTCTGAAAGTATAGAAACAGTGTGTACTCACTTCACACTTCAAAAATACATACATTTTCCAGTCTTAATATCATTAACAGAATCTACCTTCAGCTTCTCTTCCAAAAAGTTTACACGCTTTCCATATCTGACAGCTACTTCACAATTAGAGTCAGAAGACTGAGCAGAAAGGCAAGGCTCTAATTTTGTCTGTTTTGTTTTAAATCAGTTTAGCTCTCCTTTCCAAACCCCCTTGAATTCTAAAGGAATTGTTCCTATTGGTAAAAGTTGTGGTGCCAAAACTATATTTTCTTGCATACAGTTTGTCCCAGAATAATATACACACCTTGTTTTTGAAAGGCAAAATAAAATGCACTGGAGCTTATTGCTCCTGGGAATGTTTTTACATGTGCATCCAGGATTTCAGCACCCTTGTGCCCCAGCCAGCCCCTCTACAGCATAGTGAGCTGGGTTGGAGCAACTCCAGCTAACTGTTCAACTGCTCAGTAAGGCTAAGTACAAACATTTAAAAAGCCCAAGCCTGAATTGATTCAATCTTTGCAGGTTAGTCTAACCTGTGTAGATTGAACAGAAAAACAAGTGAATAGGCATTCATTTTCAATTCTGGAAATGCAGCCATATGCCTATAATAGCTCAGGCTAGAAGCTGGGGAGGGGGCAGTGGGGTGCTAGAGCAAGCCCTCCCTTCCCTTCAGGAGTGGCCAGAAGGCTGGAGGGAACCTGAGCTGGGGGGAGGGGCCTGGCAAGGCCCTGCGAAGCCAACTGGGGAGTGTTTTAGACCTACACCCTGGCCTGCACAATCCCTAGCCAGGGTGTGCCTAGAGGGGGAAGGTGGGGGAACAGCCCTTGCCAGGTTTGCCCCCAAGCAGCTGGAGGTGTGGGCAGATAGCAATCCAGGCAGAGACTCAGGCAAAGTGGGGGCAGGAAATAAACCCCCCTGCCTCTCTTCTCCCACTAGCACAGGACCCCAGTTGGGGTCTGCCCAGCTT
>NW_017728993.1:60829828-60830063 GCF_001723915.1 Gavialis gangeticus
GGTCATAAACAGGTCGGGGGGGGGGGCAGGGGCACAAGTAGGGCATCATGCCATGTACCCCCTGCCCCTCATTTTTTTTTTCTGGCATGCTGGAACTCTGGCACCTTCCAAGGTAGGCATTGTGAGGGTTTTCAGCACTCCAGCCAAAAAACATTGTCTACCCCTGCCCTAACCTGTTCTTCTACTACTCTGAGTGTGATCCTCCAGCCAGTTAGTGACCCAATTGACTGTAGGT
>NW_017728993.1:60835063-60835343 GCF_001723915.1 Gavialis gangeticus
TCTTCCATATCTTTGCTGTCAACTGCACTGGTCATCTGGTAGCTGCCCCTATTTATGAAGGCTAAAGTAAGAAAGGACATTAAATACCACACTTAGTTGAATACAAGATGCAGTTTTCCTCCCCACCCCAAATGCTTAGGGGAAGCTCCTCCTCTTACATTCATATACAAGGAAAGATTATTAAGGCTCATATATGAAAGAGCCCAGCAGGAAAAATTATGCTGAGGGGAAACCAGCACAGGTTCATAGCAGGTAGATCATGCCTGACTAATCTAGTCTC
>NW_017728993.1:60835706-60836057 GCF_001723915.1 Gavialis gangeticus
GGACAGGTTGGACAAATGGGCAGAAAACAACAGAATGCAATTTAACAAGGAGAAATGCAAAGTGATGCACCTAGGGAGGAAAACTGTCCAGCACACCTACTGCCTAGGAAATCATCTGCTCTGTAGCACGGAAGCGGAAAGGGATCTTGGAGTCCTAGTGGACTCCAAGATGAACATGGGTCAGTGTGACGAAGTCACCAGAAAAGCTAACTGCACCCTGTCATGCATCAGTAGATGCATGACAAACAGAACCAAGGAGATGATATTTCCCCTCTATTGGGCTCTGGCCAGACTGCAGTTGGAATACTGCATGCAGTTTTGGGCACCACACTTCAAGAGGGATGTGGATAA
>NW_017728993.1:60836518-60841157 GCF_001723915.1 Gavialis gangeticus
CCACACTTCAAGAGGGATGTGGATAACCTGGAGAGGGTCCGGAGAAGGGCCACTCGTATGGTTAAGGGCTTGCAGGCCAAGCCCTACAAGGAGAGATTAGGGCACCTGGACCTCTTCAGCCTCCGCAAGAGAAGGTTGAAAGGCGACCTTGTGGCTGCCTATAAATTCATCATGGGGGTGCAGAAGGGAATTGGTGATGCTCTACTCACCAAGGCACCCCTGGGGGTCACAAGAAATAGCAGCCATAAGCTAGCAGAGAGCAGATTTAAACTGGACATTAGGAGGAACTTTTTCACAGTTAGAGTGGCCAAGGTGTGGAATGGTCTCCCAAGGGAAGTGGTGCTCTCTCCTACCCTGGGGGTCTTCAAGAGGAGCTTGGATGGGCATCTGGCTGGGGTCATCTGAACCCAGCACTCTTTCCTGTATATGCAGGGGGTCGGACTCGATCTATTGTGGTTCCTTAAAACCCTAACATCTATGAAACCTCATTAAATACACTGTCTATGATTAAGCTGCTTCCAAAAGCTGTATGTGCTTAGGAATGGAAACCTACTATGAAACTGATTAAATGCAGCCAACACTAATCATGACTATAAAACATATGGCCCATATTGGGCAAATACACTGATGGGATTTTTTTGTGCATGTGTGGCCCTTAAAAGCAGGCAGCTGCTCCCCCCAGGAGGAAATAAGTACTGGGCCTGGAGGTACTGCAGTACCAGATCAGTTCTCAGACCAGAACAAGCTCTGACACCCTCACCTAGTGCCAAAAAAGCTGATGGAAACCTACCACAAGGATAGATTAGGACAGCCCATGCTGATGGGAATTTACCACAAGGATAAATTAGTGCAGCACACCTGTTTAAGATATAAGGTAGTATCCACTGTGCTCAGATCCCCTCAATATCAACTCTTCTTAAAGTCATGGTGAGCCACTACAATAAAAACATTTTGACTTCCTCTTCACTACCACAGCTGAGCTGTGCCTTTCTTGCCCATTTCTAATGATTCCTGTTGCTTCACCAGCTTTAAATGTCAGGCAAACATCACCAAACAAAGCCCCAAACAGTTCACCCAGAATCCCTCAGGTGCCAGGCTGAGAGAGGGGCAGCAATGATAAGTGTGGCCCTGCCTTCTATGAGGGGAAGCTGGACCGGGTTGCCCTAAAATGTATCTACATATACATTTTGAGGATCTCAGGACTCATGACAAGAACACCCAGTTCCAGTCATGAGTGAGGGGAGCTAATTAGCACATGGCTTCTTTGTGGGGAGTACGTGGAATATACACACACTGAGCAGCATTAGCTATGGGGTCACCATGGCTTTAAATACTGTTGATTCTGCAGGGGCCAGGTCCAATAAACTATATGATAAATCATGACCCTTCTGGCTTTAGATTAATAATCATGCATAGTTTACCCACAAGTGGGATAGGAGTAAAAGGAAATAGTTGCCTGGTCTAAAAAGACTAAAAGTTGCTTGCATATGTAGCACGTGATGCAAATATTGTAAGGGGTTCAGGTGGGCCAGCGGGTCTTCGTACGGGCATTCGGGTGCAGGTTTTGTAATGGGTTATGGCAGGGGTGGGCAAAATGCAGCCCACCAGGCCATTCTACCTGGCCCGCGAGGCCCCTAAAAAATTTAGAAAATTAATAGTTATCTGCTCCTGGCTGCCTGTCATGCAGCCCTCAGTGGCGTGCCAGAACTCACTAAGCGGCCCTCTGCCTGAAATAACTGCTAGCCCCTGAGTTAAGGTTTTCTTTGTGGAGTGATACTTGGGGAGACAGAGACACTTTTTTGTAAAAATATTAGTTTGTATTATCTATAAGAAGGTACAAAAGTGCTGCTTAAAAGGTGTACTTATATAGTACCTGTGCTAAAACCTGCGACAGTTTCAAAAAGGTGCGTCAACTCTGGATGAACCAAATCTCCAAGTACCCTCTACAGCCATGATATTTCAAAGTCAGTGCTTTCAACTTTGCCCCTCACTTCCATGTGATCAAGGGGAGTAGGGTCTGACAGTAAGGGGTGGGGGTGAAAAAGGGTTGCAGGAGGAAGAAAATTGGGGGGGGGAGGCAGGGCAGAGGGAAAAGGCAGCTTTCACCCCACTCCAAATTTATTTTCCCTGCTGTAGCAGAGGGAGGGGGACAAATTCAAGGCAATCCTCCAATAATTAGATCCTATACCTGGAAAATTATAAGAAATTTACAAGTTTTCCATATACAAAACTTAATTATTGGGAGTCATCTTATATTTGCATAAATACTGTATTTCAGCCTTTTCTACATTTACCCGTAACTAGATTGCCTTCTACATTCCCTAAAGGACTTGGGTTTCTCTGGTCTTCCTCTTACTTTTGACATACTTGTACAATCCCTTTTTATTGCTTTTTATGCGTCTTGTCCGCTGCATCACAAATTGTGCCTTTTTCTCCCTGCATGACCCCGTGCCATGATCATACTTTTCCTTAGTACTATAACTAAGTTTCCATGTCTTACAGGATTCCTTTTGAGTTTCAAGTCATTAGATTGTTGTCTAGCCAGGCTAGCCTCTTGTTGCACTTTCCATTCTTCTGCTGCATTGGGATAGCTTCCTCCTAAGCTCTTAGAAGGGTCTCCTTGAATTACAGCCAGATCTCCTGGACTCCTGTTCTCCTCAGACTTCTCTTGATAATTCAGACTTGCCCCTTAAGTGCTACGGCCATACAACTTTAATCAAACTCATGTGCCGGACACGGTCTCTCTCTAGACCCTGCAGCCCAGAGACAGATTACAGAGATGTCAGTACATCACAAACCTCTGCAGAATCTAAAAGGAAAAGACGCCTTACGCCTGCCCTTACCAACATATGACATTATATGCATATAGCGCACTACATGCATATAGATGCAATAAAAAAAAAAGGGTAGGCCACCACCTACACAACAGTATTCTTGCCTTAATAGGATATTTGACAGTTTTGGACTGCAGTCAGTCAAATGATACCAACTGACTGTTTATTATGCAACTAGTCAACTGGCCAGCTTACCAAACCCAATTTCATCCTAATAGACTCATTGTCTGCATTTGATTTACCCTCACATTTTTCACTTCTGATTTAAACAGCTAACAACTGCAAGAAGGAAAAGATAGGAAGAAATAAAAACATAATATATTGAATCATGTGCTTTTTTAACAGTACAGCTCTGAGTTCAGAAGTTACCTTATTCATTATAGCCTTAGAAAACCTATATGTAGCACTTACTAATTGCCAACCACACTTAGCACACAGAAGTGGAGAGTAACCAGTTTCTCTCCCCAATTTATACCAGGAGATTTATTTATATCATGACTTTCTTTTACCACATTACTGACTAAATCATCATACCTGTGACATTTTATGTAACTTATATTATTAATTACACTGGACAAACATAATAAAAATAACAACTGAGCAAGGGCTAACATGGCAGTTATTTGCCTTAGTAAATAAGTGAGTTCCCAAAGCCACATACTCAATTTGAGTAATTATGCTGAACTCTCCTACGCTGAACACAATGCTGATCTTAGAAACAATATACAAATTTGACCCACCAAGTTTCCATAATTTTCTTCAGAGTGTGAAAGGCACTGAATGGATTGAATTAGCCAAGTACAAGCCAGGAGCCATAGATTCACCTTCATTTAGGGATCAGAATGAGCGCATGGACATGGGGGAAAAAATAAGGAAAACCATTCAAAAAAAAACCATACTGCTTTACACGAAAGTCTAATGTTTGCAAGGTTAATTCACCTGGAAAGTTTTTGCTCAAACGACTGAAGGAGGACCAATATAAAGTATCAAATTCAACAACACATGTATTATCAACTAATATTTATTCCATGTTTCTGCTTATGACAAAACAAAAATTATTTTAAAATTGCTATTGGAATACTTGTTTTCTTTGCTTGAAAGCAGTTTGTTTGTGAGCTTGGTAGAAACTATTTATCACATTATTTCCCAAGTTCTAATTTTATATTTTTTCCAATGCGCAAGGACATAAAACTTTATAATATTTTCAGGATTACCATTTTAAATCTCATCCTTAATACAGCATATTTAATCTGCTTCTGATTTTCTGAAGAATAAACTCTACTTCACCCTGGCAGGTAATCTAAAGATTCTGAAAATGTGAAGGTGTCCCTGGGTTTGCTTTGTTTTTCTTCAAGTTACAAGGAAGGAACACAAAAACAAAAACATACAAACCACTTCATAATGCTACTTCAATTGTTCCTCTATAATGCGACTTTCCATCATTTCCAAAACACTACATTTGACTGATTCTGCTGAAGCAATTATTGTTGCTCCCAGACTTCTAAAACTTACTGGTCTTTCCAAATATGTTGGAAAGGCATTTTTAAATATATTCTCAAAATTACTTGGTCTTTTATCCTTGTATATACAGGACTTTTTAAAAGATCCTCTCGAAACAAATACACATCCTGTTTTTGTAATGAAATATACCATGTGTATGATTCATTCAGCATAAAGGCAAGTAATTGGATTATGTCCCCATAAGCAAAGTTCTCAATTCAGTTTTGTTTACTGAATTAAAACAGGAATCTAAATTACTCAAAGTTCTGAGAATGTACAAAAAAAAAAAAAAAAAAAAAAAAAAA
>NW_017728993.1:60841305-60846022 GCF_001723915.1 Gavialis gangeticus
CCATTGAAGTCAATAGGACACAGACTTGGTTCCAAATATTTTTTAAGAATTAATTTTGGAAAAACAATGGTTGTAGGGAGAGCTGAATCATTATCAATTCAAACATTTGACAATGTCTGAAAGCATGTCAAGTGAAACATTAACACGAAAAAAAAGTTGAAGTCTTAAAGAAGTTTAAAAAATAAACTTAACTAATTTTTTAAAGAAAAATGAGATTAACACTGCTGTTAGAGTACCTTTCTGTGCATGTCCCATTGTGCATTCATGCCCACTACTAGCACCAAGTTCACAAAATCTTTATCAGGGGAGGGTCTTGTAAGGACTAGTCACCAAAACAGTCAGTCATTCTGAAAGTATTGTAATGTTTTGTCATGTTTTAGCTCCCTGCATATTGAGAAAAAATACCAAACTAGAACTTGGGGGAAATCACTTGGTAAATACTTTCTATCATAAGCTTACAAACTAAATTGCAAAGCTAAGAAAACATAAGTATTCCAATAGTGATTTTTAAAATAAGCTAATATGAATCTGTTTTTTAGCAAGTGGAGGTAGATGGGAACACAGAAACTGATGGGAACCAAGAACGTACAGGCAGCCCCCGCTTACCATGGTTCCAATTAGCGCAACAGCGCTCATTTAAAATTCATACCTCGTTTCACTTGGCGCTGAGCCAGTTTCATTATAGCGCTCAGCCAAACAGCAGCAAGAAGCGGTGAGTGGCAGCAAGTGGGCAGGCAGGCATGAGCTCAGGGCCTGCACTGGTGCCGCAGGGCCAGGGCAGCAGGAGCACAGGCCTGGGCTAGCACATGGTGCCAGCGCAGCTGGCAGGCATCAGGGTGGGGAGAAGCAGCAGCAGGGAGAAGCATGAGTGTGGGGCCTCGTAGGGCTGGAGCCAGCAGGAGCATGGGGCGTGGGCTAGCACGTGGGGCCAGAGTGGCCAGCAGGCAGGCAGAGGGGTGGGGAGAGGCAGCAGCAATGGTGAGAAGCTCCAGCAAGAACCAGAAGTAGCCAATTACTTTTATTTACATTAAACCCTATGGGGAAATGCGTTTCGCTTAGCATGGTTTCTCTTAACACTCAGTTTTCCCAGAACCAATTAAGAGCGTTAAGCAGGGGTTGCCTGTACTGAAGCAACTCCCAAAAATATGTTCCCAGAAGGTAACTTAATGTCTAGCTCACAGCTGGTATCAAGTGGAGTGTCACAGAGGACAGTCCTGGGGCTGGTTTTGTGCAACATCTTCATCAATGACCTGGAAGATCGCACAGAGTGTACCCCCTCAGCAAGTTTGCAGACAACACCAAGCTGGGAGGAATAGCAGAAACGCTGGAGGGTAGGGCTAGGATTCAGAGTGACTTAGACAAATTGGAGGATTGGGCCAAAAGGAATCTCATGAGATTCAACAAGGACAAATGCAAAGTCCTGCACTTAGGATGGAAGAATCCCATGTACCAGTACAGGCTGGGGGTTGACTGGCAGGGCAGCAGCTCTGCAGAAAAGGACTTGAGGGTTACAGTGGACAGTAAGCTGAATGAGCCAGGAGTGGGCCCTTGTTGCCAAGAAGGGTAATGGCATACTGGGTTGCATTGGTAGGTGGGCTACCAGGAGGTCAAGGGAAGTAATTCTTCCCCTCTATTCAGCACTGGTGAGGCCACAATATGGAGTACTGTGTTCAGTTCTGGGGGCCCCACTATAGAAAGTATGTGGACAAGTTGGAGAGGGTCCAGCGGAGGGCAACAAGAACGGTGAGGGGGCTAGGGAACACGGCTTCTAAGGACAGGCTGAGGGAACTGGGCTTATTTAGTCTAGGTAAGACAAGACAGAGGGGATTTAATAGCAGCCTTCAACTACCTGAAGGGGGGTTCAAAAGATGGAGCTAAACTGTTCTCAGTGGTGGCAGATGACAGAACAAGGAGCAACAGTCTCAAGTTGCAGCAAGGGAAGTTTAGGTTGGATATTAGGAAGAATTTTCTCATGAGAAGAGTAGTAAAACACTGGAACAGGTTACCTAGAGAGGTGCTGGAAGCTCCATCCTTGAAAGTTTAAGGCCCAGCTAGACAAAGCTTTGGCTGGGATGATCTAGTTGGGGATGGTCCTGCTTTGAGCAGGAGGTTGGACTAGATCAGTGGTTCTCAGATTTTTTTCACACTGGGATCTATTAGCATAACTATCAGCTTGCTGTGAGCCACACCCTCCCAGTCCCTGACCCACAGTCTCTTTCCCCCCTCTTCCCTTCCAGCTGCTGCATCCAGACCCCTACCTCCCTCTCCTGCTGCTTTATGCTGCCCTGCTCCATGGAGCCTTGCAGCATTTCCCTCAGACCTCCAGATAACCCTTTAAAATCCTCTTGTGACCCACATTTGGGTCACAATACATGGATTGAGAAACACTGGACTAGATGACCTTCTGAGGTCCCTTCCAAACCTAATTTTCTATGATTCTAGCCTCCGTTTCTTCTTTGAGGCTCAAAACACTGTCTGTCAAAATCTGAGGTTGCAACACTAAGAGTCAGCATTAAAGGTATAAACCAAACTTCAAGTGGCTGGTCTAGATCTCTCACCTATAGGTATCTCGCTCACACATGCTGTGGCACTGTAGTATTCCAGTGTAGAATAAGCTTTAATCAGGCCCCACCAGAAGGGCACTTAGGCAAACACTGATGTCACTAGAGCAGTGACTTTCCAACTGCTTAAAGTCACGGAACCCTTTCATATCACTTCTGCCAAGGAACACCTACCCCCACGCTAAATACTGACATGGACTAGGAGCCAAGCCACCCAGCCCCACAATGGCAGCACACTGCCTCCCAGACTGCTTCACCATTACCCCCAGTCTCATCATGGACCTCCTGATGGCCTACTGCAGAACCCCAGGGTTCCACGCAACAGTATGAAAGCCACTTCACTGGACGGTGCTTCTGCAACCCTAAAAGACAGTCCTGGCAGAAGACTAGAATAAGCTGGCTTTACTTTGCATAACAGTTGCACAGACATATCAAAATAGTCTTATATTAGTGCAAGTCATTCCACTCTGGAGTAAAGTTACTCTGCAGAAAGTGAGGACCAACTATACATCAGTGTAAACTAAACCAGTGTGCCACTGTCTGTTACCTTACCCATCATGGGATTGACTGAACACTTGCTCAGTGAAAACTAGCCCCCACTGCCTAAGGGCCAAGCACTTTAAGGGGCAGCACACAATGAGAGCAGCCAGCTGGTCAGATGCCCACTTCTCACCACTAAGTAAAATCTCCAGGTTAAATTATCCCCTAGTAATCACATTGTGTGTCTGCATCCATAAAGTATCAGCCCACACATGTGGATGCAAAATTATTTTACCTTCCAAGGCCTCTTTGCGTACCCAAGTGATTTCCCCCTCAGAACCAAAATGCCATATTTAAATAAAATATCACATAAATGCAGCATTTATCAGAGAAACTGCCAGTCTTCAAAGCTAGGACAGTACCCCTGGAAAGACCAAGCAATACCAACTTCTGCAATATGCACTGACGCTACTTCTCCATTACACACTGACACTTCAGTCTGAACCATGTGAGCAGCTTCTTGTATCACTGTGGAGCACATTAACTTACAGAATCAAGGCCCCAGTCAGCTTCTCTTTGAGTGATGATTACAAACATCCTACTATTATTAAATACCTACAGTAATCTGAAGCTTATAAGCAGCATATATGCATTATCAGTCCAAAGAATACTGGATGGATACTTATTTAATGTTATCATTTTCTTGCTGTTGTACAAATACATAATATTCTGTGGTAAGAAAAAAAAACAAGATCAGGTTACTTTACATAAAGGGATTGAAAACATGTCCACTTTATGGAAAAAAATATAAATCACTGGACGGGTCCAGTTCAGTTCCTTGGAAAGAAGGAAAATGGACTAGAACTCTGTAAAAAATGTCTATTCTATGTAATACTTCTCTGGGAAAATGGAGGTAAGGTGCTTCCTATCAGCACAAACATTACTCTTACACCTAGGATAAAATAAAAGATATCGGATATACCCAAAGAACCTTGCCTGCCCATGTCCTTAGACCAACACAGCTACAACCTACACCCTATAACCTAGACACACACGAAGATCCACTAGTCTGCCTGTGGGGGAAGTAAGTAAGTGGTCTCCAACAGCACATTTTGCAGTATGTGGTTTCCTACTGCTGTTGCTAGTCTCAGAATAAGCCAGTTAACTAATCCTGTGTCCAGCCTACACAGCCCCCATGTCCATCAGCTAGGCCCGGTTTGTCTTCTAGTGGTTCCCAGCTGCAAGGGCAATAGTATCACCAGCTGTGAACTCTGGGAGGAGTGAGCTAAAGTTTCCTCCCTACTTCACAACTAGCCCATGTCCAGCGTGTGTGGTGAGGGTGGTGCTGGGAGCCCAGCCCACCCCTCCCTAGGGCAAAGTCTGCACTCCTGAACCCTCCTAGGGCCGAGCCAGCTTCCACCTCCTCGGCACACCGCTCCAAACCCTCCCAGCGGGCCCCACTGAAACCAGGAGCTGTGCTACAGCCCAGCTGATCGCTTGGCTGTCCTCTCCCGCCCCGCCCGGCAGCTGAAGGCTCCCGCTGGCAGCTTCCCCGGGGCTGGGGCTGGCTCTACTCTACACCAGCTTCATCAGAGCCCCCGGGGCGCTCGGGCCCATCCCGCACGCGCACGCCGCGGGCCCCCGACCGACCGACCGGGCGCGAGCAGCAGGTCCCG
>NW_017728993.1:60846032-60849710 GCF_001723915.1 Gavialis gangeticus
CTCACCTGCGGCGCGGGCAGGGCAAGGCAAGGCAGGACCGGCTGCGGCCGCTCAGCCAGCGCGGGGTCTCCGCATCCCGCCGCGGCGCAGCTTGGAGCGGGTGGGGGGAAGAAGAGAGGAGAAGAGAAGAGCCGCGCACACACATACACACGCGCGCACTCACACGAGAGAGGGGGCAGCAGCAGGGCAGTGGCGGCGCCTGCGCACAAATGCCCCTGGCCAAGAGCGGCGCGCGCAGGCGCGGAGTGCAGTGGGCGGGGCGGCGCGTGAAGGCGCGCGGCGGTTGGGTACGCGACGTTAGACCCAACGGGCGGCGGGAGGGTGTTGGTGCTGATCTGCAGGGGTGAATGGATAGATGGGGGTGGGGGGAGCCTGACTAGTCTTACTGTGGCGGCCCCAGAAAGAAAAGACACGGCCGTGCTGCCACTCACAGCCTTTGCCGGCTCTTGCAACCGGTCTCCGCAAACACTTCCCCGCGCCTTCTGTCTCCAGCTTCCCGCAGGCTCTAAGCTAAGGGAATACGCCAGGTAGCCGGCTCCTGCCTCATCACAGGATGGGGCAGCGATCCTCCCCCGGTGCCGTGCCTTGCCGCGCGGTGTTCGCGCTGCTCGGTGCGCAGTCCTAAGTCGCGAGATAAACCCGGAGACTGCAAACGGGAACCTGCGCTGCTAACAGTGCTCGCACCTGGTGTGGCCTGGGTTCTCCCACCAGAAGCCCGGCTCCTGTTTTTCTGTAGTCAAAACACGAGTGTGACAGCTTCTGCAGGGTGCCCTGAGTCGGGTGTGGGGCTCCTTGAGTATAAAAAGGCTGAGAAGCACTGGTCTGGGGCTTCTTGTTATCCCCCCCATAATGGATGGCAAAACTGCTGTCATTAATGAGAAGTACAGGCTTTGTGAGGAGAGGTTGAGAGGGTGAGAGGTTGAGCACCACCAAACATCATCTAACTGGGGCCTTTCCTAAACCCTCAAGCCATCAAATGCTTTGCCCAAAACCTGAGGGAAGCTGGTAACTGTAAACGCATTACTAACCAGATTCACTCAAAACTCATTAGATTGACTTAAACATAATGAGGGCAGGAAAGTGATAAATGTTGGACTCTGTGGCTTTACCCTGTGCTTTTTACACCCTAGACCTGCTTTTGCTGCGACTGTGAGGGGTAAAAAAAAAAAAACTTGTTTAAAAAAGATGACATGGAAATTATGATCTATTTCCAGAAGCCGGGGCTTTAAGAAGAACACATCTTGTAAGTCTTGCCATGAAGTGCTGCTGTCATGGAGACAAGACTTGGCAATACCCACTTTTCCATTCACACCTCCTGGGGATGCTGCATAAACAGCCAGTTCCAACCCAACTGATTTACTGTAATAATACTTAGCATTTCTAGGAATTCAGAGTGCTTTACAAGCATTAACTAATCTCACCAACTTGTTAATTAACCAATTGTTTATATCCTACACTAGGATGAAGTTAGTTATTGCTTCTTTCACAGTTTATTTTAGGAATATGATCATCAATTTGCTCATACATTAGCTAATCCATTGCTGCCATCACAAACTTGGCCCAGTGGCTGTGCATACTACCTCATGTCTGATACAAAGAATGCAGACTCTAGGGACAACAGGTCCAAGAATACAAAGCTCTATCTGAGTTGTCCAGGTTAAATCATGATGCAACATGGCATGCTGAAACATGGTTTCTATGAGGACACACATACAACTTTTTTAAATCTGTAAAATTAAACAGCAAGCCAACCAGGAAGGGGTTTTAGGAAAGGTTTTAGATAGGTGCTCCTCAGTAAAACAGGACGAGACAGAATAGTTTTAGAGATTATATCCTAATGGAATAGCTGTAGAAATAATTGTATTTGCTTTATTCTAATAACATTCTGTGTTTTGCATTTGAAGAAAACAATCTTTTTCTCTTTGTCTTTACAATTGTTACGTGTGTCAGAAGTTGATTTATTTTGAACAGGATGGAATACATCAAAAATATTATGATGTTATCAGAGCTGGCCTTAGGGGTGGGCAATGCGGGTGCACTGTGGTCAGGGGGGTCACACGTGCACAGGCTCCATGAGCAACAGGTAGCAGTGCCAGCATGGGGCATTGTTTGGGGCCCCACATAAAGCCAGGGCAGGCTTTGTGGCCAGTTGCTTGTCAGGCCCTGGAGGAGCCCTGTGGTGGCCACAGGGCACTGGAGCCCCTGTGCCACCACTTGCTGGCCGCTCATTGCCAGGTCTTGCTCTCTCCGCTTCAGCTCTAAGGGGCTGCAGACAGCAACCCCTTCCACAGGCAAATGCCCTGCCCAGCTCCCCCACTTGGCAGATGGAGCCCCTCTGCAGCACAGCAGCAGCACTGGTGACTTGAGAAGGGTGCCAGGTGGGTGCCAAATTACAAGTTTGTCCAGGGCGCCCTTTTCTCTAAAGCTGGTTCTGGGTGCTATTATATAAATCAGTGGTCCAAGTCTCATCAGGAATATAATCACTCCATCTGAAAAAGAATTAAAAAAAAAAATCAGAGGTGGGTCACAGGTATTCAGAAAGATTAATTAAGGGTATGTATAAACTCTTATATGAAGAGAGGTCAACAAGGGTTTTTGACCTTAGAGAAGAAAAGCAAGAGGGAGCATGAAAAATTAGACAAAAAAATTAAAATTCTAAAGAAACATCTGGTATCCCTTTGTCATAATATGAGGAGGGGATATTTGCAATTAAACTGAAAATTGATAAATGTAAATGTAATGAAATAAAATACTTTTTTCATATGCACTCAGAAGATGAGCAGCTCTGAAATGTTGAAATGTGTAACCCATTTGGATCTATAAACTTAAATGTTATTTCTTGAAGAATTTTTATAGATGGGGGGAAGAGAATGAGAAGTTGATGTGAGAATATGTGTATTCTTATTTTTAACTCATGGGGTGCATCCACACATGCAGGTATGTGCACTTGCAGTAGCTCAAATAGAAGTGGTGCAAATTTGAGCCAGGGCTTTTTGCCTCAGTGCACATGCCTGGACATGCACTTTGGTGTGGGGCAAATTGTGCCACCTGGGGCAAAATAACCCCACCTGGCTCCTCCCGGATCTGCAGCCAGGGGGAGTTAGAGCCCAGGGCCAGCACCTGTGCTGTCTCCAGCAGTATAAAAAGCTGCCCTGTCCTGGCCTCAGCAGTACAAAAGGCTGCTCTGTCAAGTAGCTCAGGGCTACTCGATTTCAGGAGCTTCTGGGGCCCAGCCAATTGGTACCTGGGGACACTACCCCTTGTGCCAGCTGGACTGCTGAAGCAGCCCTGAGAGTTCCCTGCACCCTCTACCCACTGCAGCAGTCTGGCAGGGGGGCTGCTCCCTGGCTGTGACCTGTTGCACACCTGCCAGACCCGGAAGGAGACTGCACAGCCAGTAGCGGCATCTGTCGCTCTGGGCCAGCTGCCAGTAGACTGTGACTGTAGAGTTGGCCTTTGTGTGTCACTACTGCCATGTGTGCCCCTGCCCAGCCATCTAAGCAGCTATTGCCCAGAAGATGTTCCAGGTCTGGTGGCCTGCATTGAACTGTCAAAGCATGGCCCCCTAGCCCCAGTTGGCCAGGAAGTCAGCCACAGCCAGCTGGGTCCAAGGCACCAGCTCTGAGCTGGCAGGGTCCTGCCACTGGCCTCCCTAGCAGGAATTCTGGTGTTTGCTGT
>NW_017728993.1:60859828-60860258 GCF_001723915.1 Gavialis gangeticus
TGCTGTTTGAAAAGTGAAAAATCTCTGATAAAAAAATTCAAAAGTCACTCTCTAAAATACCCCAAAATCCATGTTCCTCCGTAATTAAAACAAAAGACCACTATATATAGAGTGAGACAGAGAAAGCGATCAGTTGGGCAATATTTTATTGATATATCTACAGTGTTAAAGCAATTTGGAAAACTACCAGTATCTCTATCATCATAATAAAGCTAATTCTAAATACCTATATGTTTTGTTGCCCCCCACAGGGGCCACAGCCCACCCACAGGGGCCAAATAGCCCTAGCAGGGGCTATCACCCCCGCTGCAGGGCCTACATGCCCCACCCCCGCTTGCTTCCCCAGCCCCCTGAATTGCTCCCACACCTGGCCCCACCCCTGCCTGCTCCCCCAGGCCCCCCAATGCCTGCTCTCCCCCACCCCCGCCTC
>NW_017728993.1:60860679-60861608 GCF_001723915.1 Gavialis gangeticus
GGGCTGAGCAGATCAGCGATGGGGGGACTCAGGGGGCTAGAGAGGGATGGGGCCAGGTGGGGCAGTGATCAGGGGGCTGGGGGAGCAGGCAGGGATGGGGCAGGGATTGGGGGCTCAGAGGGCAGGCAGGGGATGGGGATGGGTGAGGCAGTGATCTGGGGGCCTGGGGGAGGAGACAGGGCCAGCAGGGGTCCCTCCCATGGTCCCCTCTCCCGTCCGCCAGCCCCTCCACCCCCTACTCACCAGCACTGGAGCCCGGGTCCAGCTCCCTGCGGCTGGCACACTGCTTGCCCTGCATGGGAAGGCAGTGTGCTTCAGTTCCAGGGCAAGAGCCAGCCATAGAGACACTCTGACTGCTACCAGAGCATCTCTGTGGAGGACCCAGCCTCCAGTTAGCATTTTTCCTGCCCTGCTTTTTTCTGCTGCCATTTTTGTTGACCCCTGGATATCCAAGGGTAGCTAATTTTGCCCCCATACTTCAAATTTGCAGCACAGGAAATGTTTTCTCATTGCTGCACATGCCACTTGACGTGTCTCAAAGGGCTTTGAAATGCTGCAAGAAGGCACGTGCGCACTTGTCTGGACTTGCCCATGAAGAACATCTGAAGAAGGTTATAAACCAAAAGTTTTCAAACTAAGGACTGTGATCCCAAATGGGATCATAGCAGTTAAAAGGTTAAAAGTGGAGTCCCAAGTCACATTGAAGTTCAATTATAACATCAGGGCTCACACCTTTAGGAAGGCCTTTGACACTGTCTCTCACCCCATTCTCATTAAAAAATTAGGCGACTTTGGTGTCGATGCCTACAGTCAGATAGGTCACAAATTGGCTGGAGGGCTGCACCCAGAGAGTGGTGGTGGACGGGTCATTTTTGACCCGGAGGGATGTGGGCAGTAGGGTTCCCCAGGGCTCGGTCCCGCACTGTTCA
>NW_017728993.1:60862423-60866762 GCF_001723915.1 Gavialis gangeticus
TAGATTCAGGCTGGACATCAGGAAGCACTACTTCACAGTCAGGGCAGCTAGGATCTGGAACCAACTTCCAAGGGAAGTGGTGCTCACTCCTATCCTGGGGGGTCTTCAAAAGGAGGCTAGACAATCACCTAGCCGGGGTCGTTTGACCCCAGCATCCTTTCCTGCCCATGGCAGAGGGTCGGACTTGATGATCTGCTCAGGTCCCTTCCAAACCTACCAACTATGAAACTGAAACAGTAAGTAGGATGACAAGCTTGGGAGTAGAACCACTTCCATGCAAAATTGGCAACCATGTTCTAAGCAGAAGAAAAGAAGCAAAGGAAGAGAGACAATAGCTTGAGACATCACTTTTTCTTCCTAAGCTAGGTACAGACATTTAAAAAGCCCAAGGCAGAATCGATCTAAGTTACACAGTTTTCTGTAAGCAGCATAGTTTAGATCCATAGCAAACAAAATACACATTCACCCTTTGGGGCGGAGTGGGGCTGCAAGTCTTAAACCAGGTTCTGTCATTTTTAAACCAGTCTATGTGCACTGAACTTCTGTTCTGTTACAGGTATAGACCAGTTTCTGACCACTTATGCTAGTAAAAGTGCAATGTCTGTACCTTGTTGTAATGTGTAGAGTGATTCTTTACCGTTGTCACATCATAAGCTATCTGAATTTGTCTATGTATAACATTTGTAGCTATAACAATCTACTTAATTTTAAAACATACAAATGTGGCATTCTGGTCCCTGGCAAATTGTAAGTGTTACCCATAGATAACAAACACCTTTTAATTAAAGATCTCATTAAAAACTTAAAAAGAAACAAATGTCTCCTTCTTAATGATTTTACAGTAAAAGATTCATAGAGCTCAAGACTAGCCAGAACTTAATGTCTTATTATCATAGGCCAATATCCTTGCATTCAGCTCAGTAACTTTGGTTTAACTAAATTATAACTTGTGCTTAGTTAAACTTATTTTCCACGGGGGCATCGACTCTTGATTTTAAGACATCAAGAAAGGGAAAATCCACCACTTCTGTTTATATTTTCCTCCAGTGGTTAATCACCCTGATTGTTAAAACCATGTATCTAATTTATAATGTGACTTTGTCTGCCTTCAACTTCTAACCATGCACCCTTACTATGCCTTTCTCTACTAAGAACCTTTAGCAGTCAGTGTTTATCTCTCCAAAGATACTTGTACTCTGTGATCGAGTCACCTCAGTCTTTTTGATAAGCCTCAAGGGATTGAGCTTTTGAAATCTTTGTCTAGACGGCATTTTCTCTAGCCCTCAAGTCATTTAAGGACTTTTCTAACTCTCTCTGTCAACTTCCTTTCTATTATGTGGTCACCAGAGCCAAGTACAGTATTCCAATTTAGGTTTCATCAAGGTCGTATACAAAGATAAAACAATTACCCTGTTCCGATTCATTCCTTCCTTGTTTATATATCCACATCACAGTGGAAGCGCACGTTGAGTTATATCTCTGTTATGACTCCTAGATTTTTTTCAAGATCACTGCTTTCTAGGACTCAGCCTCCTCATTCTGGAGGTATGGTCTATATTTCACGTTGTTCGGCATACATTTTTGTATATACCAAATGTTTTAAATTTTCCAAATGAGTACTGATAAAATCTTTATAGTACACAAGCCATCACATATTTGCCATCATTACATGTATCAGAGGAAAAATATTTTATAAATGTTGTGCGTCTCTGCCCTGCAGACAGATACTTTTCTGAATAACAATTTATTATTGTAATATATCAAAAGAAGAAGATACATAGATATCATTCTCCTGGAGTGGTTGTGTCAGTGAAGGCAAACAGGAAGCAGGTGTCAGGTGTGCTATACAAAACTGCCTTGTCAAGAAGCTGACCTACCTGCCAAAGGGAGTGAATGACCGACTGATGGTGCTCAAGCTCTCCCTGCTTGGCAAAAAGTGCGCCACTATCATCAGTGCGTACGCCCCTACCACGACCAACTCCGACAAAGTCAAGAACCAGTTCTACAATGACCTCCACTCCGTGATCGCTGCTGTACTGGAGTCTGACCACCTCATCTTCCTTGGTGACATCAATGCCAGGATTGGCTCTGACTACCAAGCATGGGATGGCATCATTAGGAAGCATGGAATTGGAAGCTGCAATAGCAATGGTCTTCTCCTGCTCAGACTATGTGCTGAATACAAGCTTCTGGTTACAATACTAAATTCCGTCTCCCCAACCAGAGGAAGACATTGTGGATGCACCCTTGTGTCAAGTGGCCAGCTGGGTAGCTTGCCCTCCCAAGAGTCTTTGTGACCTCCTCTTTTGTTTTCTCCTCCTCCAGAGAATTATACACATATATAGATAGATGTTCTAGATGTGTATTTTCATAGGACCTCAGCCCGCCGCATGAAGTGAGGGATGAGTCTTAGACAGAGATCCACACACCCACATTCTTGCCTGCCACATCTCTGGTATTTATAGGAGTATGTTCAGTACCTGGATGTGCTGTTCTGCCTGGTCATCGTCTGCTGCCCTATGATGCTGAGGGCTCCACCATCCCCTACACCCTCACCTGGTCCACCGGTTGTCTAAGCGTCCTCAGGTTTGGATTCAGCTGCTGGGTTCCTCCCCAGGGCCTTTACCTCAACAAAAAAAAAATTAAAGGAATCCACACCTCCTGTCCTGGAGTATTGTTGACCGTCTTTTGGCAATAAACAAAAAAACCCAAAACCATGTCAGTGCGATTACTCTCTCCTTCCCCTGTTCATGTCCTTATTTTCTCACCTCTTGCGCCTTCTGTTGGGGTCATCACAGTACCCTCATCTCATTGAGGTAGTCATTTATAATTTTCCTTGTACCCCTTTTTAGGGTCATTACGGTACCAGGCTTCGATAGTGCCCCTCTATTTGAGTCTTTACAGTACCTTTTCTCCGTCAGGCTCTGCTGGCTGCCAACGAGATCGACCCTGCCACTCCACCGTACCTTCCTCTAGAGCTCCTCCGGAGAGCTCCCTCTCTGCAGGAGCCTCCTGCCAGCTCTCCACATTCCTCTCACAGATTCCTCCAGCATTGCTCGGCCCAGCTCCTTTGCATCCAGTCCTGTGCTCTCCTGTCCTGCCTGCTTCGGGCTCCTCTTTATATTGCGGTTTGAGTTCCCAGCTCCTCCCCTCCAGAAACACCTGGGTAAGAAGGGTTTCAGCCAGGTCCTTTGGGGCTGTGGGTCTAGGGTCGCTGCCTCTGTTTTTAGCACGGGATCTCTCACACCTTGCTCCACGCACTGGTATTTTATCGAGTATGTCACAGTCCAAAGGAAGGACAGACAAGATGTCCTTGAAACCGAATCAACATGTGGAGCTGAATGCTGGACTGATCACCGACTCATCATTTCCTCATTAAAGATCATGATTCAAACTAGATGGCATCCGGAAGGACGAAGCGGACCAAAGCGTCTCAACACTGCAGGGCTGATAAATGAGAGCAGGAGGTTGTCTTTTGCAAACTGTCTGAAAGATCAGTTTCACACTATACTGCTCAATTCTCATTCCATCAAAGTCAACTGGAAGTGGCTTCATAAAGTTATGCACACTGCAGCCCTTGAGACCCTGGGACCAAGAGTCCACAGACACCAAGACTGGTTTGATGAAAATGACGAGGAGATACAACAGCTGCTGGAAAAGAAACAACGTCTCCACAGAGCCTACCTCTATGGTAAGTCCTTGTCAGCACAACGTGCCTATACCTTGATATGGAAGACCATTCAACACAAGCTGTGAGGGATGCAGGACACATGATTGAGGAACAAAGCAGACAAGATCCAGCACTATGCTGACCAAAACGATACAAAGAAGTTCTTTGATGCCATAAAGGCTATTTATGGCCCGCAGGTCCTCAGATCCTCCCTTCTGCTGTCTGCTGATGGGACCACGCTGTTAACTGACAAGGCCCTGATTCTCCAGAGATAAGCTGAACATTTCAGCACCATCTTCAATCAGACCTCCATCATCAACATGGATGCCATACACAGGCTGCCTCAAATTTCCGTCATCTCCTCACTTGAAGCTCCACCTACAATCACAGAAGTCCAAAAGGCCATACAACAAGTGTCTAGTGGCAAAGCTCCTAGACATTTGAGCTGATGTGACTCCAGAGGAGGTCTACAAATCAGGTGGTCATGGCCTTAGAGAGAAACTAACCAAGATCTTCTGCAGTATGTGGTCACAGGAGGTAGTCCCCCGAGAATTCAAGGATGCCTCCATCATCCATCAGTACAAAAAGAATGAAAATCGCAAACTCTGTGACAACCACAGGAGCATCTCCCTCCTCTCAACTGCCAGAAAGATACTCGCGAGAGTCCTC
>NW_017728993.1:60871762-60873184 GCF_001723915.1 Gavialis gangeticus
CAGAAAGACACTTGCCAAAGTCCTCCTCAACCAGCTGACCAACCATCTAAACGACCTACTGCCTGAGAGTCAATGTGGCTTCAGAAAAGGACCCGGAACCACTGACATGGTGTTTGCAGTCTGGCAGCTTCAAGAAAAGTGCCAGGAACAGAATGGTGACCTTCTCACATTCGTCAATCTAATCAAAGTCTTCGACACAGTGAACCAGGAAGGCCTCTGGGAAATCATGAAGAAGTATGGATACCCCGAAAAATTCATCTGTATGGTTCAACAGTTCCACAACGGCATGATGGCATGCGTCTTTGCGAATGGCGAATGCTCTGACCCCTTTCTGGTCACAAATGGCATCAAGCAAGGTTGTGTGCTCATACCTACCTCTTCAGCATGGTATTCTCTGCTATGCTGTCGGACGTCTACCAAGATGATGACCTTGGTATGGGGATCAGGTACCATTTTGACAGAAACATCTTCAACCTGCGCAGGCTCTAAGTGAGCTCCAAAGTACAGATAGCCATGCTTTGCGACTTCCTCTTCGCTGATGACTGTGCATTATGCGCAGGCTCACAGACTGCGATCCATGGACCAATCCATGGACCTACTGTAGTCAGCCTGTGACAACTTCAGACTCACTATTAACATGAAGAAGACTGAAGTGATGTTTCAACCCGCACCTGGCACAACACCCCAGGAACCACACATCTCAGTTAAAGGCCAACAACTGTCAATGGTCAACAAGTTTGCCTATCTAAGCAGCACACTCTCCCGTGCTGTCCACATTGATGGTGAAGTCAATGCAAGATTAGCGAAAGCTAACATAGCCTTCGGCAGACTCCATAAGTCAGTCTGCGACCACAGAAGCATCAGAATGTTAACAAAACTGCAGGTTTACAAAGCTATCATCCTTCCGATCCTCCTTTATGCCTGCAAACCCTGGACCATTTACCAGTGTCATGCTGAGAAACTAAACCACTTCCACTTGTGCTGCCTGCGAAAGATGCTAAAGATCAAGTGGCAGGACCAGATTCTGGACACTGAGGTTCTCGGAAGATCAACTCTCCCCAGTATTCACACCCTGCTGAAACTGGCACAGCTAGGATGGGTTGACTACCTCTCAAGAATGCCTGACACTCTCCTGCCAAATAAAGTCTTCTATGGTGAACTGTCAAGTGGAATATGCTTTTGCAGTGCACCAAAGAAGCATTACAAGGATACCCTAAAGGTGTCCCTAAAGAGTTTTGGCATCAACCCAGACTCATGGCAGCAAATCACTCATGACCGTCCATCCTGGAGGTCCCAAATCCAGAATGGAGCATTGACCTTTGAACAGCACGGCAGAAGCAATAAAGAAACGCATGGCCAGAAAAATGAAAACCTCCCATATCCAGTTCTCGTCGCTCTCCTCCCCTGTTGCAGCAGATTGTT
>NW_017728993.1:60878184-60882268 GCF_001723915.1 Gavialis gangeticus
AGAATGGAGCATTGACCTTTGAACAGCACGGCAGAAGCAATAAAGAAACGCATGGCCAGAAAAATGAAAACCTCCCATATCCAGTTCTCGTCGCTCTCCTCCCCTGTTGCAGCAGATTGTTCAAAGCAAAGATGGGACTTATAGGTCACCTATGTACTCACGTAACCTAGCCTCCAACCCCACCTGCCTTTGTTCTCTTCCCTTTCTTCTCCTTTTCCTTCTTTCTCCTTTTCTCTTTTCTCCTTCCTCACTTTTCTCTCTTCTTCCCTCCCCTTCCCCCACTGGATGTGGTGGTCTTTGCCCATGAAGAATAAAAATGTGTGTGTGTGTATATATATAAATAACTTTTCAGATATAGATGTATTAATTATATTAATGATGCATATTTTTCTTTGTCTCTTGTGCAGAAGTATATTTGCATTTTTTCTTCTAATTTGTCCACACATTATCTCCATGAATAATAAATATTTATTTTTTTCCAACTCATGGATATATTTTAAAATATATTTTAACATTGTTTAATGAATTAGAATTTCTGTATGGAATTCTAAGTTCATTCTAATTCTTTTATCTTCTGGATGTAAAAAATATCAATACAGTTCTAAGTGAATATGGTCAAATAGAAATAGAAGACTTAACATCATTCTCAATTTCTACAAATGATCATAGATTTTCACAGCTAGTCAGTAATGTTATGTCATCATCAACATAGATGTAGCATGAATATGTTAAACTGTCTGCTTTCAAATAAGAATTTCAATGGGATCTGCTCATTTTGTACACACCATATTACAAGTCGTTACAAATGCATATGTAAATTGTAAGAAAAATATAAGAAAAATTATGTGATAGTGAAAACCCTTACTATAATACATATGGACATGGGCCTGGAGTTTAAGTTAAAGTCTTGATCAGAGTACGTTAAATCCAGATAGTTGTTGCCAAAGTCCTCTGAATACTAAAGTAAAGGGGTACTCCTTAATTGTTTTGGGGCAACTTGTAATATAAAGATCATATCTGAGTATTTATCAATTATTTTGCACCTAGTTACTTATGATTAAGTTACTTTGCACCAGGCAAATTTATGCTAACGTTATCCCAATTAAGAAATTCATACATTTTCATTAGACAAAATTATTTGTTTCTGAGAGTTGTTCCACTAAAACAATTGTCCTGATATACTGTTTCCCAAGAAACTAGAATATAGTGTAATAATATATTACATTTGTAGGTCATAAATGCCATTCTTTACTCCTGAGAAATGTGCTATTCCACAAAGTTCTGTGCATTTAGTGCATGTAGTACTTTGAGGAAAGGTGCTGTATACTAGTGAAATATTATCTACAGTATTTTTCAGTTCATCAAGACAAAAACTATATAATATATTGTGGTGTTATGGAATTGTATATGATCGTGTCTGAAAGATTTTGTTGCATTGTATATACCCAATTGGATGGAGATGGCTATTCGTGACTTCAAATAAAATGGATAGTCGTTGAATATTTTTCTTAAATGTTCTGACTTCTGCAGCATGTGATTTTCATGGAGGTCCTTGCTTTTGTTATAATCAAACTTTGAACCAAAGGTAGAGAACCATATAAGTTATTAAAATCACCATGCTTATCTTGTCTTTGAGCATGTTTATGTTCAACACATAGTACAGATAAAGTGTTTTTCAATCTCTCCCAATAGTTATGAACTTCTTTCTTTAATCATAGCAATACAATTTTCAGTCATTCAGTAAAATATTAAATTAATTGTAACAAATATCCCATTTGTGAACAATATCTGCTAAGGTTCACACAATGCAGTAGTTACCAGTCATATATAAATTAATACAAATATACTATATGCATTGTGCTTTTTCCAGGTTTCCCAGTTACAATCATCATATAATATCTGGAAATATATAATGTAAATGTGGAGTGTGCCTGACAGCTCTTCTGGAATAGTCTGCTTTACTAATAGGCTAACATTTACACATACATTTGATTAATGTGAACACACCCTTTAAGCTACATGTTCATATAGTTCTTAGCTCTTGTATTTGTAAGGATTAGCTAGAACAATATAACAAAAAATTTTTTTTAAGGAAATATTAAAGAAGCTGTTTCTCAATTCAGTGTTCTCTATATTTTGAAGGGTCTCCAATTAAACACCTCTACAGCATTTTTCCTAGGCCTTGCACAGCTTTTTCCAAGACACCTAGGAAAGTTTTCTAAGAAAACTGTGCATGAGGCTCTGTGGAACATGTATGATTCCCCAATTTCCTGTCATGCTGTTATAGAATTTGCCCTGAAAGATAAAACAGCTCCTGACGGTGTTATCATTCCACTGTACACTTCTCTATGTTGAAAAAATCCCTTTAAATGTTGCCAGGAAGTGGAGAGGGGGGGTTTTCTGTTTTCCTAGGATCCATATGAATTTAAGGAGATGTAATGGGTAGGATTCACAGACGGTTTTATCAGAAGCATATCCATACCCATTTTAAATTAAGTATCCACTAATGCATTCATTCCATAAAGAATGCCAATACTAGCATCCCTCAAACTACTCAGCCTATGGAAAAAGAATTAATATAATTATTTGTAACAGTATTTAATGACTATCCAAAAAGATGTCAAACAGCAATTGATAATTGTTGTAATTAGTCATCTTTCACCTCTTAAGCAAACAAAACAATGATCATGTCTACAACAGGAATTCATGAGATTTAGTTTGTAGCTCCCTAATATGGAGGCATCTGCCCCTTACTTAAATCCTGTTTTTTTGCCATCTGCTCCTACACATTCTTTCCAGTCAAGTTGTGATTAACCAACTATTTAGAAAAATACGTTTTATTTCAGTTTATTACCCAAATTGACTAATACATGAAAATGTTACATTTCAGGGGATTAAAAAGCACAAACCTACATTGTTCCTATGATAAGAATTCTTATCGGTCAAAAATAAGGATCCAGGTGACAGGTTTAGTTTTAAAGTTCAAGAGTATATTTACTGCAGGGTTATTACCAGTAAGCAGTTTAATTAATAAGATTGGATTAGGTTAACTACATTTACACATCTATACACATCTTTTCAGTAGGAGTGCAAAGTATCATTCTGCTGTCAAAGGTAGAAGACTTCCCAGGGTTCCTCAGCTGCACTATAGGATACTCAGTCTACTACATCCCTGTAGTAAGAGGTGCAGTATGCATATCTCTTCTCTATAGGTGTGTGCAGAAGTAACATTTTTTGCACAATAAGGCCCCCTAAAGCGTTATATAGCTGTAATACAACAAACATTCACAGTTGCAGAGCACTTTTCAAGTGGTCGGTATGACAGGGGTCCATCTCCAGGCCTAACATTGGCCTGACCCTCTATTTCTGGGCTACCCACCCACCTTCCTCACCTGCCATGCCTTGATGGAACAATCATTATGATGTTACTCAGGCGGGAGGCTGCCCATTTACTACCCCGACACTAGAGGTTGCTACCCACCGCTCCAAACCTCCCCTACATGCCTCTCAGATGCTATATAGATGTTGACCTGCATCCTATGGCACTGGGTCTGCTCATTCCCTGTTGCTGCGCCCCATGGCGCCGCATCCCCTGGCGCTGGGGTCTGCTCACACCTTTGTGCTGCACAACCTGGCACTGGTACTGCTTGCCCCCTGGTACTGCACCCCCTGGCACTGGGGTCTGCTCAGCCCCCTGTCACTGTGCCCTCTGGCACTGGGGCTCTGCACAATGAGGTCTCCTTCTCCCTAATATCCTCAGTCCGATCCACCAGATAAAACAACAACATAAATATGAGCCTTTGGGTTATAACATAATACAAGTCCTGCAAGCCAGACTCTAGCTCTTAAAAATCCCAAACTGCTTGTTGAATTGAGTAACTCCCAGCTCTGGGTACCTTGTAGACTCTTGGAGCCTCATTAGCCATGTCAACAGTCTGGCCAGTGGCCACAGCGTTCCTGGGTACTTCTACTGTGCAGGAGCTCCCTTCACCTGGCAGCTTGCCAGAGAACTCTCCTACCAGCCTGGGCCCTGGGGTTTATGTGCCCAGAGCCCTATCTCCTTCCTGTCAGCTGACCAGCCTGG
>NW_017728993.1:60882303-60886514 GCF_001723915.1 Gavialis gangeticus
TGACCAGCCTGGGTGGTTGGGCTTTTAACCCCTACCCTCCCGGTACATGGTGTTCCTGTAGACTTTGGTCTTAAAGGGGCAGCCCTGTCTCATAGTAACAGGGCTAGGGTTCTCTGTTACAGTCGGTCATGCAAAAAGTTAACCCTAATCTGATGTATTATCAGACAGTGGTGCTCTAAGGCAGAGGGCCTTAGGAAACCTGTGTACATGTTCCCCATGAGGGTTAATTTTGGGTGATTCCACTGGCATCCCTTGCAGCTTTGCAGGCTGGACTGGCTCTCACACTGGTGAGCAGAGCACCAGCTCAGCCCTGTCTCTGGGGCAGTCACACAGAAGAGGCAGAAAATCTCTCCCCTGTGCAGCCAGGGAGGGTGGGAGTAGGAAGCCCCTTCCCCCATCACACATGCCCCACCTAGCTACCTCTGCTAGGGTGTTGCAGGGATCCAGGCTGGGCTTGCAAGGCAAGGGAGCTCCCTCTCCCCTCCCTCTGCATTCTGCATGAGTGTCTTGACAGCAGAAGAGGTTGCCATGCCCGAAGCTGGGGCGGGGGGGGGAAACATAGCCCCACGACCCCACAGGCCTGGCCCAGATACCCCTACTGGGGTCTTGGGAGAAGCTATGCACAATGATTAAGGTGCTGGGTGCCATGTGTAAAACACCATGAGTTACAGCGCCTCTCCAACAGGCTGTCTGAACTTCTGTACACACCCAGAGTGTGTTTATTTGGGATTGTTAGCAGCCTCCTTCACTCAAGTATTGATCTTCCAGAATTTTTTTTATCTGACAGAACATCAGATCTGTGTCTTTTATAGTTATGGTGGTGATTTTCTTAAAGGAGGTGTGGTTTCCGTGAAGACAGGAGCTTGCCATGGACTTATTTATTGCATGCTATGTGCAAAAAAAAAAAGGAGGAAGAAAATCTGGAGACTATATAATAAGCATAAATTACAAATCACTTTGGAAGGAATAATTTATGATGTCTACATATGTAGGTATTTGAGCCATTCCACTTCTTTTAGTTATAAGGGAAATATAAATGCAAACTTGAGTGTTCTGAGACACCATGTGGAGTTTTAACACTTCTCAGTGGATTCCAATATAAAAGATAGATAAAAGTGATCCTCTTTTTGCCTCATCGCAACCAAGGTAGATATTGGTAATCTTTATTTGACTTAAACTGCTTGAGATCATTTGAAAAAATACAGGACAAATTAAATAAAATAATTCATATCCATAATTTGAATCATACTTTAAATTAGGAAACCTTGATGTACATAATTTAATTTATTCTTGTTTTGCATTTCTACTTTGTGTTTATTTCAGAAAGAAAGGTTTATCTAGTTGGCGTGTATAGCCATTAAAAGATTTAATGTTTAATCATTAAAGTATGTTGATTTGCAACTAAATGTTGTCTTTATAGTACATTTTGTGATATTCTATGCCTGTATACATTTACTTAAGCAGTTTATATATTTTTCATTTATTCAGGCTAAGGTTCAAGTAATTTTACATTTATTCAGCTTTTATGTTTTAGTTGTATTACATAATTATGAATGAGTCATTTCTTATTTGCTAGTTGTTAATAGTTTACTTGATTATATCAAGCATTTGGATGGATATTAGCATTTTGTTATAATATTCAATAAACATTTTATTTTTCCCTTAAATAAGAATCCTATTTAATGAAGTCTCTGATTGGTTTTGGACATTGACTAGATTATTCTAGGTATTTGATGCCTAAAAATGGAGACAGGTACATTATAACATTATTAAGGGCCTGAACAGTTATATGCCTATCTGCCATAGGTACTAAATTAAACTGAAAATACAATAGGAGTTAACTATCTAATGTTCTCATGTTCTGAAAGTATCACTAGGGCCTTCTTCATCATTAGGTATCTAAATAATTACAAAAATCTTGCTTTCCATCTGTCAAGCTTTTAGAATTAGTAGATCTAATCCTTTCCTGTGTCATGTATATTTATTGAAATAAGAATAAATATTTAACTTTCCTTATTTTCTCAATTTAGGAATGGTTTCTCAACTTTCAGTGAACTAGTCTAGTTGAAGAATATATTCTCTTTGCATTTCCTAGCTAAACTGAAACCAGAAGTATTTGAGGTAAAAGCTTTTCTACACAAAGTAAGCTGAAAGTATTTATATTTGGAAAAATTAAAATACCAGAATGTTTTCCATGGTAAAGACTGAAAGCAATATAGATACTTGCTTAATGCAGTGTATTACATTGTGACATTTATAGAGCTTGATTTGATTATTCAAACCAAACAGGTTTCACTTGATTCTGTATATACTTAAAAAAGCTAACCCTTAAAATTTGAGTAGGGCTGTTTGATACACCAAGTTATTTTAGTTATTTAAATTAATTTAATAATAATAGTAATTTGGAGTAGGTAGTAGTATGCTTAATTTAATTTTAAACTGTTTTGATGCAGATAATTTAAAAAAGAAATACATTTCATATCTCTTGAGTTGGTTAAACAGAAATAGTTATTAACAAACCAAAACCAGTAATATCATGTAGGTACCTACTCTTAGGCATCCGAATGCCTAAAACTACATTGTTCAAGGTTGGCAATCTATTTTGACCATGCTTAAGCATCCAATATCTGTATATAGTCCATGGGAAGAATTGTGTCTCTGAAGAGCAATCCAAAAAAAGCCTGGAAGTGCCTACTGTCAAGTACAGGAGTGTGTCTGAACTCCCATACCTTTCAGAAGCCTGTGGTTTAAAATAGGTGCTTCCATCTACTTGCGATTCAGAGCACTTCCTCCTGCTCAGAGGGTCGGCACTTAACTCTAACTGCTGCTGCATCCCTTGTGGTTAAAGCACTGGCCCAAGGAAGGGGAAATCTGGTTTCTAAATCTGAGATGATTAAAAACTTGGCAGAGGGGAAATCTTGGTGATGATGAGGTTGACTCCTTGGGTTATTTCAGTTTTCTGGCTTTAATTATTTGTCTAAAAATGCATAAACTGTCCCAGATGAAAAAAAACTGGTAGAAATTAAATGAAGAGTATACTACTAGTCAAAGAGAAACAGAGAAGAACTTGCTGTCAAAATGCTGTTGTTCTGAGTCAGGCATGCATCAAGACAGTCCACAATTTGGGTTGTTTCTTGATGACATGTTGCTAACAGCAGACTATCACATGCTTTCATCTCCAAGATATCTGTTGGAATCTGGCTAGGAGATCTGCTGATGCTGGGTGATCCTTGCTGATAATGACCCCACCCCAATGATGCATGGCTTTATCTCCTAACTGCATTTTCATAATTAGATTTATTTAGGTATGATAGCATTAGCTCTAGGAAAGAAACATAACTGGTGCAGATGACATGGTAAGCTCTCTGTAACACTGGCTGCTGGTAGCCCATAGCCATTGGAGTGAGCAGACAGCAATAGCACAGTACAGAACACTCCAGCAAGTTTATACATTTTTTCAAACTATGTATCTTCTTTTCAAAAAGCTATATAAATGGGGCCCAGGATATTTTAAATGCAGGGCTCTCCTATCCATAACTCTGCTCCACAGGAACAGTTGAACTGCCTACACCTGCATATGTAGGGGTACATATAGACACTCGGGGAGTTTAGATCAAGTTAAAAATGGCCACCCGATCTAAGGTAAGTTGAGATGGGGGAGCTAGCAGGGAGGCTTGGTGGGGTCATGGGGCAAGCAGGGTCCATGGGGGATTTTGGGGGGGACTAGGAGGACATGAGGGGTCTTTGGGGGGTCTGAGAGGGTTTGGCAGAATCAGGGGGACTAGTGGGGCTTGAGGGGCGATTGGGAGGGATCAGAGGGCCTAGCCTAGTCTATGGGGGTTTGCTGATGTCCAGTAGAGTTTGGTGGGATCAGGGGTGCTAATGGGGTCCATGGTGGGACTTGGGGGATCCAGGGAGGTTGAGGGGATTGGAAAGGCTCTCCAGTCCAACCAACCCCCCCTCGAACTCCCGAGCCCCACCCCTCCAGTACCATCAAACTGCCCCCGATCCTGTAAACCACTCCCAGGGCCAGTTTTACCAGCATTCACCAGTCCCAGGAGCCTGACTGAAGGAAGTTGGGGTTGGAGGAGGAGTGGGCAGATCACAGGGGCTGGCAACTCTGCATGGGGATTTGACAGGATGGAAAGTCTCTCTCCCTCCCCTGGGACCAGGAGCTATTTTTAGCCCCCCAGCCCCCCCCCACCATATGA
>NW_017728993.1:60886525-60887384 GCF_001723915.1 Gavialis gangeticus
ACCCTGCTTACCCCTCCTCCCCTCCCAGTTTACTTCCTCAGCTCCCTACACTGGTAAATGCAGATAAAACTGACACCAGGAGCTTGCAGGATGCAGGGTTTGGCAGGCTCAGAGAGGGGCTGGTTGGTCCATGGGAGAGGTTGTCTGTCTGGGGATGGGGCCAGGGGGAGGTAGGAAAAGCACAGCCCTGTGGCTGCACTGGGAATTATAAGGAAGTTCAGTCAGATCGGTCTCACCAGACCTGATCTAAGTCACATTACCTCTGAGATACAGATACCTTAGATTGGGTCAGCCATTTTTAAACTGATGTAACCTTCCTGAACTTCTGTACTGTGCACACTTAGATCTACCTAACTAGGGATCTAAGTGTAAGGGCTGCCCCTGGGTGAACTACATTAAATCTAGTGGCCATTTTAAACGTGATCTCAACCCCTGTGAATGTCAGTACCTAGCCAGTATGGTTAAAAGTGTGAATGGGGATGGGGAGAATAGAGTCATGACTGCTTGCTCCCCACCCTTTCATGTATAAATAGTTCCCAGGAAAGCAAAGCAGAAGTTATCCCTGTGCTGTCTGTGCAGTTTTCTCTGGTCTGTGCATGGGCCAAAAAAGCAGGGAAATTCTTTATTTGTTCTCTACCACTGTATAGTTATAGAAGGGTGAGCCACAATCAGCTCGTCATATTTATTAAGTGTTTTGAAATCTCTGGATAGAAAATATTGCAGAAGTGCTAAAGATTATTACTTGTAAATTGAGAGAGAGAAATAGTAAATGAAGAGGTACAAAGCAATAACAATAGTACCAGAAGCACTACAATATTAAGATTTTAACTCTCCTCTATTTTTCAGTAGGCTTTAGGGA
>NW_017728993.1:60892384-60893733 GCF_001723915.1 Gavialis gangeticus
AAGATTATTACTTGTAAATTGAGAGAGAGAAATAGTAAATGAAGAGGTACAAAGCAATAACAATAGTACCAGAAGCACTACAATATTAAGATTTTAACTCTCCTCTATTTTTCAGTAGGCTTTAGGGAAGAGGAAACTCTGAGTTTCCTCCAAATTGGTCAATTTTAGATTCCTCTCTCATGTCCAGATAAAATTCAGTATTCCATTCTCTTATGCCACTTTACCCGTAAGTCCCTTAGGAGATAAGCAGTGAAAGTGTTTCCTGGTTTTGCTTATCCTGTGTCTGTTTCCTTGAGTAAGGCAAGCAGGATTTCCCCATTGTTTGCAAGACACTGGAGTATTTCAGGAAGAATGGTGCAAAACAAGTCTTGTTTATTATCCATACTTAATAACCTTCCTTTAAAAGTAAAAGGCCAAAATCTGTGTTGGTATAAACTGGTATAGCTCCACTGAAAGCTCCTGACTCATATTATCAGGTGGCTTTGGTATACAGGATACAAACATCCTGCTAGTTCAGATTTAAATAAAACAAATATATCTTGGCTTGCAAGTTATTTATGCAAGAAAATGTTTAATTTTACCTGAAGTATTTTAAGATTAACTTATCCAAATGTTATCCATTTATTCTCTTATCCAAAGACCTTTGACGAACATCATTTTGTATAATCTGGGGAGCAGACCAGTAGGTTTTTAAGTCTACTTCAGAATATTTAGGCCTCAGATTTCACATTCTTTAAATTGCAAATTCCCATGTACTACAACGGAAAGAGATTAGACTCAAAGGAAATTTATAAATATCAATTTTGGTCCTAGACTAGATAAAACCAGAGTAAAGTGTATGTAATGATAGGTATGGATGAAATGGGCCCATTATATTTGTGAAATTTGCTTGCCAAAAGTGCTTTGAAAGCTTTCCAGAATATAAAGGAAGAATCAACTTCATCTATAAAGTTTAACAGCTGTCTCCAGCTGTTATAGAAACTTGACAACAGACCTTTCAGTCTCACTGTGCTGTCAGAAGATTTTTTCACAAAATGGGCCTCATTTCCATACACAATAGCTTCTTATTTACTTATTTTTAAAACAATTTATTGCTATACAGTATTGTCTGCAGGCCAGCCATGTTGGTGCTATACAAACTTGCAAAAGATTACAGTTGCTGTCTATAAATATATACAAAGTATTGAGTGACATATCATAGGAAGCAACTGAAACAATCCTCATTACAATATACAAGGGGGGGGGGAAGGAGTACTTGATGAAATGAAAAAACAGCAAAATTTGAATGAATAAAAGCTTTTTAAAACAAATATATGTGTATATGTGTGTGTGTGTGTGTGTGTGTGTGT
>NW_017728993.1:60893744-60897073 GCF_001723915.1 Gavialis gangeticus
GTGTGTGTGTGTGTGTGTGTGTGTGTGTGTGTGTGAATAGCTTAATAAGTGAGATAAATAGCTTAGTGAGATTTAAAAAAAAAAGGATTAGATACGTGTGTGAATAATAATAATAATACCTGTGTGCTGACAGGCATAACAACTGTACAAGTTACCAACCCCGATGTTTCACATATTAAACATAATTAGCTAAAATTAGTTGATTTTGTACAATTATTCACTGCATAAGGACATGCTTTACATTCCTCTGAAGCATTTATTATAGGTAGGGACCTACTGAAATTGCAATTTCACAGATTAAGCAAAAAACATGAAACCTGACATTGCCTGCAAAAGCTTTCTTTTCTTTTCCTGTGGATTTCACGGACATTGCGAAAGCAGGCAATGTCCATGAAATCCACAGGAAAAGAAAAGAAAACTTACAGAAAAAGATAAAAAGTCAATACATTTGATCTGAGCCTTCAAGAGGCCGAGAAGTGATAAAGCAAGCACCTTTCCAAAACAACATATAAAACATCACAAGAGATTTCTTAGAGAAGTTTTTACTTCCTCTCTCTGCCATATTTGTGAAAAATGTACAGACAGAAATACCAAGAATTCTTCAAATAATACTTTTTAAGACTACACACTGTGTCAGCTCAAGCTCTTTATTTGCGGACATTAGCCAGCCTTCAGACTCATGGAAATGAGTCAGGAAAAAACAATCAGCAAAGGACTGTATTATCTTTTATGCATCATTTCCATCACAGCTCTCAGGGAAAGCCCATGCTGCTATGGATTTGGCAGGGAGAACTGTTGCTGAAGTTAGAACCAATTGTGATGGCTCCTGCTTCCCACAGATCCCTGAGGATCTGTCAGATTCAGGTTGGGCAGCACAGTCTTTCCTGGGGATCAGAAGTGACTTAGAGGATTTTGTTTCCGACATCCTTCCTTCCATTGAAGGAGTAGATGTGAGCTACAGGGATTTTTTTTAACCTTGCTACTGTATCTTTCAGTGCAGAGATACTGAAAGATCTCAAAAACTAAGCAGTGTTAGGATGAAGATCATCACTACTCAGAAATAGTGTGTTAAGCCTGGTTCTCTCCCGGGAATCTTCTCTATGCATAGGGGGCCTTGGAACAGTAGGTCAGAGGCTCTATTTGGCCTTGGCTTGTCCCAACACAGGCCCACCCATCCCTCATTCCTTATCTATCCAGTTACCAACTCCACACAAATGTTTTTAGCCTCAGGCTCTTTAAAAACACCATTTGTCTCCTATTGATGCTAAAGCATTTTTGTAATCAAAAGAAAGCAGTTAACGGAAAATGACACAACACTTATCAAGTACTTGTGGTTGTTGATAGTCAGCTCAGTTTCTAGCAACTCACTCATGCTGTGCAGGGACATCTCAGCATAGCACACAAGCTGTTGTGTCTTATAGCTTAATTCCTGAACTGATGCTATCTCAGTTGCTAGCAAAGTGTTACATCAGCTTCCTCAATCTTTACCCTCTCTTTTTGATCTCCCCCACTAAGTCACAGAATAACACTAATGTGAAAAGTTGTATTAGGTATGACTGTTTACATTAAGGGGAAAAAGGCATCTCACAAGCATTTCCTAGTATATCACTTAGAATAGCAGCAAATTATTTGCATCAGATTTTCTTTTCAGTAGAAACTAAAAGTCTAAGAAGCGTACACAGTAGGGGCTCAGTAGTTTCAGTAGGCACTTTATAATGCCTTTCTTTTGCAACATATTGGAACATATTGTCCAGAGTTCTGTCTTGTCAGGACTTTTCAGAAAATATTTAACAGAGTTATATCTTAGGCCTGTTGTAAGTAAAAAAAGTTTATAAGTATTGATATAAGTATTAATTATAGTTCTCATTTAAGTTCAATGAGAGGGTAGCATATAATAAGAAAACATTGAATACACACAAAATATTGAAAATGCTATTTGGAACATTGACAAATGACTTTTAAACAAAAATATATGTGGTAGCAGCTCTACCACTGCTTATACAGACTTCTCTATTTTTTCTCTGCTGTATATATTTTAATGCCAGTTTCTACACATACAAACACATTTCCCTCTCCCATCAGTCACATTCCCACATTCCCCTCCATCACTATAACCATAATATGCCAGGTGTCTCATTCAGATTCTTGTCAACTTGAGGAGAATAATATTGTCCTTATCCAAAAAATTCAGTGCCTTTTTAGCAAACAAAGGTCTAGGATCCATACAGCTAACATCATTCTAGTCCTTGAGTTAATAGATGATAGGTATCCTGAGATATAATTAATAACTTTTTTAAAATTATAGTTAAAAAAGAAATTGAATTGGAAGAAGCTAAGAAAATGAGGTTAAGAAATAATTGGATATACCCTCAAAATCCAGCAATGGTAACTTGAGCAGACCTTGCATGTCTTCGCCAATCTGGCTTTCTATTCTCTTCTCTTCCAGGAAAGAGTGATAACAGCTCCCAAGTGATGGCATGCTGTTTGGCCATTAAAGCTTATAATCCAAGATGAGCAAGTATTTCCCCAGGGTCCTCTTTGAAATATGTGAACCCAGCTGACAATTTGAGACTACATACCAGTAAATGGGGACCCTTGTTAGATGTACCAGGAAGAGCCAGAGGAAGTGAAGATCTAAAAACCATAACTGTTGACCTAGGCTATTAACATGAATGAGTTCAGCACATGAATCCTTTGTGTATTAATAAGGGGGGGGTGAGACTCCTCAAAGCAATTAACTGAGGCAACATAGCTCAAATGATAATTATCAACAGCTTTATCACAGCAAAGTAACTTAATCTTTGTGATCTGATATAGTGTAAAAGGGCTATTCATTTTGGTTCGTATTTAGCATTACAAAAACAGCATGTCGAAACACTATTTTCAGCAGACCATTCCCTTCAGTGAAGCATAAATGGCCTTAAAAAGTTTCCCCTGATAACCACAGCATTGGATGAGCAGGGCCCATTAGCAGCTCTGAGCATGCTCCATCCTGACCTATTTAGATTGATTCTGTCAATCCATTTTTCTATAGTACATTTAAACCATTCACACAGACTTAAAGAATTGTTGTATGCAAGAAGGGTCCTTATGCTTGACTTTGATCCACAAGTTTTAAAAAACAAAACCAATTACAATAAATATATTGATTATTTACCAAATTTCCAATGTAAGACTTTTAGTTTTAGATGTACAGAAATATTGGCCAAAAGATCCTCTTAAAAAGGATTTACAATTAAATACACATAATTGGTGTAGACAGAATATATTATAACATACATGTGCAACAGACACACACACGCGCGCACACACACACACACACACACACA
>NW_017728993.1:60897084-60904222 GCF_001723915.1 Gavialis gangeticus
ACACACACACACACACACACACACACACACCAGTTTTGGCTCTTCACATTCTCACAGTTTATTCTCAACCAGTTTAATTCTAGAGACACAGTGGGGCAAACTTAGGTGACAGGCAAAATCAGAGTTCTATGAATAATGGGTGAAAATTGCCTTGGAAGATGTATAATTATTTTCTAAAAAATACATGTAGAAAAATTTGTGTCTATCTTGCAAATCTGTCATCAGAATGATGATCTAATTAGTTTCCTAGTTCAATAAAAGTAGATAATTTTTGTGATCCTTAAAGTTAAATTGCCAAATGTAAAATGTATAAAAATAGACCTAGAGCTGTATTTCAGTTTGCAGTATTACATTTGCCCACCATGCTATTCCTTAAAATCTTCCTTTCTTCTCTATTGATTGATATTGAGAGAGAATTTTCTACTTCAGAATGCTCATGGGATAGTTCTTATGCATTGCATTTCCTTTATTTAAGGAAAAGTGGAAAAAAAAACCAAAGGCAGCTCAGTGACTGTTTATATATACTTCAGGCTAGATATTCAGGATGAGCCACATATGGATTCCAATGCATCTCCAGGGACTAATGCAAGGAGGGCTCTGCATGTGTCACTCCCCAGTTCTAAAGCTACTGGATCCCATTTTGATGAAAAGGAGGAAATTAAAACATCTCCAGCTGCAGTGGTCCAACTGGATCTCCAGAATTCAGCAACATTCCAGTCAAACCACTTTCCCCTGTTTCTACTTCCCTACATTTGGGGTTGGGGTGGGGAGGGACAATGAGATGATACAGAACTGACTACACCATCTCTGTCATATCTGGAGATTTCCCTACATTAGGAAAATTCTTTTACTCCAGGCACTTTTAAGATTATTTGTGGCCTTACTGAGTAGTGAATTGGGGGAATGCAACCAGGATCCCAGGACTGGGCAGAAGTCACTCAGCTGTGGCATCTTGTGGATCTCTTAGTATCCACACAGATACTGGAGTATCTGTAGGACTGGAGCTATGTAGTCCTACAAAATGATGGCCCACCCTCTCAGAGGGTGGAATGAACTGTATTTCTTCATCATCTTTTTGCTCCCTCCTGTGTATTTTCCTATGGGAGAAGATAATTTGACTCTCAATTATTTTTTCTTACAATACATATAAATAAAATTAAGTAATGTAAAAAGTATTTTTAAAGCTGCTTAAGTGTTTTAAAATTTGAATAAAATCTTCATATGGTTCAGACCCAATACAGTTGAAATTTAACTCGGAGAAAAACTGAGTGGCTCTGAATCAGAGTCAGAAGTGGACCTCCTTGAAGCTTTTGTTTTACTTGTTGCTGAAATCAGGGCTAGTAGTGGATTTGAGTTTCTGAGATGGCATCACCTGTAGCTATTAGTAGTATAAGAATGTATAATTGTTTAATTTTAATTTGAATAATAAATACAAAGTTTTAAATAAAGGTTAGACAAATAAGAAGAATTAAAAACTGGAGTACACCTTACAAAAACAAGATGAGGCCTGCAGATGATCTTAAAGCTGTCTAGGGTTGCCATTGGTTCTGTTTTATAGCAAACTGTCCCATTTTTAAACCCTTGGTCCTCTATCCATTTATGAATGAGGAAAGGGACTGCGAAAATTCCTGTTTTTCAGTTAATTGGTGGAAATACATGTCAATCGCTCATCCTCATAATTCTATTGGCTGTGCCTAGAAGTAGGGCAGTACACAGCTAGGAGAAGCAGGTTTCTGAGCCAGCCAATGAGTAAGGGAGGGATGTGGTCTTTTTGCACGAAATTACCAGCCTGTAAGTGGGGTCACAATCAGAAAAAAATGGTAACCATTGCTTTAAAGAGCACTGAGTAATGATAAGCGCTGCTTATTGGCCCAGGGACCTGGTGGCCTCACTTTCTGATGACCACACAAACTTGTACAGTAAGAAATACAAATGTGATGAGAAGCCTATCAAGGAGGAATTTGATGATATCTTACCATTATGTTGAACTGATGACCCAGCTAGATGAACAGTACTTCCTAGCTTTTATTCCTATGAATTACCTAGGTTATTTAAATCAAGTACTCATGTAGGGGTTTTATATAAAAGCAACTTATATCTGTCCTTCTGTTCATCTTTCTCTTAAAATGGGTTAAACTTCATTTGGAAGTTTAAAGTTGCCACATACCCTGAAAGACTCTCTGTAGCACCACGTTTCCTGTTGATTTGTTCGGATTCTCTGACGTACAGAGATAAGAGCCGCTTGTTATAGAGACTGAGCCAGAAAGTGCCATCAAGATGGACATTGCAAAGTACTGAGACTACTTCCAGGGCTATAAAAAAATTGTTTCCCAAATGTTTAAACGAGTAGTGGATGAACTTCAGTCTTTCCAATTAAAAGTGCAAAGGTCTAAAGGAAGACTACAAGGGAAAATATACAGTAGGGAACAAACATATTTGCAACACATGCAGAAGAAATCACAGCACATGGAGAAATTGTCTAATATGAGGAACCCAGTGTCACGCTTTTTCAGCTCTGGATGAAGAATAAGAATTTTGGTATATCCAACTTTACAGAGAAAGTGCCAATTGTTGCACTACCAGTTCTCTTTTTGGAAAGTTTTAAGAAGCAGACACAATTCCACATGCTGGTATTGAAATAATATAGCTTAATTAAAGGGAAAAAAAGTCAATTTAAACATATATTCATTATAAACAATCTAGCAAGTTGTCTGCAAAAGGGATTAACCTTGAAAAGAACTGACTAAAACAACACCAAATTATACTGTTTGAATAAAACAACGACAGACATTTCTACTGACTGCGAGCAGTTTCACAAACTACTTAACGAACAGAAGTTGGTTGTAGCAGAAACAGATCATAAACCAATCTCTCTTATAGAAACTTTCAAAGCAAAGCACTTTCTAGGCTTCAGAAAATAATCATGAAATTACAAAAGCACACATCAAATGTAAAATACAAGATTTTTTTATAGCATACGTGCTTTTAAGAGCACACGTATCCAGGGAAGGTATAGCACTGCAGTAAAAGGAGTTTGATATAAATATGACTGTAGTACTAGTCATATAAAAAAAAACCATGACAAACTCAAGAGGAATATACAAAATGACACAATCTAATTGGAATTTAAAAAAATAAATACAGATGTTTTAGTAAGCAACAATGCGGAGAGCAACAGAAGTATTCCTTAGGGTTCATTCATTTAATCTCTTCTTTTTTACTCTCTATTATTATAGAAAGTGCAACAGTTGCTCACTCGCTGATTTTATCCTGCTACCTTCTCTTTTGAAAAGGAAAAAGCTTACCCTTGTGTTTTCACTCCCGACCCTATCCAGCCTTTGACTAGCAAGAGAATCAAATCCTCCCACCAGCCAATCCATATAAACACACAAAGCATCAGGTTGGTGGGATGCTTTGAGGAGAATAATTTGATACCCCAATCTATGAAGTCTGTGACTGCTAATCTAGTTGATCAGAAGCAGGATTTAGCATGTGATACAAGATGTTCCTAACTTTTCTGCCAAAGATGAGCATACTGCTTCTGCTAAGGAGCTGAATTCAGAGTAGAGGGGGTGCTCATGTTTTTTGGGGTGGTGGTGGTGATGAACAGTTTGCACAAGCCTCAGAGAAAGGCAAAAGGGTTAAGCAACAGAAGAAAAGGAACTTGACCCTGAAAGGCAGTTTGGGTTTGAATACCCATTTTCAGATCACACAAAGCCCGACAAGCATTATTTGAGAAACATAATAATATAAACATTAGCTAATGTATTGCAATTAACTGGTCAATGCCTGCATACCATATGCTGAAGGGAATCTTTCCTGTTTGACTGGGGGCTCGATAATTGTGAGCGAGATCCTTTTTTGGCTGAAGTGGCAGCGTACATTCTTTTGCAGCAGAAGGTCTTGAATTCTGAGATAGTTAGAGCTGATCAATTCCAAATGGCCATGCTGTGCAGTGACAGCTGGGATTTTCTAGCTCGTAACATTTTTTATATTGTATTGTTAAATATATACAAGAATAAAACCTCAGTCCAAGCAATTTAAAGATACATAAATCAACATCAGAGGAATTAGAAAAAGAAAGCGGGGACATTTTCCTTTAATAAAATAAAAGTAACTGTATAATGAATAGCAGTAAGAGCCCACTATTCAAATAAAATTCTATCTAAAGTTAAATCTAAGCACATTCAGTATTATGTCAGCACAGACTTCCTCTAAGGCTAAAATGCCCTGTGGTTCACAAGGTATTCACAGAAAAACATGTTTTCTCCAGTACACCAGGCACATTAAGTAGTTTTGAAATAATTTTATTTTAGGATGTTTCAAAATGTGTTTATGCTGGAAAATTAGGGCCAGAAACAAAGCAAAACAAAACATCTCTAAAAGCAATACAACAGCCTCATTGTACATAATTAAGCTTGCTCTTAATTAAAGAACAAAATAAAAGTTAGTCTTCATACTAAGGCAGATTTACTACTCATATAAGGTCTTCACAGATCATTTGGCCCCTTTTCAGTGCATCTGTGGAATTAGGGCTGTCAAACGATTAAAAAAAATTGATTGTGATTAGTTGCGCGATTAAAGAAATTAGTTGCAATTAATTGCAATTTTAATCGCACAGCTAAAAACTCAAAATTATGTGCAGATAAACTCAAAATTATGCAGGTGCTTTGTATGGTTGGGGTGGGTGTGGGGTGTGTGCATACAGAGGGAATTTGTGAACGTGTGGGGGGCTGTGGGTGTGGGGGGGGTTGGAGACCAGGGAGGGGGGTCCCCACACTCCGTGGCAGCATGCGGGGTGCTGTAGTTCAAGAATGAGGGGCAGCAGCAGGGCTTGGTGGGTTTTGGTTTGGGAGTGAGGGGCAGGGACAGGACACAAGCATATCACTACCCCACCCCCCAATTATATTACCCCCGCACAGGTGTCCTCTTTTTTAAATGAAACATGGTAGCCCTATAGGAATGCAGTCTGGTGGCATGTAGAAGAGCACCCAGCAGGTAAGTCTGTGGAGGGGAAGGAGTGACAGAGAGGAAAGGGGCAGGGGGCAGATTAAGGCCTCCCACGATGGGGGAGGGAGTGGGGCAAGGGCAGGGGCTGGGGTGAATGGGGCCCTGGGCAGGTCATGGGACAGAGCCATGGGTGGCTTGTCCAGGGGTGCAGGGGGAGGTGGTTCCCTACCACTGCACGCACCCCCAGGGAGGCATGGGGGGCTTGTGCCCCCTGTATCTGTGCATGAGGCAAAGGCAGGCTGCCTGCTGCAGACTGGGGCTCTGTGCCCTGCTGCCTTTTCCCCATAAGCTGTGCACTGGCTGTGCTCTGTGTCCCCTGCCTGCCCAGCAGTGGGAGGCACAACATGGCTTTGCATGGCTCTTGGGGCAAAGACAGCATGGCACAGAGCTCCAGCCCTCAGCAGGCAGCCCACCTCTGCCCCCCCCACAAATCCGGGTAGCACATGCCCCCCATGCCTCCCCTGGGGGTATGTACAGAAGTGGAGAGCCACCCCCTCCATGATCCTCCTGGGCCCCTGGATGAGCCACCCACAACTCTGTCCCACAACCTGCCCTGGGGCCCCATTCACCCCAGACCCTGCCCCTTCCGTGCCCTACTCCCTCCCTCACTGTGGGGGGCCTCAATCTGCCCCCTCAACCCCTTCCCTCTCCCCCCACCCCTTCCCCTGCACAGACTTACCTGCTGGGCGCTGCTCTACATTCTGCTGGGTTGCATTCTTGGCCACATGCAGGGCCATCCCTAGGGGGGACAAATCCAGGTGAGCGCCCCAGACCTCACACTCTGGGGACCCCCATGGAGCTAGGCAGAGCATCAGATCGGCATCCAGCTACTAGCTACCCCCCACCCCCTGCCATCCCTGCTGCTTCTTTGAGCCTGGGGCCTGTGGGATCAGAGCAGGGGCAGGGCCCCGCATGGCCTGATTTGCCCCGGGCCCCATACCCTGCTCAGGCCACCTCTGCATACATGTATTATAGACCCTCTGCCAGAATAGCTGTATCTGCAAAACCCCAAGTAGGGATGCAGCATATGCTGACAGACAGAGGGTTTGGTTTTGTTCTGCCAGTATAACTGTATAAGCTTCCTAAATGACAAAGTTGACAAAAGTACTCCTCCATTGGCACAACCAGGACTTTGCCAGCAAAGGTATGTCATTTTTTGGTTCTGGGGGGAGGCATGTTTTGTTATTCTTGTAGTCAATTTAGGCAAGTCAGCAGAACTTTGTAATGTAAAAAACAATGTGAAGATGTAAAAAATGTATGGGAGGACCCTGAATGTGCTAGAAAAGAATCAGAAACATGGAAAAGGATTACAAAACAACTGGGCCCCAATTAAGTGGAACAGTGTAGAGTTAGTAATTAGCATCAAGTGATGACATAAACAAGTGCTGTTTCCCTCCTGCTGCCCTGTCTGTCTGTTTAGTTTTTATTTCTAAAACAAACCTATTTTCCTTACACCTCTCCTAACTACAACTTATTGCAAAGGATATCTCTTGACCCAAACTCACATTTCTTTTCCTTTGCAGACTGTGCGCTCTCATTCTTAGCCTCAAAAAGCTGAAGCAGGAAACAAGAGGAAATGTTATTTATTTTAAAGACATTTATTCCACATCATTTAAGTATTGCATTATTTTACTATTTGTTTCTGATTTAAATGGCTGATTTAATTGGGTCCAGTTTTAAAAAGAACAGAAGCACCGGAGAAGCATACTTTTTAAAAAGAACAGAACAGAAAATAAGGCTGTGTTTAAGTGTGGTACCTTTTTATCCCAAGCACTGTTTTTGCAACTTCAGTCTGTTTCTGAGATTTGGTCCTAACAGCTGCATATTACTGGAAACAAAGGAAAACAACACATATAAGATGCTTGCTGACCTCCTGCTTTCAGAGAAGTAAGGTCATCAATATAACGAAACCTGAAAATTCATCTTTAAACAGCCCTGAGTTACTGTTCTAGCTCTTAACAAAGAAGTCACTGATACTGATACTTGTTCAGCAGTCACTAACAAAAGTTGACTCTAGCCCCATCTAGTGGTAATCAAAATATTTTCAATCCACTCTGCCTCCTCATAACCATTTTTGCAGCTGTGCTCAAGGTGAAGTAGTATATGTATAAAAGAGAATCAAGCATAC
>NW_017728993.1:60909222-60934382 GCF_001723915.1 Gavialis gangeticus
CTTTATCCCACTCTGCCTCCTCATAACCATTTTTGCAGCTGTGCTCAAGGTGAAGTAGTATATGTATAAAAGAGAATCAAGCATACATGATCCATTTTCATAAAAAGCTAATATATCAGAGACTTCTGATTATATGATATGGTATGAATTATCAAAACTACTTTGGGTCAACCTGGTGCTGTTCCATTATTAGTTGTATCCTGCAGTCATTGGGGTTAATCATTACTTTGAGGAAATAATCATCACCAATCTTTGCTATCCAATTTAACATCTTGAAAATTTTGAACATAACAGCTCCTTAAACATGTTTCTCCTACAGCTCTCCTCTATGATGATGATTAACCTGTTGAATCCCTCTAGCAACTCCACTGTCGTTTTCTGCACCTTTTCTATCTCAGCAATATCTTATTTGTAGATAAGGAATGGAAAATATATTTTCTATATTGTAACCAGTCTGTTTTCCCCAGTGTACTACATCTATTTGTAAAGAAAAGTTATCAAATTCTTTTCGGAAACAGAGATTTTTTAAAAAGGGGTTTTGCGCCTCCAACATTGCTGTCAGTGATTAAAATGAACGTTGTGAACTGACTGATGTGGTACTTGAAGGCAATTTAAAATCAGCTCAAGCACTTAATGGACTGATAATTATATAGCTAATTACACCTGACCTCATCAATGCTGAGATAAAGATAAGTAGTATCATGCTCTAGGGCATAAACTGATGCCCTGGTAAGGGCCAAGAAGATAAAATAATGCTCCTCAGCCATTCTTTGAGTGCAACATTGCACACTAAATTTGTTGAACTATGTTTCGGTAGGCACTGCCTTCCTCTGAGGCATCAATTTGTGGGCCTCTCTAAGAGGTAAGATTGTGGACAGGATGAACAATGATTTGTGGTTTAGCTCAACACCCTTCCTGGCCCAAAGAACACAAATAATAATGTTTCTGAAAAAGCATGTCCCTTTTGAAGTTCAATCTCTGTTGCTCCCCTGTGTAAGCACTTTAGTTTGGATTACTTTTCCACTTCTTGGTGTCAGATTGTATCATTTGTTCACGGTTTTGAGATCCAAAGCAATGTAATACTTCATTGCCAGCTAAATAGTTTAAAACATGTAAAGCCTTACATATATTTTAAATCAATGTATATTGTGTGCTGTTCTCATTTCTGATTTGAAAAGCTTCCAAAGCTCCTCACATCTCACCAATTCATTTTCTCTTGTTCTTTCTCTCCTATTTCCAAATTTCCATATTTATTTTATTTTTAATAACAGTTGTAATAATGTTACACAAACACGTACAATGCCTGGTTCTTGCAGCAACATGGTTTGCCAGAAAATAATATTGTTTATCAATTTGGCTACAAAAATAATATCAGAACCACATGAAATAGATTTCTTGATTCTTCTTCTCGCTAAGCAAAATGTAACTCATAAACCCTTCATTTCATAATATTTTTTAACAGTGGTTTCATTTTTCAGCCCATCAGTGAAATAACTAGCTAAGCTAGTTTTGTGTGGAATATCAATTTGTGTGATATACTGAATAAGGAATTATACCAGTATTGCTTACATTTGAAAAAAAGTAGCCAGATCATGTATCCTGCAATGGGTAGGCATTAAGTTTTTTTGTTTCTAATGAAAAAAATATGTAGAGAGGCTGGATTTTGCAGGGTCCAGGCAAATTGAGCATCACCCCAATTCCTGGTTTAGTGAATGCCTATTTAGTCTGGAAACAGCTAAACAAAGAAAAATCCACAGATACCCTGTTTTCAGTAAGTTCCCAACAACGTAGGAAATATCACTTAGCTTCTGCTGAGCAGAGGCTTATTTATGATTAGAGTATACATACAAGTTCACCTGCATGACCTGCAGTGATTTCCATCAAAGCTGAATGTAAAATAGTAGGGAACCATCCCATCATGTTCATTTTGTCCAGTAGCTGCAATGCCCTTCACAGCCCTCCATATAGTCAAAGCATAGGTAAAAAGACATGGGGTTCACTCAGCAGCAGGTCCTCTGGCCCTGTTGATCCCTGATGTGGTCCCAATGGACATGTCCAGACAAGTGTGCACATGCAGTTTGTGGTGCTGCAGACCCGTCTGCGGTGCTGCAAACTGCACGTCCCGCACATGCAAATGTTTGCCATGCTGCTAATTTGCAGTGCAGCTGGGTTTTTTTGGATGTACTGGGATCTCCCCATGTCAAAAAAATCCATGGCAGAAAAAAGCAGGGCAGCACATGTAGCAGCAGTGTGTGCTGCCTAAAACTGGAGCCTAGCCAGCTGGAGCCATACTCCAGCTGGCAACCAGGCTCTGCGTGCCCAGATTGCTGCTGCTGGAGCCCCAGGAGGACCCCAGGTAAGGCTGCTGGGGCCAGTCCAAGTGTTGGCCTCAGCCTCCCCCCTACCACACCTGGGGTAACTTGCCACTCGCCAAAATGTGCGTGCATGGGGATTCCCCAGGGACAAGTAGCAGTGGCATGTGCACGCTCGTCTGGACGCACTCAGTAAGTGCACAGAACCAGCCCTGCAGAAAGTCAGGCGCTAACTATAGTTTTTGTGCAGTCCCCACAATCCTAGCCCAGAGATTCCCAAACTTTTTCTTCTTGTGTAATCCCTTCCAGATTTACTAGCTGCCCAACTACCCCTACCAGCATATATTTATATTTTAACCTCTTAAATGCTAATTATTATTGCAATGAAAATTAAATACACCATTACACAACTTCTTCCATGTACCTCCCAGAGACGCCTTGCGCATCCCCAGGGATATGCATATTACAGTTTGGGAACCTCTTCCTAGACTGTGCTGCCAGAAACTGCTGCTGAGATGAGGCAGAATTTGGCCAACTTGAACTTGGAGCAAGTTTTATCTCAGTATGAACCTTAGAATGTGGTCCATGGTTAATATATTTCACTAATAGAAGTAATACAGTTCACTTACACTTTGAATAAAAAACTTCAAAAACACTACTTTTATCCATCCAAATACCAGCATGTATGACTTATTTAGATGCTCACCTTTGCAATATGCACCCCCTAGTATGCAATGCATATTATTTGCCAATACTGTACTGTATAATACTATTGCAAGGGAATTAACTTATCACTGCATAGCTCTTCTTCAGCTCTAATTATGACTGTCCTATGTTCAATGAAACCACAAGATTTAGCTTCAAAGTACCTTTCCTAGGCTATTCAGGATGTCCCAGTTTTTTCTTTTTCTATTGAACACCTACCATCCCTTTGAACCCAAGCACTAGATGTCTGCTCAGTGTAAATTCCAACTTCAGACTGAACCAGGGGGCAGGCAGGTGAGTAGGCATTAGACTGTTACTGTGTAAAATGTCATATATTCTGTAGTTTCTACCCACACATTTCAGCAGGAATGAGGGGAGCACCTTATGAAAAAACACACCCTGAATTTTCCTTGGAGGTCTAATCAGTCAGTCCTCAACTTTGGAAGAAAGAGATACAAAAGAACTTTGTGTGTGTTAATCAAAGGTGCTGAGTGTGCCATCACAACTGCCAGACAGTATCTTTGATGAAATATAACCCCTGCCTCACTCAGTTTGTTTCTCCATCCCTGCATTCCCTTCAAAGCCGTTCGAACCCCTTGAGGTTCTGGTTCTGATTTAGTAGAATATTAAAAAAAAAATCAGGAATGCAAGCACTTCGTGTATTCAGCTAGGAAGAAATGGAACTATAAAACCATATATTCAGAGCAAAAAGAAAGCTCACATTTGTGAGATGGAGAAAAAGACTATATATGATTATTTTAGTGTTCCCTTTCTGTGTCATATAGAAAGGGCAATTCATTTGTTTTATTTTCTGCCTTCTGTGAATGGCAACCTTTCTGAACTTCTTGCTGAATATAAGTCCCAATGTGATTTAATAGCACTAAAAATTTGTGGGGGGTTTCCAGGAAGAGAAAAATTACAGTTTATAACATGACTAAAACCACATCTATTGTTCCATAAAACAGATTAAAAACTGGATACAAGTGAGTGGTGGGCTGTCGAGCATGGTATTGCTAGATTAAAAAAAGGAAACTATAGCTTCTACCAAAGATAGGGAGGAAGCTGGAGGAGTAGAACTGCTTCAGCATTTGCATGAAACATTAACCTTCAAACATCATCATTACGGGCACTTGAACTGCATTCAGAGGTTGCACTGATATGGAGTATTTGGACAAAAGACGCCTGCAGGGCAAGAATGTGATAGGTAAACACAAATAATATGTATGAGGAGATAACTGGATACAGGTCGCAGCTTAGAAGACATAGACTTAGGGAACAGAAGTTCAGTTCTTGACAATGGATTTTTGGCACTTCCTGAGCACCCGCAAAGATGTCAGTGACTTTTACCTGACATAAGATCCGTGATGATCTGTCAAGAAAATCTATATTGGCCCATAGATAAACTGGGTAATGGAAAATGTAAGAACACATCATGTAGTCCAGGGGTAGGCAACGTTTTTTGGCCAGAGTGCCAAAAACCCCCACAATGCCTACCTTGGAAGTTCCCGGAGTGCCGGCATGCCAGAAAAACAAAATGAGGGCAGGGGGTATATGGCAGGATGCCCTGCTTGTGCTCCTTGCCCTCACCCAAAGCCCCTGCCCCCCAGCTCTGCTGTCCGGTGCCCCACACCCAAAGCCCCTGCCCCTCAGCCCAGGCTCTGTGGCTGTCAGCAGCTACCCCAGCTCTGGGTAGCTGCTGGAGCCTGGGCTGCTCCCAGCAGGGCTTGCAGCATCCCAGCTGCCTGCTACGGGCAGCCCGGGCTCCTGGCTAGCAGCAGCTACCCAGAGCCGAGGCTGGCTGCAGGTGGGAGGCTGCAAACATCTGTGCCAGGATCCAGAGCCTGGCACTGCTGTTTGTAGCCAGCCTGGGCTCTGGGTAGCTGCAGCAAGCAGGTTGCAAAGAGCTGCGCCGGGCTCCACAGCTCTGGCATCAGCTCCACGCTGGCGGCAACTGCACGGGCACCTTGGGGCAGACAGCAGGGCAGCGCAGCCTGCCCCAAGGTGTGCATGCAGTTGCCAGCAGCGTGGAGCTGATGCCGGAGCTGTGGAGCCCAACAGAGCTGTTTGCAGCCTGCCCGCTGCTTGCTGCAGCTGCCCAGAGCCCAGGCTGGCTGCAAACAGCTGCACCAGGCTCAGGAGCCAAGTCATCCATGGCAGGAGTGGGGGAGAAACTGGGGCTGTGCTGCCTCAGGCCCCTCCCCCACTGCCCGCACCGAGGCACACATGCACATGCCAGTACAGAGCTGATGCCGGGGCTCTGGAGCTCCAGCTGCAAGCCCTGCTGGGAGCAGTGCAGGCTCCTTTGCTGGCAGCAGCTACCCAGAGCCGGGGATGGCCGTGGCGTGCTGAGCAAAATGGCCTCATGTGCCATGCTCGGCATGTGTGCTGGGGGTTGCCGACCCCTCATGTAGTCCCTTTTTCATGGCACAGTTTTCCTCCCATTTCTACAAATGAATTATATTTAAGGTCTGAAAATTTTCAGATAGATTTAATTTAAACATTTTTCACATCTGAACTCCATGTTGGAATTACATGTGAAAGCACAAGGAGTGTCATTGTAAAGCTTGTTCCTAACAAGAGGTGCCTGCACATGAGCCAGGAGGCTGCTCCAACGCACTGTAATTACAGCATGTTGAAGCAGTTTCGATTAATCAAGTCTACTGGAGCTTGCTAATTAGTGTGCCTCCAGCAGCCTCCGCATCTTGTGTATCAGTTTCCCCGGACTTCAAAATGGCAGCCGGGGCACGTTAACTAAAGCTTGTTCAATGAGCTTTAGGTAAAGGGCTCCTGTTGCCATTTTGAAGCATGGGGATGCTGATACATGAGACACTCCAGGCAGTACCATAGCAAGGGGGGGAGGTGAGCGGGGCGACTGCCTTGGGTGCTGAAGTGAAGGGGCGCCAACAGGTGCTGCCCAGCCAGAGCAGGGTATGGGACGGAGCCATGAGCGGCTCATTTGGGGGGCATGGGAGGGTGGTTCCCACCATTGTATGCACTCCCAGGCAAGCATGGCATGGGCATGTGCCTCCTGGATCTGTGTGCGGGTCAAGGGCGGGCTGCCGCTGTGGGCTTTGCTCGGGCCCCAAACTTCCTTGCCACAGTACTGGCTCCAGGTGCTTTAATTAAAGTGCTCCCTCAACTCCCAGAGCACGTGTAAAAAAGCCCAAGGTTTCTAGACCAACACTATCACCTCATGGACACATATCACATCAGAGCTCAGCTACTTTCATGGTGCTTTCCCCTACTTGCTCAAATTGTGCAGAGGGCTCTTCTGGGCTCAGCGATCCATGCATGATGAAGAAAGGGTCAAAAGGGAAAGAAGGATACATTTCTTTCTCCATTCCTTACTAACAGGTAACAAATCTCCTCAACCTGTGACATATGAAGTCCTGAGCAGACTCTTCTCTGTGATGTTAAGCCATAATTTCCTGGAAAATGATGTTCCCAAACAGGGCCGTCCCATCCTATACTGCCAAACCTGTGGCCGCAAGGGGCCCTGCAGCCAAGGGGCCCCGTGCAGCTGGCATCCTTCCCAGCAGGGAAAAAACCGTGGTTTTAAACTCTGCCCTCATTTTCGGCGCCAAGTTTAAAAGTGCGGCTTTCACATTTGCTTCCCTGGCAGCTGGAAGCAGGGCCATCCTCCACCAATGGGGCTGGCGGAGGAAGGGCAGGGTTGGGGTCTTGCCTGAAGAGCCCCACTGTGCCTGTGGGGAGGGGGCTGAGCCAGGCTGGGAGAGCCCTGCCTTACCTGCTCCCTGCTGGGCTCAGTCCAGCCCTCTACATCCGTGGGGCTGCTCGGGACACCGGGCAGCAGCTCCCTGCACGAGTGTAACGGGGGGGAAAGGGGGGAGTGAGACTGAGCCACGGGTGGCTGCAGGGGGAGGTGGGGAGAGGGCGGAGGGCTGTTGGGTGGTGGGGTCTGTGTGTGTGATATCTTTTATTAGACCCACTAAATAGTTAGAAACATTTTTTCTAGCGAGTTTTTGGGCTTAAAAGCCCTTAGTCAGGCTCGGGAAGCATCCGCAGTTGGTGTGCGCTCTTTCTAGATGGAATGAGTAGTAAAGAGGCCAGAGGCTGTCTGCATGCAAGGAGGGCAGTCAGTGGAGATGTAAATTGAGGAGCCAGTGGGTGAAAGACAGGCTGGGGGAAAAGGGGTTGAATGTAGCAGGGAAAAGTGCAGAGGTACCTGGGGAGTCAAATGTCAGGCAGCTTATAGTGTGTCATAAATCCAATGTCTATGTTTAGTCCAGGGATGCACTTAGTAGCTGTGTCTTTGACAGCTGTGCTGAGTTGCTCTTTGGTATGTTGATTAGGTAACATTCCTTCCCTGGAGGTGTCAGATGGCAGGCAGAGAGGTAAAAGATCTTTCTTGTTGTTCTGAAATGAAATTTAAAATCCAAAATTGGCTAAAATTTGACATCTTTCATGTTTCAGGGATGTACTTGGTAGCCATGTTGGTCTGAGATGAGAAGAAATACAAAAATGTAGACCTCTTGGTTCCAAAATTATACCTTTTACTAGGCCAACTGGGAAATCAATCACAAGAAAAAGCTGGACCCAGAGGGACAGCTTTCCATCTCCAGCTCACTCTGTACAAAAATGAAGTTTATTTCCTACCTATCGGGAGTTTTTACCACCTATACTTTTCTCAGAGCCTGATGAAAGGCATTTGAGCCCAGAAGCTTGCAGAAAAGGACAATTTTCTTGTGATTTCCCAGTTGGTCTAAGAAAAGGTATAATTTTGGAAGCAAGAGTTTTACATTTTTGTATTTCTTCTATGTTTAGTCCATGATTTTTGTATCCAGGAGGCTGATGAAGTGAAGTTCATAGTCTCGTCTGTGAAAAGTGTTTTGTGAATTCTCTTTGAGGATTAATACTGAGAGATTGGAGAGAGAGTTGTTTTCTTGTGAGAAACGTGCCCCCACCAGTAATTGGGTAATTCTGGTCTTTAATAGATTTCCAGTGTGCGTTCATTCTGGTGCGCAGTTGTTGTTTGGTCTCTCCTACTTATTTTCCATCAGGGCATTTGGTTTACTGGATGAGACGTATAACATTTCTGGAGGTGCAGGTGTAAGATCCAGAAATGGTGATGGTTTTGTTATGTGGTGTAGTAATTGTGGAGGTGGTGGAGATATGTTGGCAGGTTTTGCATTTGTTTTCATGGCATGGCCTGGATCTATCTGGTGTGTTTTGGGCCAGAAGTTTGCTTCTGGTGATGAGGTTAGTGAGGTTCAGTGCTTGTTTGAAGGCTGGGATGGGTGGATCTGAGAAGATCTGTTTAAGAACTGGGTCTCCTTCTATTATGGGTTGCAATTGTTTGAGGGTTTTCCATATAGGTTTGAGGGAGGGGTGATATGTCATAACTAGCGGTGTGTGATTCGTGGGGGTTTGCCTTCTGCACTGAAGCAATTCTTCACATGGTATCCAGCTGGCTCTTTCAAATGTGCATCTATGTCTCTGGAGAAGTGTGCCTTGTTGTGTGAAAGCCTTTTTAAGATTTGTGAGGTAGCAATTCCAGGTGCTCTCCTCAGTGCACATTCGATGGGACCTGAGGGCTTGGCTCTGTACCACAGGTTTCTTGGTGTGTTTAGGGTGCTTGCTGGTTCTGTGCAGATATGTATGTTGGTCTGCAGGTTTCTTGTATAACATGGTCTGTATTTTACCATTCTGGATGCTGGAGTACTCAAGAGATAGTCAGATGGAGGGGTGATGATTGCTGCACTTCTGCTGGAACTCATTCAGATATTGCAGGTTTTCAGTCCAAATGATGAAGATAAGTCATCAATATATTTTAAGTATAGCAAGGGTTTGATGGTGCAGTCTTCGAGGAATTCTTCTTCCAGGTGGCTCATAAAAAGGTTGGCATACTGTGGGGCGGGCCATTTTGGTGCCCATAGCTATGCCCATTGTCTGGAGGAAGTGTTGGTTATTAAAAGTGAGATTGTTGCATGTGAGGATGAAGCATTTACTATCAGTAATATCTTTGGGTCTGTACTCAGAGTTGTCATGTTGCTCATGTAGGTATGTAAAGAAGGTTTGGATGCCGTCTTGGTGTGGGATGTTGGTATATAAGATGGTAACATCCATGGTGGCTAGGAAGGTGTTGCTGGAAAGGTGGTGTATGTTTTTAAGTTTTCGTAGGAAGTCTGTAGTGTCTTGGACAAAACTCGTGCTTTCGGTAACAAGCAGTTTAAGGATTGATTCCACAAAACCTGCTGACTCACACTCACTGATTCTGTCACCCACTGACTCTTCAATGTACATTTTCACTGACTAGCTCGCGTGCATACCAGTCTCTGGCTTATTTACTATTTGTTCCATCCAGGAAGAGTGCACACCAACTGCAGATGCTTCCTCAGCCTGATCAAGGGTTTTTAAACATGAAAGCTTGCTAGAAAAATGTTTCCAACTATTGAGTTGGTCTAATAAAAGATATCAGATTTACCCAAAATACCTTGCCTGCCATGTGTATGTGTACATTTGGTGGCAGCAGGGGTGGGGAGCAGGGAGAACTGGTGGGCATGTGCCCCCCAGCCTGGCAGGGTCCATCCAGCCTCCCCTGCCAGCACTAGGAGGGGAAGGGGCCCCTCCCCACCAAAGCTCAGCTCCCATGGGGGGAGGAGGCCTCCAATTTTGTGCTTGCCCAGGCTCCGGTAGACTTTAATCTGCCTCTGCACTCACCACCCCGATGCTGCTAATGCCTTCTTCACATCAGGGGACCCCAAATTTATGCCTTGCAGGGGGCCCCACAAATTGTGGGCTGGCCCTGTTCCCAAATAAATAGATAAGTACTATATTGAACATCTATGGTGCCGTCGCGTTATATGCATAACCATTAGTTCAGAACAAAGTAAAGTGAGAATGTCAGAAATTTGGAGGGGGGGACCCCAACAGGCCTGCACAGCAAATTTCTATGTATAATTTATTATTAATCCTTTGAGTGAAGGTTAACATCCCCCCTGCCTGCTATTTATTATTTCACCTGCCCTTGACTTGTGTACCCAGTGCAGATTTTGAATTGGGCTGCGGAACCACGTCCTCAGAGGATGCTTCTCCATTTGAACAACTTACTTGTTCAAATAAGCAGATGTTTTTCCTGGAGCAGCTGCCACTCTCCAAAATTTTGTCTTTAGACAGCACAAAGGCAGAGTCTTTTTCATCTCTTGAGTCAAGTTTGCAGATGCAAAATAACAGCTCCAGAGTGATTGCTTAGCTCACTCTTCCTGTGACATCTCTTTGTTTTTATTACATAGAAATAAATTCCTGATTTGGGTAACAAACTACTTCCATCCATTTCAAAGGGACAGCAAAGACTAACTTTACCAGGTCTGCCTCCCTTCCTCAATACCCTGATTGTTTCACAGGAATATAGGACTGGAAAGGACCTCTTGGGTCAGTGAGTCCATTCCCCTGTTGTCACAAGTAATCATATTTAATCCCTCCATTTTACAACCTTAGGGTTCTTGTTCCCAAGACCCCATTGGAAGGCTATGCCAAAAATCAGACTTCTGTTATGATTAGAAACTGTCATCTAATATCCTGGCTAAATTTATTTATGACCTGTTTATTCCCATTTGTTCTTGTGTCATCACACTTTTTAACTTAAATAGCCATTCTGCTTGGTGTTACACCCCTGATGTATTAGTTAAGTATCAGTATGCCCTCTTAGACTTCATTTTGCTAGGCTAAATGAGCCAGGCTTTTGTAGTTCCTGGTCATAAAGTAGGCTGCCCACTTCTGTGATCATCCTAGCTACATTTGCATCTTCTTCAGCTTTAATTCATTACTTTGAGCATAGATGACCACAAATGTACACATTATTTGAGAGGAGGACTCACCACTGCCTTTATAATAGTATTTATACTTTCATAGTTCTATTGAAAATACTTTACTTGATATATGGTAGGACCATATTTGCCTCTTCCATAGCTATGTTACACTGGAGGCTCAAAATTACCCTGTGAGCAACAAGGACATCCATGGTCTCTTTCTACCTCAGTTGTTTCCAACTTATAAGCCCCCCAGATGATAAGTATATAGGAGAAACTTTTGTTAATTCCCCACAAGTAGGTGGCCTTGCACTTTATATTAATAAATTTCATCCCATTTATATTGTGTCAGTCCTCAAAGTCATCTGATTCTTCCCGCACAATATTCTGAGCCTCCTTTGCATTGAGGATGGTTCTCAACTTTGTGTCATAAGCACATTGCATCATCACGTTCTTATTTTTTGTGCCAAGGTTACCAATGTAAATATTAAATAAGACCAGTCCTGGAAGCACTTCACTAATAAGCTTCTGGCAGCCCAGCTATTTTGGTTTTATCACAATCCATTGCCTTCACTCCTTTGGCCACTACCTTTACCTAGCTCTCAGTTCTTCTTCCAGTCTCCATCTTCTCCATCTTAAAAGTAAGTATTTCCTCTGTGGCAGAATATCAAATGCTTTGTTAAAGTCTAGTTGGATTGGATCTATTCATTTTGTCTAGAAAATCAGTTATCTCATCAAAAAAAGATATCAGGTTAGTGGGGGGTGGGGCGGGGGTGATCTACCTTTGAGAGAACCTGCTTTTCCAAATGTGTTTCTTCCAGTTCCATCCCTCCCCCAGCATTTGGTCTGTAACTTGTTAACTGGCTTGATAATACATAGTGGGAAAGTAGACCACATGTGGAGTGAGCAGTGGGGATTTTTAGCAGCATGCTAGGTTAAGACATTATCCAGGCAAGAGTTGCAATGATTTCCACTTTGCAACAGTTGGGAATTCTCTAATCTCAAGAATAAGGGAATTAACAGAAAAGAAACAAAAACAGGGACAATCCTGAGCTGTGTTCTCCAGTGCAGGGTGGGGGGTATGGTGCAAAGATGGCTAATGAGGCTGATCCAGGATCGACAGACTCTGTTGCAACTTGAGCATGTGTTTCCGTGTCGGGTGGGTGGCTCTGGATTCTTAATTCAGTCCGCAACTTGCTGTTTCTTCTGCTCCCACTTTTCTGTCTTGTGAAGTCGTCATAAGGTTTCAAAGTACTGAGATCCTTGCAGCAGACTCTTCCTCCATTTGGAGCAATCCTGGGCAATAGTCTCCCATGAGTTGATGTGGATGTTACATTTTTTTTCAAGCTGACCTTCAGGACGTCCTTGAAGTGCTTTCTCTGTCCTCCTCTTGAGCATGTGCCTTGACTGAGATGGGAGAATAAAATTTGCTTTACGAGTCAGGAGTCAGACACCCAGATGATGTGGCTGGTCAAGCAAAGTGGATGTTGCATGATCATCGCCTCAATGCTTGTGGTGTTTGCTTGTGAGAGGATACTTGTGGATGAGTCTGTCATCATCAGTGCAGATGTGAATGTTTCCCGACTCAAAGTTTGGGGGTTTTGATGTTGTCCCTCTGATGTAAAATCTAGCAGCATTTATTTTAAACTCCCCCAAAGGGGGCATGCAGGACTGCTGCCCCAGTTCCCTCCCCTCCTATCCCTGCCCCCATGAGTTACACTACTGGCTAGGTCTAAAGTTCTAGTTTGGGTCTGTTTCTAGAAATGTTAACAACAGGTTTGTTCAGACCAGCAGTCTCAGGATATGGAGGGACAGAAAGATGTCTCAGCATAGAAACATGGCAGTGCAATCTGAAAGATATTTTTGTAAAAGTCTAACATCATGCTACTGAGCACTTGTCATGCATTATAACAATTCACATCATAGTTAGGGTTGGAAGGGACCTCAGGAGGTCATCAAGGCCAATCCACTGCTCAAAGCAGGACCATCCCTAACTGTATCATCTCAGCCAAGGCTTTGTCTAGCTGGGTCTTAAAAACCTCCAAGGATGGAGAGTCTACAGCCTCTCTGGGTAGCCTGATCCAGTCCTTTACTATCTGGATAGCTAGTCACAAACATTAAATAGTCACAAACATTAAATATCTGTATAGCTGGTCACAAACATTAAATAATTTATCCTAGCCTTTTTTTATGTGCAGCTGCCTTAGGAGTGGAACAAAGCAGTTGTTTAACCATACATAGCAACAGTGCACATCTATGTGGGAGGTAGAGATTGGGGGTAAACTGTTTCACAGGCCTGACATAAAACCTTACAATGAGCTCTGGGAATAAGTTCCCTAAGGCCAGTGCCACTGCAGTGGTGTAGTACAGTTTAAGTATAGGGCTGTGGTAAAACTCCATTCAAAACAGTATGGTTCATTTAAACAAATTGTACTAGTGGTAATGCCAGTGCTTTCTAATGATCCAGTTTCCTAGAATAGCAGGAGGTGTGACTGCAGTTAGTCAAATCATCCAAATGCTATTTAACAGCGGTTTCTGACCCCCATCACTTCTCTCCCCTGCAGACAATACAGCAGAGATTACAAGACGCTGCTGCTCTTTTTGCTGTCTGTAACAGGTATAGCATTTTCCTTCTCTCTGATCTGAACTTCAGAGAAAGGACTGGGAACAAGCTCCCCTGAGGGCCTCTCTTTTTGCTAAAACAGGTGGAGAATTTTCCAAAGTTTGATGGGCAGAAATCTTGGTATTTATTTGTCCCAAACCAAAAAACAGGCAAACCTGAAAGAGTTTCTAGAGGGTCAGTGTTACACGGAGCAGCTCCATTTTCAGGCATACTTTCATCAGTAAATTTGGAGTGTGCCTGATCAAACACTACTGTGCTTCTCTTCTTCTCTACCTCTCCCAGCACAGCTGCAGACAAATAACAGTACAAATCCAGGAGAACAGAAGTTCAGCTGGAGGAAAGGAAATGAAAAAGTGAGGTGAATTTTTAGATACTCATCAGCTTCCTACATTACCTGTTTGAACCTTTGGATGCTCATCTTGCTGGGGTCCTTTGATCCTACCTGACTTCCTGCCCCTGGGGCAGGGGACTGGACTTGGTGATCTTCAAGGTCCCTTCCAGCCCTAACGTCTATGAATCGATGAATCTTCCCCAAATTCAGTGACCAAAAGCCAGAACGTTTTTGTCTGACAGCTCCTCAGCAGCCCGGGTGAAATTATTATTCTCCGTTCAGTTCCCAGTTCTCAGAAATATCACCATTAGGATGGGGTGTCTTGTTGACCCTGAGACCAAAGATTTGATGGGTCACAGACAGAACTGGCCTTTCATCGTAGACATGGTTCCTTCAGTTTAGAACTGATTCACATTAGCAGGACTGCATGGGAAAAAGTTGCACTATTGCTGGAAGTGCTATACTCTTTCTGTGAAAGATTTCAAGCTCCTAAACTATCTGGTTACTTTCATTAGCAATACATTCACATAAACATTTCTGCTCTCCTAGTCCCTTCTCCAACATTTATTTGCTGCCTCTTGTTATTACTGTATACTGATTTATCTTCAGGAGTCTTTTCCTTACAAATGTCAACTCCACAAGATGTACATGGCTGGGAAGGGTGCATGCACGTGTGAGAGATTTGTTACTTCCTTCAGTCGTTCATTTTGGCTTTGCCTATGCTTCCAGTATGTAAGACATAAATTATTAGTGAGAAAAAGAAAAAACATCCTACTTGGGGAAAGAGGAGAAATCAAACAACCTGATTCATGTTTTAATGAAGTAACATGCCGTGATGGGGAATCGACAAGAGCCACTTCCACATAGTGATCCCTGGTAACGTTTTTGACGGCCAAGAGCTCCCGAAATGACAAAAACACCAAAGAGCACAAAGATAAAGATACGGACACCGTTTCTGTCATACAAAAGAAGAATGCCTTAATACAGTTGTAGTGGGAGGAAGGAATAGTTACCTGTCAAGATCCAGATTTTTAACGATAAGCATTTTACAGGCAGCAATTCAGAGTGCAACAAATTGTAAATGTGTTTGTGAGCCAATGTACAGATAATGCTTGTAACATCTGTACAAATGTATTTGCCCTGAGGGCTTCCGATGTATTTGTTTTTCATGCTGATAATGGGGCAGCGGTTAAAGAGACACTCGTAGCAATATATTTGTGTCATGGCTGCACGGGACTCATTTATCATATTCCTTCCAGGCTCGTATGCTCTAGCAGGTTTTTTGCTAGTTGAAATGGATGCAGCTATTGAACTAACCCTTTGCCCCATCAGCCACAGTATAAAAATATGCTTGAAAATGCATATCCTGACAATTCAGGTAACCTAGAAAGCCCAGTAAATAGTTGCTATACAGACTGATAGCCAGCGAAGCACATATTCTAACCGGCACAAAAAATCATTGATGAACATATTCAACTGATATAAAATTGTAATTTGGGGCAAAAAGTGGTGCAGCAACCATCAGAAAAGAAGCTTTTTCACCATGTGTCATTTCTGACCTGAAGAAAGCATGTCTAGGATGAAAAGATAATTTAGTCCAGGGGTGGGCAATTATTTTGGGCGGAGGGCCACTTACTGAGTTTTGGCAAGCCATCGAGGGCCGCATGACAGGCAGCCAGGGGCAGATAAATATTAATTTTCTAAATTTTTTATGGGCCCTGCGGGCCAGATAGAATGGCCTGGTGGGTTGCATCTGGCCCGTGGACTGCATTTTGCCTACCCCTGATTTAGTTCAATGCCCACCAAATCCAAGGCAGCTAAACGTGGCAATAGGTAGTTTTGCAATGGGGAAATCTGTCCACTAGGAATGGAGAAAAACCAACAATTATTTTCACATGGGCTACTAAGTAGCCTCAGATGGTATGTTTAAGGGACAAGGAACTGCTGCAATGCATGAGAAATGCAGAAAGATCCCTTCTGAGCGAGATCCTTTTATATCTGGCAAAGGTCAGTGTCAGGTGCTTCAGTGGAAAGTGTAAAATTTCCACGATGGATAAAAGTGAGTAAATTGGCTCAGTAAACTGCATTCTGTTGTTACTGGCAGTCCCTCAATACAGTCTCCCAGTAAATAGGGACGTCATCTATGAGTCTGGAGATGACGTAAGAGGCTGATCCAAGATCTGCATGTTTGACTGCAGACATGGCAAACAGTTCCAGGAAGGAGGAGTGGATCCCATCCTGGTGATGTCAGTTATAGCTCTTTCCTTTTGTCTCTCTCATCTATCCAACTCCATAGTGATGAGCAGGTTTGCTCGAAATACATCACGGTGTCATTGGGGATGAGTCAGTGTTCACTGCATTCCACTCTTACTGATAAAATAATCTAAGCTTGTTGTGCTGTAAATATTTGCTTATTACTTACATAAATGCAGAAAGGGCCAGGCCCTCCACAAATTAAAGGTGTGAATTTGACAAGGGCCTGAGCCCCAGATCCTCCACTAAAATCCATGACAGTTAGATGGCTGCATACCTGTAAGATCTATGTTTAGCCTCAGCAACTTAGGAGCACTCCTTGTAATGCCCTTTGGTAGGATACACACTTCTATATTGTATCTTTGAAAGCCCCCTCCCCCAGTCCCAGTTTATTCCTTTGCAGAACCTCCTAAAGATATGCTGATAATGTAGCATACAGAGACAGTAGCTTTCATAATTAATTCTTTTTTTTCCTGCTTCAGTTGAATTTCAGGTTGTTTCCAGCCAGCGTGTGTTTTTATTGGTCACAACTCCAATGAGTTGGGCCACAGCCAATGACTATTGCAAGAGTCACTATGAAGGACTAGCAGACATCTTAAGCCTGGAAGATCTGAATGCAGTGGTACTAACAGCTACTCAAACTGCATGGATAGGCCTGCACTACAACACAGTCATCAGGGGACTGAGCTGGTCCAATGGCGCCATTTACGAGAGCCCAAGTTGGATGCCAAATGTTGGCACCTTTCTGTTTGGGTCAGGAATATGCGGAACAATGCTTACTCTTGTCATTTTACCTTCTTTTTGCAACATGCAGTTGCCCTTCATCTGTTCCTACTGTATGTATTGGTTTACTTCCTGCTGCTGCATCAGGGGTCCCACCCAGAGATCAGAAACCTTAGGGGGCTTGCAAATAGGGGGCTTGTGGCCACGCTGCCCTTTCTGTATTGCCAAGTGGAAGGGGGTTCCTGGTGGATGGAATAGAACCCCGATATAGAAAAGGGAGTTACACCACGGAGAAGGATAAGAGCTGATACGCCAGACCCTGAACGTGCGACCTGCGTCACCTGGCAGGACAGAGGCTGTGCTTAGTTCAGAATCTGCAGAGCTTGGGTGACGGGGCTTTGTGCGGCTGTGCAGAAGGCTTTGGGTTAGTTTCCCAATTTCTTCTTTTTCCAGGGCAGATACACGTTTGTTCCAACCTATTTTTCAACAGCAGGTGCCTCTGCCTAGTTTAAAAACAGTAATGTTTCTCTGGTGGAAGGATGGTAGCTGTGATGTAAGATTTCAAAGAAAGGGATATGAAGTGTAGCGGGGAAAAGAGCAGGACCCCATGAGCTCTGCCCTGGGAGATGGGGAACATGAAGCCTCTTTAGGCTGGATTCCTTTTAGGTAGACAACTGTAATCCATCTTCAGCCCTATTTTTTTTTAACCTGTTTCCCAGCACAAAGTAACAAAGATGAAGTGGCTATTTCACCGACCCTGGGGACCAACACAGAGACCTTGGATTTGAAATCATCTTGTGCATTAATGTGTATGGGTCTCCTGTATTTAGATGTGTCCCGCTAACATTTATACTTGTATAAGTTATACCGATAAACCCTTGACGGTGCAGAATGCTCTTGGGAACAGGATGACTGAGGGGATTTAAAATATCTGCAAATCAATTCAAATGTGGCATGAATCAGTAGTGACTCAGTCAGCCCGTAGCAGAACTTTTTACTTGCATGGTGGTTTATACGGTGGTAGCTGGTCAGGTTGAGGACAGTGCCCTGTGGGCACTAGGAGCAACAGCGGATGCCCTTCAGGAGTGTCAAGGTGAATGGCCAGAGACTGCAAAGGTATGAAAACTGAACTGTTCCTCACCCTTCCACTTCAAGCCAGAGGCAGAGCTCTCTACTATATATGTGAGGACTAGAGAGCTACATACATGCTCACTCTCAGGCCCAGTCACACAGGTTCACTCACACATGCTCTCAGTTGCACACACAGACACAATCAATCACTCCCAGTTACAGCAATAAAAGTCTCTGGCCTATGGGTATTTTTAGTAGATGGACCACCTCAGGTTTTCCACAGCGGTAAGTGAACTTTACAGTGTTTTGGAGGGCTAAAGAGTCAAAAAGTTGAGCTTATCTTAGCTTCTTTGACTCCCAACTGGACCTCTCATGAGAGCAGATTTCCCCCCCCCAAAATTTGTATCCCTTTGTGCACTTGGCCAGCAAGGCAAGAGTGTGAAAAGAGGGTTTCTGATGGTTTCAGAGCAGTGCTGTTAGGTCCATAGCTACCAGCACAAGAATATGAGCTTTTGTTTTGGTTTTTAAGGTGGAAGACAGGGGTCAATTTTGATTTTCTCTCAAGTCTATTAGATCATTTCTTGTTTCTAGGCAAGCGGTCTGACCACCCCTTCAGCCAGCTCTGCAAATCCTAATCTTAATACCTTTCTGCTACTGGCTGCAGGACAGTTGAAAGAGCTCTGAGTATAACACAATGCAGTTATATAGCTGCCTTCTGCACAGCCTCCTTCTTGCTGCTTTAGTCCTTCAACGACCACCAAATTTGCAGGCTCCCATATGTCCATCTGAGATTAGTTTATGATCATTATGCATCCATTTCCCCCTTCCTGGAGTGACTTTGTACCTGAACTCAGTTCTCTATCAGTGAATAGTCAGTGCAATTTGCTTAGAGCAGGGCTGTCAAACTCATCTGGCCCCATGGCCTGGATCAAGGTTAGTGGACTGGTCTGCAGGCCAGATCCAGGTCGACCCTCTGTCTTGTGTGCAGTGCCTGTGGTGCCATGTCCAACCTGCACACCAGATGTAGCACATGGGGCTGGGGCCAGGGCCAGTGCATGCCAATGGGATGGATCATATGGATGCATGGGCTTGATTCAGCCCATGGATGGTATGTTTGACACCCCTGGTTTATAGTATTTTGGTTGTCACTAATGGGCATTTGTCAGGCCCAAGGCAGTTTTTGGTTCTTTTTAACCACGATTGTAGAAAACTGGATGGTGACTCTCATTCTTCTCCCAGATTTATCAGGCACTGACACTCCCTCCACAGCTAACACAGGCTCCACTGCTACCACTCAGCTCCTGCCCTTCAGTGGAACAGCAAGTGCCCCAGCAGGAGGCTCTTCTGATGCAGGTAGGGACACATTAACCCTGCTTCTGTCATGTTTGGGCCATGATCTTTATTTCTTTCTGTACTGCATAAACTGAAACATGTTCTTCAATGGAGCTGGCATAGAAGTGAATGTCCCTGTGTGGTGACTGCTGTGGCACCAACCCAGTACAGTCCTACAGACAAAAAACTCCTAACCAATCTGCTGGGCCAGTGACTAATCTCCTAAGGCAAAGGTTGGCAACCTATGGCCCACTGGCTGGATTTGGCCTGAAAGCACATTTGATCCAGCTCACAGATGTGGGGCTTTGCTTGTGGGCACTTCTTTCCATGCTGCCATGGGGACAAGCAGTGGTCATGCCCACCTTCCCAACTCTGACCCAAACTGGGTTGCTCCAGCCCACCAGTGGCATAACTAGGGTGGGATGAACTGGGCAGCTACCCTGGGCACCAAGTTGGGAGGAAAGAGGGAGGGGAAGAAAAGTGTCTGCTACTGGCAGTTGTGCGAAAGCATGTTTCCAATTGCATGGCAACCAGAAGTCACTGCTGCCTCTGCCCCAGGCACCTGGCTCCATTCCTATGCTGTGGCCTGCAGCCTAAAAAAAGTTGCTGACCATTGAGGGCATAGATAGGCTTGACATTAGGGTTTTCAAACTAGGTATCCACAGAGAACTGGCAGATTAATAATTAAGCGGCTTAAATGTCTTTCTGTCTTTAACTGGTAGGCAGCTGCGGGTTAGTTTAACTACACAGATGTCAGGGCAGTGATCAGGAACAGAGGGAGTTACCCATTTAAACTCCGTGTTTCCCAGACCAGAATTTCACAAAAAAGCACAAGTGGGACTTTAGGGATCCCAACTTTGGACCAACACTTCCTTAAAAATTAGGAGAGGAAAAGAAAAAAAAAACAAGTCTTTGCAGAGATCAGAGGTTTTCCTCCTGTTCTGGAGACACGTATGTTCATTAAATAGTGCAATCAATTAAAGCACTCCAGTGCTGGGTGCTCATTCACACCCTGTAGCACATTGATCTAGCATGGCAACCCTTTTTACAAGCTCTCATTGTACTTCCAGCAAGTCTGTGTCACAGCTACATTAGTGTCCCCATTCAATAGCTGGCAAAGCCGAGGCACCAAGAGGTTAAATGGCTTGCCAGCCTCGCACAGCAGGTTCCAAAATGCCCATTCTTTGTTTTAACTTTATTTCCTCTTCTAATGAAGAGTAAAACAAAGCCAGTAGCACTTCTCATTTTTAATGAGCCTTTGCTGCAATATTATCTGTGCTGTACCTGCATTGTGGGAGGGCTTGAAGTCTCTTCCCTGCTCCTCTTTCAACAGTTCCCCAAACAATGTGCTTTCATCTTTTCACTGTGTCTGGCTGAAAGTGTGAGAAACAGCAGCTGACTTAGACCAAATGTCCTTGTGTAGCCTTATCTTACCTGACCATGTTACACACTGAAAGTTTGTGCACCCTGTGTGTGCAAGGCCTCTCCCACTCAACACAGAAACCCCCACCTTCCTTTCCATCATCCCCTGGTTGCTCACATCACAACACTCATTCAGGGACTGGCAGTGACACACAAGGGGGCAGCAGCACTACAATTTACACTGGCGCTGAACACAGCACTGGCATTCAAGTCACATCCGTTCGTTCTACACAGTCAGTGGGAAAATCAGAGATACTTGGCTCACAATCAGGTACCTATAATAGTTTTTCTTTTCTTATCTCAATCGCCTTCCTTAAAGTGTGTTTACTTCCATATTAAAGTAGAGCCCATTTGGAAGAAATGGGCTTTAGCCACTGGAGGTATTATGCACCTGAATGAACCTTGTATTAGGTTGCCTGTTTGTGAAGTATTATAAATGTATTGCCCTGGACATGGTCAGTGGATTGTCAAGGAGAAAGACCAGCATTCATTTAGCGCTGCAGTCCCTTCCTGTTCATTCGCTGTATTATTCTCTTACATAGATTTTGGCTACATGGTTCTGAAAATGGATTTCGTCTCAGCTGCCCTGGTAGACCTTGAGGCCATGAAACAACAGCTTCTGAATGAGGTGAGATGTAATTCTCATTGAGAGCTCAGTCGTAATACCAGTTTGCAAACCATTTTGGGTAGACATCAGTGGTGCCTGCTTATAAACTGACCTACATCAGACACCGGAGGAGTGAGATGATGGGAGAGGGAAAGGGAATGAAGAACTGTCTATTCATCAGGAGCTGCAGCTCTTCTTTCTTTAGCCCCACTTCATTCAATGCAAGACATCCCCTTTCTATGCAACTAGGGCTGCTCTCCAGAACTTATTCTTCCAGCAAACTAGGGCTTAGTCAAGCGAGTGAAAAGGGTAATAGGGACTTTCCCATCCATTTCCACAGAGCCAACACATTTAATTCTGTTAATATCTATTTCCCTTCTACCTCCCTTCACTTGTGCTGTCTCAGCACTAGGATTTTCCTCTCTGAAAAGGTCCCCCACCATCACCACTAGTGCCTCTCTGGGATAAATATGGCCAATGCCAGTAAGGATGTACAAATCATTATTGAGACCCCAGTCCCTTCTAACTGCAGTGAAATTCTGGGATTCAGACAGTAGGCCTCCTTCCCTTTTCCCACCAAGCTACTCTGCTAAGGCACACGGCTAGCTTTTAGATGGGATTTCTTTCAAGTAGTGGGAAGATAGAAAATTCAGGCTCTTGGCACATGCTCATGTGATTGGATATGATCCCTGACCCCTGATCCCAATAATCATGCCCCTTGCCATGCCACATGCACATGGTACAATTGTTGGAGTCAAGGATCAGGTCACAATCCTGCTATTAATACATACCAGCGCAGGGAGAACCTGGGATTATGATGCTAGGCTCCCCTTCCACTGGCAAATTGAAAGAAAGAGGTGTGCCTGTAGGTCCAGGCTGGGCTGACAGTCAGTGCCGCACTGGGGACTGCACTGGGAATTTCAACTGGCTCTGGTGGCCTGGGACCAGGGCTGACAATCAGTTGATTGTTGGCCCCAGCCCAGAGAGTCTTGGGTCCAATTTGAGACCAGGGCTGGTTGCACTGGGCTGACAACGAGCATACCCGACACCTCTGGTCAGGGGATCAGAGGTTGTTGACATAGGGGAGAGCAGGGGAAGCAGAAGGCCTTCCCCCACTCGACACTAAACTCTGCCAGGAGCCTCTGATCCCCTGTGCCTGGCATCTGACCCAGAGCTGCCAGGCATGGGTTTTAAAGTCCCCAGCAAGGAAGCCACCCCAGCCCACTCTTTAAGGCTGTCCAGGTGGTGGGAGCCAGGGACTAGAGAGCCTCTCTCTGCTGTCTGCAGGCTTGCTCTTCAAAGCTCCCCTTGTGCTGGGACCCAGGGCACAGGCAGCAGAGGGGCTGCAAGTTCCTAGCTGCTCATGTGCTATGCTGTGACATGGCACTTGCAGCTCTGGAATGGAGCACCCAGCTCCCCAGCTGCTGCTTCCACGGCTGCCAGCAGGCATGTAGCTGGTTCAGGGCTTGGTGAACCCAAGATCAGGGAGATGCTCCCTGATGTCAAGCTCAGGCATCCCCCCCTCCCCCCCCGCCTCTGGGGATAGGCAAGGGTGCTAGGTTCAGGACATGGTGCTTCTCCCAGCCTGATCTCACTGATTGGGTAGGGATAGCTGTCCCCCAGACCCCGGGGCTGCCCTGTACCAGTTCCCTACTCTCAGCTGAGCATTGATATCTGTTATGGATCATCCCCAACATGACACGCACTAAACTGAAGGCAGGATACAAACAAGGCTTAAAGATGCTACACATTATATGTAGAATGACTTTGTGGCTCATCTGCTCTATTATCGTGGCATAAATTGGCTTCAACTCTTACACAGGTTACTATTTATGGCATGATTAACACCTTAATAGTGTCCTGAATGTAATGTGTGCCAGGGCCCTTAAGTTTTGTGGTCTCAGACTGCATCAGGATACTTAGTTTCCCATGAATCTTAATAGAGACAGTGAAGGAGGATCTCTTGCTGTGGGGACATGGAAGCAAACCTAAGCAACAAAATCTTTGTCTGCAACCAGGATATTCAATCTACACCTTTGCAGTGAAAAATAGTAACTCAATACACTTTCTAAGCACACATGGACATTTAATCTAGGGAGCTGGGAGGAGAGGTGAAGGACAGGAATGTAAGATGCGCTCTAGCAATAGTGAGGATTTTATCTGAGAATAGCACTTAAATGTAAGCAAACCAATATCCCACTCGCTAATGGATGTAGAGAGCTGCTGCTCTCGGGTTAGAAGCAGAAGAACACACTCTGTTATCAGTATAGCCATTAGCCACCAACCTTTTTTTCCTAACATCTTCAGGTAGAAGAACTACTGATGGGGAATTTCTCCAAAGGGACATTCCAGTTGCAGTGGGTGAGCTATGAGCAATGACAAGGACCAGACTACAAGCCCCAGCACGAGTTCAGATTTATTTTTGTCCAGATGTCACCTGGGAATCTCAGAAGGAGTAGAAGAAACATATACTAATTTTATATAAAGGATTTTGGAGAGAGGAACCAGAAGGCCTATAGGGAGACCACTCATATAAGGGAGAGGTTAACATGCGTGTCTGGGGGACAATGCTGCAGAAGAGGGGTACTCAACCTCCAGCCTGTGGGTCAGATTGGACCTGCCAGCTAGCCTGCAAGGCTCCGCACAAGTCTGGAAGTTTGGTGGCAGGGGAATGGTGATGACTCTGTTCCCCTGCTGCTAAATCTCCCAACACAGGCCCTGCAGGCTGTATCTGGTGCCATATCCCAGCATACAGGACCAGGCTGGGGTGGGAGCGGTGCTGGGCCCCAAGGCCCAGTCTTGGTGTGGGAGGTTGAGGGGGAGCAGCACTGGTCCCTGGCAGCTAATTCCGGTGCGCAGGGGGCAGGATAGGGAGGTGCTGGGCCCTGCACCATTCATCTGGTCTGAGGGGCCAAAAGGTTGAGCACCACTGATCAGACAGTAAGAAGAGGGTAGGGACAGTCTCTTCTGCTCAGCTACACTCCACATCTTCCCTTTGCACCCTCTTGTCACCTGCCCCTTCCCTTCCCTCTCCATTTAGCATATTAATAGATTTCATAGACAGTAGGGCTGGAAGGGACCTCAGAAGATCATCAAGTCCAGCCCCCTGCCTGAGGGGCAGGAAGTCAGCTGGGGTTACCGCATCCCAGCAAAATAAACATCCAATTTGCTCTTGAAGGTGTTTAGAGTAGGTGCTTGAACCACCTCCCATGGCAAGCTATTCCAGACCCTGGGGGCTTGGACAGTAAAGAAATTCTTCGTTGTCCAGCCTGAAACGGTCTCACAGTAGTTTATGACCGTTCGACCTCATCATCCCTTGGGGCGCTCTGGTGAACAAACATTCCCCCAGATCCTGGTAGTCACCCCCCTAATAAACTTATAGATGGCCATCAGATCGCCCGAGCCTGCACTTTTCCAGGCTAAAGAGCCCATGGCTCTCAGCCTGTCGTCATAAGGTCTGTTTTCCTGACCTCTGATCATGAGCGTGGCTCTTCTCGGGACTCTCTCAAGCTTCTCCACATCCTTGTTGAATGGCGAAGCCGAAAACTGGATGCAGTACTCCAGCTGCAGCCTCACCAAGGCCGAGTACAAGGGGAGAACGACGTCCTAGGATTTGCTTGAGAAACATCTATGGATGCAAGCCAGCGTTTTGCTCGCTTTACTAGCTGCAGCATCACACTGAAGGCTCATGTACATTCATTTACTTACATTCTCCTTCACCCCTACCCTCCACTACATATAAAAAAAATAATGGAACGTGCTGTTTGCTGTCATCTCATAGTTCATCCTATGTGATAGCCATTCCCACAACCTATGTCCGTCTTACGTATTCAAATTATAAACTCTCTGGCGCAGGCCTATTTATTACTCAGTTTAACATGAGTCGGCAATGTGGGGAGGCGGCTAGGAAGGCCAACTGCACCTTGTCGTGCATCCACAGAGGCATCTCAAGCAGGTCCAAGGGGGTGATCCTCCCCCTCTATGTGGCACTGGTCAGGCCGCAGCTGGAGTA
>NW_017728993.1:60939382-60941183 GCF_001723915.1 Gavialis gangeticus
ATGTCTGTCTTACGTATTCAAATTATAAACTCTCTGGCGCAGGCCTATTTATTACTCAGTTTAACATGAGTCGGCAATGTGGGGAGGCGGCTAGGAAGGCCAACTGCACCTTGTCGTGCATCCACAGAGGCATCTCAAGCAGGTCCAAGGGGGTGATCCTCCCCCTCTATGTGGCACTGGTCAGGCCGCAGCTGGAGTACTGCGTCCAGTTCTGGGCGCCGCACTTTAAGAGGGATGTGGACAGCAACAAGAGGGTCCAGAGGAGGGCCACTCATATGATCAAGGGACAGCAGGGTAGGTCCTATGAGGAAAGGTTGCGGGACCTGAACCTGTTCAGCCTTCAAAAGAGAAGGCTGAGGGGGGATCTTGTGGCCTGTTATAAACTGGTTAGGGGGGATCAGCAGGCGCTGGGGGAGTCCCTGTTCCCCCGAGCGCCGCAAGGAGTGACCAGGAACAATGGTCACAAGCTGGCGGAGGGAAGGTTTAAGTTGGACATCAGGAGGCGCTACTTCACGGTCAGGGCGGCTAGAGTCTGGAACCAGCTTCCAAGTGAGGTGGTGCAGGCTCCCACCTTGGGGGTTTTTAAGAGGAGGTTGGATGACCACCTTACTGGGGTCATTTGACCCCAGTGCTCTTCCTGCCATGGCAGGGGGTCGGACTAGATGATCTGCTCAGGTCCCTTCCGACCCTAGAAACTATGAAACTATAACATGGGCCCCCAATTTCAGCTAGTGCTAGGCACTAGTAATAAACAGGTTTACTACCAAGTACAGGACTATTGTATGTAGCTGTTGAGAACAGAGGATGAGAGCTATTACCAAGTCTAGTCCCTTTTAACTCCAAGAACTATATTATATGATCCCCTCCATAAACTTATTTAGCACCACTTTAAACAGTTGGTTTCTTTGCCCTTGTTGGAAGTCTGTTCCAGAACCTGATTCCTCTGAAGATTAGGGATCTTCCATTAGTCTCCAGGCTGAATTTATTCACAGCCAGTTTAACCCCTTTTGTTCATATGCCAACAATGTCTGTAAGCTAAATAGCTCATTTTCTTCCCTGATGTTTACCCCTTTAACATATTCATAGATATCAGTCCTATCCACTTTGAGCCTTCACTTTTTCTAGGCCAAGGCCAAGCTCTTCTAATATCTTCTTACAAAAAAAGCTACCAGGGTGATCAGGGGAACATAGACCGTTTTCTCTGTAGCTTTTCCTGTTTGAATTCATATTTCTTAATCATGGATGACCAGAATTGTACACAGTATTCCAGATAATGTCTCACCCTGCTCTTTCACAATGGCACTAATACTTCCATTACCTCTACTGGAAATCTATCTTCTGAGATTTTCTAGGATTTTGCCTTTTGCATAGCCACATCTCATTGGTGCTGCATAGTCATTCTGTGATTGTTGGGTCCTTTCATCTCAGTTGTTTCTGAATTGTGAGTTCCAAGTTTATAGCAAAAGTCTCCTATTAGTCCTCACATGTACAACTTCGTGTTTTCTTCTATTTAATGTCACACGTTAGAAGATGAGGGCGGAGGATACACCGGACCGGCACCCGCAACTATAGTCCAGCCCGGACTGGCAAACTCAGCGGACATACAGGTAAAAGAAGGGGACAAGGGGAACGCTGGGATTAGGGGGTCAGTAACCACATCTCCAGGAGGCCTGAAATGCCTCTATACTAATGCCCGTAGCATGGGGAACAAGCAGGAGGAACTCGCCCTCCTGCTGGCTGACACCAGCCCGGACATTGTGGGGATTACGGAGACTTGGTGGGACTCCAAGCATGATTGGGC
>NW_017728993.1:60942046-60989580 GCF_001723915.1 Gavialis gangeticus
GTCAGGGCGGCTAGGGTCTGGAACCAGCTTCCAAGTGAGGTGGTGCAGGCTCCCACCCTGGGGGTTTTTAAGAGGAGGTTGGATGACCACCTTACTGGGGTCGTTTGACCCCAGTGCTCTTCCTGCCATGGCAGGGGGTCGGACTAGATGATCTGCTCAGGTCCCTTCCGACCCTAGAAACTATGAAACTATTTCTCTTACTCCACTCCACCTCTACCTGTATGACACCCCAATAAGCTTCTTCGATTTTGATAATGCCTCCTGAATTGGAGTGATCAGCAGATTGCATCAGCACACTGCTGCTTTTTGTGCCAAGATCATTAATAAGTCTATCAGGATTGGACCAAAGATTGACCCTCGAGGAGCTCACTAGTAACCTCCTTCCAGCCTAATGCTTCTACTTGGAATACAGCCCTTTACTTTCTCCCTTATCCAGCTGTGTACCAACACCTTAATATTCCTATAACCAGTTCCATCTTCTGCAGCTTCATTAAATTTCCCAGGTGGCACCATATTAAATCCTTTACTGAAACTGAGAGAGATGAGACCTGCTATATTCCCTTCCACTAGGGAATCAGTTTTCAAAGGATGCTACCAGGTTAGTTTGATAATCTATTTTTAGTAAAACCTTCTTGCCTGTTGTCCCACATTCTCTTCACTGTCTTGCTCTCTAATTATCACTGCTTTCAAAACCTGGTCTAAAAACTTCGTATCTAGCAAGTTCAGGAAGATTCAATGAAGACTTGTGGAGGACATGGACACACAATTCTCAATACAAATTTACCCTTTTTAAACAAAGAAATCTTGCATCAGAAGTACTGGCAAACCATCACACTTTAAAAAAAAATATTTGTGTTGTTCCAATACCCATAAATCCCATTGTTTTGGGTACTATGCAGTCATATTACAAGAGAGCTTACAGGCTAAATAAAGCTAAGGCACACCTGATGTGTAGAACAACACAGGGTCCAGGTGGTGAGAGGAAAGAGAAAAGTAAAGTTGCATCTAGTAGTTGCCTGTGCATTATGCAGGCTCCAAGACCTCTAGAACCCGCATCTAAAATGTTAATTTAAAACTTACACACCAATGGAAATAAAACAAATTCAAAGACAGGAAGATTGTACTGTGTAGTTTTTGTTCATTCTCTTAATTCATGCATTTGTGGAATGATACATACAGCATCACCAATGGCCAAATATTTTGTTAGCCTATGAAGGAACATTTCTTTCGGGTGCCTGCACCTTGCAAACTGCTTTGTGTTTGTGCATTAGAACTTCACAACTACAAACCAAGTATGTACAAGGAAAACTGAGCAGACTATTTTCATGGTTCAAGGTGCAAAAAATGCACAAATGAATGCAAAGTAAACAGAATCTCTAACATCTGATTCTCATGACCTAATTAGTAATATAAGAAAGGGAATCCATTTTTTAAAAGATACAATTTCAGACTGTGTGGCCTTTTAACTCTCAGAAAGGAAAATGATTAAAAAGCTTGTGTGAGTAGACAGCACTTCTCCATGTGACCACAGAGTGTCACCCTTTCTCTCCACATTGCTTAGCAGGACAGTTCCTCGTGGGTGAGAAGATTTAGAAGCCAGGACAGGTTACTAGACAAGGAAGACCTGAGCAAGTGGAATAAGCTTTTGAATGGAGGCCACACAGAGCACCGAAATCCCAAACCAGGAGCAGCGAGTGGCGTTCTAGTGCCACATCTCTCTAACAGTGAGCAGCGGAGAGATGCAAGTGACAGACAGTTTGGGATTTGCTCACTCAGCTGTAGCTTCCAAGTCCAATTTTTGATCAGAGTCATTTTTTTCTGTCACAGGCCACCTTAGTCCCTGCCACGTCTCATAAAAGCAGCAGTTCACATAGGTAACTCAAGAAGTCACACTACAAACCATGCCAGATGTCAGGTTATACTGTGCAAGTTTGCACATTTCCTTCCACCGCTCAGGTTTCAGAACTCACGTATAATCTTCCAGCAGTAAGATACTAAATCAGTGCCACATGCATGAACTCCAAGCTTTTTAAAGTTAAAGTTTATTTGTATTCTTTGTAGGAATATCAATAAAAGACTTCAAATGTATCTATATCTGTACATATACAAGAACCTTCAAAAATTATTCACAGAACAAAAATAAATCTTCTTTAAAATGAACCCAGGCAATGAAATGCAGAGATGGATCTCAGAGACCAAATAGTCCAGTGCTACTAGCATAAAAATATGTTTCTGAAAAAAACAATTTTAGTACTTTTTAAGGTGTATTTTGTTGAAATAAAAAATAAATTATTTAGAGCTATCATTGTAAAATAGTCCTGTGTAGTAACACTCTCATTAAGGCCCTTGAGACAGAAAAATCTATTTTTACAGGTAGGATTCCTGGCAGGAGTGATTTGTAATGACATGCTCTCTCTCATGGGAATTAATTTAATGTAGGGAAGGACATGTCTAAACGCATCACCCTAATTTTAACCCTTTAAGTCTGTTAAACACTCAGGTGGATAGCAGTGACTGGCCAGATTATATCCTACTTGGTAAATGATAATTAGTAATATAAATATACATGTATCGGTTGGACAAAGACATGAATTGTTCCCCAGGAGTGATGCAGACATCTTTCCATAACACTAATACAGGATTCACACATACATGGCATTGGTGACCCTAGCAGATGAATACCACTAACATACACCACTGTTAAATCACTGCACAACCAATGAGATTCCAGACAAAGTGAAAAGCCGGTGGTTTAAGCGAGCAATAGAATGTGAAAATAAATAAATCATTTATGAGATGGCTGGATGCCTGAATATAGAGCATGTCTAAACTCTGGGTACTATATTCAGGGGCTAGGAAATATGCACAGCTCTCTCAACGCTACTCTGGATTCTCTATGAAGAGAGAAAGCATTTCTAAGAGGAGTGCTGTGAAACATGCAGCTCTATGCAGCTGTGTGCATTTACATACATGTACACACACACATCTATGGCTACCCATTTCTATACACTGAAGAGAAAACTGTAGCTGCTTACTGAATTTAGCTTCTACCCCTTTTCCTTCTTTAGGACCCAAATTCCTTGGGTTGCAAAAGGGTACATACATGGGGCCAGATTTACGCCATGTGCTCCTCCTCTGCTCCCAAGGTATTTACTGCACACCTCTTGCCAGTGAAATTACTTCTGTCCTCCTCAAACTCTTCATAAAACATTCCGAATTTGGCAGCAGGCAACATGGGACTTCACTCCAACACTGCAGAGCTGAAAACTTTTATTTAAAATTCAGAAACCCAACCAGCCAGCATAGGAAAGTCCCTTTCAACTAATCTGCTTTTTTAGAGGGATCATCATAAAGCAGTAGTCACGGGCATGGCCAGAGAGTGGCAAGTCCCCAAGCCTGTGGCTAGCTCCTTCATACAGTGATGCATACAGTTTTTCCATTGTGTCCCTGGCTAAGGCAAAGAGAGAAACAGCAGCCCAACCACAAAGGCAGTGGCTGGCCACAAAGATGTAGGTGATTTGCTGAGGCCTTATTTGTAATTGTAGTAAATTTTGAGCAAAGAACATTGCAAACCCTCCTCTCTCACTGATTACAGCTCAGATGAAGAAAAGGGAATTAGACATTGTGAAGAGCTTGACAGCTACAGGTTTGGGTAGAGACTTGAAGAATTAGATTGCAGGCACCATGCCTAGAAATTAAAGGACTGTTCAATAAGAAATGAATGGCTCCAGGGTAAGAGTGACTTAGAAAACAAATCCTTCCTTTCCTTTTCCCTTTGCAGTCCTGCCTTGACATCTCCCAACACAGGCACAGTCAGAGAAGTAGCACAAAGTTGGGCATAAAAAGAGATGGCTATTAGAGACCTCTAAATCCTTCCTGCATTATCTCAGCTGTCCTCAAATTGAGGTGGTCAGCCTCCTGCGGTGGCATTTTGCACAAGCTGCTGAGTTTAGGCAACTGCATACGTACTAACTAAACCCCTGGCAGGTTATGAAGTTCATCAGATTTTGTTTTACTTCTCCTCTCATTCCTGCAGAAACTCATTGGCTGTTACTCTGAAAACTGAAGCCTGGCTAGGCCCAGGTATTCTGTTGTCTCAGTAACGTTAAAATGGCTCCTGAGGTTTTACTTGCTACCATCTATCAAACTGTACAAAATAGAAGCTTGTGATTTTACATGCCACAGGCTTCACAGAGAGATAAAACAAATCTCTAGACATCTGCTGAGTAACAAACTGGGAACAATGCCTGCCCACAGACCATGGGAGCCTAATGCTGTGCTTCATGGCTTCTCAGCTTTGACCTAACAATATTGTGAAACTGTGACTTTTGCCCCCCTTGCAGGTAGAAAGACATTTTCTGCTGTATAGAGGGAGAGACCAGCATTTTGTATCTCAGAGCAGGGAGATTAAAACCAGCACAGTGACAAGCGGTGATGGTGATGCTTCAGGTCTGACCCTTAAATATCTGCCTTATCCAGGCTGACAGCTTAAGCATGTACAGGAGGATATGCATTTATCCATCTATGTTATTCATGCCACTTGCAATCATAAAGCAATCACCTTACAGCAGCTAGGATTTCCCCTTTAGAAAGCAGGACCTGCTTTATTTAAAAGCAACCCTAGGAAATGCGCTAAAAGAAACTGTTCCTATTACATTTCTCTGCAGAAGCCAAAGTGGATTCCCAAAGGCCTTCAGTGTCTAACCACACAGCTCAGCCAGTGACCTTTAGTGGATTATCACAAAGCTACAGTGAGCTCTGAGCAGATGCCTTTCTCTAAGCAGCATTAGTCTAACTCTGCTAAAATATTTTGGTAGAAGCCTGTATTTCCATATGTATTTCTTCTTCCTCGTATTTCTTGTAATGCACAGAAAGTAATCCCTAGGTAGTGTGTTCAACAGCTAATTTAGGAGAAACCTCAGAGTAACAGATCATCCACTTCCCATGTTTTACATAACATATGATTAAAACGCACACCCATCTACAGAGCTGCTTTTGGGAAAGACTTTGCATAGCACAGCTGGGTGAATATAATCTGAGGTAATTATTGTTAGCTTCACTGAAAGTGAGTGCAGCCACATAATAAAGGGGTAGGCATGAAAGCTGCCTGCAGCCACACAGAAATGCTAAGACAAAAGGAGTTTTAATGGACAGTGGCATTTTATAAAAATGAGAAGTACTCACACTAGACAAATTGATCCACAACTGATACTGCGCCTATAGTCTTGGTACATGTGGAAGAAGAGGGAAAGAAGAAGGGATTGAAAGGCACAGTTAGTTAACCAAAGGAGAAGGTATTAGGGGTCAGAATGACCCAGAGTTGGAAGACTTCATTAGGAAAGTGATTTTGTTCTTTAAATTTCTACTGAGTATTTTCAGTATGTGGCCCCAGAAGTGCATAAAACTTCAAAAATGTTGCTGTGCCCCTTCAAGAAAACTAGGCAGACCCTCTCCTTGCTCCTTAACCCTTGGTACAAACCATGTTTGAGAAACAGAAGGAGAAAGCAGCTTTGATCCAAAAGAACATTAAAACCTTAAGAACAAATTCCTATTTACTTCAGGTGAGTTTTCGATCTCTCAATAGAAGCAACTGCCAACTGCTGAGAGATATTCATACACTTTTACCTTATATGTCCTACAGAGCAGATGTGGTCTCTTTCTGTATTTGTGCATAGTTGGTTATATACATAGATATATAGGTGTGTGTATATGTTTAATGGAATTATCTTAACTCACAATAAAGAAGGTAACACAGTTAAAATATCGTGCTCTACAACAAACTGGCCTAAAAGGCTAGGCAAATTCATTTCAAAACAGCAAACAGACTTGAACAACAGACAATGAATTTGACTCATTCATATTGCCAAACCCTGACATTCAAAAAGGCATGACCCAAAGGTCATGAGAACGACTCAAAAATCCCAAGATATTTAAAATGATACATTTTTGCACACTCAGAACCTGTCTGCGGTGCTGCAAACTGCATGCGACACGCATGCAGGTGTTCAGTGTGCTGCTAATCTGCAGCACAGCAGGTTTTTTGACACCAGGAGATCCTGGTGTCAAAAGGTGGTGCACATGGCAGCAGTGTGCATTCCCCAAACCAGAGCCTGGCTGCCCAGAGCCATACTTTGGCTGCCATCCAGGCTCTGCGTGCCTGGATTGCTGCTGTTGGAGCCCTGGGAGGGCCCCAGAAAAGGGTGCTGGGGCCAGCCCAGGTGTGGACACCAGCCTCTCCTGCCCCACCCAGGACAGCTTGCCGCACACGAGAATGTGCACGCTGGCATGTTCCCTGGGGACAACTAGCTGTGGCACAAATATGTGCCACAGCTAGTTGTCCCCAGGGAACGCACGTTCCTGCTTGTAGCAATGTGCCATCAAAGTTTATAGGCAAGAAGAAATGACTTGAGATCATCTAGCCTGACTTCTTTGTAACAGGCCACCACCTTTCACCCAATTATCATCTGCATTGAGCCTACTACCTTTGATTCAATTAAAGCATATCTGTAAATCAGGAAAGCAAATTTGATGCATATATTCCAGAAAGGCATTTAGTCTTGACCTGAAGACATCAAGAGAAGGCAGTGCCTATCATTCCTTGGATTTGTTCTAATGGTCTCTGTTAAAAAAGTATTTGCCTCTATTTCTAATTTGAACTAGCTTTGGGTTCCCTTTATTTGCTTCCTGATTTAAACCTTTAAGGTTAACATTCTCATGCTTTTCAACACTAACAAGAGCCTTAAAAAACATTTTTTTTAATGAAGTGGAAGGGGAGAGATTCTCATACATCACTTGACTCCAGAAGCTGGGGCTTTATGAGACTCAACAAATATTACAGAGATATTCAGTAAAACCATGAGAACTGGCAACACTGCGGATCTTACTGTTGGTCTTTTACAGTGTGTGAAACATCACTATCTTCCTCCCAACAATGAGCTCATTATTTAATTTTAGGTATTCAAGTACATCCTGTAAAAGTCTGCTCGTGTGAGAAACAAACCAAACGTTACAGGTGGGGCTCAGTTAAAATTCACTTAGAGAAAAAGTGGATAAGGTCAGGACTTAAATAATAACAGTCAATTTCCATTGGGGCATGGAAATTTTAACAAACATGCAGAAACCACCTTGGTGGAGCTAAGTCTGATAACCCTGTGGATGGAACAGTGAAATTGAACAAGACAAAAAGGTACAAAAATAAACTAGAAAAGTTTCACTCTGCGTTCACAGATCTATTGCACAGGGCACGAGTGCCCTTTGGTTAGCCCTTTCCCTGGAGTACTAACCTGATTGTTTCTGGTGGGGTGTGGGTAACTAATCTGGAGTGCTACTGCACTGAGACAATGGGCTGCACATACGCTGGGAATTGGACCAAAGTTTGAAAACACAAGTATTTACAGTTCTATAAACTCTTAAAAAAAAAAAAAAGAGGAAAAAAAGTCAAACCTTACTATAATTTAGGTAAAAAAAATTCCTACCTTTAAAACTGCAAATTCCCTTTGTCTCTTGGACGGGAAGCCTGGCTTTGGGCAGGTGTAAAGAAACAGGCTTCTTGCTCCAGTTTCTAATTAGAGCTTTCAAAGAGACTTTGAAACAGCTTTTTGTCCATATCCTAGCAAGAGCTGACAGAAGCCAACAGGATCCAACCCTCTTGCAAGAGGCTGGGTGTGGAGTTTGAAGTTGGTTAAATAAGGACCGGGAAGGAGGGGGTTAAAACAGAGCCTCTCATACATTCATTTAACTAGTATTTCACTTCGCTCCATGTGCTTGCATCAGTCAGCCTGATATGTACAGCTTCAAAATAACCCACTGCTCATCTCTCTTGTTTTTTCTTTCTCTGCCACACCACACATACACACATTCCCCTCCTCCCCCTCTGAGGACTGCAGTGCTTTCAACAAGAGAAAAATAATAATAAAAATTGCAATAATTAAAAACAATCTACAGTATTCACTTCCTTTTGGTATATTACAGTGGCATTCTCTGTACATGTGGCCTGGAACAGGTTCCTTATGTATATACACAGCAATCCTGAGGGCCCTGGCCCTTGGAGCCCTATTCTCCTAGTCTGAAAGGTAGGCTTTTCTACCCCACTTGACAGTTTATCTTTTAGCAGCATTCTGTAAATCAACGGGGGTCTGCATTCAGGTTTCTTCAGTCTGCTTCTTCCTGCTCTGCCCCGAGGAGATGGCCAGCAGCATCCACCCGGTTAGCAGCTGCTGTTTTTGAATTCACCATTCTCCGTGATGGAAAGCTTGGTGGGGTTGGTGGGGGAGATGCCATTGCGGACCTGCATGCTGTAGCGCTCCTTGACCTGTGTCAGGGCGCTCATCAGCCGAGTGTTGGCCGAGTCCAGGGACACAATCCGTTTCTCCTGTAACAAAAACACCACACATCAGAGCCATTCTACGCAGCAAAGCACTTCTTTAACCTTTTCTTTGTCAGGAACTTTCATAGGCTAGGGCTGCGATCAAGTCTTCAGAAGCTTTTTAGACAGAGCCAACATTACCAACATTCTCCAGTAAAATGGGATGTCTTTGCCTCTTTCTGTTTTCTTGCAATACTGTTTCCCCAGTTCACCACAGATGCACTGCTCCCCAGTTTGGTCTCTCTAGTTTCTCTGCATTACACTTATTAGTATTACACTTGGTTGCATTTCAGCATTTTCACCAAAGCACCCTCTCCTGAAACAGATGAAGGTGCAGAGCTTTTTGGCTTCGTTTGTTTGGGAGTTTTTTTGGGTAACTTTGGAAAACAGAAACAGGCACCAGAAAAATAAGTGCTGGGAAGTTTCATTTTGTAGCAGAAAGTGCAGGTGGCACCTGAGGGCCACTGTCTTCATCTGAAGACTGCATGGAGAGTACACAGAATGAACTCACAGGATGGCTGAAATTAAAATGGCAAATAATGACAGCCTGCAGTCACCAGCAGGGGCACGGATGCAGCAGCAACATAGGAAAGAAGCAGCCAAAAGCTAAAACTAAAGGGTTATTTGGGGTGAGGGGTAAGAGGGAAACGTGGGTGAGTGAGGGGGATGCCATTAACAAAAACACAAGAAACAAACATTGAAAGACACTGCTCCTAGACCCATTCCAGCTCAGAGTTGCTCCAGGACTCCACAGAAATCAAAAGTTCTGTCATTCTGGTTTTAATTCTTCTGGCCCAAAGTGCTAGCCTCCACTTTTATGAAGAAAATAAAAACTAAAGGACAAGTGAATGCACTAAATAAATAGAAAAATACACCCAAAATGCACTGTCTGTAGTGGGATGCTGTGGTTGGGGGATCCAAGCCAAGGGATTTCAGGTACAAGTAGCTTGCTTGCAGTTTTGTCCTTTACCTTTTAAGAATGCAGCCGTACAAAGCAACAACAGGCCCTGCAGCAGGTAAGCATGCTCTCAGTGCTGCCAGCTGGTTGGTTATTCTTTTTTAAAGAAGACAGACCTAGGTTTTATGGTTCTTTTTTTTTAAAGCTGAATGTAGGGGCTCTATCCAGCCCACCCCAATCCACTGAGAACCAAAGGAAGGAAAAATGATGTACACAAGGCACAAACATTAAGGGATAATTCAGACACATTGCTCAGGAGACATCTGTGCTACTACAGGCCCATGTGGTTTGGTTCTCAGCATGTCAGCTATAGGGTACATACGCAAAAAGGGAGTCGGTTTGCTCTTCCTAGGGGGTTTCCCCAGGTAAATAAAGACAGGGAAACCCAAAGCAAAGCAGAGTTTAAGTGTTGCGTGTGTAACAGCCTTGTGCATGGTCAGGACAACCACCCATATGGTTGTATCATACCCATATTCCTGGTTAAAATGGAGAGGGGAAGGAACTGTGACTAACTCTTGGCCTTTCCTCCCATGGCAAAATAAAAAAAGAAAAATACATGGCCTTAGCAGAGATCTATTCCCTGGGGCATTATACCCTCTTCTGACTGACACTCTCCTACCTTATTTGTAGAATTAAAAATTTCTGATCAGAGAATTTGGACATATAAAGAGGTAAAAAATGGAAGGCTGGGGTGTTCCCTGGCGCTGACTAAGTATGTTCAATACCTAAAGTTATAGAGCAATTAAACACCTACATCTGAAAAATTTATCTTGAAGGCCTGAGCTTGGTCAGGAGATGCACCCTCCTTGCTCAAAGGAAAATGCCATCCAAACAGGTACATGTATTTCTAACGTATATGAATTCAGTGTGGGGAGTGGTAGGAGCTGGAATGTGTAGGAGGTCAGTGCACTTGGCCAGGGCTGGGTACTGCTCAGCTAGAGAACTGATTGGGTTTACTTGCCTGTTTGAATTATCTCATCCCCATTTATGACCTGTAATTTAACACAGCGGAGACGTCACTTGCAATAGGAATAGAGCCAGCACACTCCGTAGCTCCGCCATTCTCAGGGAAAGTTACCAACATCCAGACCTCTCTTTTCTCAGTCTGGGAAGCATGGATAAGAGCCTTCGGATTCACAACTCACTAACATTATACAGGAACAATTTGAGAAAAGTGCATACTCAGTTTAACAACGAGGCTATCACTGTGCACAGCTTAATAATGGATGCCATGTCCTAAAACCCAGGACAAGCAAGTCATTCCTACAAAGCATTCTGTAGTGAAGTAACTGAGCACAAGAAGCCAAAATCACCACTACTCCCTAGCACTCACTGTCGCCTTCAAAATGAGCCCAAGAAGCTAGGATCAATTACTCTTCCATTGATCTCAAGACACAAAGATACCTGGCCTCCCAATAAATCACGTGCTGAGAATAATCTGCCTTCTATGCATAATTTAAAACCAACCATCAGTTTGATGGCCTTTTCCTACAAAGGAACTCTGCTTCCTCAGATAGTTGTGTTTTTGGCGAACAGAGCCCTGAGTCTCCCACTCATGTCCCCGTTCCGCTCAAATGCCTAGAAAAGGCCTTCCACAATGGTCACTAAAGCACATGAACAAACGGAAAGGATTATGGCTACTGATACTGATTAGTCAGTAAGGGTTCTGTGAGCTTGAACTCACTCTTCCAAACCTGATTTGAGCTCTCTCTTTAGCACTCCCCAACTCTTGAGGACTTAGTGAGCAGGAGGCAAAGTAGCAGAATTAAGGCCAGCTTTCCACACATGGGAGTTGAGGGAACAATTAGATCTAAAGGGAAACATGTTTTTCTTCATTTTACTACTATGAAAGGTGTCTTGCAGCATGGCTAGGGATGATCTCAAAAAACATGTATTCATACTTTTGGAAGCATTACATCTCTTCAGCAATGAGGGATCAAGTTTTCATTAACCAACAATACTTTCCTCCACCTGGTAACACCAAGGAATCAGACTTCTCTGGTTTCCATCATATTGCTTCAGAAACATTCATAGTATGCCACAGAGGAAGAGAAGCTACGCAGATGCGCAGAGACATGAACAGGAGCTCTCTGCACAAGCATAACCAATCATGCTGAATCTGAAGTCAATCCCTGCCTGCCCCCGCAAATCAATTTCTATGGATTTATTACAGTGTCCCAACCCTCTGTGCCCAGCACACATTCCTACATCATGTTTAGCTGAATTCTCAAAGCAAGTTCTCAGTCTATAAGGGATTCTCTGTTATCTTCAAAGACCATCTATAAAGGCTGTTCACACCACTTTACAGGTCATTTATCATTGCAACCTTCTGCTGAGTAAATAAGAGCCAGTAACTGGCCCCTTCTAAGAAGAATAACTGTGAGACAGTTGGCAGGGGATACTCAGAAAATACATCATATTTCCTCTGAAATCTAACAGCCTGCCTTCTGGACATGATTCAGCTCTATCAGTTTGGAAGAGTGAGATCCCGAGTCTACACTCAAGTATAAAACACAGCCTATTTCGTTCACCTCCTACCTCCACCTTAAACTGACAGTAACAATTCTCCATCTGGGTGAAGGATAAGCCTCTCATATTTTCCAGACTCACCTCTCCCTAGCATCAGTTCACATGGAAAGGATTTCAACCTGAGCTGCATCACAAGAGGGTGACTTACACTATTCTGACATATCCTTTTAAAATGGGACTATGCACAGTGCAATTCCAGCAGGATGTTCTTCTTATCTCACAGGATTAAATATCTGAAAGTGCAAAACAATGCAAGGACTAAGGTATTTTACTCAAGTGATTTGTTCAGAATAGATGGCTTGGATCGAAACTCTCCAGCTGTTAAGGCCTCCATCACTGAAAGCGTAGCTATAAGAAAATGTGCAAAAGGACAGCAAATATAAATGTTTCTTCTCAAAGTCTAAAACTTTTCCAAATCTCAAAACACGACCTCCTGAAGAACATGCTATGAAGTGTTCAATGGACACTTTTCACTGCACGATTTCCCTAAGGGCCCACACAGCACATACAATTCAGAGGTCTTGTTATGGTTGCCTATACAGAAAGGCAACAAATGGCTAACCCATGCCCTCATTCAAACCTTTAACATGGCATAGCTGGCTCAATTTAATGCATTATCTTCTGTAAACCTGTAGATAAATCCCTACTGCAGCTAAGACCTCTGGCACTTCCCAGCCTGTGCGAAATGAAATGACTCTGAAACTGCCTTGGAGACTGCTGTTATGTGTATCATCTTTAAAAAATATAAACAGGAAGTGACATTAACCATTAAAAAGCACAGACGCAGGAAAGATTTCTACGCTCTGAGTGCAAGGGGAGTATTACAGTCTCACAAACATGATGCAGCAGGCAGAGATCAAACCAATTGTATATTTTATTGTGTAAGCTACATTTCTCCTGAATGAGTACAGATAAAGAAGGGAAGCCAAACCAATTCCAAGCAGTACGTCCAAAGACCAGAGAAGCAGAACTGCATTATACACATCTACATGCATCACCCACTTGTTCCACAGCTAACCTGTATCAGCCAAAGCAAGCGCTTGCATTTTGTGGCACAGCAGGCATTTCTCTAAGACTGACTACAGACACAGTCAGCTGAAGTCAAATGCCAAGCACTAGAAGCATACTACGCAGTGCTCTACTCCAAGAGCTCGCTGCATAGCTTCATAGATTGATTGCTTCTTTCTTACTGATCCACTGACAAAACTGACAGAACCAGTACAGCTTGTTTTGTTGGGGGTGCAGGTGGGACAGTTTTACTATATTGGTACAAAGTGCAGCTTTGCTATTTCTATACCAGCAAAATGCTCCTACTGTAAGGCAGTGTAGGTTGTAACCGTGTTGGTCTAAGGACACAGGTAGATAAGGTTCTTTAGGTAAATCTGATATCTTTTATTAGACAAACTCAAATAGTTGGAAAAATTCTTCTTAGTAAGCTTTCGGGTACAAACACCCTTCATCAGGCTGAGGAAGCATCTGCATATGGTCTGTACTCTTCCTGGATGGAGTGGTAAAGCAATCAGAGGCCAGTACATATGTAAGAAAGTCAGTCAAAATGTAAGCTGAGGTGGTCTATAGGTGAGAGACAGGTGTGTGTGTGTGTGAGGGGAGGGGGAATGAAAGGGGACTAAATATAGACTTTGGATTTATGACACATTATAATCTGTCTACCATCTGACTCCCCAGGTAAACCCTCCACTTTTTACCAGCTAGTCTCATTCCCTTCCCCCCAACTCTCCTGTCCCCCATCTGTTGATTACAGCTACATTCATTCCCCCTACTCCCCACACACTCATCTGTCTTACCTACTTGACCACCTCAATTTACATTTTAACTGACTGTCTTTCTTGCATACATACTGGCCTCTGGCTGCCTTATCACTCCACCCAGGAAGAGCACCGACCACCTGCAGATGCTTCCTCAGTCAGATGAAGGGTGTATGTGCCTGAAAGCTTGCTAAGAAGAATTTTTCTAACTATTTGAGTTGGTCTAATAAAAGATATCATATTTATCCAAAGAACCTTGTCTGCCTACTGTAAGGCATGATCTGAAAAGACCTTATTAACCCAGTAATACAGTGGGTTTGAAGGTTTTTAAAAGTAGTGCTAAATGCTTTGAAATCTGTTAGATAATAGCAGAATTCTCTCCATGAGATAGGCAAGAAGAATGTGTTGATGTTGGTTTCAGAATGAGACTGTAAGGTGGAGAAGTATCTAATTTCTGTCATGCGAGCTGGACTGGCTGCAAGGATAGGGAATAGTAGTTTCCAGAGAAAATGCTTCATTCTTGGAGACCCAGAAGTACTTACCTGCGCATCAATAATTTTCTGCTTTGCATCTATGACTGCTTGCATCTCAGCATGATCCTTCTTCAGTTCTTCTTCGACTGCCATGAGTCTGGGATGTAGGAAGGAATCAGAAAAATCTTAGTATAGTTTCAGAGCACTTACGACAAGGTGGCTCCTCATTACTACTACCTTTGTAATGGGAAAACTCTACAGCACCAAGGACAGCCTATTTTCTCTTCTGTTAATGTTAGTTGGTTAAATTCAACTGTTGCCATGAGACAGAGCCAAAGTTCAACAACTTTGAACAAGGAGAGGTCTGCTAATTCCAGTGTTAGGAGCTTGCACTTGAGAAGGAGGCCCTCCTACTTCTTTTCCAAGATAGTGTGGATTAGCTAATGAGTACAGCAAACATTTGAGTCAGTACTGCTGGGTCCTTCCCTCATCTTTCCATGCAATCAAGGACTAGTTTGTGTCTCAGTTTTTCCATCTGGGACAGGGATGATACAAACCTCACAGAGGTGTTATGGGGCATAAATGAGGAAAGAAGCTGCTTGCATGCAAAATTATGGGCCCCTATTGTCAGCTCTGTTGGGATGCCATGCTTTGCACACAAATCTCTTAAAAGAGCCCTGTCCTCTCACCTGCTGATTATGCTCTTCATCTGGCTGTCCTTCTCTTCCTGTTGCCTGCGAAGTCTCTCTTCACTGTCCTCCAGCCTCACCTTGTATTCCATCAGTAGCTTCTGCATTTGCTGCTCCTGCACCAGAAGGCGCCTCTCATACTCCTCCAATCGGCGGCTCGACACCTTCAGACGCTCCTTCAACTTGGCTATCTCTTGCTCATACTGCATGGAAGGAAAAGATACAGGAACATAGGAAAGGGAGTGTCAGATATTTTTTGCCGAGTATGCTTTGTTTTCCTTGAATAACACCAAAATGAAGGAAGTAGCAGGAAGGATTGTAACAACTGACTGGTCTGTTGTGGACAGATCCTATACACTCAAGTATCTTCATACTGCCCTGCATTATTACTGCAGTTCCACTCCTGGGTACCCAAATCACTCTGCGAGTGCATTTCAGTTCTGAGTCCCTTAACTTCTAACTATTCAAGTCCCAACAGTCTCCCAAAAATCTGCAGCTATCTGTACCTTTCTGTAAGAGATCTTCTGATGTGAACACACATGAACTCTGGATAATTCTGGGATACAAGCAACTCAATTCTCTCATGACCTAATTAAGACTTGAAGTCACATAACCAAAGGTGAATGCACAGCACAGCAACCCACTATACAAAACAGAGCCCTTGGGGGCCCAAGTTCTATTCCCCCACCTATTTTTTCTAATAATTTGCCCTATGGCAGTGACATTAGCCCTCTATATATTTCACTCTTCCTTTACAGGCCTTTCATTATTCCTAAAACTCTACATTTTATATTGGGTCCATATTGTAGCAGCTGTATGTTTACTTTTGGAGAGCAACATCTATCACTGCTGTGAACAGACTTGACAAATAAATACAAGAGCCTCTTTTGTCAGTGGACAAAATATTTCTCTAGTCATATTTAAAAAAAATACAGCTCTCATAAAAGATAGAGGTTAAAGCATAATCTAAACAAGTGGCACTGGATCAGGTGCAACCCAAGGCAGACGGAGCATAAAGGCTGCTGCTGATCAAGGAGTTCATATTTGCATACAGCTGGTGCCCACTGTGTCCTTTCACAGAACTACACAATGCTCTGGCTAATAATCAGAGCTCCTCTTCATGATCACCGAGAATGTAAGCAAACAGTGAAACACAGGAAGATGTTAGAATACCCTAACAATAGTGTTACTTTAAAATACTAAAAGGCAAACATCATGTAAAACATTGAAGTGGCACTAATTTTATGAGGAAGCAAACAGCAAGCATTGATCTATATGGCATTAATTTGCAGGTGTGTTTCACAAGGTTTCCAATGCATTTTGCATCCATCTTGATCTAGTTTGAAGCCTGGTAGGCCCACAGTCAGAAACCATGCAATGGCTTACCTGTGGACTGGAATGAGGGGGATAACACTGGAGAGGGAAATAACTCTGTCTGAAAGCCTTGTTTTGGCACAGTGATAATAGTTAGTACAGTTCAACATGCTACTATGGGGCAGGAGCCGAGTGGAAGCTCAAGGTCTGAGGAAACCGATCAAGCAGATGCATGCAGACTAAAATCTACCTTCTCAGCATGCTTGGCTTCATCTTGATTTTGTTCTGTATCTTCCTCTACTTCTTCATACTGCCCATTATTCAGAACCCAGGCAGCTGTTCTTTCCACTGGTGACATTGTGGCTGAGTCCACCGGTGACTGAACCTGGAGCAGAGAAACATTTGTCAAAGACATTACATGGATTGGCTCTGTGATCAAATTTACCTAGAGAAGAAAATCAGAGGGAAAAGGCCACTATGCTCATCAGTCTCAAAACCACCTCAACACCTCTTTCTTCCAGAGATACTTTGCCCTCCCCTGGCTCTGGACACAGCACATTCAAGTCCATCTAAAAACAGTGCATTTGGGAGATGTCTCTCTTTCATCTTATGGAAAAGGCCTGTTTCTGAATGGATCCTGGCCACTAGCCATCCTCTCTTGTCAACTGCATCTCCCTCATGCAGCATTTATGGAAAGGATCCACTGGGAAAAGCAGATTTCTGATACCTTTCAGGTGAGACACTTGATACTACTTCATTGGTCATTATTTATTTATTTTTAAAAAGTCTACCTTTTCAGACCTTTCCACTGTAAGCCAGAGAAAGCTTGCAGGTGGGGTTTTGTGGCATGCAGACCTCACCTGAGACAGTGCAGCTGCTCCCAAGATTTGGGGGTGGCAGCGAGGAACAGAAGTCATCATGACATCTTTTTGTAGCAAAACACATTTTTAAATATTTAGAAATAGTATCTAAATGCTTTATTTTGGCATTTCCTGTAATTCAAAGGTCCAGATGTAGTCAGGGAAAGAAATACTTGCTGAGAGAACCTTAAAACAAACTGGATTGGGGACTGGACCTATTAAGGGTTTTTAATAGGTGATAGCAGGAGAACCCGCAACTCTCACAGGATTCAATTAACTGATGTGGCTTCCTAAAAAATCTAGACAAATTTTCACCGAAAGAGACAAGTGTGTAAGCAGAGAAAGTAGCATTTCTAAGCCCCATGAAATACTGCACTTGGAAGAGTGATCCTATTTCAATCTCCTTTGAGAAACTTGAAAAAAAATGAAGTTCCTTTCCCTACCAGCTGTCCTTTTCTTGTTCAGGCGCCTGAAGGCAGTGCTTGAATTAACTCGGCACTTTGATGCCTTGCTTGAGCAGCAGCATATGTGCATGCTAATGGGAAATGTGGCAAAAGATTTTCTCTAAGTTCACTTTCTTGTACCAAAGAATCCATTGGTCCCAAGCAATGACTCCTCTGGCTGTCGGGAGGCATTTCTGTTTAGAAATTTTAGCATTCAAACGCTTCCATGTTAAAGGGCCCAGGACTGGACACAAAAGCAGCTCCAAGCTCATGCGAGGTACTGCCAAAATGTAAGGAGGCCCTCACAGTCAAGGAGTGAAGTAGTCTCTGAATCAAGGTCTAACTACATGACCTACATCACTTCCACTGTTACTACTGCAGAAAAACAAAAGAAGGGGACTAGCAGCCACTCTGAAGTGGGACATGGAAACTCCTGGGGTTCATTTCTCACTGGAGCTAAAGGCTGATCAAAGCACCTCTAGAAACCATAGCCAGACACGTGGCTCTACAAAAGCTGTGAAGCATCTGACACACTTTTCTTTCTCGTGGTGGCCAACCATACACTAAGAAGTGCACTGAGAGTTGGAGTTCCCTGCTGTGACTCAGGCAAAGGGATGCTGATGGTTTTAGCGCAGCAGTTTCTATGACTTGTTCTTCATGTGTCTTGTGTAATTCCACAAGCCAGCCATGGGGAGAGGAGGATGGCAGTAGGTGCAACATTTTGAGGTCTTGGATGATTAGGTCTGCCACAGGAGAGGGAAGAAATTATTCAGCAAGCTGGTTTTTTGAAGCAGAAGAAAACATTGGGATTGATGGCAAATGCCTGGGCCTCTTGCATGTGGATGTGTCTGGCTGTCACAACAAGTCAGCCAAGCTGCTTCTAGGAGTACAACATGCCAGAACACTTTTCCAGATTGATAGATTCAGAGATCGGAGAACAGATTTCATTATTTATCATGCCTGGATGGCAGCAGCAAACTGAATATGGTAGCTGTCCAGGGCTGATAAAAGCAATGACCACAGGCTATGTTGGAGGAGTTATTTTGTTTTAATTTCTCAGCAAAATAGTGATGAACTAAAAAAATATGTCTTTGCAGAGAGTGGAACATTCTCCAGCAGACAGCAACAAGTTTAGATCTGCTGATTTATGAATCTACACAAATCAACCACCTCTCATTTGTATTCCTCCTTCCAAAATGCCTAAAGGCACTTTACTAGCTTAACTTTGCTAAGCTTTAGTTCACTGAATTCCAGGTCACTGTCTTATTTAAGTCTTTTAAGAAGTTAATGTGTGGCTGGACTGGGATCCTGATGGCTAGCTGTCATGAAGGCATGCTTTACTGGGGAAATATAATCTCTTAAATAAGAGTTTGCCCAACCTACTGACAGGTATCCTGATAACAATTTCTAGCACCAGCTACTCCTGTTCATGGTGGAAGGTCCTTGGGGTCACTGCAGACACGTTAGGCCCAGCTCTTGCCAGAAAGAATGCCTTGGGTCTGTAAGCAGTTCAGTTATTCTCAACTGAAGTGATGAGTCTTGCAACAAGAAGCCTTGGCAGTGATAGAAGCAGAGACAAGAAAACTTGGGAAGGATTAGGAAGAATTTTATAGCTTAGACAGAGATGAAGGCCTTCTGCCTGAACAGAGAAATGTGTGGTGGAAAGGCTAATAACCCTCTTGATGGCAGCATGACTGATACGGCTATTAGAAGTGACCCAACTTGACAAGGAGGCTCCTGCAGACAGACTCTTCACTTGACAGCATTTGCTGTGAGACAGAGACAGCAGGAAAGAACATAAACTGTGGGTAGCTCTGCCACCAGCTAGCTCATCTCAGAGGTAAATAATACTGCAGCCATGGGGAAATGCTGGAGGGCTTAAGGATTTTGATCCTTAACAAAACAGATCCACTATTCTTTGTAGTCCTGGAAGGATAAGATAGCACAGGGTGAACAAACTGCACTACCAGCATCCTTGCTTATCCTTCTCGCTAATCTTTACATTGCAGGATTAGAGTTTTTTCAAAATCCAAATGCAATAAGCTTGAAGACCAAATAGATAGCCAGCAAAGGCAGGGTTAAAGAGGTAGATACAAATCAATGTACTGATGGTACCAAGCAACAACATTGTAGGGAAAAAAATGCCAGAGTGGAAAATTTATTCAACACCAAAAATTCCACTGAAAACTCTATTCCCCATCTTCTCACAAAATGGAAGCAAAAGGCAGAAGTTGACCTCTCCCAGCTGAACAAAAGGCCCTGCTTGATGCTTGCAAGCAAATGGAACTTGAAAAGAACAAAGAGGCTGATAATTATAAACGCCCACAAAACCACTCCGAAAGAATTCACCCAACTTTTTACCAAGAAAAGAATTCCACAGTAAAAATTTGCATTTAAAAGTATGCAATGGAATTTGGCCACTGAACTTAGGACAGCTCAAGAAGCTTCTTAGGAGTGTGGGAAAAAACAAGAGCAAATTGATATGTACAAATTAAGGGGGAGCAAAACCCCTAACCTCTTATGGCAAAAACAGAAGTGTAGAAAGGGAAAGCAGAAATCCAAGCAGATATAACAACCCAACTTTTAGCACTTACAACTGCAAGGGAAAAGCACTATCTGTTGAAAACAATCATAGCTGTAGGCATCAATGTACTGAAACTAATAGAAAGAAGTCTGAGACTTTTCACTTAAACAGTGTCATGTCAAAGCAACCAAAGCTACCCGGCTTTCTTGATGGGAATGGGGGGGGGGGAATCAAAATCACTCACTCAAGATGCAACAGGCTAATAAATTGTCTATGAACTCAGAGAGTTCATCGACAATCTGTGATTTCACATAAATCCCCTGTGGTAAGCATGAGTGGTCTTTGTGCATGTTGGAGAGAGTGGTGGAGGGTTCTTTTTAAAGAAGTTTGTTAAAAATTTCCCCCTTCCTTTTCCCTTCTCCCCCCACACCTCCTTTAACTCTGCTGCTCTCAAGCAAGTGTTCTTTTCTTTTCCCCGACACTTCCAGTAATAAGCTTGAACAAAGCGGATCATTTCAACAGGGAATTATGGTAAGAGATACTGTACCAGCAATCCACCTCTACCCAAACATATGATAAACACCCAAAATAGGGAACTTGCATGCAATAAAAAAACTTCAAATATGTTAAGATTAAATTCCTAACATACAAATAATAAGGCCTAATAATTTTGTGATTCTGTACTTCAGATCTCAGTATGCACAAACAGATGGCACGCTAGAGGTCTACTGTACTGAATGCGAGATGTCATAGAGGCAATTTCTGAGGCCGGATGGCTCTTGGATTTCTATGTACTATAAGCGTACTGCTCTGCTTTTCCTCTTGCAGACTGTGAAGGGCTCTGCTGCGCAGATATATCAGTAGAGCTACACCAGCAAATCCACTTAGTGCAGATGCAGCTTTACTGATAAAGCTTTACCAGCAAAAATACTTTTTGCCTGCATAACAGCAGCCATACCAGGACTTCTGCTAATATAGCTGGTGTGCATGTGTTATTTTTCAATGCTTCTAACTCCCCATTAACAAAACTGAAGTCTAAGGCAAGCTTAAGAAGTAGTACTTTCTCTTCCCACAAATCCCCAACTTGTGCCTTTGTGACCTTCAAGACAAAGCACTAGAGTGCTCTGGATGTGGGCCCAAGCCTAGACAACCACATAGAGTGCAGGAACCTCATCTGCTGACTGAAAGGGGTTAGCATGAGCGTATTATAGCTGTGCTCAGAGCCGTCCTTAGGGTACGGCAAATCAGGGCGACCACCCCAGGCCCCACACTTTGCAGTGGGCCCTCAGAGCCAGGCTGAGGGGCTACAGCTCCTCCTGTGGGTCCCGCCTGGAGCTGGCAGCTCAGCCCCATGCCATGGAAGAAGCATAGAGACCGTCCCCTTTGTGGAGGTCCCAAGGCCTTGCACAGTGTTAAGGGGGCCCCACACCCCCCCAGGGTCGGCTTGGCTGTGCTCACTGAATTGTAGTGTCTTCCTTTCTGCTTCCTTATGCAGTTGCAGCTGTTCGGTTTCAACATGCTGCAAATCCAAACTTGGTACCTATAATGTACGTCTCTTTAGAAAGTGTTTGCATAACTCTTCCTATTTTAATATAGCTGATGCAGAAATCATAGAATCATGCAAAGGCAGAGGTGGAAGGAATTTGCATAGGTCATCTAGTTCAAACCCCTGCCTGAGGCAGGCTCATCCCTATCCAAACCATCCTACACAAATCACTGTCTAACCCAGGGGTTGGTAGGTACCATTTTGTGACAGAGGATGCAGAAAAGGCTAAAGTGCTCAATGTCTTTTTTGCCTCCGTCTTCACAGGCAAGGGCAGATCCCAGACTGCTGCACCAGGCAGCACAGTTTGGGGAGGAGGTGAGCAGCCCTCAGTGGTGAAAGAACAGGTTAGGGACTGTTTAGAAAAGCTGGATGCGTAAAAGTCCATGGGGTCAGATGGGATGCATCCGAGGGTGCTGGTTGGGTGCACCTGAGGGAGTTGGCTGATGTGATTGCAGAGCCATTGGCCATCATCTTTGAAAACTCATGGTGATCAGGAGAGGTTCCAGATGACTGGAAAAGGACAAACATAGTGCCCATGTTTAATAAAGGGAAAAAGGAAGATCCAGGGAACTACAGACCAGTCAGCCTCACCTCAGTCCCTGGAAAAATCATGGAACAGATCCTTAAGGAATCTTTTTTTTTTTTTTTTTAAGCACTTGGAGGAGAAAAGGGTGATTAGGAAGAGTCAGCATGGATTCATCAAAAGGCAAGTCATGCCTGACCAACCTGATTGCCTTCTATGATGAAGTGACCGGATCTATGGATGCGGGGAGACCAGTGGATGTGGTGTACCTTGATTTTAGCAAGGCTTTTGGTACGATCTCCCACAACATTCTCACAGGCAAGCTACGGAAGTATGGGCTCAATGCATGGACTGTAAGGTGAATAGAAAGCTGGCTGGAGCATCAGTCTCAGACAGTAGTAATCAATGGCTTGATGTCCAGTTGGCATCTGGTATCAAGTGGAGTGCCTCAGGGGTCGGTCTTGGGGCCAGTTCTGTTCAATGTCTTCACCAATGACCTGGAAGATGGCATAGCGTGCACCCTCAGCAAGTTTGCTGATCACACCAAGCTGGGTGGGCGGAGTAGAAACGCTGGAGGGTAGGGCTAGGATTCAGAGTAACCTAGACAAATTGGAGGATTGGGCCAAAAATCTCATGAGGTTCAACAAGGACAAGTGCAAAGTCCTGCACCTAGGATGGAAGAATCCCATGCACCAGTACAGCCTGGGGGCTGACTGGTTGGGCAGCAACTCTGCAGAAAGGACCTGGGGGTTACAGTGGACAATAAGCTGAATATGAGCCAGCAGTGTGCCCATGTTACCAAGAAGGGTCATGGCATACTGGGCTGCATTGGTAGGTGTGTTGCCAGTAGATCAAGGGAAGTAATTATTTCCCTCTATTCAGCACTGGTGAAGCCACATCTGGAGTACTGTGTTCAGTTTTGGGCCCCCAACTACAAAATGGATGTGGACAAATTGGAGAGAGTCTAGCGCAGGGCAACACAAATGGTGAGGGAGCTGGGTGACATGACTTATGAGGAAAGATGTGGGGAACTGGGCTTATTTAGTTTAGAAACTGAGAGAAGACCTAATAGTAGTCTTCAGCTACCTGAAGGGAGGATTGCAAGAGGATGGAGCTAGGCTATTCTCAGTGATGGCAGATGAGAGAACAAGGAGCAACAGTTTCAAGCTAGGGAAGTTTAGGTTAGATATTGGGAAGAATTCTCTCATTAGGAGGGTAATAAAACACTGGAACAGGTTACCCAGAGAGGTGGTGGAAGCTCCATCCTTGGGGGTTTTCAAAACCCAGCTAGACAAAGCTTTTGGCTGGGATGGTTTATTTGAGCAGGGGGTTGAACTAGATGATCTCCTGAGGTCCCGTCAACCCTAACTTTCTATGATTCTATTTTGTGCCAAGTGCCAAAACCCCCACAACCTGGACTTTAAAGATGTTGGTGGAGGAGCCGGAGGACGGCAAGGAGCCATAAGGGTTCCAATCCTTGCCATAGCAGCAGGTGCATGCCACTGTGGTGGGGCATGGTGGGGAAGAGGCTGGGGGAAGCACAACAAACCTCAACTAACCTGGAGCTTCTACCCACCCCACCCTTGCCCCCTGTGGCTTGATGCTCTGTAATGCCCCTTCACTGACCCAGGTGTGTGCGGGGGATCCCATGCTGCACTGCTCCCACTCTGTCCTAATCACATGTGCTGCAGCCCCACCAGCCCCAGTACAGTGACATATGGCACATCCAGCTTTGTGGCCTGCAAGGCTGAGGCAATACAGCTGAACACACCATACTCCTTGGGGATGCCCAGCTCCTCCAGCTCCATGCCACCTGCCTGCCGAGCATAATGTCTTGCATGCCATGCTCTGGTGTGTGCGCCAGGGGTCGCTGACCCCTGGTCTAACCTCTTAGCAAATCTACATTGTCAAATCTGATACAACACAAGACATAACACCTCTGTGGGCAGCAGGGTTGCCAATCCAGGAACATTTTTTCACTGACAAGCTTTTTACTTGCAACCAAACTTACAGCTATGGTCTTACACTATGCTGCCCCCACACCACTAGGACCCCCCTACTCATCCCCACACCAATGCCCCTGACTGCACTCTACACCTTGATGCCCTCAAGTAGTCTACTTCCAGTCTGTGCCTCGGTGGTTCCCCTACCTCTCAGTCTCAGCACAGAGCCCCAAAAAGCCTACCTGCAACTCAGAAGTATTACAGGTAGCCTGGGACGCAGCAGCAGCACACATTTGAGAGAACGCTCCCTGCAGGGTGCTGCACTCCAGGTGCTACTACTGTGCGCTCTTTGTGAGAGCTTCAATAAAGCTGCAGCTGCATAAAGTTTTTACTGATGCCTAAAGTTTTTTTTCTGACTTTACTGACAGCCATTTTTAGCCTGATTTTTTAACTGGCAGTCAGTAAATTTACTGAGAGTTGGCAAACCTGATGGGGAGCAGACTGAAGGTTTTTGTCTGTGATGAAAATTATGTGCATTTTATATTTGACAAGAATGTTACATTTATTTAGCGTTTGGGCCGTTGCAGATTCTAAGATATTCTTCTCTAGTAATTGCTCTCATTCTAAGCATTTTGTTTAATACAGCACATTAGACAAATACAGTCAGTTAGCAATCTTGGCTTTTGGGACAAGGCTTCTTATTTTTTGAATTTTTCACATTTTGTTTCTTTAAACAAGCTTTCCACTATTTCTATTAGTTACCATCTGACAAAGTAGGTTACAGCCTATGAAAGCTGATGCGTCTCTGAACATGTTAGTTTAAAAGGTGCTACCCTGCTCTGCCTTTTACATTTTCTATTGTGCTGGTCCATGGAAAAAAATTTTAAGCTTACATTTGGAGGCAATAAGGCATACTATACTTTTGCTTGGTTTCCTTATTTTTTTACTTCTCTCATAATACCTATATCAATTCACATCTCGTTTCACATTTAAATAAAAAGGAAAGTTGTGAATGTAGTTGGTCACTTACAAAATACTCAGTAGAAGCTTTTGCTCCTACCTGCTGTGTCTGCTGCCGCTGAATTGCCCTCACTTTTGGGACAGGGCTCTCTCTGGATGATGAGGACTGCTGTCGGGACCGAGTCCCATTCTGAACTGGTTCGGTCGCCATTGCACCTGATGCTGCCGATATGCTCCCTGTGCTCCGTAAGGAAGCACTATGGGGCAGGGACTGAGGTGCTTTGGCTCTGGCACCCAGCCCAGCTTGGTCCATTTTGCGTATCTGTGCCTGCCCCGTGCTGTTCTGGCGGGGAAGAGCAATAGGAACAGGTTTGTCTGGCATTGTGTGCCTCCTGGAAAAGTCGTCACTTTGTGTGCTGCGTTTGGTGAAGTCTTCCATACTGCTGTTGCTGGGTCCACTGAGTTTGAAGTCTTCACTGTTGCTTTGGCTCCGGGAGCTGGCAGTGCTTAAGTTCTCCAAGCTGGAGTCCACAGAGGCCTTTGGCATTGGTGGAGGTGGGTTGTTAAGATGGTAAACTGGGTTCTGGAAGGACAAAGGTTGGAGACTGCCCTGCTGATTCAAGGCTGGGTGCAGAGGTCTCCTAACTTGGGGGGCACTCTGAGGTGTGCTCTGAGTTTCCCGCAGCTGTTTGATGTTGGCCACCTGCGTTATGGAGAGCTGGCTACCAGCCAAACGCAAAGGCACATCATGCATGATGGACGGGGAATCACTGAGAGTTGTGTGGGGGTCCTGAAGGTCCATCAGGGAGATGCTACGTCCATTGGGCAGTATGCTCTCTCTTTCGTCCTTGTCTGAATAAGTCATGCTCTGGGTGGATGCCTGCTGAACCAACAGCAAGGTTTTGCCCCTAAAGTATCCATCTAGATTTTCCTGGGTTGGAGATTTCAGTTTATGTGAGTCACTGTGAAGTGGAAAGGAATTTGGTTAATTTTTAACTGGCCAAGATCCCAGGAGATCTGTCCTAGAGATGCCTTTCTATCTCACCTAGCCTTCCTTCCTTTCTCAAAGTCTGAAAGAACTAGATTATTTCCTCTTATGAAGCTTTTCATATTCCTCAGAATATCTACTTCCCTAATAAGCATGGGTTTTGGTTCTGTTTTGTTTTTAGAAGGCAGCTTGAAGTATGTAGTGCCTAATTTTTGCTTTCTCACAAGTAAAATACAACTTGTTTCCCATGGATTTGTGCACCCCCAGATACTGTTATTTTCCAGCTGAAACAGCATTCCAGTTGTCATTTAACCCTTTACCACTCTTCCAGGACTTTGTTGCATGTGTTTTTTTCACCTGAAAAGTTAAGACTGCAGAATTTGTAAAAAGCTGTTGGTCCAGAATGCAAGAGACATTTCCAAGTATCAAAACTGTACTTCACACTTGGTAGCACAAAGCATAGGCATAAACCATCAGATAGCAAGTCCTCATGCATTTCTGTCACCTCAAGACTTCTTGCTGGAGGTCTCAAATTGTAACCCTTACAAAGTAAGAAATGCCCTACTAAACAAAGAAGGGTTTTATCTTGGCTGTTCTAATTTTCACTCTTCCTGAAACACAGAAGTCTCATTACCACTGAAAAGGCAATCCAATCTCTAGAATGAAATATTAGTGTGATGCTTATAGGTCCAGATGGGAAGCTGGTATAAGGTTTGTTTTTCAGGAGCCTAAATAACTGACTTCAGGAAAGTCCCGGTGTCCTGGCTTACGCTTACCAGGTCTGAATAATAACTACTTGCATCTCTCACTACGATACTGTCCTTCCGAATACAGATACTTGTTCTGAGTACTCACACTTACCTACCTAGAAATTTTGGGTGACCAACCACTACTTTACAGGGATCGCCTTAAGAGAAGCTAGCAACCTCCCATATCCCACACCCCTTTTTCCTTCATCATTCTTTTTTAATCTTGGCTGTTACATACCCATCAGTGGGGTCCTCAAATATCTTCTGAAGCCCTGAGGAGAGACTTCCACTGACATTTGGACTAGAGCTGTGTTCAGTGAAACGCCTCAGCTGCTGCTGTATTGGTGTTGGATTGGTCATTGACTTGGTGATGTCAGCAAGAATACGAGGAAGAGGTCCCAGTTTTGCCACGGTCGCCTGTAGGAAGGAATTTTCACCCTAATTGGATAATAATCACCGCAACATCCGCCATTTTTTGATAACGATGCACAGAGGCGGAGGGGTGGAGGTTGGAAGGAAGAAGGGTGGGTGTGTTGTGTGTGGGTGTGGCAGGACCATAATGCATTGTTACGGAGCAGCGTAACCACGGCGACGAGATGAATGAAGGAGACGAAACAAGGTGCAGCAGACATTGAGGAAAGAAAAGGAAATAGAAAAGAAATTAGGATTGACCCCCAAAAATAAAATTCATGCTCAATAAAACCAAGCTACTGCCATTCCAACACAAAACTGTCATGCAAAGCAAACTACATCCAGTGGGTGGGGGTCAAGGTAGGAACTACAGTTACTACTAATTAAAAGGATTCAGAGACTATAGAGTCAACTACTGGGAAGGAACTTTCCAGGCAAAACGGGTCATACGGTAGAAGAAATGCATGCCAACAGACAAGGGAGTGCTGCATTCAGGGAGTCCGTGAAAGAACGGAGAGGGATGTGGGAGAGGAGGTTTCCATTTCATCAGCCTTCTCCTTTGGCATCCTATACTGATGCCATCTTCTGTACCAAGCTGTTATCAAAAGATGGGTACTAAAGTAGATTTCTCCACTTAAAAAATAAAATTAATTGCATGAGAACACCAGTGACTTCCATCCCAATACCTTTTCCCATTAGCCACTGGCTAGTGCTTCATTAAGTCTGGTGAACACAAGACTTTGTACGGGAGCAGCCGACCACAGAGCACAGTTCTATCATATCCCTAGTGCTATTGGGGGAGGCTGCTATTCCCATTTTCTGCTTGCTTTGGACAGCTGCTGACAGTGGGATCTACACATTGCTATAGGTCCTTGGGATTGAAGGAAAGGAGTGGGCAAGGGAGGCTTAATTACACAATACAACCCTGTACAAAGACTACCTTCCTGTCAAAGGTATTTTGTTTTTTCTACCACCGGGCATTCAATCAATGGACTACTCTGGGAAGTTCTATACGACTGCTTGGTTATCCCAAGTTTTCCTTTCTTATTAAAATCTTCAGCATTTTCCAGGTAATTTATTCCCTTTTCTCAACCTGTGTAATCACTGCCCACAGCAAAGTAGCAGTGATGTAACTTAAACCTGCAATTCCCATTTTAGTGAACCACAAAACCACTTTCCCAGAGCCTGCTGAAACATGCTGATACCTGCACTGAGGAAAGAACAAAGCAGCAAAAAGTACTTTGCCTTTATGTTATATTTGCCTTCTGCTTCTGCTCTCAAGCCATGTTCCATTTATCTACATTTTCAGAGCAGCTTTCAGTAGCTACTTTCATATCTGATCCCATCAGTGTCCAGAAGTCATTCAGTACCCTAAGAATGGGGGCTTATACTTCTGGTAACCCCAGAGGTGTTTAAGTCTGTAAGCCGGATCCTCAGATGAAATAAACTGAAATGGCTACAGTGGATTTACCGGAGCTACGCTGGCTGAGAATCTGGTCATGTATGCGTAAGCGGTCATTCCTGCGACCCCAGGAAAGCAGTCTTTGTAGGAATGGTTTTAAATGCGTCTGATGCTGTGAATATGTGAATGTAGGAGGGGAAATTGTCAGCCAAATCCAAAATTCATCACCAAACTAATATATTTATCATCCTGCACAAGGGCATTTAGAATTACTGGAACACACCAATGCAAACATTTTTGACCCATGCCAGCTGGAAAATACTCATTCAGTAAATAGTTATTTCTATACAACTTACTAGTAACAAGTTATTAGCTTTCCACAGACCATCTTACTTCCCCAAATTTCAAAAAAACCCACCTGAATAGTAGGTTATAAATGGTATCTGGGATTGTAGGCAGTATAATGCACTTTCTAAATGCTGAAAGTGTGAGGGAAGTGATTATAGTCATTTGTAAAAGAAGAGGCAACATCTCACTCAGCATCTCTGATTCTGTGTTTGAGTCCTGTCAACATTCTTTATTGACAAGTTTGTATTGTATTGGCACCACAGATCCCAAATTGTGAAGGAAGGGCAGGCTGGAGCATGTTGTGCCTGATGCAACTGCCAACTTGCTAGCTAAACATGGATAATCACTATTGCTGGTGATAGTGTAGGTAGCAAAGTGGACACAGCCTGATTTTATTTTAGAACTGGGAGTTTTCAGTGCTAGCTTTTACAGAATTTGCTTGGACCTGCAAAGACCAGGAGCAGAATGCTAGCAGCATGTATAAGCATGAGATAAAAATACATGCCAGAGAGGGAATTCAGGGGAAACCTAACATACAAAGCCCACTGAAGTCAGAAACACACTCCCAGTGACTCCACTAGGCTTTTGGATCAGGACAGTGAAGGACAAAGTGGGGAATGTGCAGCCAATCTCTTCATCGCATGACAAAAGCTCTGCTGAGGTTCTCATTTTCCACCCTCCTTTTCCCTAGCACTCTGCACAGAGTGCAATACTTGACACACACTCTTACTTGAGTCTCTGTCAAGTGTTTGCTCTTGTGCTGGAGCACAACCACTTTGCACATCTTGTTCAAGGCCTCACAAGGACTTGCAGGTACAAAGCCCTAATTTGGAATCAATCACTGGAAGAATAAATATGAAATGCTACAGTCAAATACCTTTCTAAAGGGTTACCTAACTTAAAAAGTTTTCTACAAAGTATGATTCAGCTGCTCCCTCGATGCTTCCCAGTACTCAAGTTGCTATGATACTATCACAAGATCCATCCTCCCAGTCCTCCAGCCTGTTTTACCTTATCAAGCTGGGACACAACCTCCCATAAGAGGGAGTGCAAAACAGACAGCTCCCTGCCCAAGTCAATGTAGCCTTCAAACCCAGGCGTGTTTGAGATGGTATCTGGGTTAGATATCTCCAGCAGGAAGCGTTTCATCCCTCCCCACTCATGTTCCAGGAAGTCATTCATGAAGGCCATATACTCTTCTTTATTACCAAACCTTGAAAGAAGAGAAAGACAGTCAATGACTTCTATACAAAATACAATGGATAACAGAGAATTTAATAATTGTAAGACTTGACTCTCTCTTTCTTCTTAAATTGGGGGAAACAGAAAGAGAGACTACTGATAAATGAAGAAGCATACTAATGCTTTCCATGAATCAACTTGGTTTTAACACTCGTCTTCATGCTACAGGGCAATGGGCTCAAAACCCACACACAAAACTCCTTTTGGAGTCTCCAGAAGCATGACCTTTGCATAATTTTCTTTCCCCAGTTTCTCCAGTTAAAAAGAAAAAAAGAAGGTTCACCAGTTTTAGGGTAACTTGTGTAATAGTGAGATGAAATAAAAAATGGAAGTATGGACGTGGTTATACAAATATATAATTCTATTCTTTGTTACAGTAATCCCATGTCAGCATCATTCCACTGAAAGCAGGATTGGGCCAACAGCATACATATCAAAAGACCCTGAACACTGTCTGCCTTAAATTATATAGACAGGGACTGTGTGGATAGAAAAGCACCTCCCCTTTCCCCACTCTTCCTGAAGTTTGTTTTGCCAGCTCTCCTAGGATTCAGCTTTAAGTAAATGCAACAGTTGCATACAGTGGTACTGTCACCCTCAAAGAGTTCTTATGGTCCTTGATTTAGGCCAAAGACCTAAAACACCTACTTAGCAAAATTGGCGAGGTTCTGAATGACTTTAGCAATGAGCGTCAGTGTTCGGGATGTGCGGTCATCAGGGTATTCCTGCATGAGACTGAAGAGGCTTGGGGACATGATAGCTGGGCACAGGAAACGGAGGAAGAGCGAGGCACTGATCAGGCGTTCGCTGATATCCTGCTTGCCCCGGCTCAAGCATTGCTGCTTCCATGATGCAAACACCTCCTTCAGCTCACGAGGAAAAACACTGCAACAAATTAAATAAAGAAACAAAATGGTAAGGATGTAAAATGTAACAGGCTAAACTGGTGGTCAGGCACTAGGAATTCAATGATGTGAGAAACAGTTTCATACTCCAGACTAGCAGATGCCATTGGGTATCTAGACTTAACTCCGGAATAGTCTTTTCACTTGGGAAACTGAAGTAGTTAAGTGCCCCCTGTTCAAAGGCATAAAGATCAAACTTGGATTCACAGGTTTGAACTATTCATCCATTCCTAATCTAAATAAATAGTAAGTTTGATTATTACCAAATCTGGAAAGAAGAGAAAGACAGCCAATGACCTCCATACTAAATACCGTTTTTGGAAAAAAATCAGAACCATACTGAATTTTGCTCATTTCTGTACTTAGACTTAATATCTTATATGCTGAATTTATCTGCATTTCCTGTGGCCTGAAATAGAAAAGCTATTATTCCAATCTACTCAGAAGCAGAAGCTGGTAGAAACAAAAAAAACATTCAATCTCTGCCCTTGCCATAGTAAATATTCCAGGAGACATCTGAGTATGGTACAATATATAGGACTGGGTACATTGGCAGGATCCCTCTGGATTGGGATGAAGTCTACATTGCAATACTGTGTCACAAGTAGTGAGCAACAGGAAACAAGCTACTGTAAGCTATAGATGTGTGTTTGTTCCAGTTCTCCCCACTGTTTTCCCATTTTTGAGGAGAAAGGGGTGTACTTTTGCCTCTCCTAAAGTGAAGAAATCAACTAACAGCTGAGACAAAAATGGGCATTCACCAGTAAGAGTTGATAATCTTGCAGAAGGCTAGCTCACAGCACATTTTCAGGTTGCTCTGATGATCAGTTAATTCACTTGAAGAACACTTGCTGGGATCAACTTCACAGTTCTCATCTGACTCATACAAAGCCTTGATAAACTCCCCTGTAAGCAGGAAAGAAGGTGACAAACAGTGATAATTATAAGAAATGTCTCCCTGATGTATTTTCAAATCTTGCTTATGCCTTCCCTTGGCAACTGCATTTTCTGCTCTGAGCATCTACAGCGATATGGGCTCCAGACACCAGATGCTGAGGACATGACCCCTTGTAACCGTTTTATAAGCCAGCATTTGCTAGATCAGATCAGGCTACTGGTGCTCTTGTCAAGATCTGGCCCAGCTATGGAACATCATACATGGGGTAGGAACAGAGGAGGATCTGCTTTCTGGTCCACACAGGCAATCACCTGGGAGCCTGAAGAATGAGATTTCATTACTCTTATCTCTGTTCGCATACATACAAATGTTATTAGTGATCACAACATTATCCATCCTCTTAAAAATGAAGCCATGTTATTTTTCTCTATGATCTTGTCTAACAATAAATCTGACACTATGACTTATCTTTATTAGTTCCAAGTTTACTGTCCTTTAATTTCACGAGTGTCACCTCATTGTTGTATTGTGAGACAAGACTAAAAGGAATGGCTTCATTTATACTTTGCCCTTTACAATCATGAATAATTCAACCCAGGCGAAATAATCCTAGTCTTTACAATTTCATCATGCTGGCATCTTGCAAAAATCTCAGCTGTCTATTTTTAGAACTTTAAGTTTCTGTCCCCTTTTTCTCACAGTGAGAAAACTAATGGGACACTGGATTCCAGCTCTTGGCTACTGGAATTTTCACTGGTGATAAATTGTGATGTAACTGTATTTTCCATTCTCTCCTATACTCTTAGCATATCAGGTGCTCTTTTATACTGTTGCTACTAACTGGGCTAAGATCCCCATTCATTCTTTCAGTGATTCAAAAACTAATTTCATTTCCTCAGATCTTCCTGCTTCCAAGCTCATACCACAGTGCTTATCCATAAAAACTCTAACAGTTCTGTAAACAGCAAAAGTGATACATTTTCTTAAGTTCCTTAGCCACCAATTACTTTTTGCTTTTCATGCTTGGTTATCCTGAATAAATGTTCACAGTTGCATGAAAAATTAAGAGGCAAGAATTTTTGCAGGTGATATCTTTTACTGGACCAACTACATGGTTGGGATAGATTTAGACAAGCTTTTGGGTAACATAATGCCCTTCCTCAGGTCTCACTGTGGCAACTAAAGGCTTGTCTAAGTCTATCCCAATCATGCCAACTATGCTGTTGGTCCAATAAAAGATATCACCCACAAAAAACCTTGCCTCTTATACATGGAAAACTAGGTCAGTTTAGAAACTTTTGCTGATGCTGGTGGCTGAGTTATGGGTGAAAATTAAAGGTTTGCCATGTAACTGTAATAAATTCTGCTCAACAGTGAACTTTGACACCAGCTGCTGAAGATAGCCCATTAAAGGAAAAGAGAAATTTCAATAGCATGGAATAAAACAATAAGATGCAATAATTAGTACTGCAGCTCAAGCCAAAGATGTTTTTAATGGTGGAAATATTATATATGAAAGAAGCATATACAATCTCTAAGTCGGTATTTTCTTTGTTCTCAGCACCACTTGTGGGTAAGCAAACCGTGTCTGCAATAGTGCTCTCAGCAGTGCATACAGTTGGGTCTTAATCATGTATTAAAAAAATCCTTGTAGCTACACTTAATATCTAACATTAAATTCAATGAGGTTAAATGAACTGATACAATGAATATAGACTGCAACTGAACAGAACTGAAAACTTTGATCAGACAAAGCTCTAGAACAGCGGTGTCCAACCTTTTTGAATGTGGGGCCAGATCATGAACTTTTTATCACCCAGTGGGCCAGCAAGCCAGATTCAAACACCCTCTGTCCTGGCCTAAAGAGACCCTGCCTGTGTAGCCCTACTGCACCTACCTGTTACTGCAAGGTTCATGGTAGCTGCTGGTGGACAGGGGCAGGAGGGACCCATTCTGCATCCAGCCACCTACTCCCCCAGAGACTGAAGGGGAGAAATAAATAGCTCCACAATTCCATCCCACGAGCCGGCGCTGCCCGAGGGGGGCTGGAGTGAGGCGGCCGCTGCACCGCAGCCCCTTGCTTGCCCACCTGCACGGCCCCACTCACCATGGTGGCTGCCCGCCCGTGCACGCAGCCCTGGTGGCCTCAGCGCTGTGAGCCTAGAGCGTGAGGTCTGGCAGACACCGGCTCCAGCCACCTTGCCCAGCAGAGGTCATGCCAGGACCCCACCTACCGAGGCCCCTCTGTGCTGGCTTCCCACGTGCTGCTGGGAACAGGAGGAGGCCGGTCAGGTCAGCACCAGCCAGCAGAAGTGACAGCAGAGCCGTGTGCCCCTCAGGACTGACCAGTGCAGGCAGGGGGAAAATGCAGCTGAGCCCCTGCTGCTCCGGCCGGGCTCGTCCCATCCTGTCCCATCCCGAGTGGCACACGGCTGTGCCGCTGCTTCTGCTGGCCAGTGCGGACCCGGCCTGCTTCCTCCTGTCCCTAGCAGCACATGGGAAGCTGACTTTAGCTGCATGCCACTTTTCCTGGCCAGTACTGACCCGGCTACGTCCATCCCATCCGGAGCAGCATGCGGCTGAAGCCAGCTTCCCGCAGGCTGCTGGGGACGGGAGGAGCTTGGCTGGAGCAGCAGGGGCTCAGCTGCACTTTCCCCCTACCTGTGCCAGTCAGTCCCGAGCGGCACATGACTCTGCCACTGCCTCTGCTGGCTGGTGCTGACCTGGCCGGCCTCCTCCCATCCCCAGCAGCACGTGGGAAGCCGACTTCAGCTGCATGCTGCTTTGGATGGGACAGACCCACCCGGGTCAGCACCAGCCAGCAGAGGCAGTGGCAGAGTCATGTGCCGCTCGGGACTGACTGGCACAGGTAGGGGGAAAGTGCAGCTGAGCCCCTGCTGCTCCGGCTGGGCTCATCCTGTCCCGAGCGGCACATAGCTACTCCTCTTCCCACATGCACCGCATCTGCGACGTCAAGATGACGCGGTGTGTGTGGGAATCTTGTCCTTTCCCCAGCCCTTCAGCAGCCATTAGGAAGCTGCCAAGGAGCTGGGGGAGGGACAACGGATGGGGACAAAAGTAAGCAGTGTTTACTTTCGTTTCCTGTCACAGCACCATGGGCCTCAGAAAATGTCTTGACAGGTCGCATGGCGGGCCATATGTTGGACAAGCCTGCTCTAGAAGAACATGTCATCAAGAGCAACCTTGCCCTGGGCTGGAGACAGACTGGATGACCTAACAAGTCTTTTCCATCTCTAACTTCTCTGATTTATAATCTTATCATTCAGCACTGAGGTCTTAAATGATGTATTAAAAGTCATTAATTTAAAAATATCTTTATGTAATTACTGCACATTAAAAGGCTTACAGTAAAATGTAATAGACTGGACCAAAAGATAATTGAATATGTTGGAAAACAAGACATGAAGTAATATGCTGTTCATTTCCACATACAGAGATCGATTCCATTACTCCTACTAGTGCTGGACAGTGCCTTTTGGTTCTATTCAACCAGAGGGAAGTCATCAGAACCAGGCTCATTATTTTTAACATACAAGAAATACACCCAAGATGTAATCAAAATTTGATTACATTAGCCCACAGAACACTAGTGAATCTAATCATATGCCTAACCATTTGATAACTGATGCATTTCCAGAACCATTGACACTGTGCTAGAAAAGAGAGCTGGGTCTCTACGGAGAAATCAGTCTTGACTTCTGCACCAGGTTTGATACCCTCCCTAGGCTAAGAAACAGCAGCAGATAGGTGGTTCATATAGGGCAGGGGTGGGCAAAATGTAGCCTTCCAGGCCATTCTATCTGGCCCATGGGGCCCCTAAAAAATGGAGAAAATTAATATTTATCTGCCCTGGGCTGCCTGTCATGTGGCCCTCGATGGCTTGCCAAAACTCAGTAAGCAGCCCTCTGCTCAAAATAATTGCTCGCCCCTGATATAGGGAGTTTAGGCAAGAGAGGACCCAGCCTGCAGCTGGCAGTGACTTGTAAGGAAACTGTCAGTTTATTTGGAAAGGGGTGTGGTTCTAGTCCTCACTGATGGGATAGAAGCTGTTGGGACTATAATTAACTAATCTGGCAGTGGTTTATGTCAAGAGTGAAGCCTGAAGCTAGGGAGGGACTAGTAAAGGGCTGGCAGCACTTCTAGGCAAGTAAGTAGCTAGACAGGCAGCATGAAACTGCTGTCTCTGCTGGAAAGGGAGAGGTTACTGAAGCAGGAAATTGAGAGCTGAGCACAAGAGTTGGGCATGCAGGATCAGACAAGGGATTTGATAAGAATTCATCATATTCCTTTCCATTAGTGAAGAACACTAAAGGCAGGCCTTCTTATGGGGCTACCAAAATAAGTTGTATTGTGCACTCATGGTGCATAATGCTCACTAGCCTCACTGCTTTGTTCACTCTAGCTGTCTGCATGCAATGCTAACTATTTGTATTTGGACCCGGTACAGTTCTAGAAGGTTAATGTGGGTATCCACAAATTAATTGCTGTAAGGCAGGGCCCATGCCCAAAGTTTATAACTCAGAAGATCACACTGGAAATCTTCCAGGAGTGCAATGGTTGTACCCAATAAGATGCAAAGTGACAAATCTTCCTTGTAATGTAATGCATACACACAGTTGTAAATGCTAGCTTGGGCTTTATCTCCTTTGATCAGTAAATAGGAGCAGCTCATTCGGAGGTGTTAGCAACAGATGCCCAGCAATAAAATCCTACAGATAATTAACCCTGCCTTGTGTTTGATGCCCCTGGGTGCATAAAAGCTTTCAGGTAGGAGTTTGGGTTGCTCTGTTCTAGGGAACATCTTTAAAATACCATCTCCTTCTTTCCATCCCTCAGATGGGTTATGAAGATCCAAATGTTGTGTTTCTGATCCTTTCTTGTAGTTTCAGCTTACACACCTGGGATTCACCACCAGTATCAAGAAGCACAGCAGTAAACTGTCAGCATCTTTCCAGGTGGTTAGATTAGCAGAATCCTTTTTTATCCCTATTCATACACCAGATGGAATGATTCATGGCTATCAATGAATCATAATGAAAATATGACATTTAAATCAACAAGAGAAATAGAGAAAAACAGGATACCTAAAAAATGCAGAGCGTGGAGGACTGAGAATCCCTCTCAGCTGTCTCCAGTAAGCATTTCCTTTTCAAATGTTGCAGATCCCTTAGGAAAAAAACCTTATCTATGCTTTCCCTGGGCAAAAAGGGCCTATGACACGTGGCCAAACTTCCTAAGCCTCCTATCTGCAAACCAAAATCAACATGGCCAAGAGCAGCAGTACACAAAACTTCTGAGATGCGCAGGCCCCAGAGCCAATGATCTGTGAAAAGTGTCCCAGCTTAAATGATAATTTGCCATCATTATTTATTCTAACAAGTCATTTGAGTAAAAACTGCAGAAAATGAAAATCGGAAAAAAACAGAACAAACAGATAAATAAAAAACAGGCATTCTTCACACTTTCTCTATTTCCCTTTTCCTCAGGAACTGCATTTAAACTGCCTGGGAGCTGCATACATAGATATGGTTACTGCAGTTGAAGGGAGCCGGACTTGATGACATAGAAGGTCCCTTTTGGTCTTTGTTTCAAGACATGGTAGAACCAATTAGGTTCTAGTGCATATAGTGTGGGAGTAGGATTTCAGGAGTCCACACAAAGGAGTTTCTTTTCTTGTAGGCTACAAATCCTCCTGGGGAAGATTCCATATTTGCCTCTGTATGGGTGTTGACAGCAGATCTGCCACGTAAAATGGGGCTATGGATCCCACAAAGCGGGGGAACTACAGCAAAAGACCAACGTTTATAATGAAACAACGTTTATAATGAAACAGATGCTCTATCTATGGCCCCAGTGACACACCCAGAGTCGCACCAATTACTTGACTGCCTGCTGGTGCAGTATTTGTCCATTAGCTTCTGAGACATGAAGAAAATAAGGTGCTTGATACTTTCTTACCTAGTGCATCATGAAGATACTTTTGGCCTACTAGTTTTAAGTACTCTTCAATGGCTTTGGTAGCAAGTGTGTTCTCCCTGAAGATCAAGACGTCATGCTCCCCACAACGATCTACCTCTGACATCACCAGGTCTGTCAAAAAGTCCTGCAGGGAAAAAGTAAAGCAGAAAGACGACATTTAAACCAAAAAACAGCATAGCATAGTTTTAAACAGCAAAAGCATGACAGATAGCAAGGGTTAAAAATCCTGTACTCCAGACTGAGGAATGAGAAGATTACTGAAATGTGCCTGCCTGGGAGGAAAGGCATGGTAATACTATAGCCATGTGGACCATATGGATTAGCTTGAGTACCTCTTGCATCTGTGCATTAGATTGTCTAGGACAGCAAAGGTCCCCATCTCATTTTTTTGGACTCCACTGGAAAAGGGAAACAGCAGCTAGGGATTATGGGATAAAATTAGAATAGGAGAACCAAACCTTGAATGAAAAGTCCTTGTAACCAAGCTTTAACATTTGGTTGGGCCAGATTCTGGCAGTCTTTGCTTCATGTCTGACAGTGGGCTTCTTATAGTCATGTTTTAATTATATATGTTTCAGATAGGAACTGGATGTTTCCCTACTATTTGAACCCATACGAACAAAGAGGAAAGCATATTCAAATTTTCTATTAAGTGGGAAAATTTCATTAAAGAGACAGATTTTCAAAAGTGAAAAGCAGGAGCAAATTAAAGGTAGGAATTGGAGAAACAGCAGTCCTATTGTGCATTGATCTGGCATGGTGTTAAACAACATTCATGTGCTCAGTCTAAGACAGGGGTAGGCAAAATGGAAGACTCAGCTTGTGGCCAGACTTCATTTCCCAGTAGCCCCTGCCCATGCATCTGGGTCCAGTTTCCATGGAGACCCCAGCAGCAGCCACCATGCTGTGATAGTGCAAGGCCAGGGTTTCCATGGAAACTGACCCCAGCACTGCTGGCAGGGTGTGCAGCAGGGTGGGGAGCTGCTCCAGGGGCAGGCTGGGATCTTGCAGTGGTGACAGTGTGGCCGAGCCAGGACAGAACTGCAATCTGCAGCCTGTATGCTCTGGGCAGGGGTGTGCAGACAGCAGATTGTGGCTCTGCCCCGGCTCCTTGCAGCAGTGACAGCATGGTCAGGAGCTGGGGCAGAGCTGCGATTCGCTGCCTGGATGCTCCTGCTCAGAGCATGCAGGCTGCAGATTGCAGCTCTGCCCTGGCTTTGGACCATGTTCTCACCACTGCAAGATCCTGGCCTGGCCCTGGAGCAGCATCTCACCCTGCCACGTGGCCTCCCAGTACTGCTGGGGCGAGTCTTCACAGAAACCTGGGCCTGGTGCTATCACAGTGTGTCTACTGCTGGTGTCGCTATGGAAACCAACCCCAGCTGTGCAGGCAGGAGCTGTTGGGAAAAGGAGTTCACTGTCAGCCAAATCCAGCCCATGGGCCAGGCTCTACCCACCCCTGGTATAAGGAATGAAACCACAGAATGAGGAGTAAGTTTCAACAACTGCTAATAAAGAGCCCCCTTGTGCAATCGCTATCAACTTCTTCAGCTGTTGATTTCACTGGAAACTAGGGAGACACAGATTTCACAGGAAGCAGTTAATACCTTGCAGGATTGGACCCAGACACTAGAAATCTCTTTGGGGCAGGGACAAAAATTTGTTGTTATTTTACATCCCTGAACTTCTTGTCAGTACTCAATGAATAATACAGAAGAAACTTGCTAATTTGCCACATTTTTTTGTGCAGATCTCCCCACAATTATAGAAAAGTGCTACAGCAAAATCTGATATCCTTAAAATGCCATTATTTTACAGGACATACCTCAGTACATTACCAGTATAGTTCAAGTCCCAAATAACTAGCTGCAATTATCAGCATTCATAAAACAAGATGTTTTGTTTTGCATTATCTATGCTTTGTTTTTACTTGCATACTATTTTCTCTCTATAGAAAAGCTGGCAATAGCTTTCCCAAATCAGTTTGACTAGCCAGATTCAAGTGTAACAACAAAACAGTAGATGTGTGACTATAAATCCTGTTCTCTTGAGAGAGGTAAGTTATATCATCCTTAATTGTAAAGCTTTGCCAATTAAGAAACCCAAAACAAGCATGAGGGAGGTAGAGAAGTACAATGCTAAATTTGTCTGTCTGCTGTAGCTGGCTTGGAAGGAGTTTGGAGACTCCCTTCCAGTCTTATCAGAGCAGCACTACAGGAACTATCCTAGCTGTCATCTGCTCTAGATCAGACAAGTGCTTGGTATGGTGTTCATCCTCCTCACACTCCATCAAAAAGGCTAGATACAGTACTGTGAAGTGGAGCGTGGCAAACAGATTGGCATGATTATTTAAACATATGTAACATTCATTTTTGCTGTCATCTAGGGGATGCCCAACCACCTTCCACACACAGAACTCTCTCAGCCAAGCTTGCCTGGGTTCAACCTGCCTGGAGGGCATAATAGAGACCATGGTATGAGTTTCTCTCTGGCTGATGAGCAAACCATTCTGTAGCAAGGATAAATGCTAAACCACTCAAGTGTAAAAAGTCCTTCTATGCCATCCCACAATAATCGCCTCCATGCCCAGGTTCGCTCATAATTCACTGGGAAAGAATCAGAACAGCTCAGCTTATTAAAGCACAGAAAACTAAAGAAGATGCTCCCAGATGTCCTTGCAACAAATGGAGGTAAGTGCAGCACCAGTGAGGGGATGCTAACTTGAACATGGCTTTATGGAGTAGCCTAGCCACTCAAGCTAGGCTAACGTAGCTTCCAGCCACTCAATTCAACTCTACAGTGAAGATGTTAGGGCTGTGCGAAGCTTCGGTCTCCAATTTGATTCACCGGAGATTCGGCCCAATTTGGTGGCCAACTCTTTGAATCCAAATCGAATCAAAGGACTCTTTGATCTCCGAATCTATTCGAAACCCTCTGAATCAATCTGGAGAGATCTGGACATAGACAGAGCTTTAAATGTTTTTTTCACATACTTCTAGGTAGCAGGGGCTTGTGATCACTGCAATGCTGGGGTGCATGGAGTATCCCACAGAAGCACAGTGAGGGCTCCCCAGCACGCTTGGCAGCAGACCTGGAAGTGGACCAGAAGCACTTCCGGGTCCACGGGGGAGCGTACTGGGGGCCCCCCCATGCCCTTCGGCTCAGTGACTGGTGCCTCCTGGGTCTGGGGGCGCGCCTGGGGTCCCCCAGCATGCTCCCCATGAGACCTGAAAGTGGACCGGATGTACTTTCAGTTCGCTTCCAGGTTCACTGCTGAGCATGCTGGAGAGCCCCCCACGCTGCCATGGGAAACGCTCCATCCGCCTTAGCGTCACAGTGATCACAAGCCATGCTGCTACCTCAAGGTATGTAGAAAAAAACTTAAACCTGTGCCTGAATCACTGATTCACAGAATCACTGTCCCCGATTTGGACCGAATCCGAATAGAATAGGGCCCGTTTTGCACAGCCCTGGAAGATATAACCTTGTTGCTTATAGTTTTTAAGACATGCTTACAAAACTTTATTCACGAGCTCCTTGGTACTATACCAGTCACGGTGCCTCATGTTTGCAGAAATGTGGCAACGGTTCTTGTGCGCTTAGTGTGGAAAACTTAACCTTCTGCAAAACTAGAAAGGTTTAAGCCTGATGCTTTGTACCCTGTAATATATATTTCCTCTAAAATGTCAATGTCTACTCCTTGGAATACATTCACACTTACAAACCTTCAGTTCTTATAGTATATCTAAAATTGTCTCCCTTTTGTAGAAAATTTGCCTAAGTTCCTTTGAAAGTACCCACTTTTTTTCTTAGTTTCACTTCCTCTCTGGTAACATTCCTCCTTTAACTGCCATTCCCAAGACCAGTACATCCTTGAGCTATCTCTATCTTTATCTGTATTTAAGAGGATGCAAATGCTGCTTTCCTAGCCTACAGTGATCCACAAGAAACCATTTATCAAAAGCCCCATGGAGACACTGTATCTGATTACTTACCTTGGCTCTCCCAGTGCTTTGAAGAATGTGCACCAAAGCACAGGCCATCTCCTCCTTGTTCCTCACGCTGATCACTGGCTCCAGAACAGAGCACAACATGGTGTAATTATTGGTGACAAACTCTGCAAACTCCTTGTACTGCTCCATAGGCAGGATGGTGATGGTTTGGTATCGAGACTTGATCCGAATGGAAGGCCCCCCAGACTTCCCTTTATTGGGGGTAGGTGTGCTGACTGGATACCACTTTTCCACAAACTGACGCCCAGTCACACTGACCATGGGGATGTTGACCAGGCCTACATAATTATTCTTGTCTTTTTTCTTCTTCTTCTCCACATCCTTATAGATGTGCACCGTGATGCTGTGGAGAGGTGGGAGACTGTAGAACTCAAAGTGCTCACCCCAGAAGATGTTGTCCGCTTTTGTTTTGCTGGTGGTGCGGGCAAACAGCGTATCATCAAGGCAAAGCTCACAAAAATATTTCTTCTTGGGGGCCAAGTCCTTTGCCTCGATGATCCAGAGGCGGAGCACATTCTCAGCTCGACGGCAGTTGTCCTGAGCAGAACAAAGAGATCAGCTTTGATTTAGATATCACAGCCTAAGGAATAGAACATTTTCCTTTTGAAGCAGGGAACATGGGGCTGTACTTTATAGCTCCCAACTTGATCATCTTTGAGAGGCCATTTTTTAAATAATTTAGAAAAACAATTTTGCCTTGCAGTTCAGCCATTTAGAAGGTGGTAAATTCCTCAAATCTCCTTGTATTAAAACCACAAGCAATTGGTAGGGTGGGCATGTGCCACCCTGAGATTGGCCCCCAAAAGTGGGGCAGTTTTTTTGCTGCACGGGCCAACAGCGAATGGGGGGGGGGGGCACTAAGCCGGGGCCCAGAAGAATGGGGGGGGATAGGGGGCTTTTGGCCCATCCCCAGGCCCGCCCACAAATTGTGCCCCCCCAGACTCAGGAGGCACCAGTCACCCCTGTATTGAACAGTATCACTTCCTCTGTGAACTACTGGAATACTATGGTTAATAAACACCACCAATCTAGCAAACTGATAAAAAAAAAAGTGATTTTTTGGTAAATTTTTAGTAACTCAAGACCTTTTTTCTTTCAGGGAACACACAACATAGAAATCATTCTGTTGCCAATACTGGCCCCTCTATTGAAACATGGAGCTCCATTTCTTTGTACTATAAGAAGCCTAAACCAAAAACAACAATTAGGTACCTTGTCAGTAAAACTCGCAATGAAAGTTCCTTGATTGGTCTCGCTAGATTTTGAGATGAGAATCAGAAGCCAAGATGAAAGAAGACTGCTTACTAAATGTTTAACCTACTAACTGTTATGTAAAAGTGGTGCATGGTGGCTTTTGGTACGTTCATGGATGGTTCACTCCTCAGATAGCATATTAGTTTGACCAACCTAATTAAATGGGTCTATATCTCCGGGAAAGTTTCATATGTCATTGGGGAAAGATTCAGTCCCACCACATTTTACTGGTGGTAATATTCCTGCTGCTCCTTTTACCTTATTAGGCTGCACTGTCCTGCGTAGGTTTTCCATCCACTTGTCTCTCTCTGCTGCAGAGGAACAACTGAAACATTTACTGCCACTGGAGTAGGTTACCTGGAACATACAAGTAAATATGGTTCAGGCAAACCAAGGGTATAAGCTGCAAACTACAAGAAGTAGTGAAGGACATAAGGCAGCTTTTGAGCAAACTGACAGCAAATGTGGAAAAGGCAGCAAAAGAACATGGGGAAAAAAGAGGAAGCAAGTCTGAAAGGCAGAGAGAGAGCAAAAAGAAAACCTCCGCTCACATTGGGTACAAAACCAAAGGGAACAGCAGAAAAACAAAATACTCAAGAGATTGTAAAACAGGGATGTAATCAGCAATTTGAAATCTGTGCACATGCTAACTGATCTGCAGCTTTCAGATGTAAAATTCCCCGAAGGCAGATGACCTGATCACTTACAGCACACATGTAGGGAAAGGTAAAAGAAAAGTACTATGCTTGTACTATGTAAATAAAAGAATTGATGAATAAAAAAATCTCTGCTAGATGTCATGAGAAGTGTTTTCTTCTGGAACTTTAGAAGTATGCACCCCAATGTCTGAAACAACCAAAAAGTTAGACTGTGCTTGGGAACATATTACAAGCAATTGTAGCAAAACAGCCAAAAAAGATAGAACATTTTTATTTTGCTTTAATTTTTCTTTGACCCTGCCATAGCTCCCCATTTCTCCCACTCATGGCCAGTTTAAGGCTAGATTTTAGAGCTAAACTTTGCATTTGTTTTGACACCTGTCTTCACTCAACCAAGGAAGACTGAAATAGACTGCAAAGTGATTCCAACCAATGGGATACTATTTGAAATGAGCTGAAGTAGTTCCTGAATATTAAGACAATGACTCTGACACATTGGTTTTCTGTTACCAAAGTTTTCAACACAACAAAAAGAGATATTTGTTTTAGGGGTTTGGAGGCATGAGGCTAGATCTACCTCAGTACAGTTCCATTGAAGACAACGTGGGTTCAGGCTGCGATTTTGATTACATGATGGCCTTGATCATATCTATACGTAACACTCAATAACATGCTGTTCATTCAGCCAGCTTTAGACGCATGTAAATAGGAGTTTATCCAGTTTAAAAATGTGCTTGTATAATATATCTTTCAGTAGCCCCCTGCTAACTTTTATAACCTTTACTAATTTAGAGGTCATTTCCCTCAGCATCTTGTCTTGGCAACCAAGATCAGCTGGCATGCTCTGGAACACCTCCCCATATATGAATATAAGGATGGGAGGGGTGACAACTTGGCTGGAGATTAGTGAACCTATAAAGTCCACTCCCTGCACCACCCAACAAAGCTCATGTTTTTGACCTTTAGGGCATCTGTAAAGGACTCTCTCTTTACTTATGCTTTTCCTTCAGTAATCTGCCAGTGACTGCATTCTTAGAAAAGAGTCCTTATCTGAATGAGTACTTCTCCGTTCGTTTGTATTTTTTTTAATTAATTTTGACTGAGCATGGAGAATATGAGCTGTTATTTTAAAATAAAAATGGTTAAGTCCCACATTTGAATGAACATCATATATGTATTTGATAAAGGATGTTTAAGTAGAAGAGTAAGAGAATAATTGAAAAGATTTCTTCCTAGCAACTGACTGGCCCCAAGGACTAGCAAGGGGTGGGCAAAATGTGGTCTGCAGGCTGAATGCAGCCTGTCAAGCCATTCTATCCGGCTCACGGGGCCCCTAAAAATTTAGAAAATTAATATTTATCTGCCCCTGGCTGCCAGTCACGCAGTCCTTGGTGGATTGCCAAAACTCAGTAAGCGGCCCTCCACCCGAAATAATAGCCTGCCCCTGGACTAGACTCTCATGATGATTAGACACTCCACACCCTAACCTCAGTATGGTCTGAGCTATTCATTTTTTACCTAGTTATTAAATTACAAAATAGTACATGGCTGGTCTTCAGATTGACGGACTGCTATATTATACCATGTAATTTGCATTTTGTGCAGATGACTTGTTACCTCAAAGCAAAAATCTTGTCCCAGGATACTGCTATGAAGTGGTTTGACAAAGACCTTCTCTTCTGTCCCAAGATCCAGGGCCTCCACTGCACTACCTGGGCTCAGTAAAGACTCATGGGAACGAGATTCTTTCAGCTTTGGCAAGCCACGTGACCTGTGAGAGAAAAAACACTCTCCTCAGACTCTGATAAATAGAAATTGGCCAAATCCCAAACAAAGGAAATTCTAGCTTGATGGTGTTAACTAGTTCTTACAGGTTTTATGATTGCTTTACCACCCTACAGAAAATTAAATGCACACATTAGCTATTCAGTTTCTCAAATGCAATATGCAACATAACTTCAATACAGTGAAATTCAAGGTGCTAGCATCAGAGCTGGTAAACAGTATCCCAGTACCATTAGCTAAATGCACGAAACACGCTTCAGTAGACCCAGAAGCTGAAGCCGCTGTGACACAGTTAAAAGAAAATTCCTGTCAACTGTAGATCTCTTTAAATCGGTATTTACCATAGGCAATATGCCACTGGGAATATCTAAATGCTGATTAGCAAGGAAATGTTCTGTTAAAAGCAACAAGTTTCCCTCATTAAAACAGAGGTTTTGTCATTATAAATACTATTTTGTTTTCTTGTAATAACTTCTAGTAAGAACTGGATTCCTCTGGCATTTTGTGATGGTAATGGGGAAAACAATTAAACACATTAGACCTGCCCTAAACAAATAAGGTGCTTCCATTCACATTTTTGCAACCCTTGTGCTGCTTCCATCTTTTAACAATTTCCATTCTTTGCTTTTGTCAGGCCTTTTCCTTTATTCCTCCTTTGGGGTTGCCCTGACTACTCTTTGGACATGCTATTTTTCTAAATCCTTCCTCCCTAACAATTGCAGACATTTTCTAGCCATCTCCTCTCCTGAAATATCCAGTTATTCTAGTCTCCTCCTTGTCCTCTGCCTCTCTAGGCATTCTGAACAGGCTCCTCCAGTAAGCCTCTCTCTCTTCTGGCTCTTGTTGACTTCCCAAGAACACACACACCTCCTCTTACATTGATTCTTAAATGGTTCACCATATTTTAACAGTTCAACTCTGATCAACACTAATATACATTGGTGACCCGTTCCTACTGTCAAAATGGCACTGTAAGTGTTATTACGTTCCCTGTGTCTCAATGACTTCAAAAAAAGTGGGCTTAGTTGCAAGTCAAGAGTTTTAAAACTGCTCTTCCTCCAGAATTGACTTTGGGCTTCTTCTTCCTGATGCATCCCTAACTGGAATAAAAGATCCAGCAAGTTAATTTGCACTTTCAGTGATAGGAGCATCTTAAGGGATTTTCATAAGCACAATTGGAACTTAGTAAAATAATCTACTGACGATAAACAAGAAAGAACAGAAGCCCAGGTTCCTCTCTTAGCCATGGTCGTTTTGCAGAACAAACAAGAGCTGAATCTTTTGCTACTTTTTCCCCCAAATTGCAATGTAGGGCTAGATTTGAAAAAGCATTTTAGCTCAGGATTAACCCCTTCTCTACCCAGAAAAGTACACAGATTTGTGTAAAAGTGCTTCACTGATTCAGGACCACAATTAGCATAATACAGTGGAGTACAAGGAGAATCAAACCTGTGAGAAGAATGACATCATTTTTACAGCTGCTTTCCAGAAGAAAGCCACCCTTTAAAGCTGTGTTTTCTCACCCAGGTTTCTCTTTGCAATAATTCCCAGCATATTTGGATCACAATATAAAAGCTTAGCTTCAAAGCTAAGGTATCTACAAGTAAATATTTAAAGAACTGGGAAGGCATTGTTATCTATAGGGATTCCCTTTTTTTTTTTTTGGGGGGGGGGGGGGGAATCCATTAAATAGCATATGAATTTCCTTTTATTGGAACTTCTTTTATTGAAAACCTAATACCTTTTTAAAATTAAAGAAATCCTGAACTTATAAGCACCAATAGCTCTTACTGAAAGATGTTGGGAAATGGAAAGCAAGAAAAAAATTATGTGGCGAAGTTTTCGTTGTCAGTCCTAAGACTGCTTAACAAAACAAGGAGACCATGAAGAATAAAGGCCTTAAGCAGCAAGCAGAGTTCCCCTCACTGCTCTTTTGCACAAGATCAACCATTGCTGGCACTCTGGCAGACTTGCATTGGATTTTTTT
>NW_017728993.1:60989654-60999067 GCF_001723915.1 Gavialis gangeticus
TTTTTTTTTTTTTTTTTTTTTTTAGACATTCTCAGAGAGGCTGTTGTTTCCATTATATATATTAAATGACCTAAACGGAGGAAACAACTGCCTTTCATGAGAGGGATATTACAAAAACATTGATTTCAAATGCAAAACGACAGCATTTGTACAAGTGCTTTGGCTGTACTGTGATTTGTTATAACGGGTTACACGGTAGCAGCTTGTACCAACGCAAATCTAAAACCTCAGCCATGTATAATTGAACACTTGCTGCAATTACGTTGGGCAAGTCTAAGATAAAAACACCACAATACACTACTTTAATATTATCTATGCAAAATCCTCTCTCTAATTTCTCCTCTAAAGAAAGCACTACTGAGATCACTTGGCTACTGTCCTTATCCCAAACTCTCAGCAATGCCTGTTCCAGCAGAAGTTACTGTCGTGAATAATGTTGGGCTGAGCGAGCCCACAGCTAATTCCAGCCTCAGCTTCTCACAGCAGAAGGAGAACCTAGAGTGGTCAAAAGTGAAGAGAAGATATACAATGGAGAGAGGACAACTTTTTGCACATCCTGCGTAAGCAACCATATTTTTAATCAACCTACGGTTAAACAGATGAAGAACCCTTACTCCTATCAGTCAAGCCCACCTACATGAAGCAGTTGTACAGCCACTTAGCAGCGCACCCCCAAATCATAGCGGTGCCACATGTCTGAATCCCCCCTCTCCCCAAATTCTTTTTCTGGGCTACATCTCAGAAAAGCAATCCCAAGTGTGCAGAAGAAGAATGCACAAAATCCAGCAGGTGCTTTATCTTAAGCCCTTGGTTAGAAGTTTCAGACGAATTTCAAGCCAGGCAGGAACATTTAGCAAGAAGAAAAGCCACTGCGACCACACAGGCTGAGTAATATCCCTTCTCTTCATCCTTCACACTGCATCCTGCTCCTCAGGTGACACAAACAAGGCTCCTGGCGTGCCCAGCCTGCTCAGCACTGGGCCTGTTGCCATGGTGCTGCATCTATAAGGAGATCAGGGCTGGGAGGCAGCAGGGAGAAACAGCAGCAAGCAAGGAGCATGCTCTGCAAACATGGCAAAGGTGACCTTTCAAGCAGGAGACAAGTCCCTATTCCTTCTGTTGAACAGGTTAAGTAGATCCTAGATAGTAGGAGGGGGAAACATCTTCAAGGAACTGCTTGCTAGCGGCCTACTGGGAATGGACATGGCAGAAGATACATGACAAAAAGTTCTATTTCTTCACATATGATCTTCCCCCACTGAGAAGCACTTACCCACTTTGCTAGCTAAATCTTTGACCAATATCTATTTGGCTTCCTACACAGTATTCTCTTTAGTCTAGCAGTTTTGAATGCTGCTTTGTCTCTGCTCAAACTGGGACATAAATGGTCACTTCGCTGGGGTGCAGGGACTGGAATAAAGAAAAAGGAAATGTTTGTGTGTGTGGGAACAATCCCTGGAAATCGTAGTGTTTTCTTCTGCACAGATTTCATTTCAGTAATTACCTCTTCTCAGCACTCTCTCACAACTATAAGCTAATTACAACTAAATAATGGAGTCAGCACTCGGCATTGTCTTAACACTTCATTAACAGTGGAAACTTGATTATTGGCCTACATATGAATAAACATCTCTGTAATTACCATAGTATATTTTTTCATTTATTGGAAAAACTGAAAAAAAAAGTAACTGAGACACCACGGGTTTTGGTACAATTTGATCAGTTCAGGCACTCTTTATCATGGAAATAATTCCTATTTCTGCCTTTTATTAAAGTCTCATCCAACATTCTGAAGTTATAACTAATTTACTGATTTACCCATCTATCACCTCTCTGGCCTGGACAGACCATTAACACAAAACCACTCTCTGATATCCAGTCATGATACTGGATTTAGAAAGCCTTTCCTACATCAAATAGGAAACTATTGGAAAAATGAGTACTGCTCAGTCTCTCTGTGAAGAGAAAGGTAATCCCAGAGAAACAGGATTACTGTAAACAGGAAGATCATGTAGGCCCAGGGTGGGGGAAGGGTTGTTTGTACAAATCTATGCATTACACACAGTGCCATTAACAACCCAAATCCTGATTTAAATTACCCTTAACCTCAGATGATTAACTTGTTCCTTGCTGTTTTGTCTACCTTCTATATATTGCAGAAACCCTGCCAAAAGGAACTTGCTGGTTACAGCAAATCATTATCAGCACCACCATACAATTTGATGTAGCTACTTTTAACAATTCTTTTCTATCATGAAATGATGGAGGTGGTTTGCAATAGAAGAACATTTCAATTTCCTACCTCTTTCCAAATGCTATTGGGCACTTGTCCTCCGTGATGTATAACTCTTCCTAAGTGAATGCCCAGATAAGGCCCCAAATCACTGACCTAACAGCAGGATCCCAGTACTACTGGCAGTCTCCTGCCCTAATACCAGGCCAGTCCAACCCCGAACTGCCCCCTCTCTCTTTGCATATGATGATTCCATAACTCTCATACAGGAAGGTTTCAGTTGCAAGTACAGAACCCTGGAAAACTGAAAAACTCCTGGCTCCTAATGGCAGCCCATGACACGCAGCAGCCTATTAGTGGAGCCATTATCATGCTCTAGTGCCTACCAAGCATATGGAGCAAAGGGTTAAAAACCTAACTGCTTTGGCTATGAAGCTTTCCTGCTGGTTTTGACCTATTTAAAAGCCAAGCTACAAAGCACAAGAGGCTTTCAATTACTCAGCATGCTAGCGAGAGTATTATGTTGCTCTAAAACCAACTTGTGAATATCAATAACCTCAAATACAAAAAATAAATAAATACAGCACTGAAAGATTGAAAAACCCATAATATTTTTCTTATATCAACAAATCTATGTGAAGCCAAACAGTGATTAGAGCTCAATTCTGCTCAGACTTAATGTCCAATTAAAAGCAACATCTCAATGTCCTCACATTAAACACACTGTCTAGAAGCATGCCTGTCTGCTTCAAAAAACTCGACCCACCCACTCTACCCAAGCATTTACTAAGATACTCCCCAGGATCAGAAAGTTGGATTCAGTACTTAGCCACACACAAGGCCACTGGATAGAACCCGGATTCTAACGTGGTAGATTTTCTGCTCGGCATTGGTATCAGGAATCCCAGGTCCATTGAAGAGGACTCTGGAGGCAGCAGTAGCGTCTCAGACAGGAAAGCACAGGTGCACTTTGTCAGTGCTGCAGTAATGCTAGATTCCCATTCTGAGCATTCCTCTTCTAGGCACCACACCCTGCTTAATTTTTCAATTATCAACAGCCTCTGCTCAGTTAACAATTCTGTGAAACCAGCTCATTTTATTATAAGTATTTGTTTTATTTATTGGAAAAATGCTGGGTTACTTATTTAGACTTGAGCTCTACTCATTTTCAACTACAGCCCCTGCTTTGCCTGATCCTGGGAGCTTTTGACTCCAACTGAGATTCAGATTTAATTGCAGAGCCTTACCCAAAAGCTCATTGTTTGAGTCCTGTATATTTATAAGCTCTCTCTTGTACAGATCATAGCTTGTCTAACAGATGTCTCATACAGTGTCCCAGAACATACTGCTGAATTTCACAATCATACTATTTTCTTCCCACTGTACCTATTGCACCCATGGTCCCTGCTGCTAACATTTCAAACCCCCTTATTTTGCTGAAACAGATTTATTTAACCCATTATAATTGCCTGAAATGATAGTTATGGAAATGTACTACATAGGGTGGAGCCGCTGCCTCCAGATGCCTGACCCAGAGTCACAGAAATGCATCTGTCATGAACTAGGATGTTAACAAAGGGGCAACTGAATTGACAGTCAGAGTAGAGTGGTCTGTACCCACAAGGAGGAAGTTTGTGACAGAAAGGTTAACACTGTGGGACTGTTCAATTTTCACTAGAAAAAGAACAACTAAATAAGAAGTGAACACAGTGGCTGAAAGGCACTCTCACTAGAACATGAAGAGCAAGACAAATCTCCTTCACCCAGTCTCCCCCTTCTACATTCTCCAGAAGCGGCATATGCTGAATTAGTACAAACTCTTGAGCAAGGCCAGCCTTAATGGCATATTGTGTAATATAGATTTCTATCCCTGTATCTCAAACAGGATAGAATCATCCACTTTTTTTCTTTTTAAACCAGGATTAAAGTAGAATGAATGAATGAGAAAGTGAACACACTGTAAGATTTGCTCCCATTCTTTATATGATTTGCTCCATCTCTGTACTGCAAAGAAAGGAGAAAAAATATTAGAGGGACCTACCGAGAGTAGGAAGAGCTGCTGTTTGAGCAGTGGTACCGCTTCACTACAAATCCTAAAGCCATTGCTACTGGATGCTCTGGTAGCCAGTAAAGTCCATTCTGAGCAAGCACAGAAAGAAACCTTTGGGCAGCCTATGACTATCTGATAATGCCATAAAATGACTTTTAGTAAATCAGGATTCCCACGTGGCAGTAAATCCCAGCAGGGCAAAACCCTCCCAGCTGTCTACAAAGCTTTTACTGCAGTCACTGAACCACATGTGACCATCTTTACTCCCTACCTCAAAACAAACAAAGGGAAAGATTACAAGGCCAGTTTGAATTGCTCTCAAAATCCTAGCTACAAACTGACAACATTAATTTGGTGGCTCCTCCTCAGTTAAGTTCTCCTTAAATCTTTTCTTAAGCTGTTTTACTTTTAGATTCAGGAAACATGTTTTATATTTTTGGAAGACACTGGCAACATATGCAAGATTCAAGTGTGTGGGCTGAAGAGATCAAAGAATGTAGTGGAAACCAGTTTAGGAAAAATGTGAAAGCTGATGCCAGTAAAACTATGCCAGGCATACTTGTGATGAGAGATATTGTCATCCCAAAGGGATACCATCCTAGCCACATATATCTGGAGAAATTCATTCAAACTTGGCTTCAATCACAGATGAGAATGGAGCCTGGAAGTCCCAAGTAAACACTCTGTGGACATCACAGATCAGAACACATTTTTGCAGGCACAGCAGTCCCTGCTCAGGAGATAGCCAAAATTTGGAACAGCAGATGTGAGGCAAGTCAGCAATGTAACGAAAGGTGCAGACCCCCGACTGGGTGCCCAGAAGATGGATCACACTGGGACACTCTCTCTCCAATTCTAAAGTGGACAACTATTTATGTTCAGGAGGCAGGAAAAGGCAGGGGAGGAGAAGAGAAGATGCAGGGCTCATTTCCTGGACACTCCACAAATCCCCAGAACCCGGAAGTAGTTTATATCACTTTAGTTCTGATTAGTGTAGTTGACATACTACAACTGCAGTAGCTCAGCTAAGAGGCTGAGCTAATTAGCCTAAGTACAACATTGCATGAATATGACTGTACTGCTTCCTTCATACCAGAGATAGCCTGTGGTTGCATCCCTAGCCAGAAGCAGCATAGCTGCATTCCAATAATACTATACCCTGGCTAATTAGCTCTATCTCTTAGCAGAGCTAATTAATTAGTCTAGCTGCATTCACATGATGCTATGCCTGTACAAATTAGTTCTGCTGAGAAGCAAAACCAATTAGGCTGGGTACAGAGCAGCATGAGCATAGCTTTAGTGTTTCCTGCTTAGAGGGTCACCTTCATCTACCTTTCAAACCAGAAACGGTACCACCACATCCATGTACAGCCAAGCAGCATCATGAGTCCTCTTAGTAGATGCAGCAGGACACTTCTTGATGGTGATATGGTTCTAGTTTTTCAGAAGTCTAGGTTCAAGGAGTTATAGTGCACAAGACAAATTCAGGACTGTCCTAAAATTTGGGACAGCTGGTCCTTTTAAATAGTTGTGAAAGTGTCTCTTGGTATCTCAGCCACTTGTACTAAAATCAGATTTTCAATCCAATTTCAATTTGAAGGGGCATTTTCCCTCTTCTGCAGCAACAGTTCTGGCTGCATCTACATGGTACATCCTACTTTCACACTCCTCTCTCTATAATATTCCTGGATCTACTCCTGAATGAGGTGCAAGTTGCCAGCATTCCAAACCCTGAAGCACATCAGGATATCCAACCCCACTGGAGCTTCCTAGATATTTATCAGTAAACCACACTTCTATTTCTGAATTACTGAAAAACTTGAAAGCAATAGAAAAATTAAACCTTCTCAACCCCCCTCCCATCCTTGATGTGACCATTTTGCATTCATATAAAAACACTTTACATTATTATTGTAAAAAAAATCTTGCAGTTTTATGAAGCAGGTAAAGTTAATCGTCACCTGCCTAGCTAGCTCTGGAAACTTGCATAGCAGCATGACATCATTTGGCAGTGTCTGCTGAGACTTGGGCAGGTATGGCTCACTGGGGAATAAGCTTGGAAACTTGTTGCTAGCAATAAAACAACAGTAATACGAGGGCAGGAGGAGGATGGGGAGAATGCTAATTTACTCATCTGAATTCAATGCATTCACGCTAAAGCAAAATGTTATGTTTCACCTTTGTTTATTCACAAGCCAGTTTTAATGGTTGCATCTCATTTGTCCTCTTCAACAAAACAAACCATGTTAGTTTTAAATCACACTGAATGTTTTTAAGCCTTCCCCATATCTCTCCCCTCTGTTAACTTCTCCCCATCTTCACTACCTTACTCCCATATGAATTCTCAGTGTCTTTTCCTGCCACCCAGGCCAATTGCATGCAGTGAATCATGCTTCAAGAGCAAAATGTAGGAAAATATCATTGGTAAGTTTCATTTTACAGTGGGTTTTAGTTTCCTTTGTGGTTTTATTTATAAACTACCATTAGAAAAGCAATACATAAAATTAGAGACTTTCAAAGCTGCTGTATTCGATTGGTGCATTACCTGATGAGACCACTAATGCAAACAAAACTCCATTAAACACTCTGTCTCTTCAACAAAAGGTGCCTGGAAGGTTGAGTACTGTTGCTGGAAACTCCCATCAATTTCTTTCCAAAGAGAATTGAGCCATGCTCTTCACCCCCATAATTCTGTAGTATGGCAATTTATAAACACGCTAGCAGACAATCTGGGATATCAAAAGAAGCTGGCTACAGTTTTTGAACAGAAGAGCATCACTTTCCTGCACAAAGAATTATCTTGATAGCAATAAAAGGGACCAGGGTGAATTTTATGGTCTTCAAATGAATCTTGGCTGTCCTCTTGGGACCCTCTGCTTCAACATCAGCCTTTATATCTAATTTAGTTCTCATCATTTAAATTACACTAGCACGTGATGGCTCCCTTTGGGGCAGCATGAATTTCTGGGCAAATACATTAAAAATCTAATGTCCATATTAGGCTCTGGAGCCAGACCAAGGGCAGGTGAAGTATCAAATGTTAACCACTATCGAGAAAAAAGGCTACTATCTTAGCATACAAAAAATTTTGCAAATCAAGCCAATGGCAGCTAGACAGAAGCTTAGTTTTCAAATGGCAGAAGCTTAATCAGAAGCCCCTTCTAACTGGCACAAGGTGGTAATGTTTGGGGCAGGGCACTGGGGAAGAAGGTAAAGGTGTAGATGGGAGGTACAGACTGTAGGGCAGTATAGGGATATATGTATAAGTTTCAAGGAAAAAGCTCTGAGAGGAAAGGTGTTTGTAAGAGGCCTGAGAATAACAGAGAAAGCAGTAGCCAGCTTCCCTTTCCAGCAAGTGTGGGTTCATACAGATAATATGCTTGAAAGTCTGCAAGGTTAAAACAAGTAAAAATGCCCAACCAATCTAACTCAGTGATAAAAATTACTGGAAGGGGGCAGCTAGCAGGACCATGGAGAAGGTGAGGAGTGGGTGAGATCAAGGAGCTAGCAGGTCTGCAGTGGGTTGTTGGGGTTGGGGGCTAGGGAGATTGCAGACAGGTTGGTGGGATCAGGGGGGCTAGCAGGACCACAAGGGGGAGAGGAATTCAGTCTGGGGGTTGGAGTGGGGGCTAAAAACAGCCCAGTGGGGGGAGGGATAGGGAAAACAGTCCCAGGGCTGAGGCAAGAGGCTCAGTTTCCCAGCCCTGGGGCTGCACTCCCAATGTGTACAGATGTTCAGGTAGATTGGTCTAACCCATGCCCGGTCTAGCTTAGTGCTCTTCTCAACTGAACTAAATTAGATTGGGCCAGCCATTTACTGCCAGATCTAACCTCCCAAACTTCTAAGTGTAACATCTGTATGCACCCTATGTTATGCACCTGCCTCTCCAATGACCCTCTTCCAAGCCCCTACATCAGGCTCTAACATTGGAGCTCCTCAGTCCATTTGTCCACTGGGACCTGATTTTTAAATCGATCCCATGGAGTCTGAGGACTGATGGCACATTGACAAAATAGACTACTGGTGTGTCAGATCCCATCAGGGTCTGAAGCACAGTTTGCAAATCATGGCTCAGGTGTCATTTAGGTCAGATTACTCACATCTGCATGCTAAAAATCTCTGTGCCATTTTATCCAAGGAGAACATTGGGTTTTAAAGTAAAGTCATTGGTATGGAGTGCAACTGCATAGCTCATTCTCCCCCAAAAGATAATGGTCCTCTTATTTTGAAAGAGAAGATGTTATCGGTTCACATGTATCTGGACAGCTTTCTATGCAGAAACTAGGTGAAGTCCAAGGAAGACTAAAGTGCTTTACACTGGTCCTGGGAAAGAGATTTTACACTGTATAACTTTTGTTTATAGTCTGTGAAAAAACATCACACACCACAGGTGTTGCCAAGTGGTGATCTTCTTTAACATGCATTAAACCTATGGAGTCAATTTTTATAGCCAAGTTACAAGGCAGGTTTATGACAGACCTTTAGTCACAGCGGCATGGGTGACACTGCCATGATTAAAGGTGGAACATCATCCACTTTGCTAGTCGCATCCTGTGAGCAGCCTCTCCATAACTCAAAAAGTTAACAAGGCTTCTAACACTTGAAGCCTTGCTATCTCCATGCTGCTTTTTAGACAGAGAAACTAGTGCTATTGATTGAAGCAGAACAGCATGACAGACGCAAATAATGAATTCAGCTCAGCAGAGAGGGAGAAAATGCACTAAATGTACAATGCTGTAAAGTTAAAGGAGCCTGTCAACTCTAACCATAGGTCAGCCTATTTCCCACTCCCTCCAACTCCACTCATGCCAGCTTCCACTAGACTCTTAGGGTGCATCCACACAGGCAAGCACGTGTGCTTGCAGCTGAAATTGAAGCAGTGCAAATTTGAGTTGAGGCTTTTCGCCTTAGTGCATGTGCTCGGATATGCACTTTGTTTTGGAGCAAAGGCAGCACAGGATAGCGCAAGGGCAGGAGGGCCCGCGCTGGGGTCGCTGTGGCTGTCACCCTGCCCCGCACTGTGTGGGCGGGGGTCCCAATCAGCAGGTGGCAGCTTCAACTGCCGGTAAGTGCCGGGTTTTTTTGTTTTTGTTTTTAAAGTATGCGGTGGGGGGGCAGGGATGGGGAGG
>NW_017728993.1:60999559-61000454 GCF_001723915.1 Gavialis gangeticus
CCGGTTGCCTCAAGGCATAGTCAGGAACTGTGCCCTGCCCCACTTTTTTATATTTCACTTTTTTTAGACCTCTAGATATCCAGGGGTCTAATTTTCTCCCTGTGCTGCAAGTTCGCAGCGTGGGGAACATTTTTTTGTTCCCGCATGTGCCTGTTCCCCCACCTCAAAGGGGTCTGAGGTGGGGCAAGATGCATGTGTGCGCTCATGTGGAAGCGCCCTTATGGAATAACATGCTTTTGGGTTCTAATCAAGATAATAAAGACACTTGATCAAAGTGTTAGAAAAAACAGATCTGAAGCTGGTAAACAAGTTACCAGCAAAAATCAAACATATTCCTGAAGGAAGTTACAGTATACATATAAACACACTACCTAATTTGGGGAATGGTGACCGTGTTAAAGCAAGTCTCTTATCATAATAATAAAGTGAACTCTAAATACAAGTTTCATGAATTCATGAATACATATTTTGCTGCCCTCCCACAGGACAATGGCCCCCACACAAGGGGTTGGTCCCCCACACAAGGGCTTCGGCCTCCCAACAGGGGGTTCAGCCCCCACACAAAGGACTTGGCCCCCCAAAAGGGGATTCAGCCCCCCAACAGGGGGTTCTGCACTCTCCCAAGGGGGACGCCCCCCAACAGGGGGCTCATCATTGACTCCAAGATGAACATGGGTCTGCAGTGTGGGGAGGCAGTTAGGAAGGCCAACCGCACCTTGTCATGCATCCACAGATGCATCTCAAGCAGGTCCAGAGAGGTGATCCTCCCCCTTTATGCGGCACTGGTCAGGCTGCAGTTGGAGTACTGCGTCCAGTTCTGGGCGCCGCACTTCAAGAGGCATGTGGACAACATCCAGAGGGTCCAGAGGAGGGCCACTTGCATGATCAGGGGACT
>NW_017728993.1:61005454-61011556 GCF_001723915.1 Gavialis gangeticus
TCCAGTTTTCTGAAAAACAGACTCTGCATCTCCATTAGAGAACTTCACACCACTAGGTCTACATCATTCATTGACACTAGCACGAACACCTACTATAAATGAGCTGCACTGTTGTGTGTGTTGACATTTTACACTAGTAATTACAGTGATTTGAGCACATCGGTACAACTTTTCCTTGATACACTGTGCACGTAGAAGCATCAAGGGGTTGCTGTGGTATGAAAATATCAATAAAGGGGTGCAACCATTTATGTAACTACATTGCACCAGTGCATGGAGGCCAGGGTTTGCATACATCAGAACAATTTTCTCTAAGATTTTATGGAACTTAATGCTTTTAACTTGTTTGGTGATCCAGAAAGAGAGGTGCTAAAGAACAAGAAGATATTTTACTTAAGATGCTTATGCCAACTCTTTTGTCAACTCCTCTAAGGCTCATAGTGAAACAATGTCCTAGAAGATCAATACACTTATGAATGACAAACACCATTTAATAATTTAACAATTAAAAGGGCAGAAACATGTACCTTAAAAAACAAAGAGAGATTCTTGGAGCCCCTTGTTCCACTCAGTTTGCGCATGTGCTTATAAATAACTAGCTTTTTCATGCTTTATTGCAAGCACAGAGTTGAAATCAAGGTCTGTTTTTAGGAAGGTATATAGAATTGTACCTGTCATCAGCATTACGGAGAGATGGAAGGCGGAAGCTTGTATTCCTGTCCAGCTTTGACTGGCTCTTTGTCCTCTTGATGGAGCCTTTCAGACGTTTACTAAAGAAGCCCTAAAATGACAAGGCATAGGAAGTGAAACTGCCATTCTTATGCAAGCAATGACTAAATCTTTAAGGCTGTCACTGAACCTAAACGAAGTGGTGACTATCATAGTCAGTGATCATGGAATTTTCTATAGGAGGACTCTTTTTATACATAAAATGCAGAATACATTTAACAACATCTTTGCTATGTAACAGATTCAAATGGTAATTTAATGTCATTCATGTTACAGGCGAATTTCACTAAAGTCTCATTACTGCATAAGACTGTCACTAAGGATTATTCTTGAATTAGTGTCAACTCCTCTTCACAGAACTGCCCCAAGGCTTTTAATATTTTTTTTGGCCACCTTCAAAACCAGCAGGGGAAAATTTACCAATTTATGAAATTCTACTACACTTGCATTCAGATAGCACTTGCCAGATTATATACAGCTAAAATTTGACAAGAACAAACAGTGTCATAAAATTCACATCATTTGGGACCAAAATCTAAAGCATTAATGAGTCCAAACATTACTCTTGATTAAGGGTTGGAGTTGGGATCCAGCTGAATCTCACAGCATCGTCAATCTCTTTCTCTAAATCAAAAATGTCTCTTTAGTAACAAAATAAACCTATCAGAATGTAATTATGGTAAAACAAAAGTTATATGGCAATAGGAGTTCTAGTACCAAGACAAGTAACCTGACATTTCAAAGTTTCTACTGCATAACAGAAGTCATTTCAAGATAATCACGTTAGAACTACTTTATGAGAGCATGGGGAGAGCTGCACCTACCCATAGTTTTCTACAAACTGCTAAATCAGTGGTCACCAACCAATGGAGCTCGATCCACCAGTAGATCTTGGAGCCTCTTGCAGTAGATCTCAAAGCCTCGTGGAGTAGATCCAAGGCTGGGGTGGGGGAGTTGAGTGCCTGCAGGCATGCATGCATGTGCCCCATGCCCAGCAGGCCAGTCCATGGGGGAAGAAAGGAACAGAGGCTAGATCGAGGCACCTACGGTGAAGGACAGTGCTGCAGAGATAGGATCAGGGATAAGTTGAGTGGGGCCTTGGCCGGGTGGGACTTACCTGCTGGGGAGGCACGCCCCCTAATAATTTTTTCTCCCTTTGCCTCAGTCTGCCCCACCTCTTCCCTCCCCACAGACTTACCTACTGGGAGGGGGGGTAGGGAGGGTGGCAGCAGAGCACGGTAGATATTGAATTGCTTTTAAATGACAAAGGTGATCTGCTACTTAAAAAGGTTGGAGACCACTGTGCTAAATGTTTGCTTATCTAATCTTACATCCTTAGTTCTTTAAGCCCCACAATGCCAAACTGCAAACATTTAGGCCCCCCTTCCACATGTACAGCAGGAGGTGCAATTGTGAGATCATGCCCTATCGATGGTGGAGGGGGAGCCTGGGATCACTATCTCAGGCTCCCCCTGCACTGGCTCCTGTGCCAACGAGCTCTGCAGCTGATGGGGCAAGCTTGGCAGGGTTTTCCTTGCTGCCCTACTGTGAGCCTCGCAGCCCACATGTGCTGCGGCGCTCGCAATAGGGGTAGCACCAGGATTGCTGCCTCTGCTGCGAGCATCATCAGCTGCAGGACTTCCACTGGGGGCTGCGGGGCTCACAGTGGGAAGAACTCTGCCCCCGCCGAGAGCCTCCAGAGGTGTGGGGCTTGCAGTAGTAGCAGCAGCATTCCCTCACCCTGCCCTCGCTATGAGCCCTGCACCTCACGACACTCACAGTGTGGCAGTATTCTCACCATGGGAGTCAAGCCATCAGGATTGTGATCCCAGGCTCCCCTGCACTAGCGATAACGCGCAATCCCACAATCACGCCTCCTGCAATGCATGTGTATATATTCCAAGGATAAGGCTCTGAGAAGGAAAGTTTTTGTGAGTGGCCTGAGGGGAACGCTGCCATGGCTGTGAGTCTTGCAGTGGTGCCGGTGTCCCTCCCACGGCCTCTGCTGCCAGCTGAAGACACTTGCCCCCACTGTGAAGCCTACAGTTGAGGCAGCATTCTCCCTGGCAGGTCCCACAGCTGACAACACTGCCACCATTGCAAGCCTTGTCAGCTGTGGGGCTGGCAGCAGATGGTGCACCCCTCTGGCTGGGAGCCCCTCAGTTGATGGGGCTCTCAACCACAAGGGAGCACTTGGCCACATATTCAATTAAATGGCACAATTAGAACAAGCTACAAAGTTATTATGCATTTTCTGGGGAATGACTTTGTAACATATTGGTGGTTTTATCATGCCATTCATTGGTTGAGCGTGTGGCTGGGTCACAATTTAAGACATGACTACCTGGTTTATCATGCTTTAAATGTAATATATGTGTATGTGGGCGGGGGGGAGGCTTAAAAACCACTCTCTCTCTCTTGCTGGGTACAGTCAAAGCAAATGTAGAAGTCCCTAATCCAATTGAATTAAGCAACATTTTATTGCTTGAACAATCTCTTCTCCTTGATGGAAGTCATACAGAGAAATGTCATCCCATTCTTCTACAGCAGTTATGAGGTGTATCAAACACCCTTAAGTGAAACTGTTTTTGTTGGCAGAAAAACAGTGTGGTAAAAGGAATGTGCCAGACTTAATAGACTATTTCAACACAGAGTCAATGAAACTTAACTTACAAAAATGTCAAACGCAGCCCCACCCTCACTTACAATGAATATGGTTTCTTTTTTTTTCTTTTTTTTTTTTATTATTGTGGTCTGGATGAACATATTTCTACATTAGTTCTAGTAAAGCACAGTTAATACCCAACTGTACCCAGCCCCTTATTCTATCAGATATCAACCATGCTTTACTCTGCAGCCCACACTGGCGAGGCACTGTTCTTGAGCTGAATGAGGGAAGAAGTGAAGCCACCCTTCACAGATACTGCCAGAGCTGATTTTTCCAGTGCAAAGATAAGCCTTCCAGAGTCAGCAAATCTGAAAGGAACAGGGTCTTCTATACGCTCTCAACAGAACACTGCCAAAGCAAATGTTTTACAGTCTTTGGCTGACTCAGCTGGAGTAACACACCTGGTTAGCTCAGTTTATGAAGCCATAAACATTAGATCACTGCATCAGAAGAACAGCTTATTTTCAGGCCTCCAGTCTGAGCCATCTAACGTACCTTTTGAATTTTGAGCAAGAAAGTGAGCCTAATGTATAATATCCAAAGGAAGGACTATTACCTTACTCTGAGAGGGTGAGCGAGGGAGGGAGTTTGTTTTGCTAGAAAACAAATACATCTGCCTCTATTTTTACCCTTCTCATCCCTTATATATTTAGAAATCTCTTTCTTCCTCACCTAATTTCTCTTACAACACTCTCACCACCTCCTCATCCTCTCACTCCAGTTTCTAACTCAACCTGGTTATTCTTTTCCCTCCTTTTCTTAACTCTTCCTAGCATGGAGGATGACAAGGACCACGATGAATTTTCAGATGTGTATAAGTGTTTCTGAGGCTGAGTGGTTCACACACTGCTAAAACCTAAAGAGAGCTCCTACGTCTCACCAGCCACCTACTCATTAACTCTTCAGTGAGGACAGGAAGACAGTCAACCCCCTCAGCCGTATTCAAACTCTGATGACTGTGTAAGTGGGCTGCACATATTAAAAACCTCTCATCTGTTCCAAAACTGACTACAGAATCTTCCTACTGTAAAGACACATTGACTCCTTTCCCCAATTACTAGCAGCTAAAACTTGTTTCTAATGTTTCTGCTTGAGAAGTCCCTGCAGAGGCCCTTGCACGACTCTTGAGATGATCCTGGGGAATTTTTACTAACAATAGGGTGGTAACTGCATTGGTATAAGTCTGTTCCCTTTAACTGCTTAAGCTCTGCTTGAAGTTGGCTGCCTTCCCTCCAGGATAGGAGGGTGATGACAATGACCTTTCAAAGACAGCACCCTACCAAGTTGGTAAATGAGGGACAAACAGCCACCTGAGTGCTCCATGCTGAACTAACACACAAAAGCTGCCCTATCCCCAAAACCATAAAAAAGGCTGTGAACCCACATTATAAACATGTGTGCGCATATAGTCAAATAGGAGAAGGTGGAAGTTGTCAAAAGGGAAGTGGTATTTGTAACTGTGCAAGTCACTTAAACTTTATCCAGGTCCCTGGACTTTTGGTTCAGGTTTTGACGAAGTACCTTTGAAAAATGTAGAATCAATAGATGCTCTTGGGCTTCTCTTGGGGCCAGTGTTAGAATTCAACTAAAAAATTTAAGGCATTTTCAAAGGCACTTTCATTTAGTTTGACCTCCCCACTTGAAAGATAATAAGACCAGCTACTGGGATTTAGCTTTGGTGGACCTTGGCTTTTTGCCAACACTTCTCAGTGAAGTGCAGATGCCATGAAACTGAACAGGTCGGTTCTCTTAACAACAAATTAGGCAAGAATCAGGATGGGGCCCAAAAAACTATTTTTAAGTGGGTGAACATGCATCCCTACTAGTGATGGACCTTGAATGTTCACTTGTCCTAATGTTTATTCTAATCATTCTTCCTGTTGCATTTTACATTTTAAGGAACACTGGACTTTTCTTTTTACTGTGCAAATTGTATTCTTTGGTACAAAACATCAACTGTCTCTAACAGCATTCAAAAGCTGAACATATGCACTAGGGACAGAAGTTATACATAAAACAGTATAAGTGATCAGAAACCACTTTAAACCTGTAACAGAGCAGAAGTTCAGCACACATAATTTGGTTTCAAAATGGCCATACTCAGTTTAAGATGAACCTGGCTGGATGTATTATCAGACTTAAGTGATTTAAGTTAAACCAGTCTATGGAACTCCTGTCCCAGATCCCCTCCTGACTCAAGTTATGTCATGTCCCAGTTCCCCAGCATCCTAGAATGCGTTGGAGTTCCCCTGCTAACTCCCCTCACAGGGCAGGCAGGCTAGCCTTGCCTGTGCTGTCTGTTCTGGATGAGTTGAGGCCAGTTCCACTCCACAGCTGTCATGGAGCTGAGGCAGCAATGCCTCTGCTCCCCAGCCTGGTCCTCCCTGTACCTGTCAGTCCCGTGGGGAGAGGCAGGGAGCAGTGGAGGGATACAGCCCCCAGCCCCAGTCCCAAGCCCTAATGTGTAATTCTGTAAGTGTTGCCTTTGCCCCCCAGGAGAGGCCAGCGTGAGTCACTGACCCCCTAGGGGCAGCGGGAAAGGAGTCCCCCTGTCCTGAGTGGCCCCTAAGCCCAGCGTCTGCTCTGCCCAACTGTGGAGGATGATTTCCCCCTCATCCGCCTGCATGAAGGTGGGCTGGAACAAGTCACTGATGTGCAGAGGGAAGGGGGAAATGAAGCCCCCCATCTTCGTCTTGGCCCCCCAA
>NW_017728993.1:61016556-61030213 GCF_001723915.1 Gavialis gangeticus
ACTTCCCCCTCATCCGCCTGCATGAAGGTGGGCTGGAACAAGTCACTGATGTGCAGAGGGAAGGGGGAAATGAAGCCCCCCATCTTCGTCTTGGCCCCCCAAGCTGGGGTCTTCCCAGCTGTGGGGGGTGGGGAGGAGAGGCAGACCTTAGGGTGCTTTCCCTGCTCAGCCAGGCTGGCTCCATAGAAAGAAGAATCAGGTTCTGCCCAGCACATCTTGCCAGCTGCTGCTGGGCTCTAGAGGGATGACCAGGCCGCCTGGGGGGCTTGCGGCAAGCAGCGGGGCTTGATTTTACCCCCTACAGAGCACTCCCATCCCTGCTGCCTGGTACAAGCAGCAGCCAGCAAGATGTACAAGGCAGCCTGGGGAGCTTGCGCTGGGCATCAGAGACAGGAGTGCTCTCTAGAGGGCAGGATCAGGCCCCACCAACTGGTGTAAGCTCTCTGGGCTGCCCAGTACATCTTGCTGTTTGTTGCTGGTGCCAGGCTCTGGTGGGACACACTGAGCGGCCCGGGCTGGGCGGCAGAGTTGGGTAGGGGGTAAGTAGGTTGGGAAGACCCCACCTTGGAGGGCCAAGACAGGGATGGGGGCTTTGTTCCCCCCTCCCTCCTGCGGATAAGTGACTTGGGCTGGCCCAGGTCAAGGGGAAATTACCTCCTCCTGCAGCTGGGTAGACCAGGGCTCAGGGGATCCTCAATGCAGGGCTCCCCTCATGTGGGCAGACACTAGGCTTGACAACTCGGAGTGGGGACTCCTTTCCTCCGCTCCCCTGCAGGGGAGGAATTGCCTTTGCTTGTCCCCCTGAAGCTGGGCAAACCTAGGCTGGGGGAAACTCAGGACAGCCTAGGGAGGTGTGGGGCTTTTCCTGTGCCCAGACACCTGACTTGGGGGGCCAGCACTAGGAGGGGGGATCTTTCCCCCTGTAGGGGAAGGCTGGGAAGCCTGCTCTAGCACCCCACTTCTGTCCTTCTGGTCTGGGTCAGTGTAGGTCTTTCTGTCTGCCTTTCCCAACTGAAAACTTAACATCAGTTCAGCTCTTTATCCGTTCAATCTACTCAGTTTAGAAAAAGCTACAGGCTGAATTGATTCCGCCTTGGGCTTTTTGACTGTCTGTACTTAACCATGTAACAGATTTCTGGCTAAGCAGATAAAATCTGCTAAAATAAAAAAGCAAACTTACTTTTTTTTTAAACTTCTCCAAGACACATTAACTTGGTTGCAGCTTACCTGCTTCCTGTACCTAACTGGGGGATAATATAGGCCCAGTGATTAGGGATAAACACACTGAGAGCAGCACAAATTCACTCGCATTCCATAAAAAAACAAGGTGAGCTTTTTGATATTTACATGCCAACTGAAATTCTGAAGGAAAAACAAGCTTATACATGCACCAAATACTGTTCATCTTGGGAAAAGCATACAACTTTTAATGCCACCTGAACAATGTCCTCTGATACCATAATTAAAAGATTATTTTAATCAGTCTTCCAGGAAAGAAAATCCTGGACATTGTTGCCAGCAGTGTCTTAGATTATTAGCAGCAAAACTAAAATTTTGACTTTATTTTTCATTATGCTAGTCATATATTTCTCACATCAGCCTTGCCAATTAAACATCCATTACTTGTCATGCTTTGCATGAGACTAAAACACTACAGGGTCAGGTTTCAAAAACAAACAAAAAACCACACAGTTTAAACATGACAGAAACTTCTCAATAAGTCTTAGACACCCTAGGTTATTATGCAAACTTAAAATTACAGTTGAGACTATATTAACAACACATTAAGGTGCTTGTGAGCATTACTGGTAATGAGTTGCAGTGCACTTTGAAGATGAACAGTACTGTGCAAATGCAGGTGTTGTGAAGAGTCAAACAGCAAAAGAATAACTACAAGAGCTGCGCTCTAATCAGTCTACTTAGACCGCTTTAACACTCCACACCTAATGGGAAAATGGCAAAATTTAATTTAAGCCAACTTTCCCCCTGAAAACCACATCAGCAGAATCTCACTTTTGTCTTTTTCTTTTTTTGGTACAGTGCCTTGGGTCAAAGGATGAGCGAAATGCAAGGGACGTGAAAATCCAATAATACAAATAGTTCAAAGTCAATTAAGAATTATCTTCACCTTATTTTTAAGTTAGAGAAATAGATTAAACAGACTCACTATTTTCTGTCTGAATGAGATTGCCACCAAGGAAGCGATGCACTTTTTAGCAAGAAAAGGAAGAAGCCAGGAATTAACCAAGCGGGAGAGGAAAAGGCATAGAGAAAGGCAGTTCTAAACTTGTACTATTCCACATTTGTAGTCAGCTTCTCTGTTAGGAGAAAAAACGTTTTCTCCTGTATCCCAGTATAGTAAGAAACAAATCACCTGGAAAACAGCATATGAACTCCCAAATAACTTCACAGACAACACCTTGTGAACAAAAATACATAACCACTTTATACATATATGTATTCTTCTCTCCGGAGAAAACAGGTAACAAACAATGCCATTTTCATAATCAATGGTGAATTCGGTAACATCCTAACACGGGCCAATAAAACGCGACAATATCAGCATGGGTCAAGAAAAAAGAAGTCAGTGACTGGAGTTCTCAGCATAGATATGCAATAGGGTTGCTTGGGGTTTTTCTAGCAACACTGAAACCTAAATTATATAGATCTCCTTGGTGCAGGGACATCATCATTAAAGCAACTGCAAAATGCCACGTGCATTTACGATTTTATATTTTAGCAACATATAATAGTAACATGCCATTGGTGATGATGATATAAGCAACAGCACAGTGTAGGAAACTTTAAAAGAGGCTTTTTGATTCTTCCTGTCTTAGGATAAGGGATGATGGACTGAAAAAGTTATTCCGATGGCCCTCAAGTTGCATGGGACAGTGACAGACATGTCTTCTAGCTAGTGCAGAATAGTAAGAGAACTTTCCTTTTTATATAATCTTACAGGTTTTCACAAATTCATCATAAATGGTTACTGAGAAAACTTGGTAACCAAGGTGAAAAATCCTGCTATGTAGGGTGACCACCTTTTAAAAATGAAAAGGTGGGACACAAGCCTTATCCCCACCAGGGGCACAGCCAGAGCAGAGCTGAGCCAAGCCCCTAGGGGGTGGGGACGGATGTGGGCTGCCTGCTGCAAGCTCGGGGCACCCTACCCTGCTGCCCTCCTCCTGGGAGCTCCATGCCACCATGGTGAGGCACCCCATCCACTTGACAGCAGCAGGGCCGGTGGTGACGCAGCCCGCACAGGGCTCCCAGCAGCAGCACCACCAAGTCTCTTTGCCTTTGTATGGTGGGTCCTGCCTGCTGGGCTATGGAGGTCCCTGGGAAAGGGCAGTAGAGTGTGGAACCCTGAGCTCGCAGCAGGCAGCCCGCATCTGCCCTGACCCTGTGCACAAGTCTGGAGGGGCCCCTGCTCTTCCATGCCCCTTGCCTGGGAGTGCATGCAGCAGTGGGGAGCCACCCCCCAGAGGAGCCACCTGTGGCTCTGTCCCACTCCCCAGCCAAGCCCCACAGCCATGTATTCCCATCCTGGCCTTAGGCCCCATGTACTACCTTAGCTGGGCAGTACGCCTAGCCCCAACTGCCAACCCTACCCCACTCCCTCCCTCACTGTGGGGGCTTCAATCTCCTTTCGCCATAGACTTACCTGCAGGGAGCTGCGCTCCGCACTGCCTGGCTGTATCCCCAGCCATGTGCATGTGCACACACACAAACATGGCACCCCTGCTTCAGGCTCTCCCCTGCTCCAAGCATTCCCTTGCAGGCTGGAACACTGCCAGCCTGCAAGGGGAAAACAGCTGTTTCTCATGTTTTTCCACAGTGAACAGAAAACCAAGATTCCAGCACACGATCCTGGGAATCCAGGACAAATGATGTTCTAAAGTCATTCAGCCTCAGACTGCCACTTGACGTTCCCATTTTAGGGCTGTCTCACTGAATTCGGGATGCGTGATCACCCTACTGCCACGTGCTCAAACTCTAGTAGAGAAACAGGAAGTCAAGACACTGAAGATGTCGATGTGGAAGGAAGCTGTGGGGGGGGAAGGGGAAGGAGAGGAGTCAGGGGAGGAGGAAGTGAACTCTAGGGATGAGTACTTAAAAGAAGGAGGCTCATCTTTCTTCGCAGAACACATCAATAAATATAAATCAACAGCCAAGTGGACAGATTAAAGTAACAACCAAGTTTTTATTGTACTGAAACATAGATAATTATGAGGCAATCTGGAAGGTTCTAAGAAAACTGATCTGATGAGACAAAAGAAGTACAGGAAGCTCACTAGATATATGCTGGCATGCTGATCAAAATAGTGTGTGTTATGAGAGATTATAAATAAGATAGAAACTGATAAAAATGGCACTAGAAGTCACTTAGAACCTCTATGAAGATGCTATCTCAATGAACAGTACTAAAAAGAGATCTGCTATGTACTGGGAAATAATAAAACACAATTAAGATAAAGTGGTATTAAATAAAAATTAAAACACTAGTTTCACACCAAATACCAAATTCTTTCTGGTCATCTCATCTCAGTAAGAGAACAGAGTCCAGAGGAGTAGAACAAACCTGATTAGAAGCAAAAAGGAGCAGGATTTACAAACGTACATAGATTTGAAGACTAGGATTGTTTTAGATAGCAAACAAGGGATCCAAGGTAAAGAAAAATAAAGCAGTAAAAGTTAATTGGGCTCCTCATTCACCCTGCTGCATACCACAAAAATCAAGAAGTAACTTAACATGACAGGCAGCAAATTTAAAATATGCAACAGGAGGCATCTTCTTTTTCATGCTATCCATACTCAATCTATAGAATTCTTTGCCACAAGAGATTACAGAAACAAATGTTTCAGTAAAATTAAAAAAGGATTACACATTTATATAAGAACAACATAAGCAGCTGCATTAGTCAGGTTTAAAAATAACAGGGGAGAGAGAATCATCATGCTTCAGGATACAAGCTGACTGCCAGCTAAGGTCAGGAAGGAATTTTCATCCAGTGGAACAGCTCTGTACAGTTGGCCAGATGCATTATTTTAAACCTTCCACTGAAGTACCTGGCACTGGTCAGTATCATAGGAAAGATGCAGACCAAGATGAACAAGTAATTTCCTTTGATATGTCAATTCCCATATTTTTGTGAGCAACAATGTAATTAATTGTAGAAAGGAATAGGTCCAGAGAACACAGAAGTACACGTTTAAGAATTTTTACATTTTTAATGTAGTATTAAGGGACTGCTCAACATGGCGCAAAAGGATGTATTAAAGTGTGTGTAGAGAAAGACTGGAAAATGAAGCACTACTATAAACAAAATTCAGCAGTTCACAATTGCATTACAAAACTGAAATCCAAGTGACAGCCACTGTAGCTTCAGCATAGTTTGCTCAAAGAGGTGAAGAAGAAAAAATATTTGAAGAGGAACTAGAGAACATGTAAGGTATTAAGCAAAGAACCAAGAGAGTCACAAATCTACTGTAACAGCCAATGCAAAGTACAGAACAGGGTATTTAGTTACTTGGTATAGGACCTGAACCAGCTAAGGAAAAGACAATGTTCACTGGGTCAGTGAATACATATCAGTTGGATGGAGGCTTGTTTGGCTGCAGCTTGTGGTGTGTAGCTATTGCAGCTAGGGACAGACATTGCACACAAACCAGTTGAAGTGATCAGAAACTAGTTTAAACCTATTGAACAGATGTTCAGTGCACATAAACCTGTTTGAAAATGGCTGAAACCAGGTTGAGATAAACCTGGTTGAATGTAGTAACAGCCTTAACTGATTTGGCTCAAACTGATTTATGCAATGTCGTCCCAGACCCCTTGCTCGTTTAAGATAAACCAGATAAACCCCCAGCATCCCGGCATGCTCTCTGGGCTGGGTGGGGCTCTCTGCTCCACAGCAGGGCTGGCCTCTCTCCTCTGCTCCCTGGCTGGAGCTCCGGCAGAGACTTGCAGGCACAGCAGGGTCTGCCTGGCTTCCCCCTGCCCTACCCCACCTCACTGCTCAAGCAGGAAATCCCCCTCTCCTTCCCTCCTTCCCATCTCCCACAGGAGGGACCCCAGCCCCATGGATCCTAGGCATGTGGTAGGCTAGCTAATGCAGACATTTGTGCATCTCCAATTTCATTGGGACAGGCAGAGAGAACAGTAACCACTTAGGGCTATTTGGAGCTAATCAACAGGTCAGCCAGTGAGCTGTTTAAGAAGAGTTTGAATTAATGGAGAGGGGCTATTGTTTTGCTGATTAAGTGATAAAGACTGTTATCAGCCCCCTGTTTGCTTGCTTGGTTTGCTGCAGACAGTATAAAGAAGCAGGAAGGGAGATTGAAAAGCTCCACATCATCAACAGATGCATGCACTGAACCCCTCTCCACCCCCTTACCTCACAGTGCTAGCAGGGGTCTGGGGGCTGCCAACTCTCCTGCCCCTTGAGCAGCAAGCAAGCAAAAGCCTGGGATGGTGCTGGCAGACCTCCATAATCAGAATGTGCTGCTGGGACCTGGCCACACCCCACCCTCAGCTCAGCACTATACAAGGGAAGGGAGGGCTGCTCTAGCACCCCCTGGCTTCAAGCCTGAGCCACTGCAGGCATGTACCTGAATTTCCTCAGTCCAGAGAGAATGCCTGTCTGGTTACAAACTGGCTCAGTCTAGCCAGGTTAAACTAACCTGCAAAGACTGAATCAATTCAGGCTTTCTGAATGCCTGTCCCTAGCTTGTGAATGTAACAAACTTTGCTACTCACAGGCTGAGAGGCTGATCTCTCCTGGGCCTAATTACAGGCTCCTACCCTGGGGGTTTTTAAGAGGAGGTTAGATGAACACCTTGCTGGGGTCGTTTGACCCCAGTACTCTTTCCTGCCATGGCAGGGGGTCGGACTAGATGATCTACTCAGGTCCCTTCCAACCCTAGAAACTATGAAACTTACAGGGTTGGGCAGACTCAGGCAAAAGGCATGAAAAGCTAAGCTTTCAGGAACCCCTGAGGATCAGCAAACCGGGAAGTTTGCAAGGGAGTTCAAGTTGGGGGATGGCTTTCCTTTTATTTCTGTGTTTTTGCAACAAGGAGGACAATGATGGCAACTGCTCAGCAATGGAGAAGACCCAAAGAATGGCATGATTAAAGATGACTGGATGCTGAAGCTAGACTATGCTCCTCACAGAAAATACACATTCATGCATTGCCTCCTCACAGAGCTCAAGAAAGAGAAGATCTGGGAACAGGAGTTGCAGTTGACTGAGTTCAGACACAGTTTTTAGCACATGATGAATGAGGGGAGAGATGAGGCTGCCTATGATGCTGACAATTTGCAGGCATTTTCTGAAAAAAGAGACACCTACAGGGCACACCTTAGAACCCTTGAACCATGAAGACAAGACAGATGAAGAGACTGGAAGCAGTATCAAGGAAGAGGCTTGTTGTACTAGAGAATAAAGAAAAGGGAACAGGCAGAGACAGACAATGATGGAACAAGAAAGAGGAAAGCTGGCCTCAAGATGAAAGACGACAGATTATCAGAGCAGATTCAAAAAACAAAAAGATGTACCGTCTCATAGGGGTACATGGTATCCTCTTCCAGGAGTGCAACCGTGACATTTAAAAGGATCCTAAAGCAAGCAAGGAAAGAATAATTTAAGGGAACAAATGGCACTGCAAGATTCCTCTTGGAAAGGATCAAGGATATCTAGGCTAGGCTGGGGAAGATGCTCAAAGGAGTGCAGGGTCAGGTGTTTTCAGTGGAATTCTTGTAATCACTCCAAAACCACGGGGGAAGGTAAGACAAGATAAGATCAACACATAGTTCAAGGATGAGCCTTGTACAGGAGGTTTTGGGGAGTTCAGCCATTAGGATGCATTCATTGACAGTAAGATCCTTTTTAAACGATGAACTCTGCTTGAGTATCTGGGAAAACAGCTGTCTCAGACTGAGGCTAGCATAACTGATAAGAGCAACTTTAAATTGAAAAGTGAAGGAAGAAAGACTGGGAGAAACCTGAGAGATTCTCCGTATCTGGTTTTAGTGTACAGAAGGAGAAGGAGGAGCAGGGAAATGAGGATACAGTTATGACAAAAAATAGCAGTGAGCAGGAGGAGGGATAACAAGGAAAAGAAAAGAGCAAAAGAAAGAGTAGGCAAATGAGGACACAGTTATGGCAAAAAATAGCAGTTAGTAGTAGGATGGATAGCAAGGAAAAGAAAAGAGCTAGTAGCAAAGAAAATGACAGGTGTACAATGCAGTTATTTAGGTAAGATACAGGGGGCGATCAGTAAGAAACAACTGAAATGTTTGTATGCATAATGCCAGGAACAAGGCCAATGGTAAGATGGATGATGAGAAAAAAGCTATGCAACTACACATTACCACAACAAAGATGGGGAAGGGAAAAAACCCCAGGAGCTAAATGCACTGAAGTAGGAGGGAGCTGGTAACTTTTCTAGCCCCGAATTCTGAAACAACTGGCATCTAACTTGCATGTTTAGGATTATTTTTAACAACACTCTTAAATCAGGGTGGTACCATCTGGCTGGAGAAAACCAGATGCTCATATTTAAGAAGGGAGGGAAAAAGGTGATTTGAACAGCTGGAGGTTTGACCTCAATAGTGTGCAAGTGTTTAGAACAGATTTTCAGGGAAAGGATAAAAACATGGGGGTATAGGGAAGATGAGATATAATGCAGTACAGGTTTACCAAAGGGAAATCCTTCCAGGCTAACCTGATAGCACTCTTTGTTAAACTCAGTATTTTTTCCCCCCAGACTAAAGAAACACAGGCAGTCTCCTCTGCGTGGAAACAATACAATTTTGATATGGTACTATACAGGAAACTACCATATTTTCCAAACATAAAACATGCACCTTCCCTCCCACCCCCTGTTTCCCACAAGCCAGCTGGGGGAAATTGGGGCTTGCATTATATGTGAAAAAAATAGATCCCCACAAGTCTGGAAATTTTGTGGTGGGAGAGTGAGGCAGTGTTAATTGCTGCAGCTCTGTGAGCCATGGCAATTAATACTGCTGTTGCTCTCTCACTGCCATGTTTCTGGACATACGAGGAGTCCTTCAGCAAGATGACATGGTTCTGCTAGCTGAATCAGTCTAGCGTGTAAGGTCAGTTTGTGGCCAGACCTGGTGCATGGCCCTGGATTTGGCACACAGAACTGGAGCTGATGTGTTCCTCGAGGATCAGTTTTGGGACTGACATTATTTAATATTTTCATTAATGGTCTTGGTACAAAAAGGAATGTGCTGATTAAATCTTCTGATGAGACCATGCTGAGAAGCACTGTCAATACAGGAGGAGGATCAAGATTTCATATAGGAAAACCTGGATGGCTTTGAGGACTTGAGTAATTAGAAATGGCTTGAAATTCAATATTAAAAAATGCAGTGTCATGCACTTGGAAACTAACCACAAGCACTTCTGCAATACAATGGGACCCTTCAGCTGTAAAACTAAAGGAGAAGTGGAGAAGGACCCAAGTTTACTAGTTGATCACAGCAAGACCACGAGTTGCCAATGAGTTACAGCCACCAAAAATGCAAATATGTTCCTTAGGATGCATCAGGCTAGGTACTTCCAGCAGAGATAAGGAAGTGTTAGTACTACTGAAAAAAGCTATGGTGAGACTCATCTGCAATACTGCGTGCTTTTCTGGTTAGAACTGGAACAGATGCAGAAAAGGGGAGGGAGAGTCAAGAACCTTTTCATAAAAGAGACTAGAAGAATGTGGATTATCAAGCCTAGCAAAATGAAGACTGTGAAGGGATATTATTGCAGTCTATAAATACAACAGGAGAGGTAAACAGTAACACCATGGAGCAAAACTAACTAAATAAGCTAAAGGACAACTCTGGTACAAGACTAAATAGGTAAAAACTGACCATGATGAAAACGATAAGGTTTCTAACCATCATAGGAATGAAGTTACAGAACAATTTTCTAGTAGGTATAGCAGGCGGCAAGAACATCCCATAAACTGATTTTAAGAATGAGTTTGATCAGTTTATGGAAGTGATTACGTAACAGTGCCTGTGACAGCAGGAGACCCCTTCTAGTCCTGTGTTCCTACAGCCCAGGTTTGTGAAGAAATATATGGGAAGGAAAAAAAGCAAAATATATCATGCTGGTCAAAGGAGTGAGAGAGTAGAAGAATGTCTATAAAAATACCATGGAAAAAGGCCTTAGAAAAAACTAGGTGAATTAATTAATTTAAAAAATGAAGTAAACAACTATGGGAAAATGAGTTTAACAAGAAAAGTAGAGAGAAACGGGAAATTAGGCATAATGAGGACTTTGCCAATTTAATAATTACTAAAAAGCTAGTACAGGAATACACAACATGAGGTCTGCATGATATGCATTCCAGGGGTCTAAAGGAATTAGGTTACCAAACTGCTAGGAATCATTTGTGAAAATTCATGGAGAGGCAAGCAAGTGCCAGAAAGCTATGGAGAACAGGATGGAGGAGGAATAATATTGTTTTTTTTTTCAGACCTCAGTGTATCAAACACTTCAGTATGTGTACAACTTAAGACGGAATAGTCTTATTGATTTCAATGGCTCTGCTTACATGCTTAAGCATCCTGTTGGCTGACAGGAGCACTGAGGAGAGGGAGGGCAGGAACCATAGAAACTAATATCCAGTGACAAACTTTAATCCCAAGTTAAGGAATGAATATTAATATAATGACATAAGCATAATCATAAGGAGAGCAACAAAACTATGGGTGATGTACAGAATAGTTTCACCAATAGAAAGTCACAAGATACCCGATTACTTTGGTTTTTTGCAGGGGGAGGGTTAAAACTGAATTTTTAAATGAAGGAGACTGCACTCGATGCAAAATTTTATTGCCAAAATTATGATTCACAGTTACTGGAGTGTCTCCATTTGGACACATCCTCCTTGGGCGACACAGCACACAGACATGTCCCAAAGTGTGTGCTAAAGGAATGCAAAACAGCTACATTCTGTCTTTCTCCTTATGCTGGAGAGGAGGAACACATTTTGTGCACCTGTGAAGTGCCAGACAGAATGTGGCCTTACACTGCAGCAAAGCATTTGATAATCCATCTTTATAGTCTTATGTAAAAAAAAATAATTCAAATGAGATTGATTAAACTTAATATCATGGGCTGAAATTAACCATAGGACCAGTTAAAAAGGTTCATTATGATAAATAACAAGGTATCAAATTGAGAGGAGCTGTCCCACAGAGTGCTGAAGGATCTGGTGACAAGATAGGTTTTGTTTAACATCTTTGTTAATGATCCAAAAGAAAAGTTAAACAGCACATTAATTACATTCTGAGATTATATTAAAGAGGTGCAGTGAGTGCCAGCTAAGATGGAGAAATAACATTAAAATATCTGGGGAAGTTAGAAGTAGATAATACACACGCATTTCTGGGCACTTTAATACCAAAAATATGTCAGTCAATTGGAAATAATTCAAAGGAGAAGACAAAAAAATGAAAGAGGCTGGCAAGATTGATTTCTTAAGGTTATTAATTAAATAGTGCATAACTTGTCTGGACCATGATTTATAGATACGGGCATAATAACTGCCTGTAACAATACATATTTGAAGAGTATGAAGAAATCTAAGGGGACTTTATTGGGTGACCTGAGGGGACATAAATTAATACTGGTGAAATAATATGAACTTAGCCTAACTTTGCTTTATTTAAAAAGTAAAAGTTTCCTTTTCTGCAGGTCCATTACACTGTGACACCTCTCACAGTAATGGAAGCATTGTTATTGGACCAAGCACTGGGGAAATAGCTGTCAAAAACACATTTGTTTTTTGCGGGGGGATAAATAGCTTTAGTTCCTGTGAGCCCACTTTAGTTCTTTTTCTCAGCATCTGAGAATAAAAGGAAAGGCAAAAATTCCATGAGCCCACTGGAAGTAGGTAACAACTCAAGTCCTTGCTATTGCATAAAATCCCTGGAATAAAGGAGGAGAGAGCCCTAAGCCATATTTAGAAAAAAAATTAAAATAAATTTTATAAGCATGAGTTATAGAAACAAGAATAATGAGAATAGTAACCTCTTAGAGTAAGAGAAAAGTTTTGAGCAGTCACATCATTTTTCATAAAGAATACTGGTGCACAAACACACTTTGCTGTCTTGATGCACTAATATTAGCTCACCAATTCAAAATCCTGCATTGACACTACTGTAGAATTAAAAATGTGTAACTCTCAGACCCCAAGGTCATTTGGCCAGAAAAGATTAGACTTGTTCCATCCAGCCAATGTGTCTGTAATGGAGCAGCGCTCCAGAGAGAACCAATAGTCTTGTTGACTGCATAAGATATGAGTCTGGGCAGCAGCGAGATCTCATCAGGCTTTGACCTTCACTTAGGCTGGCTGCATTGTCTTTTGTTCCATTTAGCATGACTCTTAAAGAGCAAAGAGGCAGACAGTATTCCTGTATATTCAATTATACTCTGAACTCAAGGCAAACCAAGGAAGCCAAGCCCTAACTAGTCACACTGGTTCCCATACAGATAATTTCAGCTATTTCAGAACCTTTAGAAGACAAGCCTTCTTATGTCATTTTTATATTTGATATATAAACTGTGTTTCTTTTTTCTATCTTTTTTATTATTCCCATTCATGTTGACAAGTCACTTGTCTGTGAGGATCTTCAAACAACCAACAGAACTGCCCACCAGATCAGAGGCAGTGACTAGTGGTCTGGATTCCTATATGCTTCCATTCTACCATTTCTGAGGCCTGATAATTTTAGTAGGCTCTTATTTGAACCTAGTCCTGAACTGAAATGGAACAGCAAGGATCTGATTACTGTGGGTTGTCGCAGGGGCACCAGAGATCAATAATGGAACAGCAGGGAAAATGGCACATTACATTTGAGATGCAGAACACATTGTTTGTGTGGGAGCAGAAAGCTGGTAATGCACCTACCCACCCATCACCAGACCTAGTCCTAGCCAGTTCCATCAGCCTATTTTCTCAGCGCTAGCATTTACTATTTAAAGTTTTTTAAAAATCTGTTTTCATGTTTGTTCCTTCCTACTGTCTCTTGTAGACATCCTCTTTTTCCCCTAACATGACTGGCAATTGTGAAGTGAGGGGTATCACTGAGTCTTGGTGGAAACCAAGGTTGCTGGATACTAATATAGCTGGGAGAATGGGTTTAAAAAAGAGCCAAGCATTGATGGTCTCAGAAACTGCTTCTCTCCCCCCCACACAGAATCAGTACCAGCAGAATCTGCTTGACTCCCTTTCATGGAAGATAAAGGGAATGACCAAATTCCGTATGTTGGTCAAGAAGATGGCTAGACCAATAAAAAGGATGTGCATGCATGCACGTGTGTTGTTAATGGAGTTATACTGGTCATTCAACAGTGAATTTAAACACGTGAGTATACTTTTCCTGCATTGTAAGTGGCAGAGACAGGAAAGCAAATTTCCTAAACTTCATAACTTGATATAACTTACCTTTATAAAAGACTCCCATTTCCCGTGTTCATCAAAGAAACTATTTCAAGAACTCCTGAAAAGAATATTCACTTTTCGTGCGTTACGCTGTTGTAAATCAGAATTCCAAGGACTGGACAAAGGCCTATTAACAATAAACAAACAAACAAACAACTCCCCCCCCCCCCCAAAA
>NW_017728993.1:61030339-61036024 GCF_001723915.1 Gavialis gangeticus
CCCCCCAAAAAAAAAATGGATGCCTTTTTCTGTGCAAGTTCTACTATTTGTAGCTTAGAGAAAAAGCTGCATAGAATATACTGGAATCAACATTCTTTTGAAAAGAAGGTTTTTCAACAGCTCTTGTGTGAGAACAGAAGCATAGAAAGCTGTAAATGCATCTTGTTTTCAAAATCCCAGCATTTTTTTAATCGGTATATGAAGAAGGTTAAGCTGTCCCTTGTCTTATGGCACATTTGCATCCCCAGACGGTAAGGAGGGATGTCATACTTAAAAATCAAGCCAAGAAAAAACAAACAAACCTGAAACAGAACTGCGTGTTGACTGATTTTCTGCCACTTTAACTCGTCAGAGCAAATATCAATGACAAAAAAAAACAGGTGTAGTATTCCACTTCCATTTTCTTTCTGCCTACTAACAGACACCAATCGAGATGAAGAAAACCTCACAAACATTTTTAAAGCTATTTCAGGCACACCCTTCTTTCCTAGCCATTCTCATGGCACTAGTTTTGGGGCTTTATTCTGGTACAATCTCATCTCCTCAATCCAGAAAAAGCTTAATATGGATCAAGATAAAAGTTTTCTTTTGCTTCTTCCTACTCATAAGCAGAGCTGGACTGAACCCACAGAATTTGTGGGATATTTGCCATCAGTATTTTAGGTGTGGGTCCATCTCTACTCATAAGTGCTTTAACTTTTGCCATCAAAACCTTGCAGTAACAAGTTTAGAGGATTGCATTGTCCAGCATTTGTACACAGGGAATTCTCATCTCATCTGCTCTACTCTTCAACTTTAACCACAGCATGCAAGATAGAGCATTCAGAGAAAACTAGAAAAGCCAGTAGGCTTGTCCTTTATATAAGAATCAGGAGGGCACATCGGGCCTGCAGGTACACAGGTGGCCAGGCAGACAGGAAAGCACAATACCAGCTGCACAAGTGCACAAACAGCGTTTACTCTTTGTAGGCATATAACCAAAAGCAGAGGGCACAGGCAGCCTCCTACGTCCCCTTTGCCTTAGAAGTCTTAACATCCCATTTAAACTGTAAGAAAGAATGAAATTGAGACAGTACACAAAGAATTACCAAAATACCTTTGAAGAGTAGTGTGAAAGGAAGTGAGTATAATAGACTGTTAAAAGCTTGCCAAAATACAGGAAAAATACAAGGAAATGAAAGAAACATTTGAAGGGGAAAAAAAGCAAGGGGAAAGATGAAGAAATGCAAAACAAAACTAGGTTGTTATTGATTTTGTGCACAGTTATGTTAAATATAGTTTGTGACTGATAGATAAGCTGTAAATGTGGAGCACCACATTTATTTACACACACACACACAGGCTAACTAGGTCTTATAGATATAGTCAGGCTGAATATAAGTGACTAAAACGTCCTTAAATTCTTAGAATCCAGAAGCCCTCATGCTGCCTATAGGAACTGCCCACAAAGTTCATTATAAAATCCACAACCTTACATATCACGTAAAATTATTGCAAGTACATTCTGCAATTAGACTAAAGATTTTTGCAGGTGCCATTTAGAATATAGCACATTAAGAGGAAAAAACTATCTATATGAATGTTTATCTATGTCTAAATGTCTTTAAACTGGGGAAAATGCATTTTCACGGTCCCTCAATAGATGCAGAAGTTCAACTTCCGATCTCATTATAAGACTTGCATAAAAACTGAAGAGCTGAGTGCGGATACTCAAACAGAATGATATTTATATCAAACAGAACGATCTTTATATCTACCAGACTGGTGAATTTAAAAGACGTTAGGAAGATCAATCTTTGAGATAACGAGTTTTTTTTTCTTTTTAAAATTCCAGTGAGTCCTGAGTTTAAGGTTTGGCTTAAACAGAGAAATCAGAGTAACTTCAAGAAAATCTGATCTGCCTTAATATTAACAAGATTCATTACAAAAAAAATCAAAGAATCCACCACTCATTTATCCATTAACTAGAAGATGAACACCATTTTGCAGAGCCTCATGAGAAAACATGTATATAAAAAGTTATGCATCTTAAGTTAGCTAAAAAATATTCTTCCTAGAATTGAGATAATTAATTGAGGCTTTTAGTGATTTAGGTAGAAAAAGGCAAACAATTAAAAATGGAATCACATTGGTCTCCATAAAAAGCACAGGAAGACAAATCAGTGTTCACTCCCCATAGAAGAGCCAAAAACCATAGTGACAATTCTTTTAATTTTCAAGCCCTTAAGGAGGCCCTCGCATACCAGAGAGGAATATAAAAATCTGTACAATAATAAAACTAGACCTTCCCTCTTTAAAGCATCCCTAGCTCAGTAGATAAAGTATTAAAAGGCACTTCATTTTGCCTTCACTTGTGTTGTGACAAAGTCCTCCTCCTTCCAGACTAATAATAAAAGGAAAGCCCTAAGGCTGTTGGTCTGGATACACCAACTGAAATCAAAAGATGCTGGCAAGGATATCGAGACTTCTTACTTGAAAGTTTAATCCAGACTAACCACCAGCTGAGCTCCTTGTACAAACTGAATAATTAAAACCAATTTGCACCTGCAGAGATCATGCTCACTAACTTGAAAATAAACTGTTAGCTATTGCAACCTCCTACAATATTCCACTCATAAAATAAAAAGCAGTGTATCACCAGTGACCTCACCCAAAATAAAGGTCTTTTTGGATATGAAATTAGATAGATAGCCAGCACAAAGTCTGCATAGCGACTTCACCGGTATCTTGGCCATGCTGAAATTAGGCTGGTGATGATCACCTCTCCATTTGATTTTAAAGTCTATGACATTACAGACTTTGGATCAATCTGTGGAGAGCAGGTAAGTATGAGGTTCCAAAAAATGTTCTCATGATTTATGGTGGCTTATGTGCATACTTTTGTTCAACTGAAACTATTAAGTTATAAACCTGAATCAATAAACTGAGTACTAGATATGCTGGCTCTTCTAAATCCAGTACTGTAATCCAATAGGAAAAAAATCCTCCCTTGTACAGGAGGCACACTTACTGGCACTTTGAAAGGAGAGGTGTTTGAAGCATCCATGGAATTGGTTCTCTCAGATGTACTGGTCCCCGAGATGCTCCGTCTGCGAGGAGATCTCTCTGCTGGGACTTCTATGAAAGAAAACAAAACAAAACAAAGGTAGGTAAGGAAACTGAAAGAAAAATGACCAGGTTATATCCCATTCTGAAGAGAAGCCTTTACAAACTTTCAGGTGCATTATCAAAAAGCTGAATTTGTTTTTTTATATTTATCAATAGTTTATTTACTTATGAAATTACAAAGACATTACAAATGACAAGGTCAAAGTTAGGAATCTGACTTGGTTTTACAGCAAATAAGCTGTTAAGATTAAAACATTGGTAAAGCTCATTTCCCACATGTATTTAATACCCAATACCCAATTAAAATGTGCTACCTACAGCTCTGAGAACTTTAAATTATTTTTTAAACCATCAGCAGTATAGCAATTAATACTGCAAAATCAAATCGAGGACACAGATATCATAATTTTATCCTGTACTGAACATGATTTGACAAAGGTCAAAGTTTGGTCTCATGCAGATAATGTGATCCCACTGCTATCTCAAATTGAAAGACCATCAGAAGACTTATAGCTGCCTGGATAAAATTACATATATACTTCTGCAGGTATAAAAATAGGTCAGTTTCTCCTTGTTCTGGAAATATGACCTCACAAAGATATGACTTTGGCATCTTAAACCTTTGTAGGCAGATCTGACAAGCTCAGATTTTTATAAAAGACGCACTTATATCCAGTTCTACTGATTTACATCATATGCACAAAATAAAAAACAAATCACACACACACACACACATACTATATACATACATATATATGTATACCTTTATCACAACTGCTGCCCATCTCCAGTTCAAATACTAGACTTACAGGAATCCAGCTTTATAAAACATTCTCAACATGGATAAGAAAAATCACATCCCAATAAAAAGTCCACTGTTATCTTCTGGATCTTAAAGAAAAGGAGTGAACTGTGACTCCGGAGACTGACATTTTGACTCTTGCTGTTCTCCTTTCAAGAGAGAGATGCAGCTTAAACTTCCATTTCTGGCCTCCTGGCCCTTGGGATCCGTGCTACTTCCACTTAAGAGATAGCTGGTTCTCTCTTTTCCCCCTCCCTCTCTACAGCTTGCAGAGACACAGAAAGAGAGAGAGGGAGCCAGCAAGAGAGAGCGAGCGCACAAGCGAGAAAGAAACACACAGGACTGCAGCTATTCAATCAATCGCTCCGACTGCACATCCTCATTAGTTACTTTCAGGCTATTAACAGACGCTTAACTGCCGGCTTCCCTCAGTTACAGAAAATTTCATGATGTATCCTGATTCACAATGACAACAAAGGTTTACTGCAATTTACAGCCAGCTGATCCCAAGAGAAGGTTTTCTACAAAAAACTAACATACCCCACAAAAAAAAGCTTTCTTCAAGGAGAATGTTACCTGTAATGCCTCTGCATATTGGATTCTGATTTTACCCGTATCACAGTACGTCTCACCCATGCAGTCTTGAAGGAGAAAAGCAAAATTTACCATGATGACAGAGGTTAAGAAAGCAGGATTCTGCAGCAAGAGTACTGGTACCTTGCACTACTTTTCTTTCAAAAATATTCAGTCTCCCAAATTACCTTTAACCATCCATGGTTAAAGGACTCTTATTATGGACAACAGCTTCCAAAAGGAGGTTTGTACAAAGTCTAACAGATTATCAGCTAACCCTTGCAAATAGGGCGCAGCACTTAGTCCAAAAACATAAGGATGATGCAAAGAGCTCTGCTCACACAGCATAAGTAAATCAATCTCTCAATGCTTGCAACAGAAAGACCCTTAGCTTTCACTGAGATTTCTCCATAGGCTGATCATTAGCATTGGGCACTTCCCTTTACAACCCATGAGGCACCGCCTGTTTCCTGGTTTCTGTATTGGGTGATGACTGTCTGACAGAGCACCTTTAGAGAACAAAATGCTTGGAAAAGGGCCAGTGCTAGACCAAGGATTATACAGTGGTCAGTCCCACTCTCCTGAAATTCTTTGCTGAGCTTGCTAGTTTTATCTTTAGAGAAAACCTTAGACACTATGCATCACACAGCACAGGACTGGTCCTAATACAAGTGCTCACTAAGGCAGCCACATTACATATGATTTAAATAATCACATTTTTGTTGGCAATTGAATGAAAGGAAATGGAAATGATCAACATATTTGGAAGAGAGGATCAAAATCAGCACCTTTGCTTTAAATCGAACAGTATCCAGTAATATAATAGGTTTGGCTTTCTCCACTTCACATACACAGGAAATCACTTCACATCAAAGCATCCTAAGTAATTTAACACAGTCTGTTGATTTTGCTGAGTCATAAATGAAAACAGAAGACTGAATTCCCCACCATTTTGACAAGACAATGCTTTCCCAGGACAGCAAAATAGAGAGAAGTTTGAATTTAAAACAAAGAGAAGCCAAGATAAACTACATGGCACTTCTCCCCCTCTCCCCAAACTAGCACCAATGCAAGTTCTCTGCAAATAAGACTCCAGAGCAGTACTTCAGTTCTCAGAAGCTAGAAGCTCCTCTTCAATCAATCAATCTATCTATCCATCCATTGCCCTAAAGACAGAGTAGCAGATTTTTTTGGGGGGGGGG
>NW_017728993.1:61036040-61040122 GCF_001723915.1 Gavialis gangeticus
GGTGGGTGGGTGGTTGGGGGGGGGCAGAGAAGAGGGATCCTGTTTCTAACTATAAGAAATTTTTCATCTCCTTTCATATCTATCTATCTGACAGACAGATCTACACAAGGAAAGGAGATGAAAAATGTCCTACAATTAGAAACAAGACCCCTCCCCCCACCCCAAACATATATTAATAACCTGCTAGTCTATCTTTAGGGCTAGATGCAGACATTCAAAAAGCCTGAGGTGGAATCGATCTAAGTTACGTGATTCTCTTTAAGTGGTGTAGTTTAGATTGGTAGCGAAGAAAACCACGTTCATCCTTTGATGAGGGGGGAGGGAAGAAAAAGGCACATCTTAGACCTGGTTCTGACATTTTTAAACCAGTCTGTGCACCAAACTCCTGTTCTGTTACAGGTATAGACCCATTTTTTGTGCCAAACTTATCTTCTGTTCTATAGACTGGTTTCTGATCACTTGTACTGGTAAAAATGTAATGCCTGTACCTGGCCTATGAAAATGTAAAGGCCTAAATATAATAAGTTTGGTCAGCTACTTAACTCCAGGTCTAAGGCTGGAAGTGAAGCTACCACAGGGGATTTATACACATACCTGTCTGCTCTGATGTGCCAGAAACCCAGCGTGTCAGAGCAGACTTGATTAATCAAGTCTGCAAAGCACGTAAGCTGATGCGCCCAGCTCTATGGCACCTGCATTTGTATAAATGGCAAAACGCGCATCAGTGCACAGAAAATGGCAACAGTGTGCTTTTGAACTAAAACACCTTTGATGTGTTTTTGTTCAAAAGCGTGCCACCACCATTTTTTTTACCACTGACGCACATTTTGCCGTTTATACAAATGGATGCACTGTAGTGCCTTTAAAAAGCGCCTGGCGCTGCAGTGCACCCCTGTGTACAAATGCCCTTAAAACAGTATTTCTGCTGAGTTGGGTGGAAAATGTGTACTGTCACCACTAGGCCAAAATTAGACAGTTGCCTTCCTTACCCTGACTCATGCTACATACTACTACTGCATTGTTTTCACCTGCTGTAAAATCAATGCACCTTTCATAGTCTCAGTATTAAATTACAGTCCTTCTCTGCATGGCTTACTCTCCAGGGCCAAGAGTATAGACAAATCACATTGTCTCTGTGGATAAATAACAGTCTGAAACCTTTTCATCTGCTCTCTGAACCTCTGAAAAATAAATGGATTTTACCCCCTTCAATCTTAAAAACCAACAAAAAGCGTTGTAAACATCCCTTGGGGCACTTTTAATTCATTGCCTCGTTTATCTGTGTTAAGTAATATTAGGCAGCTACAAAATAGCTGAGGCAATTACTCAAAGATGGCAGATGCGTCCAAAGACAGTTCTGCATAGGAATATATGAAGGTCTCTTTTCACCCCCTGCACACATCAGTGCCCTCTTCCCACTCTAACAGAGGATGCTCATTATTTTGACCAGGTTGGCAGAAAGGGAGCTTTCTTTTTCAGAGAATCCAGCAGAGGGCAATGGCATGGCAGATAGCCGTCTCTTGGCCACAACAATGTTGTTTCAAGCTTCTCCATTCAGAAAGCAATGATCCACAACTTTCCAAGTCTCCTGTATAGCATATCACCAGCTCCAGTCTTGTAATTTGAAACCTTGCTTTTGTGGGCTCTTGCATTCTACCCTGAATGACTTTTCTGCGGGGAGACAGAAATGAGGATGGAGCGAACAAGGTTCGACTTTGGTTGGAACACGGTGTCCAATATCAACGCACCCCATCTCAAAAACTGCAGACAGCTGAGAGAAGGGTGACAAGAATGACTAGACACATTCCAAAAATTTCACAGGAAGAAAGATAAAAAAAGACGGAGATTGTTTACCTTAGGAAAAAGAGTGAAGGAATTAATTTTTACAAGAAAATACTGAAGCCAAAAATGCAACCAAGCTTCAAAGAAGGACAGAATGAATCAAAACTCGTGGCAGAGACAATATCGTTTTTTAGCCCAACTAGGTATTTGCAAAAAAAAGGTCTCTATTTGCAGGCTTCTGGGCACAGGCACCCTTCTTCAGGCAAAAGAGATTGCAAAGATTGTAAAAGTTATCCTAGCTAGAAATGCAAATTCATATTTCACAATTTTTGCAATCTCCTATGCATGAACAAGGGTGCCTGTGCCCAGAAGCTTGCAAATAAAGACCTTTCTTTGCAAATACCTAGTTGGGCTAAAAAATGATATAGTCTCTGCCATGAATTTTGATTCCTTTTGCCTCTGGCCCAATACAGCTACAACTTGGATACCTAAAGAAGGACAGAGCATTTATCGGGCTGCTACGACAATCCAGAGTTGTTAATCCATTTGTTATTGCAAATGAAAATTCTGAAAAGGTCATTAAGCACCTGCTTTAGAGTTTAAGATCACCTTTTAAATATTACATGGAGATATTTCAGATATGTAGAGGGCAAATAAAACAATGACAACCACAGGTGTTTTAAGCCTTCTATGAAATATTGGCACTGTTAACTGTATAGTTTGGTACCCAGTCTTCAAATCTGATCTAGTATGGCAGTTCCTACATTTCTGTGCTATAATATAATTCTGAGCTTAGTGGTCTCATACACTAGGTTTCAGTAGTTTAGGAAGGAAAGACATGGTGGTAGCAAGTAGGCATCATGTGCTATACTAGAACATCCGTCTCTGATCTTCAAGAGACTTGGATTTGTAAAAAGATGCATTTAATATCCATAGCCAGTTCTCAAAAACATTCATAATTGCTTTCCCAAGACATAACTTGCAAGAGCTAAGAAAATTTATGCATCAGTTATGTTCCTAAGAAATCCAAATATCTTATCTGAAGTCTACTTTTTCCAGCAATCTCTTAATTTTATTACCTAACTATAGAAAAGCCTATACAATTTTGAAGTACTACATCGCCTTCTTTTCAACCGTTGCCCCATAAACAGAGTTTATTATACATTTTGAAAGGAAAATGTTATGTAGCTAATTTCTGGAGCCAGGTACTGCTTTCTGATGCGTGTGGATGCTGTTTAGTACAGATGGAGTGCAGTCCATTACTGGGGCCCCTTAAGCAGCAAAATAATCTTAATAACAAGAGATAAATTGGTCCCCTCCACTCCACTTTCCCTAGCTCTCAAAATTTGAAGGCTGTCATTCTCAAACAATGGCCAAAGGCCGCCATACTCCTTGACTGCTAGCTGTTATATCCAGCAAGAAGTTAGCTGCCTATATATTAAATATCCTTATTACAATAAGGAAGCAAACATATAAATAACATTGTTTGCACATCTTTTAGCTAGCTGAATTAACACTCTTCATGAGAAACAGCTAATTACCATAGGTTGGAACATGAATTGAACAGGAATGCCATTCTGAAATTAGACACTAATGTAAATGAGGGAACATTTTTTACCTAGGGAACCAATGTTTGAGCCAGAGGAAAACAATGTTTTATTTTTTTGAGTCAGTAAAAGGTGGGCCTCCCCTCCCGTGTCATTCAACATTAGCAGTGCTCATTAAAGAGGGCAAAGAAGTTAACATTTAGCTGCCAGTTATGCCACTTCGGGAATATATCCTATGCAGACAGATTAGTTATAATACACTTAAATTGTGATAATGCCCAGAAGCCCATACTGGAATGCAGGAATCGTTATAACAATTGCTATACAAACACACTAAGCAGACAGGCACATGAACAAATTACCATGAGGTAAAAGGAGTGGAGTCTTAGGGCTTGTCAGCTGCTCTACAATAACTGCCTGCCTATGTCCTCCACGGCACCTCTTTCACTGAGGCCTAAGGTATTGAGAGTCAGCTTTTATTTTGCCCTGGGGTATGAGCAAGTGTGCAGGCAATTATCAGAGTAGCTGCTGTGCTGAGAACTACTACTCCTTTTACTTTGTGACAACTTCGTTCTGCATTCACGTCTTCAGCGACAATCCCTGCCCCTAAGAATTTACCATCTAATTTGAAACAAGGCACAATAAATGATTGTAAAAACTGTAAGGAGAAAAGGGTAGATGGGGGAGTACATTAATAAAATTAGATCCTGCAATTTGATGGAACCTCAAAGGTAACTTAACCCCCCCCCCCCC
>NW_017728993.1:61040171-61050948 GCF_001723915.1 Gavialis gangeticus
TAAAAAAAATAAACCCCTCAATTTTGAGGAACCCCAAAAGTAAATTACCCCCCCCCCCCCCCCCAAAAAAACTAAACTTAAAAGGAAGTTGTTATCCCCAAATAATCCTCGATTTTTAGGGAACACAGCAGAAAATGGTGTTGAGGAATAATCTGAAAGAGGTGTATGAATCTTACAGTTTAACTTAAAAATACAAAGATTACAGCAGCAGCAATCTCACTATCAAGGCCTTTTGCCTATAAAAAAACCTTTTGCTACTTTTAGAAAAATATACCCAAACCCACTCTTGCACAGTGTAGGACAGATCTGTAGACTGTATAATCTGCTATGGCTGATAGGTTTTAGCATGTGCAGTATTTATAAGCAGACCAACCAGCTAAGTGGGTCACCATGTACTCATTCATAACTAAATTTAAAATTTCTTGCATGACCAACAGGGGCGGCACAGACTAGTTCTTAGTTTTTAAAACAATACTGGCAACTGCCTTCTTGTGAGATAGACAATAGAAGTGTGAACTTCTATTCACAGATGCAATCAGTCAGTGTCCTACATTATAAGCAAAAATGTTTTTAAGTGATTATTTTGATTTTGTTGGTTGCATCGCTTAATACAACGTAATCATGAGTCTGGTAGAGTACATCCTAATGTGCTCACTCATATGTTAGGGTTTTTGTTTTTTCTTTGTTTTCTGGATAGCCTTTATGGGCATTAATGAATGTTCAACCAATAGGACCAGTTGACTGGTCTGATGATTCAAATACCTTTTGTTTGAACAGACCATTGTACTGTTACTATTAAAGGGAGAATCTAATTCATTCTTAAAACCTTTAAAAAAATCAATATACATTTCAACAAGTCAAAATAAAAAAATTAATATACTGAGGTCATTTATGAAGTATTAATCTAACATATTCAGTCAATAATGTCATGCATTTGCAATTTAGATAAGACAGGGCAGGTTATTTTTTTATCTTGCTGTCTCCTTTGCTCTCTCAGACCATTCACATAAAGCAAGCAATAAAGAGGTCTAGTTGGCCAGTTCTTAACTGTGGTTTCTCCTGCTTCTGTTGATGAGGACTACAAAATGGACACCACAAAGGGAAAGAGAACAGAAGGGAAGAAAGAGACAAGATCATTAAAGAAGGAATAAAAGCATAAAGAAAGCAGATCTTACAACACAAGTAAGGGGTTCAAGGAAAAGCTGAGTTGCAATGAACAGGAATTTTAAACACAGAGGGTGTTTACAGACGTGCTCCAGGAGTGGAGGGAGGGGAGGGCACTTTAATTAGAGCGGCTCCAAGAGCTGCTCAGATTAAGGAGTCTAAAGCATCATGTGCATCAGTGTTCCCGTGCTGAAAAATGGTGGCAGGGGCAATTTAACTTAAGTTAATTTAACAAGCTTTAGTTAAAGTGCCCCCACTGCCATTTTTCAGCACAGGGATGCTGATGCACATGACACTGGAATCTGCTGGTGTGGCAATTACTACGCTCCAGTAGACTCGGTTAATCAAATCTGCTCTGATGTGCCGTAATTACGTGTCGGAGCAGCCTCCCTGCACGCGTATAGGTGCCCATAGTATAGAACAGGGGTTGTCAACTGGGGTTACATGCACCCCTGGGGGTGCACGGGTGCAGGTAGGGCGGCTGCCTCACAAGAGCAGGGCTGAGGAGGGACAAGAGCAGGGCCATACAGATGTTGCTTGCCACCCGCCCCCGTCTGGCCACTTGCCACACCTCCCACCCTGGGGGTACACATTAAAAAAGGGTTGAAAAAACCTCTGGTGTACAATACAAGTTTCTTATGAAATTTTAAGCCATATGTAAAAAAAAAAAAAAAAAAAAAAAAAAAAAAAAATCGGTGGAAAAAATTAGAACTGCAATTAACAATTATACTCCCTTTCAATTCTCCCACTGGCAGATAGTTAGAGATACAGGGCATAATTTAAAGGGGTATTAATTAGGTCCTTTAGTAAAAAGTGTAAATTAAAAACCAACCATAACTAATGTGATTTTTTGCCACGTCATAAAACGCACCGCACTTGTTCCGACTTAAAACCCTAAAAGATGGAAGTTCCAGTATGTAGCTTGAAAATTTAAATTTGCTACAGTGATCCCTCAACTGAAAAGTTAGCATTGATGGCTTTACAGATCAGATAACAAAATAAAAATACAAAGTGATATGGGAAAGGAAAGTTAGGGAAGGAGTTATAAAACCATTAAGATGCAGTTTGACCAAGAAATGTGCAAAAGCTGGATACACTGGATAAAGAGAAAAGAAAACAAAAATAAAAGATATTTCAGAAGATGTTTGTTACAGAATTCAAGCACCAAATACCAAATTTCAGTAAAAAGTGAAAGGTCTTCCCCAAAATAACTAATGAGGATTTTTAAATGGCACAAAGATAATGCTTACTAGCAAGTGACTACCCGGAGAAATCTTAAGAGACAATACTAGTAAATATCAAAGTTCTCTAACTTACTTAGAAGACAATCCCATTATTATTAAATGTTTGCATTGCAGTAGCACTTAAAGGCCACAACCAGATTAGACACATTGCATTAGGTGCAGTGCAAACATTATAAAAGGCAATTCCTGTCCTGAAGAGTTTACAATCTGAAAGATCAGACATAATAGGTACATGAGATAGACAAGGAGGCCAGGGTGAGAGGGAGAGGGCAGGAAATATAACAGGTGTGCAAAGCAGAATGTGCAAATCCTTGGCTTGTGAGCAGAGGTGATGATAACCTCATAACAGAATGCTCAGGAAGAAAAAGTTCAAGGTGGGGGTCAGTTAGCACACCAACCACCCTTTATCGTAAGGGTAAACACAAGCCATGTGCAAGAATTCTCCAACTCTGCCCTTATAAATCAGATCCGAAAGGTGTTTGGCTCTGTCATTTAAGTTAATTAAACATACCCAAGATATTTTCAAATACAAGAGTCGTGGTTGTTAAAAGCTCTGTTGTAAAAAAGTAGTTTCCTGTTACTAAAAAACTAGGCACTCACCAAGTTTTAATGCCTCTGGTCAAGTGGGCCAGAGCATCATTCCTCCCTGAGCAGCATAAACAGGGACACTAAATTTGCAGAAGAGCCTTTCCAAAACCAGACTTTTGGCTCTAAATATTCAGCAAGCATCTAGGGATGGTACAAAACTTTCAGTCTGGCTTTGGCATTGTGGCAGAGGTTGGGAAATTGTCTCTCCTGATAAGGCACAAGTCTGAGACCTACAGGAGAAAAATACAGCATGTTCAGCAGTGGAAAATGAGACACAAAAAACCTGCAAACCAGGGCTGAGATTTACCCAATTCTCTGAGCCAAGGTTACAAATACTAGAAAAGCCATTTTTTCCATGATGAGGAAGAGAAAGAAACTGTAAGGTCAAGGCATTTATACACTAGGTTTGAGCTCCAAAGGGAAGATGGATACTTGAGGGAAAGCCTGAAGTAAGACACTCCCTCGATCAAATCAATTACCATGAAAGAAAACCTCTTATGGAACCTGAAAACAGATGTCGGGACCCCTGGGACCAAGCAGGTGGCACATTCTTAAGAAGGACCCTAGAAGACTTCCAGAATACATGAGAGATTATATCTAGGTTAAAGTTAGTGGATGAATGGGCAACCCATTGTAATAAGAGATTGGAGGCAAAGAGAACGAAACTAGGTGCTCTCCTGCCTCCCCCCCCCATTTTTTGTGACAGCACATTTGAGTCAGGTCTCCTGTGATCCTTTCTGGCTGTTCGTGGGGTGGAACTTAAGAGCTGTCCTGATGGTCTTCTGGTCTGGAGGAAAAGGTAGGAAGGAGACATGCTGTTGAAGCAAAGCACTAGCATCCAGTTCAGAGATATTCCTGCTCCAACTGAGGTTTGATGTGGTCTTATTAGAGAAGGCTACATGTATGGTGAAGAGAGAAGCACAGGAAGGGTATTTTCAGTCCTTTTCTTTCTCCTTTTTGGGGGGGTAATTCTCTGTTTTCCTCTGAACATATTTTCTATATATGTTCTGCGGCTTGGCTGAGACCTAAAAATAAGATGGCACCTTTAAACAGAGGAACCAGTGGCAGCTGCTACCAGTGAAGCAGGAAAACAACCTGGAAACTCAGCCTGTGCACTGGAAGGAAAGGGAGGGGCTAGAACAAAGATGCAGCATCTGTATTAGCTACTGTGTACTCAACTGACAAGTAAAGTCTTACCAAATACATCTGTATTGGTGACAGCCACATTATGCAATTCCCCATGTCACTATAGTATGAAGTGATACCACAGCATGAACCTAGGAAGAAACTCGACCTTTCTATACAGTTCTGGAGTTTCAGACTACCCACAATATTACTGCACACACTTCTAAACGCTTCAATACTAAGAAAATGTCAAATACTAGGGAATTCTGAAAAACAAGAACAAAAATTGGGAAGGGGTGGAAAACTTAGGAGGAGAGATCATAAAAATTTGAAATCTAAATATTTGCAGCTTTATTGAGTGACAACAAAGGAAGAATATGAAATGGTAGCCAGCCACAAGTGCCCAAAGCCTATAAAACACCAATGAGAAAGAGGGAATTTTTAGGGTGTGACAATAAATAAGGTCAATGGAAAGAACTGAGCAAAGAAAAACTTGAAATCAATACTTTTCTACTTATACATCTGTTTAAGAAAGGCTTTGATTCTGAGTCTTCAGAAGCAGTATCACTGTTTGATTTTGCATTCTAAATTCAGTTTTTGGAGTACAAAAGATATTTAGATAGGCACAGGACCTGATTTTCAAGCTGCAGTTGATCTTAACATATAATGTACACCTTTTTTTTAAAGGGAAAAAACAACAATCAACTCTTCTGTCTTTCTTGATATATTAAGATATCACATAGTTGAGAAGTAAAGCTGACCTGCATGTTGACTGATACCAGTAGAAACAGATCGAACACACTGATCAGCTGTTTGAATTGCACAGTAATAAGTCAACAGATCTGAAAGAAACAGCTGGGAGCAATCATTTCTCGACTACACATCTATCACTTGGATTCTGCTTCAACATTAGTCCAAGTATTTTTGGAACTATTTTAACTGATTCTGAACTTTTTAATTAAAGCTTCATCTCATTCCAGAGCTTATCTTAATTTATTATTATTATTATTATTATTTTACAACTCCAGACTGAAGAAATTAAACCCCAACAAAAGTAGTTAAGTCTTTCCAGTAAATTCTTAAATATATATATTAGAAACCCTACCGTACCAAGAAATGAGAGAAGGCTTTTCTCATCTTCTGTGCTGCTATCCAGCCACTCAGCCCCATCACCAGGAGAAAGCAGACTCATTCTCCAGCCAGAAAACTTTTCCATACAGAAAACAATGATTGAACGAAGCAGGGAAGGAAGGGTGAGGAAGAGTTGATGGTCTTGGGAGTCCAGTACTTAAATTATATCATACACTGACAAAATGAAACAGAAAGCGTGACTCTGCCCCTCTTAATTCTGTGTCTGACAAACCAGTTTGATAATAAAGCAGGCATGGGCATGAGCAGTAGGGAAGATAAGTACTACTTGTCCCTTTGTGCCAGATTTTAGCTCCAGCAAAAATACCAGGAAGAAAGAAAGAGGGAAAATGGTTAGTAATTTAAAATGATGATTTGCAGAATATGATATGGACAATTCAAATAAAAAGAAATGGATCTTAGTGATGAAGCAGTTCAAATCCCCAGCCAGCACAATAGCTAATCAGTTAAGTGCAGCATACAACAATCGTGCCTTAAAAAAAAAAAAAAAAAAAATCAAATGAAGCAGCTTTGTTTACAGGTTTCTTTTCTAAAAAACAAAGCTTAGAAGGAATTTAACCCCCTCCCCCTTCACAACTGGAGAACCTGCATTCCTCTCTTCACCAGTCCCTTCCTGCTTCAGCTATTACAACAGCATCTCAGCCTTTCTTGCAATGAATTTGTTCATGCAATGGCAGGTTGATCAATCTGTGAATAGGAAGCTCCCACCCCTCCCTTTTCCCCTCCTCCTGCATGGCGGCTGCATTGATCGACAATAATGGAATCTGTTTCTGACTGCCAACAGCAGCATTAAGGATATTAGAGCAGCTCGTCTTCATCAGAACCAGAAACAGCATTTTGAAGCCCTGCTGGACTTTGGCCTCCTGAGTTAACAAGTCTTTTTCTATGAGGCAAGTAAAAAAAAAAAAGGGGGGGGGGGTCAGTAGAAGTGAGCATTGTTGGGGGTCGGAGAAACCACCCACACTCTCTGACTTTTATTTTTACAAAAAAGGATAATACCTCTGCTCTGTCCAGGCAGTGAGCTTATCTTGCAGCTCTGTGATGGGGACTTGCAGAGTGACTTGACAACAGGGAAGGGGTTAGATCTAGTTGTTTAGGATTTATGGCACATGATTTATACAACACAAAAGGGCATTTTACAGGTTTAGACATGCACAAGCAAAGATGAATTCTGGTAAGTGAAGGACTCCCGGGCCCCACAAATCAAAATTGTCTTTGTCCTCAGGGACCAGGCTGATACCCTGGTCAAACTGCACTTTTTAAAGAGACAAGATCCTTTTGTTCACCATTTTCAGTAAACCTGTCTTCATTTTAAATAATCTATCCACTTTCCCACACTGCATTATTGCCAAGCCAATTAAAAACTGGGCCACTCGCTGACAATGGACTAAAAAACAAAAAGCCATTAGATCAGCAAAGCAAAGATTTAGATCCCAGCCAGCAAACAAAGAAAAAAAATGTGTAGAACCCCAGCAGGGAAGAAAATTCCAATTACTTAGGCAAACTGTATCAAGTATTGTTTTTACAGGGCAGATATTTTCATAAAACACCTGCCATGCAAAGCAGATGCTATATAGAATTGGCAATTAATGAGGGAACATGGGACAAACTGTTGAAAAGTGAAATACCACAGCCACAAGTAAGGTTTAGCGGAGTGGCTGTCTTATACCTGGACTGAGAAGAACTTCACTCTAATATGAAAACAGGATGTTCCCTATATTCTCTACAATTCTGTAATGAAAAGGTGTACCAAAAATACTTTTCTATGCATGTACAAAGAGATTCACTGGTTGGTAAACTGAGCTATTCCAAAAATTTCAGCTTTGTAATGTAAATAGTTTTCAGTCAATGAAAGCTTTATACAAAGCAATGGGCACATACCTTGTCAGAATGGGCATGTTCAAGGAGATTTTTTGGAAAAGGATTAGATGACAACTTCATGCCATTCACGGAGCAATAAAGCACAAAAACAAACAAAAAAAAATCTCCATTCCTGTCTTCTTGGACACTGAAATAAGGTGAACACACAAAAGTCTTCAGCTCTTTTCCTTTGAAAACTGGTTTTATTTTAAAGGTTGCTTGTCAAACCTTAAAAGGCACAAGTGCTACCATATACAGGCAGTCCTTGACTTGCAATGTTCCGAGTTACAACATTTTTAAACTGACACCCTGTTTCAACTCTCTGACGTCAGTCTTGACTTTACAACGCTTGACCCGATGCAACGCCATGCCAGCAAACAAGTTGCTGTGTCACCCATCTCCCTGGAGAACTGTCCAAACTTCCTTGGACACTTTCTTTAAGAAAGCAGACAAAGACTCCAGAAAAACCTGCAGCCAGGACTCCTGAGAAGAGTCCAGCCAAGAACCCATCAAAGTGTCCAATCAAGAGCCCTTCAAAAAGTCCAGCAAAGTCACCTCAAATAAGTCCTTCCAAATCAATATGATTGTTATTTACAATATAAATACATTAATGTAGCTATATTACTCATCTATAATTGACTGAGTACAAAATTCTGGGTTATTTTTGGTGAAAACGGTATCGGGTCTTGGTTCAGGAACCAATCCCCCATTTATAACATTGTTTCCTATGGGAAAAATCAGTTCTGAGTTACAATGTTTTGACTTACGATGCTGTTTTCAGGAACCAATTGTACCTGTATAGAAAATGACTCGAAATGTCTATTCTCAATTATTTGGTGGCAACTGGTGTTCTATCACAGGGCATCCACATGGCCAATCCTGGAGCACAAGACTGAACCTTCTTAAATTTTGTCCTCTGTAGTTTCTGACACATTGTGGTTTCAAAACATCCTTCCCTTTTAATTGTACTGCTTAATATTAATGGAGAACAGCACCAAAATATAAAATGAACTTTCTTTAAATGAATGCTGCAATTTTTTATATAAAATCATTAAAAAGAATGGAGGGTCAGGGGAGGGCATAATCTTGTTATCAGGGGAAAAGGAATCAGTGACCAGCTCAGGTAGGAATTCATCACATCTGGTAGCTCAAAAGTACACAAAAGTTTTCACAATGTGGACTCACTCCTTACTACATGCTGTTACATACCTCAGAGACAATTTCAGCAATGGTTTACATGGGAAAGCAATTGTTTAAAAGGTTTTTCTACAATTTTACCTCTTTTCTATACAATTTCGTGGTGAGGGAAAAGACAGCACCATGTAATATGCCTGCATATAGCAGACTATCAAAGCTAAGGTCACCAGTCAGGGTAAAAGGATGAGCAAATTCCTTGGATAAACTTAGCAGTTCTAAAAACACAGCCATTAGAACCTAAGATATTTGGAATTGTGGTTAAAAATGAAAGCCTCAAATATCTAAAATATGAAAGCTGAGAGGATCCATAAAATTTAAGGCCATTATGGGCATCTGGGATAATCTCCTACATGGGCCCTCAAACTGCCCAGTAACTCGTTCATTCAGCCATTACTTCTGACTGAGAAAAAGCATCTCTTTTAGAAAGACATCCAACCTTTACACCAAGGTATATACAGGATATACAACCAATCAGTTCCCTTGGTAAGGTGCTTCAATGCTTAATTTAAAAAATATATTCCTTGTTCCTAGTTTTAAATTTCTATGTATTGCTATGCCTTTGCATGGTAGATTACAGAGCCTCCTGGTATCAGAAATTTTCTCTTGATTTATCTGGTTATAGGCTGTCAAACAAATGTTGTAAAAACAACCAACCAACCAAACAAAAACCCCTTCATGGCAAAGGTGCACATTTTGAAGTTTCTCTCCACTATAAAAAGGTGGTTTTGGTCTCTCTCAAAATATAAGAGATATAGAAAAAGACACTGTTAACAACTTTGCAAATAATGTCATTCTCCATCCTGAAATGCACTTTGTGCTCTAAAGCTTGCCAAAAACTCTCAAATATGTCCTGCCTAAATTCTCCAGGACAAGCAATTTTCCAGCTAAAATGTGACAAAAAAGCATTAGAAGAATTTTCAACACACAACTAACACATATTTCCACCCTTTTGAGACCTACTGCATTTACTTTGGTATAAAATGACTCTGAATAAGACAACACTCCAATAATTAGATTCTCTATATGGACAATTTATAAATTTGTTACAGTTTTTCAGGTATAGGGTCTAATTATTGGGAGGTTTGCCTTGAATTTGTCTCCTTCCCACTGCTACACCAGGGAAAATAAATTGGGGGGGGAGGGGGTTAACCTCTGTCCCCCCAATTTCTTCCCCTTGCAGCTTCTGCAAACTATGCATGATATCACTCGAAAGCCAAAAGGCTCATGATTTACCATATAGTTCACTGGATTGGGCTCCAGCAGAGTCAACAGCATTTCAAGCCATGGTGACCCTATAGCTCAGCACTGCTCAGTACATGTGTATATTCCAGATACCCCCCAAAAGGATCCATGTGCAAATTAGCCCCTCACTCATGACTGGAACCAGATGTTCTTGAGTCATGAGTTCAGGTATCCTCCAAAAATTTATAGCCAGATAAGATACGGGGCAACCTCATTCAGCTCCACCTCATGGATAGGGCCACACTAATCATATCTGACAAGCTGAGAGAGGGGGTGACAGAAGGATTCTGGGAGAACTGTTTGGGGCCTTGTTTGGTGACACTGACAGACATTTAAGGATGGTTAAGAAACAGGAATTAGTAGAAATGGGAAAGAAAGTCATAGCTCAACTGTGGGAGTGAAGACAAAGTCAAAATGTTTTCAGTGTGGTGCTCACCATGACCTGAAGCAAAGTTGGTGCTGATGGAGACTACTGTGCACAAGGACACTAGCCTGTAACTTATTTGGATGGGCTGCACTAATGTCTTCTTGTGGTAGGTTCCTATCAGCATATTGGTTCTTGGCCTCCTGTGGGCTCAGCTCAAGTGTGGCAGCAAGGTGGGAGATGACCCAAGAGACAGGAGCAGTGAGAGGTGAAAGGGCAGTGGCTGAGAAAGCTGGTAAGCAGAGAATCAAAGATTGGAGAAGGAGAAGGAGAGAAGAGACCAGATTGAATGGAATCATGAATGTGGAGAGTCAGACTGAAACCTGGAATCTGATTGGCAGCTGGTGCAGGGATGGTTGCTGTTGTGGAGGCTGCTGCTGTGGCTAAGCCTATGCAGTCTGGTTCACACAAGAAGGGCGTGTTTATTATTTTTTGGAGCTTTTCCTTTTTTTAACTGTTAGTTGGATTCTCTAGGTCAATTGTATCTGCAGGGGTGGGAGAGGAATTTAATTGCTTTTACTTCCTACCTTCATCTCAGGGTGACCAGCCCATTAATAATGCACAGGAAGCAACTATGAAATGCATGGAAGATTAAGGATTAATTGATATTTGGAAAGATTTCAATCCTCATTTGAGGGAAAAGGTTATTCATTGTAGTCTAGCTCTTCTAGCTACTATTTGCATACAATTATTTCATCATTTCTAAAAGCCCTGCTTTCTCCAAGTTTAGATCTATCTGTCTTTCCCTTACGCTTGTCTTGTCACTTTATGACACAGATTTTTT
>NW_017728993.1:61055948-61059407 GCF_001723915.1 Gavialis gangeticus
ATTGGCAGCTGGTACAGTGATGCATGAAGGCGAAAGTGAAAGCAGCTGAAACTGCACAGGAAAGAGCAAGCCAGAAGAACAGCAAAGGGAAGAAGATGGAGAGTGGACTGGGGAAAGCAGCAGCAAGAACCAGAGAGCTGAAGAAGAATGGAGAGAAGGAGCCAGATGACAGAATCTGGAAGGGAGAGGCAGGCGGAGCCAGAATGAAAGGAACAAGGAGCGTGGAGAGACTGTGAGGCTCAAGGTATGCGTAACAATGACTATGGAGAAGGCACAGGAGAGATAGGCCATGGAGCAGTATGACATTTTTGATCAGATTTTGACTGATATTCTGAAAGTGAACCCTGAGTACTTACAATGCATGATGGCCTACCCAAATGGGAGGTCCCGGGGTTTCACCTTCTGGCAAAGAGGGGCCTATGAGCAGTCCCAGAGAAACTACAAGGAAATCAAGGAGAAGGAAGAACTGCAAGGGCTAATTTCTGCTGCTGAATAAAAGTCAAGGGAGCACGTGATTGTTGTCCAACTGTATCCGGACATCCTTGAGGAAATACATGTAGAGAGATGGTTGGAGGGGAAGAGTCCAGAGAGTACCGTTTATGAAAAAAGGGGGAGACAAATATAATGTGTGGACTGGGGCATTTTGGGCATGACTGATTCTAAGGGAGGAAGAGAGGAACCCAGGAGAGGTGCAACACTTGCCATCAGTTATTCATATAGGAGGGCACCAGGGCTACATCATATACCACAGACAACCCTGTCAGTGTAGCAAATGTGGGTACAAAGGGCATTTGGCGGCTTAATGTAGCCTAACTATTTGCTACCAGTGTGGTGGGAGAAGGCACAGGGCCCATGCATGCCAGGAGGTGCTGAAATGTGGAATATATTTGAAGGAAGGGCACATGCAAAACAGATGCCCAGATTCTCTCTCTAACAGCATGACCTAAAAGGGAGGATTCATTTTGATCAGAGGAGGAAGGAGGAGGAAGAGGTGAGGGATACTGGGATGGATTCAGAGGAAGAAAGGTTGGTGAAGAAATAGAGGTGGAAAGGTGTGGAATGAATGTTGTGGTAGGAGCACAACAACTAGAGGAGTGGAAAGAGGAGGAGGGCCATGGAAGCACAAGCATGGAAACAGAAGTAAAGAAAGAAATCCTGGGGACTGACCAAGAAGAAAGTTCTGCTTTAGAGAAAAGGAACGGGACAGTCATGGGTAGGAAAAAGGAAAAAACAAAGGCCATCATGGTCGAAGAAGAAAATAACATCAGGAGATGGAAAGGTAAAGAAGGGAGAAGTGATGCTAGGGGGGAGTGGTATGTTGGAAGTGGAAATGGAAGGGTCTGCTGAGTCAGAAAGAAGTAGTGGGAGCAGGGGGAGGGTGGGAAGGGGACAGCAGCAGCCTCTCTCAGCATAGAAGCCCTGGAGAACCCACTGAGAGCGACAGGGATGAGGTGGGGGGGAAGGGCGGAACAGAGTCACTGATTGTCACAGTGATGTGGACAACCCGTAAAACAAGAAAGATGAGGACCAGTCGCTTCCACCTTTTCTTTATCATGGTGTTATGTGTTGCAACTTTAAATGTGAGAAATTTATTGGCTAGGAAGAGGTGGGAGCAAATGTCAGCAACTTTAGGGTATGTCAGCAACTTTAGGGTCTATCAGTGCGGATGCAATATATTTATAAGAGTGTGAAATACTGTGGGGAGATTAATATAAATATCTAGAGAAGAGATGGGGTTTGGGGCAGTCATGGTGGGTGGGGACATATGGAACAAGGTGGCAGGAGTGATGGTGCTAACTAAAACCTGGGGATTAAAGTTAAGGAAGTGCAAGTGTTAGTAGTAGGAAGAATGCAGAGGGTATTATTGGAGAGAAAAGAGATGCAGGTAGAGTTGTTTACCCATGGAAAGGGAGGGCAGGGTGGCTTTATTCTGGAAGTTGGAAATGTATGCAATGGGGGAGGGGCGGAGACACAGAGTCAGAGATGGCAACTTCAACTGAATTACTGAGAAAGGAGACAGGGGTGGGCAGGTGGAGTTAGTTCCTCAAAGATGTTAAAGGAAATTATCAAGGAATAAGGTTTCAAGAATGTATAGGCAGAAGAGAAAGTACATATGAGAATGGAGCCTGGAGGAAGGAAAATTTCGAGGATCGGTTTTGTTTTAGTCTCAGAAGGAATGGTGGTGCACAAGAAAGATACAAGATGTGGATTTTAGTGACCATCAAGTCACTAAATGCTATGGGTGGATATGGGAATGGGGGATGAAATGGTAAATTAAACATTCAGATGCTTCATGACAAAAAAGGTTGTAAGGAGTTTACAGAGGAGTGTAAGGAATGGAGAACCTTAAAGAAATGTTATAAAAGCAGGTGGGAATGGTGGTGTATGATTAAGAGAAGAACAAGCATATTTTTCATGAATGCTTGGAAGAGAAGGATGAGGGACAAGATGAGGGAGCTGAAAAGGAGGCAGAAAAGGGTGCAGTGCTTGTTGTGAAAGCAGGAAGGGAGAAGAAGGTGAAGGATAAACTGGAAGAGGCAAAGTTGGAGGTGGAAAGAGTGAAAAAGAAGAATGGAGACTGCATGGAAGGCCAGGAGGAGGTACTGAACACTGTGGCAGACTTCAATGAGGATTTGTACAAAAAGCAGAAAATTGATAGTGAGCAGAAGAAGGGATTTTTGGTGGACATCAAGGAGAAGGTGGAGGATGAAAGGAAAGATGAGTTGGGGGAGAAATAAGGATAAACAGAGGTAGAAAAATGTTTGAGAATTTTAAAGGAGACAAGTCACTAGGAAAGGATGGACTCCCAGCTGAATTTTATGTGCAATTCTGGCCTTGGTAGGAAAGGATTTGGTGGAGGTCTTCAGACAAGTAACAGAAGAAAGAAAGATTGGGGAGGGTTTTGCAGATGGAGCAGTCATGCTCCTGTATAAGAAGGAAGATCGAGAATGCCTCAAGAACTGGAGGCCAGTCACATTATTGAATACAGATGATAAAATCCTGGCAAAAGTCATAACGATATGAATGATAAGTGTTCTGGATCAAGTCATAAAGAGGACCAAACATGCGCAGTGCAAAGGGGAAAAATTGTGCAAGCACACTGGGTGTTGAGAGATGCACTGGCATATGTGAACGATAGAAAATAGAATATGGTGCTAGCAAATTTTGATCTTGAGAAAGCATATGACAGGGTAGCACAAGTTTTTGTTTGAGATGCTGCTGAAAATGGGATTCCTGGAAAAGTTGGTAGGTTGGGTGGAACTGTTGCATGACACAACACAGAGTCAGGTGCTGGTGAAGGGAAATTCAAGTCGAGCCTTTCAGATACAAATGGGTTGAGGGCAAGGGTGCCCCTAGTCACCTGGGATCTTTATATGCGCCATGGAACCTCTGGCACAGAGGATAAGCGGGGACAAAATAATGAGTGTAGTTAATATTTAGGAGTGGGGGGGGGGGGGG
>NW_017728993.1:61059495-61073846 GCF_001723915.1 Gavialis gangeticus
GAAATGCTCACTGTATATGGACAACATTAACATGATAGGGTGAGATGGTCTCAGAGAGAATCCTGAAACATGTGGAAGACTATGAGGAAGCTTCAGGGGCAAAAGTAAACCAGACTAAAAGCAAGGTGTTGGGGATCAGAAATTAGGGTGATCTAGTGAAGTTTGGCATGATGGTGGTTAAGAATCAGATAAAAATATTAGGGGTGGTCCTTGATATACAAGGGAAAGGCACAAAAGCATGGGAAGAGACGGGGTCACAGGTTAGGAAAATTTTAGGGTTTTGGAGCACGGGAGGTTTGTCATATGCAGGAAAGGTGAAGCTAGTGAAGCAGATGTTGCCACCCATTATATTGTTTGTGGGTGTAATATATCCTTCGTCATGGATTCAAAGCAGGAAAATCCAGAGACTGATGTATATGTTCTTCTGGGGTTCTAAAATGGAATGGATTGTCAGGAAGGAATTGTATAAGGGACGAGAGTATGGAGAGTGGAAATTACCAGACAGACATTTATCTATGTACACTATGTTAGAATGGTGATGAGGGAAGCATCAGAAGGAAGCAGGAAAGTGGGGAATTTTTGCAGATTTTGGGCGGGGAAATGGGCCTTTATGGGACAGGGTGGAAGGGGCAGTTGGCCTGGAAATTGCCGATACATTATGGGAGAAGAACATTATGAGAGAAGAACATTTTATTAAAGTACAAAGTTTGGAACAGTTAGGGATACAAGGTCTGAAAGAAAAGGGAAGAATTTTGAAAGAAATCAGAGGGAAAGCTAAAGTAACTGAGGTGGGTGATTTGTTGAAGCAACAAGGTGAGTGTGGAGAGGGGCAATGGGAGAAGTTTTAAAAGGGGAACATGCAGACCTGATGTGGAGAATGGTGAGGAGGACTTTAACAGTAAGAGAGTTCAATATAGGTGGGGTTTGTGAAGAACAGCAAAATGCCCACAAGAAAATTGTGGGGAGGAAGAATTGGTGGTACATGTATTTTGGGAATGCAGCTTTGCAATGGGAGGTTTGGAGGAGGGCACAGAGATATTTACAAATTATAGAAGTGAATGATGAGATAAATTTTGATACAGTGATGCATGGGTTGGTTAAGAAAGGATGGGAAGAAGGGAAGTTATGGGCATGGGTGATCTGTGTTAATGCAGCACTGTGGAAGGTGAGGAACTTGCTGATCATAAAGCGAATGGATTTTACTATGAAGGAATGTTTATGGCTAGCCCTGTTTGAGCTCAAATATTATATGCAAAGGGATGGGGAAGATGAGAGTAAGAGGGAGGAGATGTGGAGGAAAGATAAATGAAAATATGTATTCATTTGAGGAGTGCCTGAGACAGTGGAGTGAGAGAGAGGGGAGGGTAAGAAGGAGGATATTTGTGGGACAAGATAATGTTGTTATTGTAAACTGTTAAGAGATGAGGAGGAGTTAGTATGTTATGAGGCTGTGTTGGATGAGATAATGTTTGATATTTGTACATACATATGAGAGGTTTTATTTTTTTAATAAAATGTTGATGGGAACTTTTTTTTTTAAACTCAACATCTTGGCTCTTTTGGCTAATGTAGCTAAGATTAAATTTAGCTAAGATCAATTTAGCCAAATGTAGCTAAGATCAAATTCGGGGTGGGGTACTCCACCTGACTGCCAACCAGAAGTGACACAGAGGAGGCTGTTTGACTGCCCCCTGCTATTACACCTAAAGGATCCAAAGACCTTTCTAAGACCTGGACTCTTCTCTACCCCCACAACTGTATCTTGAATCTATTTGTAACGGTGTGTGTCTACAAACCACCTCCCTACTTGAATGCATTATTGTTGTGTGGGGTCTCTTGTATATTCTTTGCTATGTAAGAATTGCACTCCCCCCATTTTTCCCTCTTCCTACACCCTCACCCCTGGGCTTAGCTGGCTGCATGTTTTGTATGCAACTTAGCTGTACTCACACCACAACCCTACCCCCTAAACCATGTAGGCCCTCACTCGGGTCCTCTGTACTTCCTTATGCCTCAGAATTTTGTCATCCTGAACTTGAACATTTTTGGCACCCAGAGGAGGGTTTCAAGGCTGACTCTGGCCCTCCCAGTGCCAGCCTAGTATTGCAGTACCTCCAGGCCTGGTGCCAGTTCCCTATGAAGGGAACCCGTCCTTTTTTTAAGGCCCCCCCCCAAAAAAAAGTTCTTATCAATATGTTTGCCCAGTACAGGCCATGAGTTTTACAGGCATGCTCAGTGTTGGCTTCATTTAATCAACTTCATGGTTGGCTTCCATTACTAAGCACAAGCTGCTTTTGGCGGCAGTTTAATGATAGACAATGTATTTAATGAGGTTTTTTTGTATGCCAGTATAAGGCAAGGAATATTTTCCCCCCATGCTGATTAGGGGCAAAAAACCTCATCATGCATTTAAATAAACATGGTATCTCTCAAACAGTTGTTTGAACTTATGCAAATGCAGACAAAATATAATCTTTTATCCAGAGAATGCAACATATGAAATAAAATTTATCTTTAAGATTGGAATAGTGCTCACTGCACGTGTGTGCGCACACGCACACAGAAACGGGAGGGTGCTGCAAAAAAATAAATAAATATGGGAAGCAAATCTCAGTCTTGATAGTATAGAAGTTACTATACGTCTCCAAAATTAACAGTAATAGCTGCTGGGAGTAGCAGGCAAAGACACAGAGCACTCTTGTGTTCGATTTTAATTCTTCCTTCACATATTTTGGAGCCTCTTCAAAGCCATAGGAACCTATCAAGCCATAACTAAAATCAAACCCTTGCCAAACCCATATGTTTTGGAACCTTCTTTTTAGCTTCTACAAATTATATGTTGATACATTTATAATTGGGAACCTCTTTTTATCCTACTGACAAAGAAGTGTCACTACACAAATAAGGCTCTGAATTCTAGTACACTACATAGCCTTGCTACCCAATGGATTTAGAGATCAAATTGGGAAAAATCCCATGTACTGCTACAGGCTTGGGACCAACTGGCTAAGCAGGAGCTCTACAGAAAAGGAGCTGCGGGTTTCAGTGGACAATAAGCCAGATATGAGTCAGCAGTGTGCCCTTGTTGCCAAGAAGGCTAACAGCATAGTGGGCTGCATTAGTAGGAGCGCTAGCAGCAGATCGAGGGAAGTAATTATTCCACTCTATTCAGCGTGGGTGAGACCACATCTGGAGTACTACAGAAAGGATGTGGACCAGTTGGACAGAGTCCAGTGGAGGGCAACGACAGTGGTGGGGGGATGAGATATATGATTTATAAGGAGAGGCCGAAGAAACTGGGCTTATTTAGTCTACAGAAGAGAAGACTGAGTAGGGATTTAATAGCAGCCTTCAACTACCTGAAGGGTGGTTCCAAAGAGGATGGAGCTTGACTGTTCTCAGTGATGTAAGATGACAGAACAAGGAGCAATGGTCTCAAGCTGCAGCAAGGAAAGTTTAGGCTGGATATCATGAAAATCTCTCTCACTAGGAGGGTGGTGAAACCCTGGAACAGGTTACCTACAGGGGGTGAAATCTCCATCCTTGGAGGTTTTTAAGGCCAGGTTTGACAAAGCCCTGGCTGGAATCATCCAGCTGGGGATGATCCTGTTTAAAGCAGCGGGTTGGACTAGATGACCTCCTGAGGTCCCTTCCAACCCTAATTTTCTATGATTCTATGATCAACATCTTTGATGCATGGAGCTAGAGAAAAGCATAGGTATTCATATTTTTTCCTAAAAAAAAATTGTTCTATAAATGTTATTTCATAACATATGCAAATATTGAAGCACTGACAGCTTCTGATGCGGATGCAATTTAAGGACAAAGTAGTAGTAATAGTAGTATAAATCAAAATGCATTAATGTTCTATGCATGAAGTAGTTATGTGAAAAGGAAAAAAATAGATCTCCCTCGCATACCAGGGATAGACTCTGACTTACTGATTGATGGGTACTGTTGTAGTTATTGAATGATTCCTCCACAGCAATATGCACTAGACTTTGTACACTGAAGTCACTCTTAATAAAAGGTGTGAAGGTTTATTTACGAGTAGAGAAAGGTAATATATTTACAGATCTGGAAGCTAAAGTCTTCCATTCAGAACAGGTATAGCATTACTAGCTATAGGGCAAAAACGTGGAAGGGGAAAACAGAAGCCTAAGTAGAATGATTTGCCAAAGGTCACTTAGTTAATGGCATAGGGAGCAAGAGAACCAGGTTTTCCCATTCCTGGTTCAGTATGCTATAGTGTACACTAGAATATACAATTTCCCACTTGCTCTTGCCCAAAAGGTGAAAAAAAAAAAGTGATGATTTTCCCTAACTAATGGCCTCCCCTGAATTTGAACAAGTTTTCATATTTATTTTTTTTCAAGATATCTAAAAATTAGCGGTGCACCAATAAAGATTTTCTTGGCTGATACCAATGGCCAATTATTAACCAGCCATATTGGCTGATATCGATCTGATAGCCGATTGATAGGAATATAGCCCTGGAGCCTAGAAAGCAGCATCTGGCTAGTAAGTCTATGCGGGAGAAGGGAGTGGGGCAGGGGCAGGGGCAGGTGCTGTCCAGCTGCAGCAGGGCACAGGACAAAGCCAGAGGGTGATGGGGAGGTGAGGAAAGTGGGCAGCTCACCACTACTGTGTGCACCCCAGGGGAGGCATGGGGGGCATGTGCCTACCCACTCCAGATTTGTGCACAGGGTGAAGGTGGGTTGCCGGCTCAGGGCTCAGGGCCAGGGGCTGCACCAGTTTCTTTCCAGAGGAGGGGCTGGGCTGTGGCTGCGCTTGGGGCAGGTGGCAGCAGGCAGGCGGCAGCAGTGCTGAGAGGGGTGGCTATGGTGGGGGGGGCGCTATGGCCACCCCAAAATTCCCCACAACCACCCCTCCCAGCATTGCTACCGCCCACCTGCCACCACCTGCCCCAAGGAGAACCCTGACCCAGCCCCCCCACCCCGTCAGGAAGAGGCTGGTGAACTCCTGGCCCTGATCTCGCAGCATGCAGCCCACCCTCCCCTTGCACAAAAATCCAGGGGGACACATGCCCCCCCATGCCTCCCCCAGCAATGCACACAGCAGCAGGGAGCCACCCCCCTCCCAACCCCTCTGCACCTCCCAGACAAGCTGCCCACAAGGCCTGCGTGAAGTGCCCAGTATCTGCTTCAGATTCGGCTGATTCAGGGGGGCAGTGATTCAAATCACTGTCCCAATTTGAGGCTCTTTGGAAAAAAAAGCCTCGATTCAGTGGAAGCTGTTGGGCAGCGGGGGGGGGGGGCAATTCCCATTGCCCCCCACTGCCTCATGCTGTGTTGGGGGCTCTGCACGAGCACCCCAAGCCCTCCCCACGCTCCCCCTCCCCAGCTCTGGCCCACTAAAAAAAACCCTGCCCTGCTCCTGCTGGCAGGGGGGCAATCCCCACTGCCCCCCTTTGCCCCATGCCATGTGGGAGGCTCTGCACGAGCTCCTCTGAAGCCACAAGGCTGCACCAGGAGCGGGGAGTCCTGGGGCTTTTCTTTGTTTTTTTTTTTTCTTTCTTAAAGGGCTGGAGCTGACCTGCTTCAGGCACCTGTGGGGGGTCTGGGGGAGCAAGGGGATCACCCCCCCCGCCCAGCAACATGTAGTGAGCACCAGGGCTTTTCTTTAAAGTACCAAGTTGGGGCAGGTGAGGGCAGCCATGAGGGGGCTGGGGGAGTGGGTGGGAGTCAAGGGGGCTGGCAGGGGTCCCCCTATGGTCCCCCCCAGTACTTACCTATTCAGAGTCAGCTGCAGCTCCCTGCTGTAGCCACTGGGGACTGCTTGAATCAAAGCTCTCTGAATCTTTTCCGAAATTTTGGAGAGCTTTGAATCGATTCAGACCTTTAAATTAATCCTGATTCGATTCAGATTCAGAGATTTGGCCACCGTATCAGGGTGAACCTCTTCCGAATCGAATCACCACCCAAAGCTTCACACAGCCCTACTGCCCACAGCTCCATCCAATGCCCTGACAGGGCAGCACCTGCCCCTGCCCCACTCCCTCCCTCACTGTGGGTGCCTTGATCTGCACCCCCCATCCCTTCCCTCCCCCACCACGGACTTACTGGCTAGACGCTGCTCTCCAAGCTGCTGAGCTGCATTCATGACCATGTGCATGCTACAGCTGTGCACGTGCACACAGCATTTATCGGTGACATTATCGGCTGCACTGGCCAAAAAAAGCCGATTGCCGATAATGTTAATTTTCCATTTATCGGTGCTGATCCAATATGTGACCAATATATTGATGCACCTCTACTAAAAATGCCATATATAGAATTGAAAGGTTCCAACACCAATTAACAATTCCACGAGATCTACTTCCACGTCAAAGTCCAAGTGCCCACGTACAGAGGAACTGTTACTGCACTGAGAAACTGAGTTATAATGCAATAGCTTTCTGACCTTGTTACATTCTAGTTTGATTATGCCTGAATAGACTGGACTAAATAGCTTTTAAAGTTCTGAAATCATGCTCAACAGATATAATACTAATCTCTAAGGTGGATAATGAACTTTTGGGATCAATTTACACAAGCATGACCAAGCACCATTTTCTAAAACAATAGTTCCTTTAGTGATACTATAATACAATACCCTAACAATTTATAAATAGCTGTACAGACCGGCCTTTAAGTTTAGTCATTATACTCTAATAATGTTAATTTGTTGCGGGAACATAGCCTCAAGCTAGCCACATGTCTTCTTATGCTACACAAGAACAGTAACACATGACAAAGTACAGGGCCAGGCCCCTTTTTCAATTAAACCTGGCTGAAGAAGGCAAGTTTCTTTATTTTTTTAAACTAGCCCAGGGCTGTCTGATTTTTAAGCAGCCAGGAGCTGAAAGCCCTGCAGGCTGAATGAGTGGGGACTGCATGCCTGTGGGCCACATCAGGGACAGTCATGGGTTAAAAGGGCTGCAAACTGTGGGCTCTGCATGCCCATGGGGGCACCTCCCTTCCCCACTGCTGCACTGTGTGCTGATGCCCCACACCCAGGGCATCGAAAGCAGAAGCCAGAGGAGGGAGGGGGAGGCTGGTGTTCCCAACTGCTCTTGCAGCCACAGTGATGGGGGTAGCAGCAGCTAGGTAGGAGCCCAGGGACTGCAACTTAACCACTTGCAGGCTGCACGCAGTCCACAAGCTGCCAAATGAACATCACTGAACTAGAATATTCTACAAGATAAAGCTGTTAGTGACAAGATACCACACACACAGCACAGCACAACACACCTAGTTGTATCTTAGTTTATACAGTATTTTCAGATTTGCCTCCAGCTAGCTACATGCCTTGTTTTGCTAGACTAGAACAATAAAACATGACAAAATACAAGTCCACCCCCCCAACTTTTCAATTTAGATCTAGTTGAACAATACAGGTACCTTTCATTTCTTCCTTATAGCAACCTATTCTGCAATGAAGTGAAACTGCTAGTAGCAAGATACCAACACACAAAAGGTACCCAGTTACAAATCTAGCTTATTATATTTTTCCAATTATTATTTCAGAAACCGTAGTAGTGTAGTATACTTAGCACAGTCAGTGATCTCTGCAGCTCTCAGCCAAGATGAGGACCTCTGCACACCACAGCATGGCTGCAATATCATCTTCTGCCAAAAAAGACCCTCCAGTTTTGGAACACACACAGATGCCCTTCCAGGACCAACAGAGATCAGAAACAATAAACAAGCCCTTGTTCACTCACTCATGTGGAACAGTGAACAAAGAATTCCCTAAATGACAAATACGGTAGCAGTAGGATACACTGGTTTCAGTGGGAACTGCACTCCCTGACAGTTTGCAAAAGCAAACTGTAGGAGGGGATGGGTAGGCCTCAAAATGAAGACAGATGTTTTAAATAGTCAAAGCACCACAAACTCTGAAACCACTCAAAATATAGTAAAATAAGCAAGGGACCACTGCTACGGTTGACAGACAGTTAGTTTGACTAACTCAAAGATTCCTTGTTATCTTCTATCCTGTTGGTAACCTGTTCTCTTAGACCAGTGGTTGGCAACATTTTATTGGGTGGTAATAATCTGGAATTACCCAGTTTGGGTCTGAGGGCAGCAGACATTAGGAACCGGCCACTGCCGCTACCCCAGCCTTGGCACAGGGAAAGCCTCCTGCTGCCCAGCAGTGGTGCAGCCTTTCACTGCTCAGCTACAGCATGGACAAAGCCCCCCGCTGCCCACCCACAGCAAAGTAATCCACTAACGAGCCTCCTCACTCCATGAGCTGGATCAAATGGCTCCACAGGCTGGATTTGGCCCATGGGCTGCAAGTTTCTGATCCTTGTCTTCATTCTGATAGAAGGACAAAAGGAGGAAGTTCAGTAACTTGTGAAACACTGAAACATTCCCAAATACCACTGACTGGAAGCCAATGCCCAACTGTCACAGGCTAGAGGAGTCCATACCTACAGTACCCTAGCACTCTAGGTAAAGCAATCAGTTTTTAGGTACTGAAGTCTTGTGGCTTTGACACTAGGATGTGGGAGTGACCACCCAGTCCAGCATGCCTCACAGCAGGTCAGGGGGAGAAGGAAAGGGAGTGCTTCTGCCCATGCTTTGGAGATCTCAGGGGGGTGGGTAACTTGTGCTCGGGGGACACTTTCACTTTTTTGCTTTCCCTTCTCTCTCAATTACCAGTTTAATGAAATTCAGTAGCTTGCACTTTTAACTGAACTCTGTTTGCTTGACTTGGGGTGTCAGGGAATGCAGACACAGCCAACAGTTAGAAACGTAGCTTTTACTGAACAAGGAGTGCAAGGGAGCTCACAGCTAAAAAAAAGTGTCAACAAGAAGTGGGGCAGGGGGACGGGAGGAAAGGCTGCATACCAGAACAACATAGTTAGCTGTGTTAGTCAGAAGTCAAGTAGAAGGCAGGGCAGTTGCACCTTATAGACTAACCAAAGTAAACAAACAAACAAACAAACATTAACTATATATGTGTCCATACCCTGAAAAGGAACTTTGAATGAGATCCAGCATTGTTAGCAGCTGCAAAACATTTCCTTAGAACGACAGAGAGGATGGACTTATGCCAGCAACCTGATCTGGCCTGTTAGCTGAATGTTCAGACCCTAATATTATAGTAACAGCACAGCAAGCTCCTACCACATAATTTAAAACTTACCATGACTATAAGATAGTGAAGTTAGTTAAAATCTAGTTCTGGGGCTTCTGAACAGAAATTTCCAGTCTGCAGAGATCTGATGAAGACAGATACCCAGCATAAATTAGCCTTAGGTCATATTTCACTTTTAATGCAAGGGTTCTTCACCAACCAATAGACCCTTTAAAATCTGTGCTATACCAGTAAAATAAAACTTGTTAGAAACATACCTCTTTATGTTTTATTCATACATATAATTAGTCTGTTGTAAGCCCTGCATCTCTCTATCACACAACAGGAAAAATCTCTTAACATGAGTTTTTAAATAAACTTGTCTGATACAAAATCATCTAGCAAAAAGGTATTAGAAAGGAGATCAAATTTTGACTTGGTAAGTTCACTTCCAGGCAAACATTTGATATTGGCATTACCTCGACTCCAAGACATGCATCCGTTTGCAAAAAGGCAATTCCCCTCTCCACCTCACAGAGTTGTCTATTATGCATATCAAAATACTGATACACACGTATTTGCTATTAGGGCTGAAGATGGACCCTTTTAGTTGCACTCACTCTGGCAACTAGGTCAACGTGTGCAGTCCCTGCATTGAGCCTGCTCTTACTGAATTCAAGTTCTGCATTCTCTGGAGTACACATCCTAGAATATGAAGTACCAAAACACCCCCCAAAACAACAACAAATTAAGTGAAGTTTGAGGGACAAGAAAGCTGCCAGAAATCATTAACTTAATCAAGATGAGTAAAAAGGTGAAGAAGCTCAGTTCACCTCCCTAGAGCTGCTGCTACCCTTGTTCTCCAACCCACAAAAAACACTTCACCGGGATCAGTAAACAGTTACACTTTCAACCATAACCAAGAGCTCTAACAATAGTATTTCTACCAGTCAAGATTATGGATTTCCGTAATTACTCACTGATGAAGAACCATGTGGTTGTTTTCATCTTTTTTTCTTCACTGCACAAGTTAATTATATTTTCATACTGAAACCAGCCTGAGGCATCCTTTTAGCAGAATTTGTCAGCAATACTAAGTTACATATTTAACAGTATGGGAATTTGAGCATTTAATAATGACCATCCTGAAAACATTAGAACATATTTAATTCAAACTAAAAGCCAAGTCATCTAATCCCTATTTCAGTCTTCCTGAACACTGAGAAGTGTGATTTCATGCAAACAGACATCTTGTTAAAATATACCCAGCCTGCACAAAATATTTCAATATGCAATATTACAAGATATGAAGGCCAATTTATTTCTGATGTCCTCAACCAAAATTTCTTACACTGTAAGCTCTCTCTCTCATAGTAGTCTTAATTTTATAAACATCTTTACAAAAGTAGGCCTCCCATATTCTTTCCCTTATTAATGCCCTGGTGCTTTAAGCAAGCAACTAGAACAACCAAATTAACAAAACTTGGCTGATTAAATGAGGTGGTAAACTCAATGTCTTAAGAAAAGAGCCCTGAAAAAAGGCACCTGAAAATTCTCTTGAAGATTTAAGGTATACAGTGAAGTAAGGTAAACAGTGATATATTACAGATTATTTGAAAAGGACTTAACTTTTTAGGTATTTAAAGTTGCTGTAAAGAGGTTCTGTGTAGTGGATATGAAGGAAGACACTGAAGATTTCTGTTGAAGTTCCTTGTCCCATTGGTTTAAAGGTCTCAGGCACTCAGGAGCGATGCAGGCTGTTTGTGTGGGACATTGTAATGGTAAACAGTCTTTTTAATCATTACCAGCCTGCAGCATAATCACTGGGGAGCATGTACATTATACAGGCATAGGCAACCTATCTGACAAGTTATTGCTGTCCTTGAGGACACCTGCTTGATCCCCAGCAATAGAAGTTGCTGACTTGCTATGAACTGTCAGAGGAGAAAACAGGCAGAGCAAAGGTTTTGGGGTTGGGTTTTTTTTGGTAGGGATGGGGGTGGAGCTGGGACGGCAGGAGAGGGGATAGGACAGATTGCACTCAACTGATCTCCAAGTTCTTGCTGGGACTGCAAAATTACTTCCCTTGTTGAACAGTCTAGTGCATAAGCAGAAAGTCTTCCCTACCTGTCCTAGAGCATGACTATTTTGCAGAACTTTGTGCTACTGCATTTCCAGAAAGCATTTGAGATCAAAAATTGGACAGAAGCAGTTTTGTCAACGCACTTTGCTGTCCAAGTTGGTTCTTACTCCAGCTTTTAAACTGTACCTGCTGCACAACCTTGGATGCCTAATGTCACCAGATTCCCCTCTCCAACACTTTGCCTTGTCTTTTTAGATCACGGGCTTTCTGGAGGAAGGAATGTCTAAATATACATATAATGGCAAGCACAGTATGGCCCCAGTCTTACTTGCTATGATAATACTATTTATAAAAATTCCTAAGCCCAGTGGAGGAACTGCCACGTTTTAAAAAAGTACCAGTAATGTCCTTGGCATCCCTGCCATGCTGTTGTTCCTGTCACTGATGGATTACTGCACAAGCTTCAGTCTGATGCCCTGGTGCTTTAAGCAAGAACTAGAGCCTAACTAAAGAGATTTTAATATAATCATTTATAATCTAGGATGCCCCTCTCTGACATCCTTTGTTCACAGTATAAACACCTGCACAGCACCCCTTGTGACTTTCAAATACACTGGGAAACAGTGTCCTGTAATTACACACAAGATTATAATTGACTTAAAGAAAAGCCACATTCCATATTCTCGAGAGACCGACCCTGCTGCGTCATAATTCATTTCTACAATTCTTGTTCAGATCACAAGGCAAAGCCACCATACTGTCACTTCAAAACGCTCAATTTGAGAGCACCACCTCTATTTCAAGTAAGCTGCAGAATTATATAGTATTGGCTTTACGTAATAGTCTCATAACAAGGTTAGCCTGCTAGACTTATTCCCAACAAGATTCTCACAGATAAGGGCTAGAAACGTCCTGTCAATCACAAGCTTTGCTCCACCTTAATGTCCCTGCTTGCTCCCTTCAGACATTAGGAAACCACAGATTTGCTGACATCAGCTGGGAATTAAAACCTTCCGCTGCTGTTAGGTGATTGGCCCAGGCACAAAAACGACTAATTCACAACAAACTATGTCACTACCATATTGCAGCAGCACAGAACGCAAAGCCAGAAAACTACCTACAAAAGCCTGGCCTTGTCTAATGCCTAACAGCCTGAAGAAAAGCAATTTGAGACTCCAAGTTGCAGAGAACTGAAGCAGGAGCTTTCCTATGATAGTTATGAGTGACCTTGTCCAATAATACAATTCCACCCTCCACCCCTGTTCTTGTCCTTGAATCACGTATTTCCCCCCTCCCTTTCATTCTCTTTATGTATATAAAAGATTAGTAATTTGATGACTGAAAATATCGGTAGGATGGAGACGTAATTATCAAAGCAAGGAACATTTCCTTAAAACTAGCAATCTTGTTAGGGGGTTTAATCTGGCAGTAGAGATTCCTTATGCCTGAAGAAGGGTGACTGTGCCCAAAAGCTCGCAAAAAACTTTTTACCCACTACCCAAAGGACTTGCACTGCAATCTGTTAAGAAAATTCAATGCACAAAACATTTTTTGTTTGCTTGTTTTGCATATGGTCCCAAATTGGGGCCCAATTTACTGCTGATGCAAAAAAAAAAAGCAAGATTGATATGAGGAACTGGATATGATGGTACATCTCTAGGACACAACACCAATCTGCATGGGGATTGAACTAACAGCCCCAAGTTCCCTCTTGTAAACTCCTGAAAAAGACTTTGGAATAAAAAGACTCATCTTCCCTTCCTTCCCCTCCTGTAAGAAAACCCATCCCACATCTTAACCATGGGTTCAGAGCAAAAGATAAGGCTTTGGAAGTGTAAATTCTGTGAAAGCTGGCACAGGGCAGAAACAACCCATGCAACTCATAGCTCACTGCCGAGCTTAGGTATTTTGTTGTAAGGGGGTTGCTAGTCCCTGTACATGTAACAGAATTGACTGAGGCTGCCAGCTCATGATTTTATCACGAGTCTAATGACATGTGTGGGTTTATTCTTAAACCTCTAGCTCCTGAAGTCAAATGAATATGGAGAGAATCACAGCTTTCATTTAAGCAAGGCTCCTATCCTTCAGAGAGAAAAGCTTGAAAATGAGACTTAAGTATCTCTTAGAGGCCCAGAAGTTTGCTTTAAAAAGAACCCCAAAATTATTACGTTCAATCTCATGATTTTTAAACTAGATTTAAATGCTTGCTGTTGGCAACACTGTTAATGATTACTCAGAGGCCTAACCAAAATGAATGAGTTGGTGGAACTGTTCCACATCTTACTTGGCAGGTGCATGCATGAAATCACTGTCCCAAGAAGCAGGCTCAGCATTCTGCAAGTGCAGGGGAAAGGAGGAACATTTTGTGTCGCAGCAGCAAAGCGACTAGCTGTTTAAGGAACATCACTGTTAAGCCCTCACTTCCCAGACTGGTTACAAATACTGTTGTTAGTGCCTGTAAATTACCTGAAGAGCAAACTTTAAGATCCTTATTCTTACCAAGATGCACAGAAAGCAATGGATGGGTGAGAGAACAGATCAGACAAATATCAAATTAGCCATTATTCAGACAATGTGACAACTCTAGCAAAAATGCCCATCATCTTGGCAAAAGGAGCAAGACAGAGCTCAAATCCTACTTCATGCAACTGTATGGCCCCCATTTTTAAATCTCAGTTTTAATACAATTCACTACTGGCCAGATCAATAAAATGCAGACAGCAGGCTTACCCCTACTTTTAGTGTTTGAAGATGGTATGGTTGAAGTAGCAGCAAGAGACCATAGATACACTGTTCACTTACTTTCCACACATTTTCTCATCATGGAAGGCACTAGCTCAAGTACATTAATTTAAAGAGGATCGCTATGTTTTTGTTTCACTTTGGCCCAGTTTCAAACCCTGTAAGCATTCACTCTGAGTGCCCTCAGCATCTAATAACATAATTTGTCCTGAGATCAAGCTTAAAAAATAAATAAATCACATAAATCCTTCTGTGTGGGATTAAAGCTCTAAGAAAATACCAGTATCTAATATAGAAGCTGCACAACAGGCTGTATCATTCCCCAAGGGTCTTTGGGAAAGGCCTTTCAGTGCTAACAAGGCACTTGTTCATGCTGTTTATGAAATGCATTTTGCTACAATGGTTTTATATTTATACTGGGCTGGGGGGGGGGGGG
>NW_017728993.1:61074019-61083093 GCF_001723915.1 Gavialis gangeticus
GGGGGGGGGGGGGGGGGGGTCACTTTGGAAGTGCCCTCACTTACTCTGAAATCAGGCCTGATGGACTGGGAGTGCTTTTTTCAATACGCACAACGTTTACATTGCCTTACAGTGCAACAAAACAAATTGCAACCTTCCATCTCCCTAAAACAAAAAGGCATATGTACATCCAGACACCAGAAAACAGAAATAGGGCAGGACAAGCCTGAGTACTATAGGACATCCCTTCTTTTTGTTTCTATCCAAATAAAAGCTGACTTGTTCCCATAAGCTGCAAAGAGGCATGACAGATCTTTCTGACAGCAGCTATCCTTGAGCATTTCTTTTATTAGAATTCTCCAGCTTCTCCCCTCCCTGCTAGTCTCCATAAAAAAATATGCAAGAACATCAGCTAACTTTAGGGACCACATGAAAACATCTTGAGACAGATCAGATGCTGTTACAGACTACTATCTGGAGCTCCCAAGCATTATTGAACATGTTCCTTCTAATTCACCTATTACACTGGTGGGCTAGTTGCATTAAGAAAAAAGGCCTCAGAAAAGGTTGGAAAGTCTTAATATTTCCCTTTTAACTACTGTCCTCCGATTATCTACAACCATATGAGGGGCAGAGGCATGGGATTTTTGTAAGCTTTCCCTGTTCGCTTTTTATGAGTTTTGCTTTGTTTTAAAAGAAACATGCATCTATTTGAAAAATGTAAATATAAAAAGTTTTTTATCCTTTGACAGTATAATTCAGAAGTAGCTCCTGGACACTTTAATCTAAAGTGGGTAAGAGTGCCCAAAATAATGCCACTTTACCTTAGCAAGCTAGCAATGTTTCTGCTAAAGTGGTTAAAGAGAAAATAAGTGTGAATGACCTCTCAGTAACCTATACCTATTAACAGATGGCTTCAAAGTAGACAACATTTAATTCAGTCATTTCAGTACATGCCTTTTTCAAACAATGCTTCCTGATTTTATAAGAACCAGTACGTGTCTGAAAATATCAAACAGCAGAAAACCTCAAGACTTCTCAGCTGGTCACCTTCTGACAACAGATTTTTAAAACTAAGGTTGCCAGGAAAAAAGAAAAAAAGAAAAATCAAAACTATTAGGAAAGTAATATGCATTTAAAAACAAAAAACAACAACGGCCAACAACTCTCTTGCTTTCTCTGAACAACTTGTTGGACTTTGTAAACCTAAAGCTTTGATTTCTCTCCCCCCTATACAGCAGGAAGCTAGTTTGGCAATTTTTTTCACTGACCACTTCATACAGCATGAAAGGGCTTTTAGGAAGGAAGGTTTAAAAAAAAAAATAATAGGAGGAGCTATTTTAAACATCCAGACTGGTTATGTTAACACACAGTTCTTTACTTCTCTTCTCTCACATGGTGTCTCAGCTGGATACAACTGTCCTTGACTTCTGCATTCTGAGCAGAAAGATAACCCACAGTACCCTCCTCTCTCTTGTGCATTCATCTTGTCAAATAAAACAAATGTAAACAGCTTCGGGAAGTGTGGCTGTGTACAATACTGATGCAGCAATGAAAAAAGTGTGTATACAGTAGGCATCAAGGGAAAACTGAAAAACAAACCTTTCCTTCTTAACTGCATGTGTAATTTAAACGTCCAGCACAATACCCAGTCCGGTCAAACCGCAGTGGAATACAGCCCCGATAAAATCCTGTACTTGCATGGTTAAACAGAAGGACACTTACCTGCAAACTGCATTTTGTGACACTCTGACTGCCTCTACCATGATTCTGCCAGCATGAGACCCAGAAAGTCAGCACACGCTCTGTACTGTATACGTCTCCCTTGCTTGCTTTCTATTTTCTCCAACTCAGACGGGTTGGAATGCAGGAGAGCCAGAGCCAAAGCCAGTCAAACCCAAGCCTGTCTATTCAGTTGCTTGGCTTCAGTTAAACAAAAGCCGCCCTTTGCTTGCTTGCATTCTCTTTCAGTGAATGGGACGCGTGCAGTCTTCCCTGTGAATGCTACATAATCTACCAGAGACTAGTAGACACTTCATTTTCCTGTCCCAAAGGGAGAAGTGGTGGTGGAAGTGGTGGTAACACAGTGAGTGCACAGCAGTGGGGGTGAGAGGTTGGGGAGACTCCTCTATTAAAAAAAAACTCATACTAAAACTAAGACAGTTGCTGACTGGAAGGCACCATCTCAAAATCCCAAATCAATTATACAAAAACTAAGAAAGGAGCGCTAAATTTGGGGGCTGCTATCATTATATAAACTGCCTAAACTATGAAAAAATGTTAAGAAAGTACAAGCCCAGATCAGCCAGGTGAGCAAAAAAAAGCCTTACTTCTCTCCTGCCTCTGTAAAGTGTCCAAAATAAGATTTAATTTTATATTAATTTTAAGATGCTGCTTCACTTAAACTGCTTCTACAGCTCCAGGATGCATATATTTTTTTTTTTAAAAGCCCTGAAGATGTATTCAAGGAAAAAATGTACATTTTATCTCTTTGGATCCTGAGTTGCAATTACTTTTTATTCCTACTGTGATTTCTAGCTTTTGAAAGTGGAACAGATATTTGCCTGCTGTCTTTTTTGTTTAGCTTAAAACTGTGGAGAGGTCAATTTCTAGGTATAGCATTATCCTGGAAAAAAGGATGAAAACTGCTCTTTAACATGCAGAAAAAGCAAATGGGGAAAACCCCATATATTTTAATCCCTGCTGCTGCTGCAATTCCTTTAATGCGTTATGTTGCCACCACTGAGGATAGCATGTCAAGTTTGATCAGTTTAAAAATCCACGGTTTGATTCCCAGCAGATCCCATCTGCCAGTTGGGGCACCAGAGCAGAAGAGAATAGACAGGAGAGGAACGCAAAACTGCTTTGCCTGTTGCTGTAGTTCAGTGAACAGCTGATAGCAAACAGACCACATGCTCCTTCCCACCTTCTGTAGTCTTTCCTTTTTAAAAAAAAAAAGTTTAAACATTTCTATTTTCTTGCTGCTTTATTCATTTGCTAGTAACATGATCTCTTCCCTGTTCAGCTCTTCTCTCCTGCCTGCACACACCTCTTCCTTTTTTCCCTTCTTACTGTTACTTGTTTCAGATCAGCTTCTGTTCTTTCTCCTCTTATGCAACAACCCCCACGCCCTCAATTTTTTCCCAGTAGGAATGAGAGCTTTGATGACCCCACCCCCTGCTAAGGCTCACATGGGAAATCTGTAAGGAAGCCACAGGATAGTTCTTGCGAGAGAAGCTTGCTGAATGGTGAGTTCAAACAAAGCTGTCTGCACAAATAAATATGGATAGAAAGTGATTACCACCGGCACCTTTTATCCTTAACTGAAGTGAAAATTAAAGCCAATCACTATACTAAAAGAAGGGACAGGGTGCATATTAGTGCTAGTGCTGATCTGTGGGTTAAAAAATTGTCAGTAATAATAGTTCAAAGAGTAAACAGCTCCCTAAACAGAGATCAGTTTGACCTGGCCCCCAGAAATGTGTAACTACTGGAATAGGAGAACTAAGACCATGCGATCACCCTACAGGGAGGCTTAAAGCAACAGCAATTGATTAGCAGTTCTCTCTCTCAAGGAAAGAATAATTCAATAATTATATGGAATATGTGATCCCAAAGCACTTTACAAACTGTATCTTCTGCATCACAGAGAAGCAGCTATGTTTGGGGTCAAGGACAAGGGCATCTTTTGTGCACAACACCGTACACAACAGTTACCAAGGAAAAAATTAAGTCTTTGGGCACTGGGGAGAGCCTATATACTGCTATGCAAAGGTCATCACATTTATGTAGAGAGAAGACTAGATTTTAAAATTTCACCCAGGTTACATTCCCATTTCTTATTTAACTTCTTTCAAGAATCCAGGCTCAGGCAACTAAAACTCAGTTCCAGCTCAGAAAATAGGGCCCCCAAGGTCATGATTTGGCTATTCTTTCAATGGAGGTAGTTTCCAGTAACCTGATAGGTTTGATCTGAGATAAATCTGCCCGTTTGTCATCCTCAAACTTGCCATACTGCCACAAAGAAATCCAGATTCTTGAAATGCCAATGGAGGCTGTCTTATTTCCTTGAAGTGGAATCAGATCTCCAAGTACTTAGTAAAGACCATGGATTGGAAGGAAGAGAGGGAAAAAAATAAATCAAACTGTACAGCTGCTTGGAAATTTTCCAAAATATCTATCCAATTCTATTGAGACAATAGCAAGAATAAAATTGACTTCAATTGGACTTTATCATAAAAAGAGAATGAATCTTCTTTCAAAGATGAGCAAAAATAGAGTATATCAACTGAAGATACTACTTTAAAAACTTCTGTAGTGAAACTTCTAAACTCTGCTTCATATATTTTTTCCTATTGTAAAGTTACTTAACACAGCAGCAGCCATCAGCTCTGAACTGGCTTCTTTGGTTTATAACAGGCAGAGGTAGAAAGTATTCTTAAGTGATGGGTGATGTGGAAAGCAGGACCAAAAAGAGGGAGATACTCTCATATGTGGATTGCAATGTCCTCTATAAAGTTTATCAAAGAAAACAACTGTAATGTAGGTCAACTTGGATATGGCATGTGTTGCCTTTTTGCTGAAATCACTATTGCCTCTCAACTCACAGTCAACATACAAATGAGACTTTAAAAATGTGGAAAAAAAACATAATTCCTATAATTAGAACTAGCTTTCCATGTCACCACAGTTTGAACTGCACCCCAGTTTCCTGTAAAGATGCACCTTATTCAGGTCTGTTTACACATTCGCAACAGAGCAGGAAGGGACATCCACACAAAGAAATTTAAGTGCTAAAAAGTCTGTCAGCTGCTCAGAGCTTCAGTTTTCCATTACTGTTATTGATAACACCAGCTGCACTGCTAGTGACCACTTTATCACAAGTGCTGGTTGCACTCTAGGACAGGGCTCAAAAATCCACTTACCCCTCAATAGTGGCTAGCTGCCCCAGCTATTGATTTCCAGAAAATACATGCTTTTATTATATCAATTAAAGATTCTGCACCTTATGGCTGGGAAAGCAATCATCTAAATTTGAAAAATACAGGGTTGCCTTAAGTTTGCAAACAAATGGCTTCAGTACTACTGCTGCTACTCAAGGCTTTTTTCAAATCAGTGACAGTGACTAATACTTGCTCAGATCCACTGCTTCCATTCAGAGACCTATAGGAAGCAATTAAGTTGTCAAGAATTGTATCAATTTCACATTACTGAGGCTGTTCCCTAAGCAGTAAAGAAAAGGAATTGGAGCAGGGTGGATAAAAATAGGTCACTTTTATTTGGTTTTTAAATTTTTTTAATGTTACTCACTGTTTTCTATTATAATAGAAATGAAAAATTAAGAATGACTACATGTATATTAATCTATAAAATGGCTTAAAATGTGCACACAGTAAACCTTCCTAGTTTACAAAAAGATTTTCATCTGATTATCAGCATGTCTTGTTACCAGCCAACAAAAATCAACATATTTTTACAACTGAAACGAGATTAAAATTGATTGTTAAAATAATCTGACTTCAATCAATTCATCCTGCACTAGAATGGAATGCAAAGGGGTGCAATAACTAGTACACGGAGGGAAACATCAACAGAGACCACATCTCCTTGCAACAGCCAGAAGGTACAGGGAGATAAGAGTGGTAAACACCCTCCCTGCTTATAACCCTGAGAAGACCCTGACTATGGAGTAAGATCCTAATCCCTTCCAGCAGTTAGAGGGTTTGGGACTTCAAAATGTAACAGATGTCCTGAGTCAAAGTAATTTGAAAAATGAAACCCCAAATAGGGTTCAACACCCTAAAAGCAAGTCTAGCTTCATCAGAGCCCCTCCTGTACTGCTCCAGATGGTAGCAGGAAGGTTAGGTTTCTCATCCAAGTGTTAATTCAAACTCTGTTGTAATGCTTTCTGTCTAGGTATCTGGTGTGCTGTTAACAGTGTACCATGTGGTCTGCTAAGTGTACTGTGGACAACAACATCATAATATATAGCATTTTGCTATTTATACACCTCATAAAGTGCCTAATCTTGTACCGATATACACTTCTGATATGGCTTTATTGTTCATATTTATTCTATAATCCCATGGTGCCTCCCAAAGCATGAGAGAGAAAAAATCATGACACAATGAAGTGTTTTGAGTGTGGACCCTTATTTCTTCCTACAGCATTCCTGACAAAGCATGGCCTGGAAAAACAACAACACTGGCTCTGTCTTGAATTGTTCAAACTTAGCATTCACCCACTTACTCAGAAATGTCACATGAAGTCTTGGCTCACTTAGAGCTTTCTTGTATATGTCACTCATACTAGGAACAGAGATGTGCTCCAGTACTGGAATATATCTTCAAAACCTATCAAAGATGTATGTTAAACCTTCCTTGCTGTCGCTGCTCACACAACAGGATGCCAGCTAGCAAAGGTGAGGCTTAGGTAGCTACAAAGTGATCACTTTAGCTTGCAGAAATCCTGCTAGGCAATCAAAACTTCCTCTAGGACTAAGCGATAGGAATTTTCAGTGATCTGTATGGTCTGAACCTCATCTATAGCCCACACAGATATGGGAGATCCCAGTCATGAAAGTGACTGTTCTTCAAGTGTAAACATTTTTGGTACCATCTAAGATGGAAACAAAATTAATGCTTCCAGCCCTTATTGGGTAATATGCAGAGGTGAAGTAGTCTCAAATATGCAGCAATAATTATCAGCCTACAGCCAGAAGCACTTTATTGGACACCGAGTTGAATCTTAATGGATTCTAATCACCACTAGAACATACAGTCCTGCTCATCTCCAAGGCTTCTTTTGGGAGTCAGGGATTTACGTGCGACACAGAGGTGTCTGTTAGGAAAGTGTTTATGATGAGCTCCAATGGAGTTCAATAACTGACTTTCCCTCTGTGGCTTTATTATTTTTCTTTTAAACAAATCATCTCTCTGCTGTGTTGCTGGAACATTTTAGTCTGCTTTGCTGATATAATCAGAGCAAGCATAGTTCCCTCCTCTCCCCTTGTGGTATAACAGAGCTCAGTTATGGTAAAGGTAAGAAGTTATCAAAATACGCCGCACACATTGGAATAAGCTTAATTTAATACCTATGGCATTTAGTAATTAAGGACTTTTCCTTTCTATCCAGCCATAAAGAGAAGTTGACCCATAGGAGGCTTGTCTCTGTCCAGTGATATGTAAACAGCAGAAAATACCATAGGAATCACTGAATACTGCTTCATTTATTTATTTATTTATTCGTACCTCCCAGAGGTGTTGTGAAGATTAATTAGTCTGTGTTTGTACAGCACTTTGAAGATGTAAAGTGCAATGTAAGTAAGCATTATTATTATTTGATAGCGAACACATCTCCTGTGGTCCTGAATGGAAAATCCAACCTGTTAACTTATGTGGATTTATCTCCCTGTTGTATCTTGCTCAACAAATTCTGCCACCTTTTCCAACTCACTTAGATCAAACTCATTTCTAATGCAGAAAAGCCAGAGAGACTTCAGCACCTCTTTCTCTACATGTGACTTTTACCTCTCAGCCTTGTGGGAGGCAGAAACATAGATATCTTAGATGCTTAATCTTAAACTCACCCAAGTTTGCAAATGAAATGCAAGAAGCCAGGTTTAAAGTCCAGGAGTCAGATGACCATCTTTTCCTTTTAATGGTTTAGAGTTGCTTATTTATCCATGGTATGGTACAATAGCATAAAACTGAATGCAGCTATCTAACATTAGCAGAAATACACAATCTAGTGAGAGGCAAGGAATTTTGTGAGTGCTATCTTTTATTGGCCCAACTGCATGGCTGGGATAGACTTAGACAAGCTTTCAAACAGAATGCAATACCCATCCGTCCCAACCATGCAGTTGAACCAATAGAAGATAACACCTACAAAAATCCTTGTTGCTCACATATTTCCTGAACCAACACAGTCACAGCATCACTCCAACACTTTCAGATAACTTACCAAGTATAACACATAGTAAATTGATATGGGATCCTTAGAACATATTTTGGTCACTTGGACAAGATTGTTGTTGCTAGGACCCCAATAAGTCACTAAATCTAATGACAAAATGATTCAGTTGGTAATCCTAGTAAAAACATGGTGGCATGGACTTCAGCATAGGTTAGCTATCCAAGTAGGTAGCTAGAGTCCCAGAGGGGCATGTATGGCCATGTTGAACCTCCTGATGCAGCAGCTTCACTGCTGTTATAGCTGAGCCAGCTACGTTAGAGCCAGCTCAGTGTACTGCAATCACGTCTCAGTTGTAGTGTAAATGTACCCTAAGTTAAGTTAAACAGGTGCAAAGCCCTGATATAAATGCAGTTAAGCCAGTTTAACCCATACCTGCATTATAGGTTATTAACATGAGGAAATGTCAGTAAGAGTTAAGAATATCTAGAGAGCTGAACTAATTTAACCAGAATACAAATTAAAACACATTTAACTCTTCCATGACAAGGCCCAAGATAAGGGAGAGGTCACTCTTGGGAGAAGGATATGTGCCATCACCTATTAAACTACTCACTGTTAAAACTTCAAAAGTGTGCAAAGTCAGGCAATGTAAGCAGGCTTCTGCTACAAGAACAAACAACATAAATACAGCAGTGTACCCAAAAATTCAACCACTCACCACAAATCTGTGCACAATTCAGAGTAATTCTCATAGGACCCGGGGAGAAAAAAAGAAAGGGCAGGAGAAGGAATATAAGATGAATCAAGAAAAGCACTTTTGGATGAAACTGTAGTTTTGTTATAAGACAGGCCAGCAACTGGCCCAACAGAATCATGCAGCTACTCTCCCTTGACAGTCAGTACAGGGTGAGGGAGTTCCAAGACCAGCAGTTTCTGCCCTTATAACAAACTTTACAATCTTTTGAAGGGATTTATTTTGAGGGGAAGAAGGAACTCTGGGGGGAGGAAATACATTTCCAAGCAACCCTCCCCCCGCAAGGATTATAGATTCTATGTCAGTATTACCATTAATTTCTGCTCTCCAGAGGTTTAAAATTTAAACAGATACATTTGTTCCAGGCTGAAACTGGACATTTGGCATATAAGAATTATAGCCATGGGGGGGGGGGGGGGGGGGG
>NW_017728993.1:61083159-61105059 GCF_001723915.1 Gavialis gangeticus
GGGGGGGGGGGGGGAGAGAGAGAAGGCAGCCTTCAGCACAAAGACAATATCGTCTAGCTTTATTTGAATTATATGTGGGGAAAAAACAAAGCAGCTTAGCATTTTTATACATAGGAAGAGATCCAGCTGCCAGAGGGGATGTCACAAAGGTCTAAGCATCATGTTTGAAATACTTAACCTCCCTGAAGCCATGCCAAACCAAGAGTAGCTGCATTTTAGTGGAGATGGGTTTGTTCTGCATTTTCAGATGAAAGATGCAAGGCAGATTTAATGTTTATAGAAAAAAAAAGAAAAATAAAATACAACCTAAGTGACTTAAGTTTAGTTATAAACCAGTTCAATTATTCCTATCTAGTGATCACAGAATTAGGTGAGAGGGCATTGCTGCACTTGACTTTAACACTTAGTCATCAGCTATATGAAAAGCGTAGTCTGAACGGACCCATGTTCATGCCACTAAACTTACCACAGAGTTTTTCAGTCTCAGCTCTAAGAAGGCTGTGCGCGTCAGTGTCGCAGGCCACAACTGAAGTGCAACAGCAGAGCCATGTGGCTAAACTTGCACAATGCTCTCCTGCAGTATACATGGATCTAGCCAGTTCTTTGTCCATCTCTGATTATTAGGCTTTATCCTCAGAAGTGTGTTTATTGCATTGCTTTTACATCTTTCAAGTGATCTTTCAATCAAGGCTTACTACAATGTTTTGCATATAGGGTTGTATACATGTAACACTTAAATATGTTACTTGTAATCCGGGACCCAAGAAAGGAATGGTATCAATTCTTCTAGATTCTTAAGTCTGTGTCAGAATCTCACATACACCTACATCTCAGACAGAAATCAGGAAGTCAGCTGATCTGGACTGGTCACAGACTGGCATGCTGCAGGCATTCTCCCTCTCCCTCCTCCCTCTCCAATATCCCTTACACATGACATTATCGCAGAACCACAACTGAAGCTCCTATTTTTGCTGCCTGGAATAATCACAATAGTAGACCAGAGATGGACATGTTGCAACTGGCAACAAGAGCAAAAGACAACTCTGTTAGGAAAACTCTTATCAAAGACAAATTCAAATCTGTGAGGTGCAGACATGGAGAGCTCTATGCTGCACCTTCTCCGCATTCACTTTCAAGTAGATATTCCTTGTATGCAAAGGCAGGTTCTGAGAGAGTCCGGTTCAGCACACAGCCCTGTTACAAGGCATGGTACACCTGCTTCTTTAAAAGGGTTGTTCCTTTCCTAAGTATAACCTTTACTGAATATACACACAGACATAACCCAGACTGGTGCATTGCAGATTCCTTTCCTGACCAGGTCCATAAACAGTACCCCCTCTTCTAAAAGAAAGGGTGTTTTCCAATCCAAAAGGTGCATTCCTTTATTAGGCAAGCATTTAAAGACTAGTGCACAGGCAGGACTGCAACCATCCGGTGCGCACACTGCAAATCATCTAAATCAGTCTTAACAGGTTTATTCCTCTGTCACAAAGTATTCCTCTCAACTACATTATACAAACAGTGAGGCTCAGCTTTGAATGTTATTAGCAAACATAATATTATAAGTCAGAAATAGCAGTTACTGAAATAATCCTAGACATCTTTTCAGTTAACTACTGGTCTCTTCTGCCAAGTTTTTACCTGAAGGAGGAGCACAGATTGTTTGTTTCCTTGGTGCAATCATCTCCCAGCTAGAAGCACTCAGCAACCACTCACAGAAACTGATGTAGGAAGCATATTCCAAGCAGCAGTGAAACTAAATATTACTTAACTATATTCTTCTGTTGCTCTCTACATTTCTAAGCCCCTGGACAGACCCTTTTAAACAGTGTTGAGGCAGGAATTCTCTTTGGCTGACTAGTCACCTGATAGCAACGCAGCGTGGATCTGGCACCAGCACAGACTGGTCTCATTTTTACCTCTTCTCCCCTTACATGCTACATCAGGTAAAAATTAAATTTTCACTGTAAAGAGTTCTACCCCAGGAGGCAAAGACAGAAAGCACTCGCTCACCAAAGGATAATTAAACCCATCAACTGTATATTGGAACTATAGGAGACAAAGAGTTGAAGTCCAAATGAAAATTTCCCCTTCCATAGATTTCATAAGTTTGGCTCAACTGAATTTTCTCTAGGGGCTGAGAGCAAAGTGCAATATGTTTAACTCCAGAGGGGTGAGGGAGACACTATAGTCCCATTTTTAGGAACTTAAAATTAATCTAGTTTTCAGAGAACTCAATCCTTCTTCTGGAGTTACTAAGTGCTGTGAGTAGGTGCTCAGCCCCTTTGAAACTCAGATTTCTTTCCAGACCTTACTTAGGATACCCAAATTTTCAAACTTGGGTCAGGCATATGTGCTAAAATTAGATGACCAGAGTTAATAACACAACACAAATTAGACCTCAGGTTTGGGTACAGCATTTAGTTTAGCCCAAGTCTCTTCCCCACCTGCAAACTATAGAACATAGGTAAGGATATTTGGCAAATGACTAAGAGTGCTGAGAAGCATATTTGGACTGCATGTATACTGCAATAGAATTAGGGATCAGCAATTATGACTACAAAGCACCGTCTGCCAAGATGTCACGCAAGAAATTTTTGCACTAAATAAATCCACAACAGCTGCAAACTTCCCACCAGCCACCCACCTGCCAATTTTACCTTCTTGAATCCGTACCTGTGCTGTTTTCCCCTCCCACAAGACAGTTCACTATGTTTCCTGCACACCTGCTCTTGTTCTTACTGCATGGACGAGAGCGCAAAGGGAGATCATTCACTGAGGGCAGCAGAAACGGCTGAAGCACTGTATTTGGAGCTGCATGGGAGGGGAAGGGGCCTGTCACATACACAACTCCTTAATCTCAAAGGAATGGAGCCCAACACTCCTGTACAAATTAGAAGCAACATACACAGGACAAAACAAGTTATTTTTATTTATACTATGGTGACATCTGGAAGTGGTGGTTAGGACCCTAGTGTGCGAAGTAGTGGAGACAGACAAACAGACCAGCCCCTGCCCTAAAAAATGACATTTATTACGTAAAATAAACAGGTGGATGACAAATCAACGTGTGCATAACAACACAGAACAAACAGTAGCCCTCAAGTGTACCAGTATCAGCATATATGTACATCTCTTGATTGTGGGCATCAGAAGCAAAGTTTACAAAGGGATTTGGAGAACAGTGATACTGCTATGATTGTATCAGGATCATTTCCCAAGGGTGAAAATTTTACTGGTGTGACAGAAAAGTCTGGCAGCAGTGGCAAAGCAGAGACGGGAACTGGTAGCTCAGTAAAATGACTTCATAGTTTGACAGGGCTAGGACATAGATGGCCTTAAAATTCAAGTCATAGGCTGAAGGGAAATTAAATCTAGGAAGGGAATTCATCACGATGAGCCAGGAAGCAGGTTAGTATGTGGTGCTGCTAAGCTTTCTAAAAATGGCACTCTCAGCTCTGCATGCCTCAAACTGGCCTCCTCCAATGCAGTATTTCAGTTCCTGACACGTTTGTGCCCATAGCTTCCTCAACCAGTGACACTGAATGAGAATTTCCCCTTCTGGAAGAGTAGAGCCTCTTTGTCTCTAGTCCCCATTTCTAGTACATAGCAGAGCTTCTTGACAGTCCAGGACCTCCTGATGAGCAACGGCCATTCCCTGCTCCCATCATCTCCCAACAAAATGACTGTTTTAATCAGGTAGTTAACTGTTTGAATTGTATTGCCACTGAGGAGCACTTGAATGATTTCAGATGAGTAATGCTAACCCATGACTTTCCTCAACTTCAGTGTGATAAAGGTATGTCTACACTGTATACTGCAGTGTAGCATAAAGATATCTGAGAAGCAAGGTGAATGGGCTCATGCAGAGATCCATGCTGCTGCAGCTAGACTGTTTCCACAATCTGCACTAGCTTTAACTGTGGTAGCTCAGGTACCTGTACATTACATTGCAATCTGCAGTGTAGACATGCTTAAAGCTCATGACATGCTTCATGCTTTGTTGGGTAGGAACAAATTTATTTGCATTGTCAATAATACCAATTACAGTAGTACCTAGTTACTGAATATCTAGTGCAGCGTTTCTCAGCTGGGATGCCACAAGATCCTTTGAAGGATGCCACGGTGCCCAGCCTCATAGAGGAAGCAAGTGCTGGCCTAGCACCTCCTGCCCCAGTACTTTGGCACCATTCCCTGCAGACCCTCCCACCAGCCCCTGAAGCATGGGAGGAGCAGAGGAACAAACTGCTGAAAAAGAAAGCGCCTGCCCTCCTGCAGTCCCTGTGCTGGCCTCCCCTGCATGCCAAAAGGCACTCCCTGCTGTGGCTGGGTGGGCTGATGCAGGGCTGTGCCTTTTCAGGAGTAGAAATTGCTCCTCTCTCACTGCAAGGATAGCTGCCTACTCTGGGTGTCTAATGACTCATTCCCAAGCTTCTTGATCTGTTGCCTAGCAGTCCTGCGAGCACCAAGCATGGTGCATCATCTCCTGCCATGCTTTCAGGAGTGCCCTTCCATTACTACCCACCCTGCCTTTTAAAGGTGCCATGGGGTGTGAGAAGGTAAGTGCTATAAGAATAAATTTCTCTTTAAATGAGGTGCCATTAAATTCTGAAAAGTTATCCAGGGGTGCCTTGGGTCTTAAGAGGTTGAGAACTGATCTAAGACAGTCCACACTCTAAACAGCCTCCAAGATAAACAGGCAAAAGATAGGAAAGAAAATCAGGCATAGAACAGAAGCAATTTGGCCATAACAACTCAGAGGCAGAACTGGGAATAGAATTCATGCCTCCCATGTCCCAGCCCATGCCCTATCCATGGCCCACAACTCACATATTTTAAAGGTCTTACTAATCAGCATCCATAATTCAGAGACGTTCCAGTGTGTAAATCAGAGGCCTCTGCTGGATAATCTAGGTTCAACGTGGCATATGGTATTCAGGGCCTCAAGTATAATTAAACGCCTTAATGTAAAGTAATATAACGCCACAGACAAACTTTTATGCAAAGAAAATTTAAAAAGGTTACAGTCACTAGAGGAACAAAGGAACAGCAGCTCTAGTACTCAGGCAAGCATGCTAGCTTTACTTGGAGCAATCAGATCAGTAAAGCAGCAACAGGCAAGCCAGTATCAATGGTGGGAGGTGGAGAGAGATTCCACTATTTAACCAATTGAACAGACCAGAATCTGCATTCAAATCCTACTAAACACAGGAGCGTTCACCCTGTAAATCTGAATCAGAGGTTTTAGTTTGGACACATCTGTATTGCCAATATTGATCCTATGCAACTGAATGCAAGCTTAAGCCAGTATTTCATGGATGCTTTAATCAGGGGGAACAAAAAATCCTTCTCCAGTGCCCGTATGACTAATTAAACTGCAGTTTCTGCAACCACAAATTTTTGAAACGCCACAAACTTGCTTATTCTTCCTCATTCCTCTATATTTAATGTGTACATCAGCACATAAACTATCGCAGCTGAGTAGCTTTTAGGGTAACTAAAGAGACAAAGTTGCTTTAAATTAGGCATGTTTTAGACTTAATAGACCAGAATCCTTTTTATTTGCTAGAATTGTTTTAAATAGAGCCTTGAAGCAGTCTCATTTACAATGGCTAGAAAGGCAAATGGTGATCAGACTGGCACCTGCCATTTAAAAAAAATGTAAATAGAAACTGAAAAGTGGTGTATTAAGATAACGATATCACATGCAGGCACCTGTTTAGAACAACAGGTGAAATGCCCTAAAACCACTTTTTAATCTGAAACTAGTAGCAGGCTTCTCCATTCCACTCCATTCTAGGATAGCAAAAGCTGAGGAGCCTGACAAAAACTAAGTAAGGTCTGTGTGGCAAGGCAGACAGAAATGCATGCAGCCAATGGTGTGGATTTTAATCCTGCTCCCCACAAGGAACTGGTCTCACCTTTATTACAGCCCCCCTAGTACAGCCTGTTTAGTAGGTGCAGAGGCCTTATTCACTTCATCGTTGGCACAGAACCTATTCTCACCTGCCCTGCTTCTTACCAGTAGGAACTGCTACATCATGAATGCTAGAAAAAAAACAGCAAATTTTTATATAAAAGCTAAGGAAAAATAAGGTTAATTGCATCAACAGGTCAAATAATGTTTAGTTCCTTTAAACACAGCTCCCTACCTCTCTTTTCCAAAGCACTGAACCTCTAAATGCATTTTCCTCTTTTGCATCAATTATAGCTTTTCTAAGCATCAGGGTATCTTGGGAATCAACTTTGTTTTACCTTCCTTCCAATTAGATTTTAGAGACAGACTGTGTTGTTACTAATTATACGTTCTCCCTGGTATGGTAATTCTTTCCTGATAACTGAAGCCGTAATCAAGGGAGAATTCTGCCTCTTTGGTTCCTACACCTTGTAATGCAGTTCAAAAGATCTTGGGACGGAGGAAAAATCCTTATCAAATCTTCAAAGATACCCACAAAACAACGCATCTAAACCAGTGGTGCTCAACCTTCTGGCTTCACAAGCCAGATGAGTGGGGCAGGGACAGTCCATTGGCTGGGTTTAGCCCTGCCCCAAGAGAAGGCTGTAGGGCAGGGGCGGGCAATTATTTTAGGCAGAGGGCAGCTTACTGAGTTTTGGCAAGCCATCAAGGGTTGCATGACAGGCAGCCCAAGGCAGATTAATATTAATTTTCTAAATTTTTTAGGGGCCCCACGGGCCAGATAGAATGGCCTGGTGGGCTGCATCCGGCCCCCGGGCCACATTTTATCCATCCCTGCCATAGGGCCTGGCACCACCCTCTCCCACCTCCGTGCACCAGGATTCCCTGGGGGCTTGGCACTGATCCCTCCTGGCCCTGCATAGTATGGTGGGCCCTAGAACCCAGCACCAACTCCTCCCAGCTCCCCACAAGCTGGGGTCTGGCTCTGGGGTCCAGCACTGCCCCCATGTGCTGGGATCAGAATCAGGCAGCCAGACTCCATTTCCTGGCAGCCCCAGCATTGGCAGCTCCACGAGAGGGAGAGGGAGAACCAAAACTAATACTATTGCCATTCATTAACTTTTATAACAGAACTAGCCAAAAAAACCTCATTGTTAAATAATAACTTCAGACATCATGATAAACCATAATGCCTGTTGTTGCTTTGTTAAGCATACACTAATACTAGGACATGTTAGATATTCTTATCAGTTTTGCATACCAATTTCTCTGCTGAATATTTTATCTTCCCCTGTTGTGCTTTTCAGCTTTTGGTGTCCATTCCAAAGCTATTTTGGTCCAGCTGTTATCTGTGCTGCTGGTGATATGTTCTGCCTGCTGCCATCTGCTTCTCTTTTTCTTTACATGATTGTAAAGAATTCTTTCCTTCGTTGGTTTGCCCTCCGGCTCAATGTCTTGTCCATAAAAATACTCTTCTTCTCTCTGTATCATCCTATTCCAACCTTTTTCAATCAGTGGCAATTTGTGATCACTGACACACCACATCTTTAGTTCAGATGAACTCGTCTGTACTATGGAGCTATCAAAGATTGTAGTTTTCTCACTTTATCATTTCCCCCTCTCTTTCTTTGAATTTTTTCCACTTCCCTCCCACTCTATGTACTCACATCTTCTTGGATACAAAGGAAGGTGGGGGCCATCAAATTCTTCACAGTAGCTGTATACTCTATGGGTGTCTCTACACGTGCTAGTAAGGCGAAGTAATAAATGCTTTAAAAGATGTTACACATGCATATAAGATTGTAGTAAACACTATATACAATACAAGAGTTGCATGTGAGTAAATCATTTTATATTTATGCTTGGCAGAATTCAATTTTTATTTCTTTATTTATTTTACAATGACTAAAAACTATGTTTATTTTTAAGCATTTATAGATTTTTTATTGATTTGAATTTTCAAGATTGCACAGAATTACAGGTGTGGGGGCAGACAATTTAGTATGTCAGTATACTGTTAAAAGCTTTATTAAAAAAAATCACATTAAAATATATAAAAGTAAATATCCATAAATCAATAAAGCGTACCCTCTTTAAAATATTCTGTTAATTCACCAGGAAAGAGCTGGGTGGACAGGGACCGCAAGAGGAGGGCAGCGGCACTCTGGAGCTCTGGGAACACAGGGGGAAGCAGCCGCCGCCCAGCCTAAGGCGGGAAGCAGCTCCCTGAAGCTCTTTAAGGGGTGAGCCCTTCCTGGTGGGCACCAGCAGAGGGTCAACCTGGTTCCTTGACAGCTATAGCCTCCTTGCCCTGTGGGCAAGCACAGGGGCTTGCACCTTAAAGGGCCATGGGGTACAAGGAGCTGCTTCCCACCCTGGGCAGGGCGGCTGCTGCCTCTTCCCATGTTTCCAGAGCTCCTGCCCAGCCTGACCCCTGTGCGATTGGGGCATGGACTGAACTCCTGCCAAACCCAGCCCAGTCCAGCCCCTACATAATCAGGGTAAGGGCCAATCTCAATCATGCAGGGGCTGGCCTGGACTCACCAGGCTCCAGCTGGGACCTGGGCAGAGCAAGTGGCCAGCAACACCAGGCTCCTGGCTGCCAAGAGCTCTGCCCCTCCCACCCCCTCTCCCAGCACAGACCTACCAGCACAACCTCCAGCTCCTGCAGCAGGTACCCAAGCTGCCATCAGAGGAGCAGTATGCAGGCAGTACAGCCAGGGCTCCCCCCAACCCTGCCTGCAGTAGCTGCCATGCATGTGTGCGCACATCAGCCCCTGTCAGAGACTTCCTTACTCCTGACCCAGGTTTTGGGGGTTTGGTTTTTTTAACATCTTTCTATAAATGTTGATGATTACCGATGGAAATATTTTTCCACTGATCTGTGAGAGATGGGTGAAACTGATGTTTATCTATGTTTACCAATACAAACCGAATCCCACCAAGCTTATTTCTATTGTAACACGTTCACAAAAAGGCAGTCAGTCATACTCACTTTGGCACCTCCACACTTTCTGTGATTTTAATGGTTGACTATAACTTTCTTTCAATGTTTAGTGTATGTAGTTCACTTTTTTGAATGCAAAACAAAGCAATGATTTTAATGACCATTTGAAAAAAAATCCGTTTGTTAATCCAACTAATACATATAGTTTATTCCTATGAATTCTATCATCTACCCTACTAGAGTCTCCAAACTTCAAAATGGAAGAGATCAGAAATCTCTTTCCAACATTAAAACCTGTGATAGTTCTTCACAAATATAGCCTAACAAACTATTATAATTGCAAGCTGCTAATTAGCCATCTTGTAGCCATCTACAAGAATTTTCTGTGTGTAGTTGCACTGGAGCCCATGCTATAGTCCCTTTATGCATGTAATCACAGACTAAAATATTCTGGGAAAAGACAGTCACATTTATCAAATTAAAATAGTGTCCTTACTTTTGCTGTTTAAAGATATACTGCAGCCTTTTTCTTGTTGCCCACTCTTTCCTAGGCTCAGTATTTCTTGACTGGGCCAAAGCACAATTTCTGACTGCCATATCTGACTGCCAAGCCACGCTCTTTCACAAGTAGTCAATGCAAAGACTATATTGCTATTGATGCCTTGGAAGGGAGGCAGCAATCACTAGCACTGCTGGGAAGGGTCAGAGCATCTCTCTTCCTTCCCGTCTCCTTTGGCTGCTTTAGAAGGGAGAAAAATCCTGGGAAAGAGGACAAAAGCTAACATTGAGGAAATCACATCTGTACCACTTTTTTCAGTTTTCACTTGCACCCTTTGCTCTTTTTCCTGAGATTCACATTCAAATCTGTATGACTGTAGTTAACAATGACAGAGCTCTTGGCTGTATAGCTCACTGGAGTGGAAGCTGCAACCAGAGCAAACAGTTGTGATACTCTCCAATCAGTTTAAAATACAAAGCCAAGGAACTTTAAAGAGGCTTAACCAAGATAAAACAAAACCAAGCAACAGCTCTAATGAACAGCATGAATCACTTAAAACTCTCTGTAAAACATGCAGCCCTATTGACCATGGATTCATGGTTATAAATCCCAGCACTGTTTAGTAACCTCACAAATGCAGTTACAAACCTCAGCATTTTGCAGCAACACCACCCCTACTAGTACTGAACAATAGCCTTACTGATGTTCAGATAAATCTAACCACTCTGAAGTCACTTTCTTGTCATACAATTATAAACAGTGCCACTGCCTTATGACCTCCACCAATATTTAGCTGAAATGCTATTGATTCGAGTAAGCTGACTACAGTAATGCTAGATAGGAAGTGATTTTTTTTTTTAACATGGACCAATACATCTATAAATTAGTGCACTCTTTTTAAAAATAAAAAAGATGGAAAAAGCTTACCGAGCTTAGTAGCTCCCTCTGGTGGATATTCAGGAAACTGACCCTCGGAAGGGACACTTACTGTACGTCGAAGGCACCGCCCTTTTGCAGCTTCTGCTTGCTGATCCTGTACCCCCTCGACAGACATCTACATAAAAGGACATACACAGTTTTAATTAGTTAGTTCTGCTGCAATTCTTCTAATTCCCAGTCTTGATGAGCCTAGTTTTTCGTTGACCTAGAACTATCTTTCAGACAGGGACCAGCCAACCAGACTCTACCACAAAGTTCTTCTAGAGAACTACCTTACCGAGGAGTGCAAATTTATGATAAAAGAAATAAGCAATCAGGAATTGCAAGCATACAAAAGGATCCATGTACAGCACACTGATCATATGCAGGTGTGCATGCAGCAGTGCCAGAAAAGGCACCAAGCAACAACAACAAAAAAACCAACCCATGTGACTTCAAAGTAGCCTTGAACCTGGAAACTGGCTTCCCCATAACAGAGGACCAAGATCCATTGGCCAGCAGTACTATTTAGTACTTTCCACACAAAGTCAGACAGAGGTTGCTAACTAGATCATTATACCCAAGACAGAGAGTACAAAAGCATTTTTCAGGCTCAGCACGGAACATTTTAACAATTATTAGCCATAGTCAGCATTCTGTGGCATATTTTGGAAGTATGACTCTACTTTAAAAGCACACAGATTACAACCCTCTCCGTGACGACATAGATAAATTCTCTCTAGAGTTTGGCAGAGAGAGGGATTCAGCTGGGTATGCTTGTCATATCAGAGAAGTAAATTTAATATAAGGTTTTGGAATTACACTCTTCGCAAGAGTGGACTGCACACAGAGAACGAAGAATAGGATAAATAAAGCCTTTATTGAAGAAACCAGTCCTATTTTCTCCCCTCTAAAGACTAAAGGAATGGCTACCCAAATAAATTGCCACAATATAAGCTAGAGTAGGAAGTTACAGGGAGCTAGCTTTCCATGTTAACTGCCTATGGGCATCCACTTATCCTGCAGGCAGTATAGGACAGGCTGCCCCTCAATGACAACAGGGTAACCTTACCCTATGGCACATGCTAGGTTAAGCACACACTTGGGAAGTTAAAGCAGAATAGCTAATGTATTGTAAACTCCCCTTCCCTCAGCTTACCTTGTGTTAACTTGTTCATGTAGCCCTACCCTGAGGAAAGCTGACCCATCTGTTTGAAATGTTGAGTACAGGAGACCTCATTATTTTTTTGAAATTCTGGCAGCAGGAAGATTTTTGCTAGGTACTTGCATTTGGCCCCACAGGGGCCAGTTTTACTTGAAACACCTGGCTGGGCTGACTAAATTTTGCCAGACATGCTTGTGCTGGAACAAACTGATAAATTGAGCAACAAATCACCAGAGCTGTAGGGTATTGACAAAAGCCCTGAAAGAGCCTGGGAATGAAGTGGCTGCACCACTAATAAAGACATACGGTCTTTGATATCAACTGTAACAGAGCACTGGAAACAAGATTCCAGGCTAGGATGGACCAATTTTTCCTGATTCAGTATGGCATACAAAGGGAAAGAGAAACTTTTGGTTGAAAAGTGTATTACTGGTGTGAAGGAAACGTGGAAATGCCTGTAATGAATAGGACGAATATTATATATTACATGTGCCTGTCTCTTATAATTCTTTACTATATGATTATTGTTGGTTCATTCACGAATGGGTTAGTCTACATGCCAACAAGAGAGGGAACAGGTAGGACAGACGCAGAGAATCAACTGCTTGGAAGTCTATCACTGACCCTTTTGCTCTCCCTTCCATGGGCTATATTAGTGATGTCAAAGATCTGCCCCACAGAGCCATGTTATCTAGTCGATGGGGCGGTCCGCAGGGCCAGATATTTGGTGGTGGGGCAAGTGGCAGTAGCATTAATTGCTGTGGCTCTTGGAATTAAAGCAGCCGCTGTCATTCACCTTCAAATTTCTGACCCCCAGGCAGTCCCATGGGCTGGATCTAGAGCAAGCATCTGCTGCCAGAACAGAAGTTTGGTGATGGGATGAGCAGCATCTACCAAGGCTTCTAGAGCTGCAGTGATTAGTGTTGTTGCCTCTGGCTCACCACCACATTTCCGGCCCCACCAATAGAGCCGCAGGCCAGATAACACAGCCCCATGGACCAGCCCTGTAATACTCATCCCACCCTGTGGGCCAAATGATTTTGACACCCCTGGGGTATATAATAATCCAGTTTGGTTTGAAGAGCCAGAGGGAAACAAAACAGATGAAAGAACTGCCTCTAACAACAGGGGGAGAAACAAAGAACTTTGGGGAAGCAGAATGAACCCCAGTTCTCAAAACAGGCCTCACTAAGCTTTAGGAAAGAAATGTACTCAGATTTTTCTCTTAATTATCTTTGACTCTTTGTTTTATGTATACTTGCTGCCAGGGAGATTCAATACTTTGTATGGAAAAGGAGTTTTACCATACTGTAGTTGCATACTGGCCACAGGTCCCAAAAGGAAAACATGTAGGACTGTAACCTGGTTAGGTTTGCTGAGAAACCACAGCTGGTAAATAGGGGCTATATCCCAAACCCAGCCAGAATGATAACATTTCAGGACTTCACCTAAAGTGACGTAAATGTCCTGTCACCTGGAGGGGTGCACTTGAGTCAAAGGCGCAGCAGCTAGTTCTGAACCGTGACAGCTCGGTCCTCATCTGAGAGTAATTTCCTATTATAGCTAGACTGCTACCGACTCATGGTTGCTTACGCTTTTCTATTATAACCCATTATTTTCTACTGCATCTGCATTTCCCAAAGTTTTGCTGATTGTGAAGAAAATTTCCCCATCTAATGTCTCACTCAAGTTTGAGAAAACATTTGAAGTGTTATTGAGTACAAGGGGGAAAAAAAACAAAATTATATAATGCAAAAGCTTGCAAGCTTGGATAAGAACTCTGCAGATGAAATGATTGTGGGTAGAAAGCTGAAGTTTAGCACGTCAATAGCCCCTTTTCACAGATAACCAAGTGCTCTAGTGAAAACTGGTTGAGGTTTGGCAAAATTACAAAACTTCTGAAAAATATGCATATTTCAGCCATGCACAGCAATTTTCATTGAACAACAGTGGCATTATGAACAATCTACAACATTTAGAACAAAGGTCCGTATACACATGTGCTAATTTCACTTGTATATTTGATATGCATATCTCAGGGGTGGGCACTGAGGAAGAGCTTTCAGGAGTCTTGTCCTATTCAATGAGATCTAATGAGCAGATTGTCTTTCACTGCAGAAAGCTCTGAGTGCCTGTAGCGCACATTTTCCCATAACCTTGAAAATGTCATATATCCAGCACATGAAGGTTTCAACGGTGCAAGGTATCTACACTCACAGGTGTGATAAGGAGGGTTGGTGTCCTGGGCAAATCCTGCAGGACAGCTGAGCAGAGAGGAGCAGGGAGAGTACTGGAGGGGTGTGGGTGCCAAAGGGTGGGTGGGGAGGAGGGGAACCACATATGCTCACAGAAGTCTTGCCTGTGCTGGTAACTCAAAAATAGTCCCTGGCTGCTGCAGTCATTGCTGCATGGTCTGCTTACCCCAGCTGTTATTACCTATGCAATATTAAGTATTCTCTTAAGGTCAGTTTTTAAAATGCAGTTTGTTGTCATGCTTGTCTGTGGTCTCCTCAAACACCACTCATTTTTCTAAACAAGTTTCCTATCTCTCTCATGGATATTCTGTTAAACCTATTTTGTTTGCTGGTGGGTTTTTAAAGCAGTCAATTTGCAGAATGAGGTTCATATGAGAAAGTATTAGGAAGCCAAGCAGACACTATTTTTTTTGGTTTATGTTACACTCATTCAATCAAGTTCACAAATTAGATTTGCAGTTTTCATTTGGAGACTCCATTTAGGCATGTTTCCTACTGAATGCTCTTTAATTTCTTTTTACTAATCTCTCCCTCTGCCAGTTTTTTAGATCATTCTCACAGAACACTGCATGCAAGACCATCTAAGTATTCTCCATCTTATTCTACTTAAACTCATCCTCAAGGTGCTCCTCTGTAGTCAGTATTTTTCCAGCCAAAATAACATCTGCATATAAGTTCTAGTTCTCTGGTCAATATAGTTCCTTTGTGGGGAAGCTTCCTAAGAATAGATTGCTAATTACCCTGAGAAATGGATATGGTTCCTTTTCACTAAATGACTCCTGTACCCCCTTGGCCTATTCTGATATCAGATTCTATTGTCTGATAACTATTTTAACCTTTACAGGACTAAAACTGTAAGTATCAGCTTAAACTGACTCTGATATCAATTTAAGCTGATACTCTTACACATTCTGCCAGTGTTTCCCAAACTGGGTTACTAACAAAGTTCTACATGGTACACAATAGACAGGAGGGGGGAGGCAGAAGCAAGAAATATAAAGGAAGGAAAAGAAAGGGTTGGCGAAGAAACCAACTCTACAGACTTTCTTAGTTTGTTGGAAGGGTCAAACTGGTGTTGAAGTAACAAGAATTAGGGGTGTGCGAAACAGGCCATATTCAATTCGGATTTGCCCCAAATTGGGACGTGATTCAATTAGTTGATTCTATTCACTGTCCTTGATTTGATTTGGTCAAATCCAAATCAGAAGATTCGATGTTGATTTGGAGAATCAGCAAATTCGGGCATAGACATAGCTTTAAATGTTTTTTCTACATACCTCAAGGTACCAGGTGTGGCTCGTGAATGCTGAGATGCTGGGGCAGATGGAGTGTCCTACAGGAGCGTGCAGGGGCCCCCTGCATGCTCAGCGGTGAACCCGGAAGTGGACCAGAAGTAGTTCCAGTCCACTTCCAGGTTGGGCATGCCAGGCCCCCCCACACCCCCCCCCGGCTCACTGATCGGGTATGGGGGGACCCCAGATGCCCCCCCAGACCCAGGAGGCACCAGTCGCTGAGCTGGGGAGGCGGGGAGATGTCCCTGCACATTCCCAGGCAGACCTGGAAGTGGACCAGAGTGTGCTTGACAGCAGGCCTGGAAGCACTTGTGGACTCCCTCATGCTCCTGTGGGACACTCCATTTGCCTCAGCATCACAGCATTCATGAGCTACCTGCTATCTTAAATAGGTATGCAGAAAAATGCATTTAAAGCTGTGTCTATGTCCGAATCTTTCCGAATCGATTTGGAGAGTTCCGATTCAATTCGGAGAAATTAAAGGGTCTCCTGATTCTATTCGGATTCAGAGATTGGGTCATTGAATTAGGCTGAATCAAATTAGGGACCGAAGCTTTGCACAGCCCTAGCACAAATTGTACTTTTAAATATCCACAATGTGGAATTGTACAGGTGTGCAGCAATGTAAGAAAATTAAGAAATGGTAGAGGTGCACCGATACAAGGAAAATTGACTGTTGAGGAAAGGGGCATGGGGGGGGCGCAGATCAAGGCTACCGTGGTGAGGGAGTGAGTGGGGCAGGCACTGCACAGCTGGGGCAGAACGTGGGGCAGAACTGCAAGCAGCTCATCCAGGGGGTACAGGGAGGGTGTGGCAGCTCCCACTGCTGCACACACCTGGGAAGCATGGGGTCATCTGCCCCCAGATCTGCATGCAGCGCGAGGGTGGGCTGCCACTGCGGGCTGGGGTCAAGGTAGTGTTGAGTTTTTCCTGGCAGGGAGCTTGGCCAGGCTGCGCTCGGGGCGGACAGCAGTGGCAGCACTGGGAAGAAGGCTACAGTGAATTTTGGGGTACTTTCAGCATTTTACCAGCTTTGTATCAGGTTGAGGTCATTATTCAACATATGCCAGACAAACCTATTAAATATTTGACCTTTTTCTTGATATGATACCCAGAGATTACCTAAATCTTGATCAAGATTCTCCAACCAATAGCAGCATTCATAGCTCAAATTACCTTCCTCATGCTGCATCTCCTTTGCATTTATACATCCCATCTTCATACCCTCCAGAACAGGTTCTTTCCCCTCTCTTTGAAATTGAAATTTGATTTTTCAATTCAAAGGATTCAAATGCCACTAGTACTGCCCCATCCAATTTTATCTAACACACACATACACATGAACTACAATGGAACATCATTTTTAGATCAAAACAGACTGCATTTCCCCCCTAAAGACATTCCCAATACAAAGCAGTGATTTAAAGGGCAAAAGGTTTGAGAATGCCAGTCTGTTATAGAAATGCAAGGTCCTTTGCAGAAAAGAAGGCAAATACTGCCCCAAGCTCTGAGGAATCTGTAATCTAACAGAAACAAAACCCAAGGTATTAAGAGTTGGAAGATTTTTTTTTAACTGCAGGTATTTTTTTCCAGCAAAATTGGGGATTCCATGAAGTGTTTTGTAAAGGTGTTCAGTTGTTTGAAAAGTAATGTTTCTTTTGGGTTGAAGTGAGTTCTCCAGTTTTTTGGAATTGCCAGTGAACTGAAAAATCCATTGTTCACTAAGATGTACAAGGAATTATAAAATGAGATAAAAGGACAGTCAGAGAAAGAAATAGTTACAATAAATTATGCATTATCACTACATTATTTTTAAATTAAAAATAAAGGAAGGGCTACAGAGGATGAGACCTTTGATGAGGTCAGCAAGTGCAAACCAGCTAAAAATTTAAAAGGATCCTTTCCTAGTTAGTCAGGTTCTTCAAACATAAATTTACTATATAACAGTGTCCTTGGTAACGAGGGTACTTTTGCTTTGTGTCTGCACTGAAAAAAATGTGTTCTTAATTCATATTGGCTAATCCAAGTTAGTTTATTTAGTTTAAACTAGCAGTGAGTATGAGAAGCTAACTTGACTTTTAAATTTGGTTAGGAGTCCAAATTCAAGCACTGGCTCCCCTACAGCCTTGAATTTGAGCTGCTGACCCAAGTCAAAACCCATTTTGTCTTGTTTTTGCTGCTTTTTGTTTTTTTTCATTTTTATGCCATGTTAGCTAATGTAATTTTTATACTATATAACCCAAGTGAGTTATATAGTATACTCACTTCCCGGCAGGGAGCTTGGCCAGGCTATAACAGTAAATATATATATACTGTTTCCATTACCCAAACAGACAGACTTTGGGTGAACACTTTCTGGAAAGCAGGGTCTATCAGGAACTATGAATGCTTCTCTGCAAAATGAATGGTAACCTATCGTACAGTAACTTTGAGTGGTTCTTTGAGATGTTCTGAGCAAATAAACCTCACTTCTGGAGTACATGCCCCTTACCTGTACAGCTGCTCTGCTCCTCCTTCAGAAGCATATAGGCAGAGTGTCCCCAGTTACTACTCAGTTTGACCAGGACTGTGTGTGATGATAAAGTTTAAGTTGATGGAGAAGGAAGGTGGGTCATGGGAACTACGTGCCCAGAACACCTTAAAGAATCCCTGTTACTATAAGCAAGCAATTGTACTTTTTGAGTGTTAATGGTCACCAGCCTCTCAAGTCTCTGTGGTTATCGAGAAATTACCTCTTCAAAGAAAGGAGACCTAGGAGTTCATTTGAAAAGTGCTTGCAGTACTGCTTAACCAAACTGAGCACCTGATCCAGATTTCAGCTATGGGGTCTCTATTAAAACATATATGGGCCACCTGCAGTCTTAAGGTTTAGGGACAGAAGTTACACATAAACCCATTAAGTCATCAGAAACTGGCTTAAACCCATAACAAAACAGAAATTCATTGCACATAAATGAGTTTCAAAATGGCTGAAACTGTTTTAAGATAAATCTGGTTGAAAGTAGTATCAGACGTAACTCATTTGTGTCAGTTTATGAAACTTCTGTCCCAGACCCCTTGCTGGTTCAAGTTAAATCACAGTCCCCCAGCATGCTTTCCAGCCCTGGGCTGGGCTGAGCTGTGCCATCTGCTCTAGCAGAGAAGGGTTGGGGGGCCATGGAAAGCAGAGACTACCTTCTCAGGCAAACCCCGGCTGGGGTCTGGGGCCAGGGGTTAAATTTTCCTTCCCCCAAGTACAGAGCTGTCCTGCCCGCCCAAAATTTACTGCTGGCTGTGACTGTGGACTACAAATCCCAGACGCACCTGGAAGTAGGAAGAAGTGATAAGCAACCCTGCAGAGTCCTGCTGTGATTTTGGACTGCAAATCCCAGAGCCCTCAGGGGCAGCAGGAAGAAGCCGCGAATGCACAGCCCATGCTAGCTACATGCTCTAGCAGCCCCCAGCTTCTGGCCTGAGCCACTGCAGGTATGTGGCTGCATTTCCTGGCTCAAAAGTGAATGCCTGTCTAGTTGTTCCTCAGCTTAATCTCTGCAGTTTAGATTAACCTGAAAAGACTGAACCTGTAATTAGCCAATATGACTGGCTATTCTAATAGACTGATACCTAAGTTTTGAACCGACACAGATATTCCACTCAGAACTACCTCTGAATGTCCAAATAGCCACAATGATTAACAAAGCACTGTGTTTTGTGGAAGTAAAAAGAGTGCTTTTTTTTTCGTATGAAAGGTATGGAGTCTCATCTCCTCTGGAGACAAATCAGGTTCCAAAAGAAATACTGGAAAAGGTACATAATGATTTGAAAGTCCAAGATGACCTTTGAAATAAATCTGGGGTGAGATATTTTTGTTACATGGTCCACATGAAAAAGCTGCACGCAAGGGACCCTGCATTAAATCCTGAATTTCACTCACCTCTGGACAAAAATTATTGCTAAGAAGATGGCCATCTTAGCAGTTGGATGACACTGTGCATGCTGTCATGGGCTTTTAAGGAAGATACATCAAAGCAAATACTAAGTTCAAATCCCATGAGGGGGAAATTCTCCTAATAGGTAGAAAAGAATATGAGATCAGATTTTAAAATCTAAACAGTGTGACAAGGGGAAAGAACACCGTCCCCCCACTATTTTGGAGTGTTGTTCAACAGGTAGATATTACTGCTAAATTAACTTAAAGAAAACTAATTTATAGATCTGCCTGTTTAAAAGATAAATAATCTAGTAAATTGGAATTGCATTTTAAAATGGACTAAATCTTGAAAGGCCCCGAAGTAAAAAGACTTCTAGTTGCTTTATATGCAAGTTTACAAGAGAGTTTTCTGTTCTATCTTTTACTTCTTTGGAGCAATTTTTATCTCCCTAAGTTATCCATAGAAGTAGGAATAAACAAACTAAAAATACTTTATTTTCTTCTTTTCAAACGATCTCAAATGAAACATCAAAAATAGGTACACTAACAACTAGGTGACAAGGAAAAAGGCACTGGCTAAGGTGACATTGGGGTTATTCTGCCCACTGCCGTGGTTGGCAAGAGAAACAGGTGACTGGGGAATCAGTCCATCTTTTCTGCTTTCGGGAGAGGAAGTTCAAGGACACACAGGGCACAATGGCAGCTTCCATGGGCGTCAAGAGATTCTCAACTCTTGTGTACTAAGTGGAATTCACACACACGCAGGTTCTTGGATATGCTAAAAAAGAAACAAGGCTTCAACTGGAAGGTTATGTAAGAGCCAAAGCTTTGACTCTCAGCAAGTTCCCCTTCATTTAGCATTTGTCTGGACTGGAAAAATATGACCAGATCTACAGCAGAAATGGTTTATCAGTAGAGTTGTACCCATCTAATGTAGAAGCAGCTTATCCCAAAGAGTGCTTTTGTTGATATAGATCATACCCACTTTAAAAGTAAAAGAAGCCACGCCAAGAAAAACACATATGCTCCTGTAACTACATTTATACTAGTGCTTCTAGCACACGGAAATGAGAAAAAATATAAAAAAAATTCACTGCTTTCCCAAGACATTGCTGCAATTGGCAAAATATTTAGCACAAATCTTTTTTAAAATGAATACTGTTGTCATTAAAATAATGCATGTTTGAAACTGTGTTCCTGGTCCAGACGCACTGAATAGATATATTTCAAGACTGCAGGACTGTCTGCAGGCACTGAGCATCAGATTACCTATCAACACACAAAAAATAATGTTGCGCAAATGTGTGAAATGAGCTCCAAGCAGCAGCTTTACATATCTCTGTGCTGGAGATCAGACATGCTGTGCAGGCTGCTTTACACTAGGTCAAATGTATTCAAAGACTAGGTGGCACTGAAACACCTGCAAGGGAATAACCAAAGCCTCATGACTTAAGCAGCAAATTAACCTAAATTAGACAGAATCATCCCCTACCCAAATCTCTTTCAAGTTTATTAAGCATTTCAGCAAGGATTGACAAAATGCTGCATTTTTAGTGTCCATAATAGTACTTAGGCTCAGAGTTCATTCTTCATGTATTTTTTGTCATTACGTCCCTTGCCTTAGCAATCTGCATGATTTTACTATCTGGGGAATTGTTCAACCCTGAGCTAACCTTACAGGGCTGCTCTTTTAATGTTAGACCTTGAAGCAATCTGCCCCCGGGACATAAATAAGTATCTAGGGACATTCCAGTGCTGTCCACCTCAATTCGAAAGTTAAACTAGATTTCATTTGCAAGTTTCAGGATTCAAAACAAGGAGAGTGTTGTCCTTGTCATTCAGCTGCATTGTAACACTTGTCCCTGCCCCTACTTCTCTTAGAAAACTTTTAAAACCTGGACCTATATTTGTAGTTTTGGTCAAAGACATGAACAGAGCTCCGAGTGTCATATTTTTTAAAAGAACTTAAATCCACATGAAAGTCAAAAGGGATTTGTATAATTTAGTGAATCTGGGCAGGAAAATTATTTTACCACATAGAAGTTATGAAAAAAATGTCTGTCCATAAATGTAGACAAGTTAAATATTCATTTTTTGTGGTGCAATAATCTAAAAAATATTTTGGGTAAAATATTATTTTAAAATCTTTATATTTTGATTATGACCTTTAAAAAAATTAGTGTAACAATTAAAATATTTAAAGAAAAATACATTTTGAACCAAAAATATAATTTTGAAAAGGGTCTTTCTGCATTTTTTTCAGATTTCAAACTTTTCTTAAACAAATAAGGAAGTTGGTTAAAACTAATTATTTCCAATGAACAGGCTTGGTTTCGACAATTTGGCATTTTCAAATGAAAAACATTAACTGGAAAATGTTCAGCTACCTCTACTCCTAAGTGCCTACATCACATCTGAAAATGAGACTTGGATGCCATTGAAAATGTAACCCTGCTTAAGGAAGAATCTTTGTGCCAACATCTGCTTTCTGCTAGAAAAACAATTACTGTCACCCACTACTGGGTACAGTGCAAAAAGAAGAGGAGGTGAGTCAAACCCCACTTTCTATTACTGGTTCTATCGCAAGTCGGCAGATCCTGCCACAGGGTACACACAGGAAGTTTCTACTGCCTCTTGTCTTTGATAACCAGGGATCAGATGGAAACATATGGTAAAACCCGGATTTTTCTAATTTTAAGGAGAAAAACCCAGATTTTCTCCTTTAAAAGAGAAAAACACAAGAAACAGTGAGTTTCCCCTTGCAGGCTGGCAGAGTTCCAGCCTCCAAGGGGCTGGGGGGAGCAGGAGGAGGGCGATCAGCAGGGGGCGCCATGTACTTAGGCACATGTATACATGCACATGGCCACCAGGCAGCCTGGAGATCAGCTTCCTGCAGGCAAGTCTGGCATTGGGAGGGAGTGGGGGGGGTGGATTGAGGCCCCCATACTGAAGAAGGGAGGGAGAGCTGTGGGTTGGGGTTTGCCCAGCCAGGCTTTT
>NW_017728993.1:61110059-61127227 GCF_001723915.1 Gavialis gangeticus
AAGGGAGGGAGTTGGGCGGGGCTGCGGCTGCTGCCTAGCCTGGGTGGTGTGTGGGGCTTGGGTCCGGGGTCAGAATGTGCAGCTGTAGGGCCCAGACAAGGGGCGGGATGGGGCCGTGGGCAGCTCACCTGGGGGGGGGGGGCGGGGGGCGGCTCCCCGGGGGGGGGGGGGCTGGCTCTCCACTGCTGTGTGTACTTCCAAGGAGAGAATGGGGGGCATGTGCCTCCCAGATGTGTGTGCAGGGTGGGGGCAGCTGCAGGCTCAGGCTCCCTACCCTGCTGCCTTCCTCAGTCCAGCATGCAGGACCCCATGCAGCAGGTCAGAGTGGGGCTGGGCAGTGAAGCTCAGTGCCACTGCTGCACCACCTGCCCTTGCAGAGAGGAGAGCAGCTTGGCAGGGAGCCCAAGCCTACAGGCCCCACTCTGGCCAAGCTGCCTGTGGGGGGGGGAGCTGGGCTCTACATTCCACTCTGCCACAGCAGCCGCCACCTCCCATGGGCAGCAGCTAGGGCTCGGGTCCTTGGCCCTGTAGCCCTGGCAGCTGGGGGGCAGGGGGTGTTACTGGGGAGCAAGGTGCACCAGCAGGGCCAGAGGGCTGCACTTGAGGAGTGAGGAGCACCAGCATATCAGGACTGCTCAGCACCACAACCCGGGGGGCGTGAGGGGGAACAGGGGAAAGAACAGCCATGGCTGGACCTGTGTCTTGATGAGTGAAGGTGCAGGGAGAGCTCTAATTTTCCATGGTAAAACACCCAAAATCAAATGCTAAAATTTACAGGTATTTAGAATTTGTTTCATTATAGTGATTGAGGCATTGGTAGGCTTCCAAATTGCTTTAAAATTGTAAATATATCAATAAAGCATTTTGTTCAACTATCTATACATGTATAGTGGTGTTACATTTTAATCATAGAAAAATGTGGATTTTTGGGGTTTATCAGGGGATATATGATCTTTAAACAGAGAAAACCAGGGTCTCTGTTCATAACTTAGAACCCTGTGCAACATAACATGACAACAGATTGGTCAGTAGCCAAGTTACAAAAAGCAAATCTCCTGTGTGTCCTTCCTCATCAGAACACATCTACTTGCAGCTAGTCTGCAGAAGCACTTAGCTATAACATTATTACTTTATTTAAAGGCCAAAGAAAAAGTGGGAGGACACCCTATCGAATACTATTGTAAAAATGTGTTCTTTCAGCTCTAACCTTATGGAAGTTTAGCTGAGATGATGGAAAAATCAACATCTTCGCCAAAACAGATCTAGACTATGTCCTCGTGGAATAATCCTCATTTTGAAAGTAAAGATACTTGCTTTTTAAGTCTTGACATTTTCTTTTCTTTGGTAATGCTCTTATTCTTATAAAATGAAAGCTAACAAGGAAGGTAATTTGACAATGTGATATGTGATCATCCTAAATTTACTTTCCAAAAAAGCAATGCTGTCAGAAAGTAATTTTACCTAATTAATTATAAATGTTTGGACCAGACCAAATAGAAATTTCTCTTGAATTCTATACCCATTGGTATATTTGCACACAGTGAATTCTTTCAAATCTCTGTCCATTATGGCTTTACAATAAACGTATTGCTATTGTGTTTAGGTAAAAAAATTTAAGCATTTTTCCCAATGCCTTATTCTCTGGTTCTAGTAATTTTCCCCAAGCATTCGTGAAATCGGTCTGAATATTTCATTCACAACACTGCCTTTTGGTTGAAATGGAACATAGGGTTAGTTCAATGTCACAGGTTAAACGGTTAAGACTCATTTACCTGCCTATTTGCATTTTGTACACCTCTTCTGACTATGGTAAACACAGTGACAATTTCCTTGCATAAAAATTATAGATTCAAGAAACACTACAGGGTTGATTCCTTCCAACTGAACCCAGAACAAAATCAGTTACCAAACAGAATCAAAATTCATGCAAATGAAAGAAAACATTAGAAACCTTTAAATTATAAAAGGATTACATTAGACTATAGCTCGTGCAAGTTTCCTCCTCTGATGCCATCTTGTGATAAAGTCTATTTATTCTTCCTCACAGGTAGCCTCTCAATATGCTATACCATTCCATTCTTCATGTCTTCAAGATCTATCGCCTTCCTTATGTTCATTTTAGAGAAACTCAGATCACTTTCCTGAGTCAGACTACCATTCTCCCCACTGAAACTTCATCTGCATCTTCCCACTGCTTGCCTGCACCTGCCTTCCTCCAGAACCATCTTGCTGTTTTAACCATGCTTTCCCACTAGTTTGCTGCCTTCACCAGGGTTGTTTTTTTTTTTTTTTTCATGAAGCCCAAGGTACTCACCTATTTTTTCATGACTCTACACAATTTGGTCCTACCTATAATCTTATCCCTATTGCCTCCTACATGCTTCTTAATCTGCATGCTCCACCCAAGTTTATTTCCCAACTGCTCCTTTTTAGTCTTAGCTCACACCATTCTGTAGATCTTTTATTTATGTAACATCTACCTCAGAATTAACAGCCAATTTAAATTCACTAAATAGTCTCTCCTTTTCCTTCTCCAAAAACTACAGTAGATAAACACTGAATACTTTTTGGAATAGATTCTAGTCCACACTGTGCTCATGTTGTGTTGCATCAAGCCTTGTTGTGTTGCACAAGAGAAATTATGATAAAGTTACTAGTCCTTCTGTCACTGAGGAGATATACACTCCCATGTGCAGATTCAGACACTAGACTAATACAGCCTTTTTGTGCATTCATGATTCTATGACTTTCACTTTTCTTTCCATTTTGAGTAGTTACATTTATTTAAAAATCAGAATTGCAAATAGACTTCAGATGATAGCTTCTCAAACAAATCAGCTATTTAGTGTGTGCAGTCACACCTGTACCAGAAACAGTGTCTCCTTGGCTCAATTTGCATAAAGCAGTTTGCTACAATGATGAGTAATTTCTCAAAGTAATACTGCTGGCAAGCTCCTCTGAGTGCCTGTTGCAAAGATTTACTCTTCTGCTCAAGCTGTTTTGTTGTAATTGGTGCACATAATACCTCTGTTCCATTTACTCCTCTCAGCCCCCCACCGAATCTCTTCAATTTTTGCCAGACAATACACAAAACATGAGAACATTTAAGGTATCACACATAATGATTTAATACACTAGTCCAATTTAATACACTAGTGGACTAATATAACACTCCCACATCTCATTTCTGGCCAAGAGATTTATTACGCTCGTATCCTTGCAAAATCTTTAACTAAATATAGTAACTAAAATTAACACTCAATTATTTTGTGATTACTGTTTAAATATGCTCTTTAGATAATTATTTAACCCAGTGTTTTTTCAAATGACACTTATTTTATACAGGTATGTCCCTTATGCCAAGTATATAACTGGCAAAGTGAAAACCATGCGTCAAACTGAACTGTAGCCCCAAGTATGTTAAAAAGCACTCAGCTACCTTGGCCCACCTCACATGTTCACTAGTACATATTTTAAATGATGGAAAAGCTTCATTTTATAAAAATAAAAGCCTGCCCTGGGAACTTTACAACTGTTTTCCCCAAAAGTAAATAACTCTGTCTCCTAATATTTCATCTACTCAGGCTCAAAATGGACAATAATTCATTGCTTTACCAGAGACAGGTTTTAGATCCAATAATTTGAGACTGTACAGAGCCAGATATAGAAGCCTAAAATTGGTAAAAAATGGAAATTCCTAGTTCACCTCTAGACCTATGAAATCCCCAAGATAGATGTAAGTCATAGATAATTTGCATTTAAAAAATCTATTTTAAGTCATCTTGGAGGCTACTATGACTTCTGTATGACTGGATTCACATTATGCAGGAGACCAACTTTCCAGGCAGAAGCATATAAAAACAGGATCAATACCTTTAAACCTAATGTCTGTGAAACAGTTCCTCTGTAGCATTTTACATCTAGGGATAATATAACATGGCAGCATTGTGCTGAGTAAAGATTTCTCAGAATATTTTTGGGAATGACAGTGAGAACCAACTCATGACTAGTAGAGCCACATCTAAGTCATGGCAATATAAACTTCACAACACTGCATATGCCACACACACAAATAATAAAAGCTACAATAGCTTTGAGCACTGGTTTGTGAATGATACTTATTCTTGTTTGCCAATTTAGTGAGCAAAGGGCACACCTGTTTTAGTTACTGTATCTTGTCTGACAACAGCAAAGATAATTACACAATATGAAGTTTGCAGATAGCTTCTTCTCTTTCCAGTATGCTAGCCCACACAAAAACCTCTATTTCCATACTGCCACCATAATTCAGTCTACACTGAAAGCAGGTGGTGCAAATGGGATGCAATCAGGCCTACCCACGCTAGTTTTACTTCAGTTAGCACACCACTTCAAATGCAGCAGCACAAACTGGGGAATCCCACAGGAAACCCTGGGCACATACCTAGGTTGCTAGCCCATGCTGAAACTTGTGCTGTTGCTTCTTGTCTATTACTGGGACCTGATCAAGCTAGATTAAAGCTAGCGTGCAGGTATGCCTATCCATGTTCCCATCACCCTTCCTTGCATAGACATACCCTAAGACTAGTTTGGCTTTCCCCTCTCAGCCAACGCCATGACCCTTGAGTCAGAGGGGGAATAAAAACCTGTTTGGCTGTTTCACAGATACTTTTGGAAAGGGAAATCCCCTGGTGATTAGTAGTGTGTCTCACCTCCTTTTCCTTGTTGAGCAGCACCAGCTGTCTGTCTGTCAGTATGCAGTACTTTCTCTCCCATGTTGTACTTTCAGCACAGGGAGACTGGCCACAGGAGAGTCTGTGAGTAGCTGGCCCTTTCACATCTGGAAAAGAATATAAATAGTCATTAGAGTGTGCTGTTAACCACCCATGTGTTGTTGAATCTCTGTATTGAGAGGCACTGTAAATTTGCAACTTATTTTTAAAGAGTGCAGGTTTCAGGGTATTTAACTAAAGATTAATTCTATGAGGCATCTGTGCAGAACTTTACACAAATCACAATCACAATCAGACGTATAGAAGTGAAGAGCCCCTCAGCACGAATGGCTACTTGGTAGTTCCTTCTTTTCAGGAGGAGACCCCCTCAGTGGGAGTTCAGACTCAACCCTATTTTAAAGAGAGATAAAGATGATGGTTAATTCACCTAAAGCAGGGGCCGGTAATTATTTCGGGCCGAGGGCCACTTACTGAGTTTTGGCAAGCTGTGGAGGGCTGCATGGGTAGCCCCACCCCTTGACAGGTGCCCTGCCCCCTAGTCGCCATCTTGTGACTGGAAGTCCTGCCCCCTAACCCCTGACCTTTCCTACCAGAAGTCCCTCCCCTTTCCCCTAGAAATACTCCTTTCAGCAAAGGGTTTTGCCATGTTGGAACCAGAAAAATACCAAATTATATTCTAAAAAGCAAACATCTACAACACTCATTATTGTGATTTAAAAAAAATATTTTTGTCCTGATCAACATGTGTTTGTGTACAGTACACAGAGGTAATTGAACAATAGCTTAAAATGAAGACTTACTATTGTATACTGTAGGGGGTGGGTATAAGTTTGTGGGGGGCTGCAAGTGTGGGAATGTGGGGCATGGGGGAGGGTGTGGGTGTATGGGGTGGGTTTGTGGGGTAAGGGAGCATGTGAATGTGTGTGGATGGATATGTGGGAGGCTGTGTGTGGGGGGGAGGGTGGCTGGTGTGTTTGAGGGGGTGTGGGGATCTGTGTGTATAGCAGTGCAAGGGAGGGAGGATGACTGTGTATGGCGGGGTGTGCATGTGTGACTTGTCCTATGGAAACGCACCCATCCTCCCACTTCTGGCCCCAGGGTACCAGCATGGGCCCTATGCTCCCATGGTCTGGCCATGCAGCTGGAAGCTACGTGGTGCTGGGACAGCCAGCGGCTGGCAGGAATGCAGGGAAATTGCAGCTACAGGCAGGGGAGAGTGGGAGTAAGCGGGTGTGTGGGAGTGCAGTGATAGCTGGGTGGGAGCATGGGGCCTGTGCCAGTGTCTGGGGCCAGTGCCGGCATGGCTCAGAGCAGGGCAGCAGGAGCTGGGGGGGGCTGGAGTGAGAGGGGGATAAGGATGGGGCTTGCTTCTGGGCTGCTGAGTCCTGCTGGCTTTCCCTGGGTCCTACTGCCCCTGGCTCCTGTCATCTTTGACAGGCAGTCAGGAGCAGATAAATATTAATTTTTAGGGGCCCTGTGGGCTGGACAGAATGGGCTGGTGGGCTGGATTCGGCCCACAGGCCATTTTTTGCCTGCCCCTTGCCTAAAGTCATAATGTTAATTAGTTGCTGACTCAGGAATGGGATTCAGACCCGTCATACACTCAGGGTAGTTGGGTGAAGGGGTCTAGTCGACAGAGCGCATTTACTTTTTTTTACCTTGCTTTATAAACTACCACTTGAACACTGCATCACTAAGAAGCCTTCTCCAGGATTAGGCAAATTATGTTCATTATCTTAACTAACCTACCATCATCTCCAAAACTATCTTTTTCATGAATATCACATGATGGAGAGTGCTGTACCCCACGTACAGCACTCTCCATCCATGAGCAGCCAAGCCTGAAGTAGCAGGAGGTACCACACAACGTGTAGTGCATTGACAGCACTATTGCTAACTGGAGTAGTAGTGAGCATAGGTAAGGACTGAAGTATACTGCCAAAGTTTTGTAAGAAGCCCATCAGAGGGATGGGATAGGGCAAGAATTCTGTCTGAATCATAAAAAGCACACTCCTGAAGAAGAATGCATAGCCCTGGTTACCACAATCAAAAACAAAGAATCATGTATGGCTTCTAAATTCTGAAATGTTGTCTATTTTTGTAGCATTATCTTTTGTTTGTATTTTTGTTTAAAAATACTTTATTTGTTCTGATCCAAGTGATTCCTAATATTAAATTTCCTTTTGCTAACAACCCATGCATAAAACTGGTATTTGTCCACAGTTAAAAATACAGAGGTTTGTAGCAACTGTAGCATACCTTTACCACTAGAGGCCAGTGAATCCTTAGACACAGCAACATTTAACCAGTTTTAAGAGGAAAAAGTATAAGACAAAACACAAGGATTAGCAATAAATATTTGGCCCTGTTGAAAAATGCAGTTCTTAGAGGTTATACATACTCCTAATAACAACTTAAGTAAGATCAATATTCGGACTTTTTAATCAAATTTAAAGTATCTTATAAGTCTGAAAATTCACAGGACTATGAAAACTTGTAAACGCTGATTCTTCTCTATATACTGAAAACTTGATATAGGTTAAGACAGTTAAATTAGGATTTTTGGTGACCATTCAGAAAACTTCTAAGTGCACAACAACTAAAGACCAACTCTACCATCACAAATTCACAATTTATATGAGTACCAACTAAAGCTATCGTTTTTTCTTTCTTTGCTGGTTTCTGAAGCACAACTGAATTTGTTACATTTCAAAATGCTGCTAAATCTTATACTGAGCTAGCTCAGAAGTGACTTGGGCACAAATTCCATCATTAGGAAACAGGTTTTGTGAACATTCACTGGCCACTGTAGACTCTCTCAAAATTAGATGAAAATATATGCAGGTCAGTCGTATAAATAGCATGTTAATCCTCCAGATAGGTTTTTACTACTGGACTAACCAAGCCTCATTTGATGTGGCTATATAACAATGCACAAAGAATTTACTGGATCTGCAGCTTAGATCATTTAAAACAACAACACACACTCAGAATTGCTAGTTTTAGTGTAGAAGCTATATGCGACTTGTACAACTCAAAAGGTTTTCACATGATAATTCCTACAAAGTATAGGTTCTGTCAGCATCCAGTATTTGTATCTGCCTTTATGAAGTAAAGAACATAATGACTTCTTCCACAGGACTACAGCATTTAACTGAGTCATCAGGCATAGGAGGGCTAGCCACAGCAATGCTGTCAAGTGGGCTGGCTACATCAAAACAGCTTCCCACGCTGACTATTGGCAAAGTAACATGTGATCTTGGTGAATGGAGCTGCCAATAGGCAATAAGGAATATACATATCAATGGAGAGCGATGAATGTCTGCATAAAGCCTCACCATGTCTGCACGCTGACTGAATAGCACCTACAATAGGAAACAGTACAGAGGGCTGCAAGCTAATTTTTCAGTCTGGAAACCACAGTTTGGATGCTCAGACTACATCCAAAGCCTGTACTGTGCACTAATGAGAAACTTGAGTATAAGTTACATAGGGAACTTACCACAATAAAATGTATTTTTCCTTGGAACAAATTCATGTACGTGGAATAGCTTCTCTGCTCTTGCACTAAGCAATGTCTCCATACAATTTAAAAGTTATTTTTCAGTTACTATTCCAAAGTGACCACTTTCTCCAGAGCCTTTTTTTGCAACAGCTGCAATAACCAAATCTGGAAAGCATTATACTAGTTTTGACCAAAGACTCTGTAGGACCCACATGCTACTGCAGCACAATGCCCAGCATCATAGAAGAAAGTAGGGTTGGAAGGGACTGCATGAGGGTCCCACAGATGTGCATGATTGCTTATACATTATGGCAGACAACTGTTCTGTTTTCTTGTATTCCTCATCTTAACTCTTTATCCCACATTTAGACTTCAAGAGATTAAACAGTGTGTAAAATGGAGATTAAAAGATTTCAGTAGAGCAAAACATCAGCTTCTCTTACTAGCTTCCGTAGGATTACACAGTCACCCAATACTTGAAAAATTATGGAAAATCAGATATAAAAATTAAGATCTGTCACTAGCTGTGGTGTTACACATCTTCTCCTAGGAAAGATTCAAAGCTGAGAGCCAGCTTATTTCTCAGTGTAAGGCAATATCCTGAAATAATTGGCTCATACACAAAAGCACAGGAAAATTCAGAAGGCAATGTATTAAAAGAAAATGCTGTAATTTTGACAAGCATTTGGACATGGTGTAAATTTAACTGGATTTAATTAATTTAATTACATGTATCTGGAAGACTGAATGCTGATTTTAGGCCCTGGTGAGGTTACACAGGGTATGGACATATTAAGCTGAAAGTCTGAAAAAAGCAAGCAGTTGTGACACAAGATTTCTTCCTATAGTCTGATGCAATTCATTCCATTCTGTATTGTTACAATGGAGGTATTCAAGGAAGCAGATCAAATTGTCTACCCACAGGATTAAAGGTCATGCCCTGGTTCCCCTTCAAATGCTAATATCAGTTGTGTAACAGCTTTAAAAAAAATCGGTTTCTGTACATCTTCCCCTGCTGAACTGAGGAAGAGAGCACCATTGCCCGCCTGCCACATCACCTGACACAGCTGAAGATCTAAAACTGCATTGTTCTTTTTTTCCCCTATGGCTTTGGAAAGGCCATTAGGAATGTCTATAAATATCCACAAAGGCCCTTTCCTCTCAGCTGTACAGCAACGTGTATTTTATCATTCTCAAACTAGAAAACAGATCTAAGAACACAAACAATGGATGCACCGTGACAAGATAAATAAAGGGGGTTCTTTGGGTGCAGGACATCAGGGAAGCAAGACAATAAGACAGTATCCAAATGTATCCATTCAGGAAAGACACTTCATGAGAACTGAAGGGATTTCTGGGACTAGTACTAATCATGTAGTGCTGCATTTTTTAATAAAATCTCTAACAGTCAAAACAGGTAAAAAAGTCTAGTAAATTTTCAAAGCCAGTTCACAGTAGTACAGAATAAGACAATGAGTTAGTTCCAGGGGTTGACAGCTATTATCTGGTCTCAATCCTTTCCATTACAGCAAGAAAAGCATATCCTCTCCTTCCTTCACTGCCAGCAAAAGATGTCTTGAATTAGGAAAGAGAAGGGACTATTTTTAATCTTTAAAAAGGAGACTATTTTCCTAAAGAAGAAAAGTGTACTAACTGAAGGATATAGCATTAAAAATGTTTGCAGTTTAATGCTCATAAAGTCAGCCCAAAACATTCTGTACACATGACCTAAGTTCTTTGTCAAGACTAGGGAAGGGAAAAAAAAAAAAAAATCAAACTATGTATTTTACTTGCCTTGTAACACCACATCTGATTATAGTCATGGATTTTTAAAGCTTTGTTCCCTTGGCTCTCACTTTAAATACAAAGCATGAACTTTCCAGGATAAAAGGATAAATGAACAATTTAAAACTGAGTAGGACCTAATGCAGTTTGTAAATGTTCCAGTACTACAGCGACCACTACCAAGATGGTCAGAAAAGCAGTTAATAAATGACACAGTTCAAAAATCACAAAATACAAGAGTCCTTACTTGAGAATTTCTAGTTAAAATGTTGATCAACCAAGCAGCAGAGACATTTTATATTACAAATTAGCCACAAGACACATTTTAGCTGTCAAAGATGTGAGTTTTTTCTTTTAAAGAAAACCTATACGCAACACCAGAATGATGACAAACGCAGCCTTTTTCTGAGGTGTCAAAGCTAATTTTTGCAGCACATGCTCATGTTGAAATCTTGACCCTGCTGAAGACATTGCCAAACTCACTGACATTTACTAGGGCCAAGATTTCACTCCAAATGGTTCTAATACAGCTGTTTTTCATGTAAATTAATAGCAAAGTCAGCTCATTGGGTGTTTGGGGAGGGGGTAATTGTTCTTTTCTCTTTCTTTCCCTCTTTCTTTCCAAAGAAGTAGCTCTAACATGCTTTGACAACAGGTTCACGTGAACGGTGTCAGTGTTTCCATGCTGTTTAAAATGCTTACCATGGTGACAGGTTCTCAAAGAATGTTGGGTAAATGCTGTCAGCGATATGTTTGGGCAAAGCAGTTCAGTTTAAATAAGCGTTAACCTGAACCATCAACTCAGTCTTTGAACTGAATCTGAAACATCAAGCCTTACTACTACTCTAAAGGACAAGCTGCATGAACAGCTTTGACTATACTATACTGATTATGCTTTGACATTTGATTATATAAACTTCAACCCTGACAAAGCCAACAGTGTAAAGGAGGGAAAAATCATATTTGTGTCATGGCATTTCATTCCCATGGTAGAAACTGCAGCTCCTAACAGGGTAGCTTTCCCTTAAAAAAACAAATCTCTAATACAATGGACAACAGCAATTGACTACTTAGAAAATACATTTATGCTGTATTTATTACTTCATGCAATCACACAACTTTTAGATGAAGACCTGCAAGGAATCTGAACCTGTTCTACTGCAGAAGTAGAAGCAAGAAAAATTTAGAGGCAAAAGACAATTTAGGCATTTGTCACTGGCATCAGGACAGCCATGGTGCAATTAAAAGATGAACAATCTCTGGACTTTTAGTTGGGAGGGAGGAGAGGTGGCAAGGGAAATATGGGAAGAAGTTCTTCAAGGAACAGACTCCATTAGGAAAAATCTAATCAAGAAAAAACTAGCATGTTTTGTGAATCTGGTTTCACTAGACATTTTTCCTCTCTCAAATATCCAAATCCTCAATAAAATGCAAATGTTACCTGAAAGCCATGTTTCACAAGCAAGCAGTAGTATGGTGCCTGGAATGAAAATTTTCAAGGAAAAGCTAAGGTTATATGTGAAATAATTTGGGGGAAATTAACAGATAGCAAATGCCCCACTGTGTTCATACAGACACAAATGCAATGTCTCACCATAGCACCGGAGGCACTGCAGAGCTGGAAATGAAATTTGGCTAGGTTTTACTCGCTTGTACTAATTCAGAGATTCATATTCTAAAATCAGATGATCTGTTTAAAAAACAGATGCCATAAGACTTCCCTGTATTAAATTTTGTTTGAATTTGAATATAGCTAAAACTATGATAAACATTTCACAAGAGTAGAACTGGTAACCCTAGCATTTTGTTAAAATTACAACTGGACTAATTAACTCCAGGCTATTTAGGATTCCATTTAAAGTTCCTGCCAGATATATTTTTCATTTCATACCCTAAACCACTGCATGATGTGGCTGTATTTCAACCAATAGCCAATTTTAATGGTAGCTGAAAATATCTCTCTATATTATTTTAAGTGTGTAAAGCATGTGAGGATCCTTTGGGATGAAAGGCACTCTATTTATGCAGGATGTTATTACAGAGATAAGCATCTAGTACAAATTCTTCTGTTATATTTAGTATCTGCATCCAACAAACATTAACATGCACATGACTTGCCTCCATTTGAACTGAATCTAGTCACTTTTCTCTGGCAGCTGATAGATACTTAAATACTTGTACAGAAATTCAATAGCACGAGTGGGAGGTAAAGAGACTCATCAAACCATTAGTTTTCAGTGATCTGTCAAGGCCTTCTCGCACCAACTGGTTATAGCCAACACAACCTGAGAAATCCATGTTCCACTGAACAAAGCCATAAAAAGCCTGGCTGGGCTAACGAGGTGGACTGTGTTAAACAAGTTTAAGGCAGGGGTGTAAAACATATGGCCCAAGGACCGAATCTGCCCTGCAGACTTTGCCCCACCCCTGACAGATGGGGGACCTTCCCATGGCAGCAACCAAGTACCCAGGTGAGAGTCATGGTGCTGGAGCCACAGCAATACCACCAGAACAAGCCCAGTGCCATGGATTACCCCTGTGGTGCTGCTGGGGCTCCAGCACTGTGGCTCTTGCCTGCTTGACTGCCAAGCACCCAAGCAAAACCATTGGTGATGGTGTCCCAGCAGCACCGTCTAAAGAAGCCTGACACAGGCTTAAATGAGTTTGACATCCCTGCTTTGAAGAACTTACAGCACCTTGGACTAATGGCTTGACCTTGCACCACAGTGCCAAGTGCGTTGGGAAACTCAAGCCAATCCTCTACAGCTTTCTTAATTTTCTGTAGAAATAGGCAATCAAATATTGGTAACCTATTAGCTGTCTGTTTTCATTTTCTTGGACTTTGGCTAAACAAGGGAAGATACGTGCCCAAACAGTTGCTATGAATGATCTAAAATGCTGATTTCCCCAGTGTAATATTGAGAATTATATTAGCAAAGGAGGAATCCACATAAAGACATCCAATCGCTTCATGTCTTATTAAAAAAAATACAGTGTTTCTCATTCTGGTACCATACAGTTCAGTAGAACAACATAACTGATCAAGAAGGATCTTTATTTTTTCCATTTAGACTGGGCTTGTCCAACTGGTGGGCTGCATACGGCCCACAAGGGGGTTCGTTTTCAGCCCCTAGGCTCCTATCCTGCCATTCATCCCCCTATTGCTACAGCTGTTGCTGCTGCAGCCAGGGTCTTGAGGCTCCCCCTCCCTCAGCTTTTACTTCCTGCGCCCACCCAGGCAGGAGGGCAGGGCAGCCCACAGGAATAGGGGAGCCATGAGGGATAGGAGGTAGGGGCTGCCCATGTTCATAGTAAGGTTGGGGGCTGCCAACACATGCTGCAACAGTTCCCATGCAATGCAGGGGGGAAGACAGTGAAAGAGGGGAGGGAAATATGCATGGCTTAGGGGTCTGTGGCTCGCACAAGTGGGCCTCCTTGGCCTAGAAATTGGACAGCCCTGATTTAGACATCTGGGCATCCTCTCTGAGATCCAGATTAAATATATTTATGGCTAAGTATGTCCTTTAATTTGAGAGCGTTTACATTTCTAGACTTGCAAGTGATTTTTTCTGTTCTTAATTTGATTTCAATTTAGAGCCTGAGGAGTGCATTCCCTGTTACCAGTAGAATAGGAACTTCTAGTGGAAAAAATGAATTCAAAACATGGTATGTAAAAGGACCCCATGACTAATGTGAGGCTTCTAGAACCCCAAGACATTACAGGGAGTAACTGCACTTATTTCCTAGATCCCCCCCTTTCAGAGTTCAGGCAATAATCTAATTGGGTACATATACATTTCTTAAACTCACATTTATCTTGTTGAACTCTTCTACCTTTTCTTTCAGTGGGGGCCAACTTTTTGACATATGTGACACAAATTAATTCCACACCTTCTCCAAGCACCACTCTGCTCCCCTTGCCCTCCCTAATCTGCTGCTCTGCTTTCTGCTTCCCACCCTATGCTATCTACTTAATTTGCTGCTTTGTTTTCTACTTCCTCCCCTATTTGGTACTGTGTTGCCACCCCCCCACCCCACCCCATCTGCCTTGTGCTACACACAGGCTGCTTGTGCCACTTGGGGCACCCATACTGCAGGATGGCCACCTCTGCTGTATTACAAGAGATATAGGTTGCAGCCATGTTGGTCTAAGGACACAGGCAGGCAAGGTTCTTTGGGTAAATCTGATATCTTTTATTAGACCAACTCAAATAGTTGGAAAAATTCTTCTTTGCAAGCTTTCAGGTATCAATAAATAAGCATCAGATATAAATAAATAAGCATCTTCAGCCTGACAAAGGGTATTTATACACGAAAGCTTGCAAAGAAGAATGTTTCCAACTATCTGAGTTGGTCTAATAAAAGATATCAGATTTACCCAAAGAACCTTGTCTGCCTATCACAAGGGAGGAATTTATGTGCCTGCATTTGCTATGGCAAGTTTCAGAAGTCGTACCAGGTATTGATCAGTGCTAGAAACCTATGAGGAAATCTGTTATCTACAGTTTGGTGGTGGAGGGGTCAGCTCTTTCCTCCATCTCTCTCATAAAAGCAGCAGTTTGTTCTAGCCACAGAAAAAAACAGAAACCTGGAGTTTTAAGAAGTTTGTGGAGATTAAGCTATGTCTTTTAGGTCAGGACCCTGGGGAAAACTGCTTTTTTTGGGTAGAGATATTCTACATAATAGTTTAAAAAGATCCAATGATGCAAGATACAGTAAGTTATGAAGCAATCAGCTTAATCTATATCAAGTAGCACCAAAGGCTTTTTAGTAACTGAAAGAACAAAAACAAAGTACAACTTGTCTGTGTCTGATGTATCCCAGCAACCTTATCAGGAAAGTACTTCCTTGATCCCTCTGCTGGTTTTCCTGGTTTTACTCTTCATTTAATATGAAAAGGATAATTAATTTCCCAAATTTATGAAAAATATGTCTTAGGGGAGGAAAAGTACGATGAATACCCCAGCTGACCATAAAGCATCGGAAACTGGCCTGTACAGCTGAACTCCCAGATGGCTCCTGCCAATTTACCTTTGTCTTGATTCACAACATATGCTGTTTCACATATCTCGCCTGAGGAGAGGTTGATAACTGTCTAGTAATTTTGGCAACATGGACAACTGTGCATTTGAGATTAGGCAAAGACGCCCATTCTCCCTTACTTAGGACCTAAGCAATTTCAATACTAAATCCTTTTTTAAAAAAAAAGTGTGCACCAGTGTATTAACCAGCTTCATTCCCTAATGTCTGTTATCACAGGCTTTATTACTCAGTAATATCCAACTGCTTTGGCAGATACTGAGTTTATTGCGCTGTTTGGCCAATATAGATAGCAGCGGTCCTTCTAAAAGTAAAAACCAAAGAGCTGATAGCACAAGGAAAATTAGAGAAGACTAAAGGTAGTCTATGACGACTCAGTTAACAGTCTGACAATGAGCTTTTCATTACCACAGAGAAACCATCCTTAAGCAAAGGTGAGGAATCTCTTGATGGCAATTTAAAGTTGGCCAATTAAGAACCTTATTACATCATAGGCTGTGAACCACGCAAAAAGGTCGATTGGTGTTACTGCTAGTTTGGTTTGGAGCGGTCACACCCTTAGTCTAGAAACCTTATTTGGCTGTCCCCCATCTGCACAGCTGTGACTTGCCACTGGAGACCTGTTGAGGAGGAGCACGAATAGGAGCTGTAGCTGTGAGTTGCCACTAGAAGGCTGGTGAGCCAGGACAGGCTGTATGGGCAGGGCTCTGAGAGATCTTGGGATACTGGAGGACTTCAGTTTGGGTGGCCCATCTGTGGGGAGTGGTCACACCTTAACAGAACTGGAGTTGGATTGTGCGGACCAAAAATAATCCTGCCCTGGAGTAGCATAACTTTGAGCCGCATAACAAAAGCTTAAAATTGCTTTAAGTTGTTAATGTGCAGACAATCCAAGGGTTAAGAGCTCCAGGAGCTGCCCAAAATGACCATGTAACAAGGCCCTAGCTTGAATATTGTTGAGCACTGTAAGCTTCTTACACACTGCACAGCTGATTGCAGAACTTGAAAAGAGTAACTGATCCTCATTTCTCTTGACTGTCTCCCTTAGCCTTTCAAGTCCTGTAAAATTTGCATGCCCCAGGGATGATGAAAAACAGGATGATGAAAGCAGAAGAGAAAAAAATAACACCTTTTGAGTAGGCCAGTTTGTGGGTGTGGACAGGTCACAATGCTTACAGTGTTCTAAATACACTAGCCAATTGCCTGTCGAGAATGACAGGGGGCAAGAAGGGCTGGGATGGAGTGCCATCACCTAACACCCCATGCTGCCGCTGTTCTGCCTCTTGCAGGGAGCGGGATAGGGGAGCCTAGGCCAGAGCTGCTGGCCTCGGCTCCCCCACCCTCTGTCCAGTCCTCAGTGCAGCTTCAGAATCATGGCGGTGCTCCCTCATGCTTGAAGCACTTTGGCTGTTTCCATCAGCCAATCAGAGTGTGAATAAAATGTGACAGACAGACAGACAGACAGACTTGGGCTTTTATAATATTAGAATTTTAAACCCCCAAAATCTAGGTGTGCATGCAACTTTAGACTGGTTTAAACTTCCTAAAACGTTAAAAAACCAACCAAACAAAAAACCAAACACACACACCAGGAAAATCAGGTATTATTTTGAGCTGGTCTTCACTGAACCAGTTTAATGCTACTTGTGAACACAGAGCATTCTGTGTCTAGTTCAGGCCCCTAGGCATGAACTGCCCCTCTCTTCTCCCCGCCTTCCCCCACACACACCCATGAAGGGGAATGGGGCTGCTCTGGAATGTAATCAGGAGTCTACTACCCAAAGATCTGAGTCCAGACTCGACCAGGGGGAGGTGTGGGGGGCCCAAAAGCATCTGTGTCCATTTCACTTACCTGCTAGGGACCCTGGGCAGAGGTCTCAGACTTATTTAGGGTAAGGAGGAATAGCTAGGTTCAGTTGGGGAAAAGGGCGCTTTGTAGCTCTCTGCTTGTGGTCGGTGGTTGGTTGTGCCTGTAACAGTAAACTCCGTCACTTTTCCAGCCAGCCCTCCTCTGCAGGTTTAACCCTGCACACACTGTAATGGAGTTGTTGACAATGTAAGGTACTTGAGTGGTTGGAAAAGCCAGGGAGTTTGTTTTTGTTTTTTTTTTGGGTGGGGGGGGGGGG
>NW_017728993.1:61127382-61129731 GCF_001723915.1 Gavialis gangeticus
GGGGGGGGGGGGGGGGGAACATGACGACATACCATAAACAGGGGGCCACAGAGCCCTCCCAACACCTAACCACCTGTTCACTCCAATTTCTTGCTAACTCCAAAGTTCTTTGGGTAAACCTGATATCTTTTATTAGACCAACTCAAATAGTTGGACAAATTGCTCTTTGCAGGCTTTCAGATACAAAGTGGGCTGAGGAAATGTCTGCTGAGAGCACAGACCATCTGCAGACACTTCCTCAGACTGTCTAGGGGTATTTGTACCCAAAAGCTTACAAAGAAGGATTTTTCCAACTATTGGAGTTCGTCTAATAAAATATATTGGTTTTACCCAAAGAATCTTGTCTGCCTGTGTCCTTAGACCAACACGGCTACAACCTACACCCTTGCCCAATCCAAGTCTTTCTCCCCCTGTAGAGGAATCCTGGGGAAACTCTTGGTACTTACCCCAGGAAGGCATGATGGCCTGAGTATTTTACCACCTCCTGGCAGCATTTCAGCAGCAATACGATCTGCAAAAAGTGAGGGTTTTACTTGGAAACCTTAGCAATGTATGTGTGGCCACCTCTGTCCAGGGGCAATTGTGAGCCGCCGGTTCCCAATCAGTGACATTCTTAGAATGGTTCAAGTGTTACGTCTCTTTGCACCCTCAGAAATCTACGATCATGGGGGATAAGCATCATGTATTTCACAGGCTGATGAGCAGAACCTGAAAACACAGTTTAAGATCCAAATCCTACAGGGCATGCAGGTGTGTTTCAGTCCGCACGTGTCATGTGCCCTTCTGCAAACAAGAGGCTCATTGTACAACTCTGCAAACCTCATGACATCATCAAAACAGAAGCTTTCCTCCGTATAACAACAAATAGTTTGTTTCCACGGATACCTAGAACTTCAAATAATAGACAGTTATTCAAAAGCCCTCTGCAGAATCCTAAATATACTGTCCTTCCCTCTTATTCAGTCATCATCCTGTACCTCAGATAACTGGGGTTTTCTCTTTCTTTTTTTTTTTTTTGCTCCTGAAAGTTAAGTACACTTTCTCTCTCCGCCAGTTAAATTCCCACTCTGTCTACAATACATGCTGGACTTCAAAGCAGAGATGGATATTATTAAATTGAAGAGAGGATTATAAAAGATTACATGCACCTATTGCATTGCTGCCAAGTTCTGACGTGCTTTTCAAGTGACACTTCTTCCTCAAGGGAGTGAAGGCAGTGAGCAGGTAGTACGCTTTCATTAGGGGTGTAATTGGGGTAAAAGCATCTTGGGGGAACATTTAAGATTATGATCTCCACCCCCATTTTGTTCCTTTCATCAAACTCTACCCCTCTGCCCACACCCACCATTTTCCGTTCCATATTGTGCTTCCTTTTTCACCTCCCAAATCCCCTACATCAGACTTACTCATAGACAAGCAGTACGTGTGATTCCTCCATTTCATTTTGCTTTTCAGTCATCTCTTTATTTCTTGCAGTTAGCCAGTACTAGTGCAGGGAAAAGACGCACGTACTTACTGATTAAAACTGCAGCTCTTTAGTGGCCCCAGAAAGCTGGGAAAAATAGGCTAAGAAAAAAAACAAACTGCTCAGTTTTTGCAACCTCTCTAGATGCACAAGACTCCAGTGCAGTTGTAGAAATGCATTTGCTCTGCAGGCAAATTGGTTGTGTCCCAACCAATGCACATTTGGCAGGTCTGCTATTACCTGAACTCCTCCCCAATGACTGCCTTACTCCATTCCCTTGTCAGGAAGTCATTAGCTAGTTTAGCATAAAATTCAGTTCACATTTGCAATTTCATGCAAGCAGTCTCCTCAGAACTGGCTTAGATGTTTAAATTACAGAACTTACATGGTAAAAAAAAAAAAAAGTGCTTCAGTTATTAAGAAAAGCTCTCCCCTGGCCCCAGTTTTTCCACAGTTTATTTTTTATGCCCTGCCAAGGAAATTACAAAGCAGAATAATTTATCTTGTAAACAGTTTGGCTGAAAGACTTCAGCTACCTCTTAACTTGTTCCACGAAAATATAGATACTAACACAGGTTGGAACTTCTATCCCTAGTTGTCCTATTCAATACCACAACATGTTCAAGGTATACTCTGGAAACATGCTTTTAAACTGGTCTGATGAATCAAGTCCTTCCTTGGTATGCATGGAGAATTACTAACAAAACCTGATTTAGCATGGAAGGGATTTTTTTTCTTTTTCAGACTAGTGTTGTGACAGAAAGCATGAAGCAAGAACAGGGGTTCTCAACCCATGTAAGCCCTTACCTGTTCACAGGTAAGTCAAAGAGCATCAAAATGACCTTACCTCCCCTTATGACTACAGAGGAGAGGGTACTGGTATG
>NW_017728993.1:61129782-61132558 GCF_001723915.1 Gavialis gangeticus
CAAGGGGTGCTTATACCATTTATGCCAAATTTTTAATATGTGCATTTGCCCAGTGAGGAAGCTCTTCTTATGTCAATTGAACTACACTATGAAAGGCTGAATTTTTCAGATGCTTTCACTTTTATCTGGGTTTCAGCAGAACAGAAATATTAAAAACACTGGTTTTACGTCCCATCTATACTCTGCTTTCATAAAGTGAAATCAGGTTTACAGTGGGTTTTCTCTTTCCTTTCTTTTCTTTCATAAGCCTACTTTATGGGAAATACCCTCTGCCAAGGCAAGGCAGGTGGGTCTTCTCAAGATGCATGCCTGTGGATTGCTAGAATTTGTAGGGCAGGAGTGAAGGGAGCAGGGGACACTATACAGCATCCAACAGGGTTTGTGCCTATGACAAATAAACAGTAATACATAAAAACCTGATAGCTGTCATCATATCCACAGAAAAACAGTTCAAGTATTTTTAGCTATTTGTTCAACTACCAGACTCTGCAACATAAATACAGCTTGAAACCTAAAAATAAAAAGTTTTGGGAGAACACAATGAAAGACTAACTAGTATTGTGTAGATGTGGAAGATCTTACTGAGATAGAACAACAGGACTGATTTAGGGGGAGGGAATGCTGTTCACAGGATGCTGGGATCTAATATGGTAATCTGCATTCACAGGGTATTATCTGGGTCATTCAAGCATATTAGGCTAAAGCTTTCTTATCTGGGCCACTGAAAACAACAACTGCCTGAATAATGGGCCATTTTAAGGGCTTCAAACATATTATAAAAAGCTACACAACACCAACTCCCCATGCTATTTTAGAAGACCTCCCCCATTTTAGCAAAGTATAAATGTTTAAACTAAAACCTGGGATCAGCTGTTAATCACCAATTAATGGATTTGGCCTACTTAAGTAACAAAGTTCCATATCCCTTATTCTCCAAATTCTCTCAGCTTGTAGAATCTGCTCACATATTACTAATGAAAAACTTGGACCATAAAGGAGATAAGATTTTTTCCCCATTAATATCTAATGGTGTCACACAACCCCCCCCCCACAAAACTTTCTGAAGGGAAAAAAAAATCTTGCATGACTATAACAGATATTTTGTTCCATTGCCACTTGTATTTTTAAAAAGCCTGATGTTATTTTAAGCTCACCGCACTGAGACAGTTTTAAAAACACCCCTTTTCTCACATCCCAAGTTAAAGGATGTATGGATGCAATGTATAAAGTTCTAATAAGCTCAGATGCAGAATCAGGCTTGAAGAGCTGCCTTTGAAAAATTCCACTTTGCATAAGGAGGTTACAACTGATTTGGTCAAGGTTAGACAGTGAGTCATTGGCTCTGCTCAGATTTAAGGCTCAGACACCTGACTCAGAGTGCTTTGCTTTAATTACTACCACACGATCTAAATATTTTCAAACCAAAACTCAACATTATGTAAACCTTTCAGAATAAGGTCACTGACCATTAGTGCCTATACAATGTTTAAGAAATGTATTATAAGAATAACGTATAGCACTACACCAGTGAATCTCCAAATGTTGAGACATCAGTCCTACACAAGAAAATATTTTTATAGACCAATTTATTTAGGAAGTCCCTGTTACACTGAGGCAAATTTGGAACTGGCAGTTGATATGCCACTGATGAGTACAAAAATAGTTCCATTGGCTATTATTATGATTAAATAACCATATTAAACATGCTCATTGTTTCCTGTGGTGATGCTGTAAACGTCCAAGTATCTTTGTCCAACTTTAGAAACATGGAAGTGGTCTACAATAAGAAATTTATAGAAAGAACATTTTATGTGAGCGAGTGATGATAATCATTCAAAAATAGATTAAATTCAGGCATCTCATATACTTTATTTCACTGGATTTTTCCATGTTTTGCTTTGTTTCAATATGGTACCTCCTTTCCTGTTTGTGGGGTCACAGGAGAAAAGGCAGAATTAATTCCCAAAGAGCCATCATTCTTAATCATACCACAAAATGTTACATGACAATTTCTCACATATTTCCTTTCCTTCCTCCTACTATTCCCATTCTAAATTGCAACTGCTGTACTGTTTTACTAGCAATTTATTTGCTACTTAACTTATTTGTGGTTCTGGAGAGATTTCAGGCATTAACACCATTACTCCTTAATGTTTTCTTATGTGCCATATGTTTTCCATACTTATAAAACACAACTTCCTCCCCTCCCTGTCCTGTCCCATCCTGTTTCCCCCATCCCATCCCAACAGGAATTTGAAAAAATTAATTTTATCTTTAAATCTAAAGATGTAGAAAGGCCTTTGTCATTATAGTAAAATTGCAGGTGCTTGTGTCAGATACTTTAGAAAGGGAATATGTGATCCCATGTGATACATGATCTGCTGCCAGGAATTTTTTTTTTTTTGCTATCACAGGATCCATCTGAAATTTACAGATGAGATGTCAAATGTAAGAGTTGTAATAGTAGTTATGCTTTGTAACTGCATTTCATGACATAAAACCAGTCAGATTTGGGGTAAAGAAAATGACTGTTTTGGTTATGAACGTGAAGTTACTGCAGGGAAAAGAACGAATGCACATCATTAATTCCTTTAAAATTACCACTAAAATTTATCTTATTTCTAATAGGAAAACCAGACTCGACTGGGGGCAGGATGCGCTGCGGGGGGCCAAAAGCATCTGTGTCCTTTTCACTTTCCTGCTAGGGACCCTGGGCAGAGGTCTCAGGCTTATTTGGGGTAAGGAGGAATAGCTAGGTTCAGTTGGGGAAAAGGGC
>NW_017728993.1:61132569-61132845 GCF_001723915.1 Gavialis gangeticus
CAGTTGGGGAAAAGGGCGCTTTGTAGCTCTCTGCTTGTGGTGGGTGGTTGGTTGTGCCTGTAACAGTAAACTCTGTCACTTTTTCAGCCAGCCCTCCTCTGCAGGTTTACCCCTGCGCACACTGTAATGCAGCTGTTGACAATGTAAGGTACTTGAGTGGTTGGAAAAGCCAGCGAGTTCAGGGGGGAGGGGGACACACAAGACTACATACCATAAACAGGGGGCCACGGAACCCTCCCAACACCTAACCACCTCTTCACTCCAATTTCTTGCCAA
>NW_017728993.1:61137845-61139919 GCF_001723915.1 Gavialis gangeticus
GGACACACAAGACTACATACCATAAACAGGGGGCCACGGAACCCTCCCAACACCTAACCACCTCTTCACTCCAATTTCTTGCCAACTCCAAAGTTCTTTGGGTAAACCTGATATCTTTTATTAGACCAACTCAAATAGTTGGAAAAATTGTTTTTTGCAAGCTTTCAGATACAAATTGGGCTGCAATTTGTGTGTTAGAGAGCTGTGAATCCTGTATACTGTCAGAAGATGAGTGCAGGGGGATAAGGAAAGTTCATGTACCCAAGAGAATATTAACAAATATCAACTTGGACAATACATTTGAGCTGTAGGTAACTGTCCTCTTTCTTCATGGGTTTATTAAAAGCTACTTTTGTGCCATTGAGTGCAAAGATCTCCGAGACACACACACACACACACGTTAATTTCACAGTTTATACAACCACAAATATCCACTCTTGGAAATGATAAACATGAAAGGAAATACTAGACCATAGTTTTAAATTATAAAATACATTGCAATTTTCAAAAGAGGTAGCTGTATTTTTCTACCATTTTTTAAAAAAGGCCTCTGTTAACAGCACAAGATCTATTGATCTGAAGGCCCCAACATAAAAACTATTGCCTTTGGATACAGGTGTAAACTGATTTTTATTTACTGTTGCAGTGCGCGGTGAATTCTGTCCTAGTATTCTCGTTTGAAAGAAAAAAAGCAGAAGCTACATTACTGGGAGCTAGTTTCTGAGAGTTCTGGAGAGGCTGCAGAAGAGCACAGAGTGAATGTACAAAAGCCTAAGGGACTTCACACAAGTGGCACACAGGGAGAAGTATTCAAAGAAATTCAAAACCACTTAGCAGAGAAGGAAGAAATGTGACAAACAGATCAAGAGTAGCAGCTGTGAGCTGGGAAACAAGAAGTAACTCACAAGAGAAGCAACAGCAATTGTTTTGGTAGCTAGAAAAACAGACATTTTGCAGCTCTCTTCAAAGTACTGCCAACCAGCAAGAGACAAGTATATCAAGATGGCTCTGAAATGTCATGGTTATAAAGTGATGAATGGACATGCAAGGCATCTTGTCCTATTTCCTACTTAATTCTTAAAAATGTGTTTTAATATTTAGGATCCATGTATCCTGATGTAGCTTAAGCCTATTACTACTTGTTCTGTCTTCAGTGACTAATAATAACAATACATGCCTCTTCTCTTCATAAAATCTCTCCAAGAACAGAATAGGAATGGTTATTGGAGTCCTGTTACCCACAGCTCTACTTAACAGCCCTGAAGCTATGAGCCATTGTGACAACCAGAAAAATACCTACTTCTTTTGCTTTCTTTACTGAACTCTCATGTGATTAAAGACTATTAAAATGCAAAGTGCCTTGAATTTCATTTTATACATCAATGACCATGCTTCATCTCTCTAGGCTATTACAGTGTCTCTTTGTGCATTCCTTTCAGATGAGAAGAGCCGGGCTCCAGCTTTAGCAGCAACTGATGTATGCAATATCTCTAAATATTTTTTACCTTGATCTAGCTTTCTTTTTAAAACTACATTCAGCTTCAGGTTCTCTCTTCTATAGTACTCTAAGAGATAAGCGTGTTTGGGCGTCTGAAATCAAATTAATTATAATCTGTTATAGAACAGCACAACAGCTGAGAAAGCATTTCTCTCATAAGTCCCCATCTCTAGGCTGAAGTTTGTGCTGGTCCTCAATCCAGCTTGAATTCTTTTGGGAAGTTTGATAATATTCTCTACAGATATTTTAAAAAGGCTTCTCCACCACTCACCCCCACAAATAGTTCAATGATGGTAGATACCTTTGACTTACACAAAAGACAGCTGAACAGATTTTTTCCTAAGTTTCTGTACCTTTAATGTCACATAGGATAGAGTGCTTTTAAATACATAGGTCTGAATATACATAGTGTGTACCTGGGAACTTTGTCATTAAAATAAATACAGGTGTTTGAACCCATGATCTAACCATAAAGCACAAACATTACAGTTAAATATACTTAGCGTATTTGTTATTTGTTTTTTATATTGTACAGGGATGTGTCAGTCTGCAATCAGAAACTGAACTGGCTCCCAT
>NW_017728993.1:61144919-61149979 GCF_001723915.1 Gavialis gangeticus
CCCCCCCCCCCCCCCCCCCCCCCCCCTTTTTTTTTTTTTTTTTTTTAAGTTGAAGACCTGTTTTAAAACAATAAAAATCTGGAAATTTGAAGTTATGGTTTTCACAGCAATCATAAAACTTAGCGATCTTGCTATATACCTATGCATATATTGCTGTACAATGATGGTAAAAGTATCATATACTATAGTTTGAAATACCTACATACACATAAGAGCGCACACAAACTGCAGAGACTTCCTCAGTCTGACAAAGGGTTTTTAAAACCAAAAGCTTGCTAAAAAAATTTTTCCCCAACTATTTGAGTTGGTCTAATAAAAGATATCAGATTCACCCAAAGAACCTTGCCTGCCTGTGTCCTTAGACCAACACAGCTATAACCTACACCCTTGTACATATACATAAGAAGTCTGAATTCTGGTTCTTGTGCAAACTTAATTTCTTGACTAGCATATTTAAACTGAGTCATGATGTCATAATTACTTTTTATTCATATAAAATTCATTGCAAATTATTTCACTCAATTAAAAAAAAATTCTGAGGGAAATTTAGACCCAGTGGTACTTTAAAGTAGTAACTGCTTAATGGGTTGTATCTGTGGGCACAGATTAAAAAGGGCAAAATAGCAACCAGCAGCTTAGCTCAGGTTGTTAGCCTGTGATCTTACCCAGTTTTTGGTGGGTTTTTGTGACAGTTCCCATTGAGTTTTCTGCTGCCCCACTGCTAGCAGTACCCAGGGTAGCTAGTTTAAACTAGCTCAGATACATCTACAGTAAGTGACAGTGGATAGCCATGCAGACATACCTTTATAAGCAAGTGACAGATTGTTAGCACCGTCACATTACTATGAGGATACAGATGTTTTACTAGCATTTAGTATTGTGTGCGTGGACAGAACCAGCGTGAACCTAAACACAAAGGTTCTGATATAAAACCAATATAAATAAAACCTGCACATTTTATCACTGTTGGTTGGCTTGTTCTTTTTATACTAATTACATACTAGTATCTGTTCTAAGTCATTCTCCTGAAGCAGAGGCCTGTCCAGTAGTACAACTGGTTCTGCAGCTTCTTTATAAATTGCAATACTGTTAAAATACCTTCTGCTAATCCTCATATAGCCCCACCCAGTAATGAGACCCTCAACTCCTATTATAATCCACTGTGGTAGGGAGGTCTCAGCATTTAGCAGAAACCAAAGGACTTCCACCAGGACATCATAATTGTGATGCTTTTGCTATGTACACACAGGTTAGTTGCAAAAGTAGGGAACGGTTCATCAGGAAACAAACTTCTGCATGGTAGTGACACATCTAAATCTTGCAGTTTAGTCATGGTCAGCACACAGAAACCCACACATTCAGATGGACATAATTACTAGATGCTTCACCACAGACTCAGAATCACTGTTCATTTTCCTCCCACTCCCTTTCAAAACTAGGTTAAACATTTTGAGGAATCTCAAAATCATTAAAGATTGCCCTAGGCTGATAAAAAACCCTGCATGAAAAAGGATAGTCACTCTGAAAACCATAGTGGTTTAATAATGTTAATTTTTATCAAGCTGCAGGACCTACAGGAAACACTTCACCACAAAAACTGCAGCAACAAGCCTGCCTGTTCTAAGGCTTCAGAATTTTAGTGCTTGAAATCATTAGCATCTCAGATTTAAATACACAGATCCCCATGTTCCTAATAGAACTTATGTAGGACAATTATTAAAATAGCATAAAATAGAATCACTTGTAGGTAAAGTAGAACATTATTTGAAAAAGGTAAACTATAGTCCCATAACCTAGAGTTAACCAAATCTCCACATCTGTTTTTCCCCCACCTCTTTCAAGCTTCTTTAGACTCCACTGAGAGTTTGACTGCTTGGAGGCAAATGCACTGAAAAAACTGCAAAACTCGTCATTGGCAAAAGGTCAAATGCACATGATAAAGTCCTCTGTGTTTATTTTTAATGACCTTTTTGGTAGATGGAAGGAGAAGCTTGGCATATGAAACGAGAGAGGGTTTTTTTTGTATGATTTCTATTTGGAGAGCTGGGTTTCAATCTGATACAACCAAAGCCAAAAGCTAGTTAATTGAATACTACACTCAGCTCCTCCACACTTCACATCAGTAGCAAGGTAAAAGCTACAGTTAATGCAAAAATCTGCATCTAGACCTAAAAATTAGGTGGCCGAATCTCCCAATCCAAATTGAATCAGGAGACCGTTTAAACTGTACAAATCAAATCGGAACCCTCCAAATTGATTTGGAGAGATTTGGAAAGATTCAGTGATTTGCACGTAGACACAGCTTTATATGTTTTTTCTACATACCTCAAGGTACCAGGCTGCACTGCGATGCTGGGGTAGATGGAGTGTCCTACAGAAGTGCAGGGGGCTCCCCAGCATGCTGGGCAGCAGACCCAGAAGTGGACCAGAAGCACTTCCAGGTCCACCAGGGAGCACGCGGGGGGCCCCCCCTGTGCCCTCTGGGCTCAATGACTGGTGCTTTCTGGGCCTGGTGGGGGGGGCACCCATGGCAGACTTCCAAGCTGAGGGAGCATGGGAGCCCCCCAGCACAGTCTCTGGCAAACCTAGAAGTGGATCAGAAGCACTTCTAGTTCACTTCTGGGTTTGCTGCCAAGCATGCTGCCCCCCGCTCCTCCCCTTGCACTTCTGTGGGACGCTCCATCTGCCCCAGTATTGCAGCGTTCATGAGCCGTGCCTGGTACCTTGATGTATGTAGAAAAAACACTTAAAGCTATATCTATGGCCAAATCACTGATTCTCCAAATCAACATTGAATCTTCAGGTTCGGATGCAGCCAAATTGAATCAGGAACAGTGATCTGAATCAACAAATTGAATCACTGTCCCCGATTCAGACCGAATCTGAATCCAAATCGAATAGGGCCCGTTTCCGACACCCCTACTAAAAATATATTTGCACTGTATACATTAGCACACGCCAATGCCACCATTAACAGATTCTCCTAAATATTAACTTCTAATCAAGTGAAGTGATTTTAGTGAAGGCTGTTACTGTAAGCCCCACTCAGGAAGAGCATACATGTTAAAATGAGTGGAGGTTGAAGAAGAACTATTCTTGAGCTGAAATTAAAGAACATCTAGGTTAGCAAAAGAATACAAACTTCTGTGAGAAAACTAACCGCATGTTTGTTCATTCGGTTCACAGGCATCCTAACGTGATGTCTTAAGTTCACATGGACCATGCATCTAACAGTTTCTTAAGAGATCTCTCACACAGAGGACACCAGCTATCCAACTTTAGTGCCCTTCCTAGCAACTATAAAATTATATTAGTTTCAACAGTAACATATGAAACAAAAAAACAATGCAGAAACCCTTAATGAAAATCTAAATGAGCCTAATTTTTGCCAATGTGTATTTTATCATTTTCAATTACTCTGTTTTATAAAGAATAGATATAGAAACCTCAGGATTACACAGTTAAGCCAATCAATTAAAGGAAACATTTTAAACAATAGAATAATGCATATGCAAGAGGAGTAGACTTAAGGTCAGACGTGTACTCCATTTGAAATTCTCTCTCCTTGAGTGAGAATTAATGCCCTCTATTAGTATTCTGAACATAGGTTTTGATTAAAAAAATCCTTGGATTTCAATATTTTAAGAAGGGTACATGCTTATAAGTGCTAGTCGTGGAAATGTTTACACACCCTACACCATAAACCAAGGCCCTCTATTTTGCAACTCCTCAATAGCAATATTGACCCTCTCTGCTTCAGCATCTAATTCTTGCATATTTGGAGTTTCAGTCCTTCATTGAAAAAACCTTTGGGACTATTATGGCCCTCGATCAAGCTCCCCTTAGACACCCACACTGCTGAGTCTGTGAGATTACAAATACAAAACTAGATAAAACATTTTGGCACTGTTCCCCGTTTTGCTTTCCTCATCATTCTGAAACATTTGTCAGGAACTGGGTTAGGTTCATCTCAGGGTCTCAGGTGCTGTCTCTGGGACACCATTCCTTCAAATCAAGCTTCTCTTCCAAACACCAGGATCTGGTCTGTCTTTTCAGACAGGCATCTGTTTGAGTCTGCCTGATCCTACTTTCAAGATATACCTTCTCTCTCCAAAGGTCTGTACTGTAATTCCTATCTCCTGTGAATCACTCCCCTGAATTCCCATATATTTGAGTCTCTCAATACTGAGAAAGAGGTTTAGGGAATAAAATATTCACAGATACCTATTAAGCCCCAACCTGAACAGGCTTTACCTACCTCAGACATGCAGCCTGCCATGCCAATCATCATAGACTCATAGAAAAGTAGGGCTGGAAGGGACCTCTGGAGATCATCTAATCTATCCCCTTGTCTGAGGCAGGATCATTCCTATCCAAACCTTCACGAGCAAGTCTTATCTAACCCATTACTAAAAATATACAGGAAACACTGACATACAACCATAAGGCATAACATCCTAACATGGCACAGGTAAAGCATGCAGACAACAGTGGCCAGTGTCCTGCAGCTGTGAGGGTTGTTAAAATATGCTTGAGAGATGCAAAGAAGAGGGCCATGCCCCCTGCTACAAAGACAAAACCCCTACAATCTGTACAAATTATGACTATGGGATAAATTTCCTTCCTGATCCCAAATGTGGTGATTGGTCTGACTCTGAGTGAAGGGGCATTACTCTCTATCCAGGAACCTCCAGGCTTTAATCCCAGCAACAGCATTAGCACACCCCAGTCAAAATCCTCAAACTTGGCTGCAACCAAAACCTAGTGCTTCTGAGGAAGGCACAAAAAACACCCCAAATTCTGACAAATAGAAACAGGAGGGGAGAAAAATTCCTCCTAGCATCATGTGGCAAACAGCAAAGCCCAGAAATATGGGAAATACCCATAATATAATACAAACATAGGTATGCCTAGATAATCACGGATCTTAGAAAACTCCTGGCACTCTGGTGTCTGGCACGGATCTTAGAAAACTCCTGGCGCTCTGGTGTAGTACCCGAAGACTGGAAGAAGGCCAATGTGGTGCCTATCTTCAAGAAAGGGAGGAAAGTGGACCAACT
>NW_017728993.1:61150870-61169534 GCF_001723915.1 Gavialis gangeticus
AAGGAAGAATTTCTTTACTGTCCAAGCCCCCAAGGTCTGGAACAGCCTGCCATCGGAGGTGGTTCAAGCACCTACACTGAACACCTTCAAGAGCAAATTGGATGCTTATCTTGCTGGGATCCTATGACCCCAGCTGACTTCCTGCCCTTTGGGCGGGGGGCTGGACTCGATGATCTTCGAAGGCCCCTTCCAGCCCTAATGTCTATGAAATCTATGAAATCCCTGACCAATGCCAGTCAAACATCTTCTCAAAGACCTCCAGTGATGGAAATTCCACAATTTCCTCAGGCAGTCTAATTCTATTGCCTCACAGTTCTAACAGTGAAGAAGTTTTTCCTGATGCCCAATCTAAGCCGATTTTCCTGCGACTTCAAGCCTTTGGCCCATGCCCTGCTCTCTCCAGCAAGACGTGGTGTTTTTCTTCTTCTTTATGGAAGCACTTCAGGTATTCTTCCATATGCCATAGGAAAGATCATTTTGAGGACCCTCCTGAACTGTCTTCTTCCGCTTGCTGAAGACCTGCTCCCAGAATCTCAGTGTAGGTTTAGGGTATCAAAAGGAACAACTGACATGATCGTCACTGCTTGCCAGCTGCTGGAAAAATGTCAGGAACAATGTAAAGCTTCTTTACATCGACTTCTTTGATTTCACACAAGCCTTTGACTATCAACCAAGAACCATTGTGAAGGATCTTTCTGAAGTATGAATGCCCTCTAAAATTTGTCACCATTCTTTGTCTGCTCCATAATGGTAAGTGAGTAGTGATTCTCAATAACAGATCTATTGCAGATCTCTTTGAGATTAAGACAGGAGTTAAGCAAGGCTGTCATCCCTTCAATACATGTCTCAATATTCCTTACTGAAATACTACATCTAACCACCAAAAAGCTTCCAGTCAGAGTGGAGCTAAATTACCAAATGATTGGTAAGCTATTTGGTCACAGCCAACTCCATGCCAAAACTAAGACACCCCAATCTTAATGATTGAGCTCCAGTATGCTGATGATGCTGTTTGCATGAGCTCACTTGGAAGCAAACCTTCAGGCAGTCATCAACATCTTTACCGAGGTGTAAAAGAAAATGGGACTGACAACATTCAGAAGACTAAGGTCCTCCATCAACAAGCTCTTAATGAGCAGTCTCCAGCTCCAGTAATTTATATTTATCATAAGACTCTGGAGAACGCTGAGTATTTTCTGTGCCTCAGAAGCCATCTCCTGCAGACGACTAACATTAAAAAAGAAATCCAACATTGCCTCGAACATGTAAATGCAGCCTTCTGACACCTGAGGTGTTTGGAGATCAAGACATCTGATCCAAAACCAAGCTCACGGTTTATGAAGTACTTGTGATCCCCACCTTACTATCTGGAGACAAGACGTGGACAGCATACAGGAGACATCAAACCACTGGAGAAGTACCATCAACAATGCCAGCGAAAGATCTTTCAAATCCAGTGGGAAGACAGACACAGCAACATTAGTGTCTTCTTGCAAGCAAACAGAATGAGCGCAGAGGTGATGATCACCTGACATCAACTTTGCTGGGCTGGCCACGTCATTCAGATGTCCAACTTCAGATTCCCAGAGTTTTATTCTCCTAGCTCAGTCAAGGCATGCACTGAAGAAGAGAGCAGAGACAGCATTTCAAAGATGTTCTCAAGTCCACATTGAAAAAGTGCAACGTTGAAATCAACTTCTGGGAGACTATCATCCAAGACTGCCCCAAATGGAAGAAGAGTCCATTCTACAAAGATACTTTGAAACCTTACGACAGCAGGAGACAGAAAAGCAGGAGTGGTAGAAACAGCGTGTTATGGACCAAACCAAGAACCCAGAGCAAACCACCTTGCATGGAAACATGTGCCCAAGGTGCAACAGAGTCTGTCAATCCTGGATAGGCCTCAGCCATCTTCAGACCCACAGATAAAACAATCAGAGAAGACAATAATCCTCGACTGCGAGGGATTGCCAATGATTTGAAGACTCTTATCACATCCCCTCTTAAGCACCTTTTCCACAAGATGAACATGCTACTTCCTTCAATGGTTCCTTGTATGTCTTGCCTTCTGAACACTCTATTATTTTTGTCACTCATCTCAGAACCTAACTTTTCCATGTCTGTCCTAAAATGTGGAGGCCAAAACTGCACACAGTATTTTAGATGAGACCTAATCAGTGCTGAGTAAAGAGGTACTATCACCTCCCATATCTTGTACTTAATGCTTTTATTGATGCAGCCCAAAACTGCATTCACCTTCTGTGTAGCTGCATCACACTTCAGACTTAAATTGAGTCTGTGATCCACTCAGTGTACAAACAGACATTGTTTTATTGTGGCATCAGCTGTGCTAGGAACCATCTTGCTGTAAATCCAGGTAGACTGTATCCACTACATACCTTTCATCCACTCAAGTAGTTCTCTTGTTGAAGAAGGAGCTCAAAGTTTGCTGGTTTCTTAGTAAATCCATGTATGCTTGGTTCTTAGTAAATTTGCTCTCAGTAAATCCATGCTGGCTATCCATGATCATCTTTTCTTCCTCCAGAGGCCTGAAAATGAATTTCCCTTAAGATATACTCCTGTAACTTCCTGAGTATTGAGACTAACTAGTCCATGGTTCATTTTGTCCTCCTTCTTGCATTTTTTTAAATAAGGGCACTATATTGGCCTTTTTCCAGTCCTCTGGTACCTCACCCATCACCCATGACTTTGTAAACATTATTGCCAAGGTCTAAAAGATCTCCTCTGCCAGTTCCTTCACTACCTTGGCATGGAGTCCATTAGGCCCTGCTGACTTGAACTCATTTGGACCAGTTGAAAGCTCTCTGACCATCTTTTTTGTTCTCTCATCCCTCAGCTTGTCTCCTTCCTTATGCAAATAAACCTTATTAGCTGGTTGTAGGATAATATTTTTGTGAAGACTGAGGCAAAGTAGCTATTGAGTAACTCTGCCTTCTTTGCATCTTCTAAGAGTTCACTCTGGCTATTAAACAGTGGATGCATAGATTTGTTGATCTTTCTTTTCTAGCCAACAAACTAATAGGACATCTTGTTGTCCTTCACTTCTCTCACTAGATGAAGCTCATTTTTTACCTCTGCCTGCTTGATTTTATCCCTGCACATGCTTGCTATTTCCTGGTATGCTTCCTTGGTGACCTGCCCCATCTTTCCATTGCCTGTATGTTTTCCTTTTGCATTTGAGGCATCCCAGAAGCTTCTTGTGCAGTCACATCTGTCTCTTGCCATTCTTGTGCTTCCATAGTGCCAGAACAGTTTCTTGTTGGACCTCCAATACTATGCCCTTTAGAAGCTTCCAACCATCCTGGGTGCCTTTATCCTTCACTCTATCTTCCCATTTTTTATAATTAACAATCATAATTGTTGACACTTAATTACCTCACTTTTTTTTAAGTCAACACAGTCAGCTGAAGTTCTCAAGGGTGCTCAACCTCCAGCCCACAAGGCTAGTTCCAGCCCACAGAGCTGTCATTTGATCTGTGAGGCTCCCCACAGATCCAGAAACTTGCCACTGCTCCCCACACTGCCAAAAGTCTAAGCTTTGCAGCCAGATGACATGGCCCTGAGTCAGGGTGGGGAAAATGGCAAATCCAGTCAGCAGCTGGACTCCAATTCTCAGCAGTTCCTGCTTGTGTTGCTGCAGCTGGTTTCCATCGAGATCCCAGCAGCAGTGGTGCCGTGACAATGTGGGGCCAGGGTTTCCATGGAGACCAGCCTTAGCAGCGCTGGCAGGACATGTGGCTGGGTGGGGAGCTGCTCCTCGGCTGGGACCTTGTAATGGTGACAGCATGGTCCAGAGCTAGGGTAAACCTGTGATCCGTTGCCCACATACCCCAGGCACCCCCTTTTTCCCTCCCAGATCCAGGGTGTGCAGGCAGTGGATGGCAGCTCCGTCTGGGTTCTGGACCAAACTGTCACTGCTGCAAGATGCCAGCCCTGGCCCTGGAGCAGTTCCCAGCCCACCCATGTGCCCTGCTAGTGCTGCTAGGGCTGGTCTCCACGAAAACCCTGGCCCTGTGCTGTCACAGCACTGCTGCTACTGAGGTCTCCATAGAAACTGGCCACACAGAAGCAGGCAGGGGTTGCTGGAAATAGAATCCACCACAGGCCTGATCTGGCCTGCAGGCCAGACTTTGCCCACCTCTCCCCTATGTGCTGGATCCAGCAGGCACACATGGCTGGGCTGGCAGGCCCAATCCCACATGCATCCGGCTGGGGCAGCAGACCTGACAGAGATCTGGCCCATGAACCAACCCTGTAACACTCATCTAGCCTGCAGCCCAGAAAGGTTGGGCATCATTGTGTTAGTTGATTATTGGATTGCAGCCATCATTAGTCAACCATAAGAGGACAGACTTTAAGAAAAATGAGAAACCCTTAAATGCAAAGTGGCTTAAAGCTGTCAAAAGCCAATAATGCCTACTTGAAGAGAATGTTTTTAAATGTTTGTTACTTCTGTGCAGTTTTGTATATACCATTCAACACCGTTTACAAGCACTAGGCCAAACTGGAGTTTTCAAACTAGGTTTAAATGTTGCTGTAATGGCTTATAACCACATTTTCAGCTCTACAATTATTATGATGCAACACAGGGATTATTATTTATACAATCATCTTGAAACTGCTTTAGTTGACAATGGTTAAAACTGATCTGACTTAACTGTACATAGATAACATGTCCTATGTCAGCAGAGGTACCCAATGGAAAAAGAAAAAACCACACACAATTCTTACTTAGATAGCACCATTGTTAGGTATAGCATTTAGTCATCAGATAAGCTCTCCCCTCCAAAGAATAATTTATAGCTGACATAATGCAATTAAGTGCATACAGACTAAACTGCTCTTAATCAATCATTCAGGAACAATATAGCCACTTTGTTTGAAAAAGGATCTTGGGGAGACTCAACTAAATGGTTCTTAATTTCTTTGATAGTGGGTTAACTACAACCAATTCTGTAATGAGAAAGCTTAAATGTGTGACTACTAAACAGGTGCCTCTATAGATACCAGATTCCTCTCTGCCTGACAGGATGGGACAACTTCTTGGTTTGATAATTAATAGAACAATTAATATAGAACAATAACTTCCAGGCTATTGAAAAAATCTCTTGAATATGAAAAGACAAAAATCTATCTAAATAAATTTGAATGGAAGGATATCAGAAATGGATTCTGAGAAATCTACATTGGAAACATACCGAAAGGGACAGCATTTATCACAATGCAAATAATGGCACACCTTTGGGATAAAAAGTTAATATTTTGGAAAGGGACTGCATCAAAAAATGCTCATTTGCTGAAGGCACCAGTGGAAAAAGGACAACATTTTAATTCACTGTACCATAGAATCAGAATTTTTATATTGAACACAAATTTTATTTTGTTCTCATGAAGCAAAAGTAGGAGGTAATTCTGCAGGAAATACCACAATCACAAGCACAAGAGGATGACAGTTATAGCCAATTAAAATTATATATGGGCAATCAATTTATTTTTCTCCAAACTGAAACAGTTTTACTGAGTCAAAATATAGAATTTATTCTATTGAGGTAGAATTATTACAATATTACAATTAGACTTGCTTTGTCCAAGGATCCAGGTAAGTAAGAACTATAAATTCATTTATAACTCTCCTGCTTTCAGTGATCTTTAAAATATGCTAAGAATGGAAACAGTGTGGAAAGCTCCACTAAAGGTACAGTTAGACAAGAGTTTAACTGTTTTTGTCATCTCTTTCCTTATCTTGTTTCTATTGAAATCACGACTTCAACTTTACTGAATGTTTACAGTCCAAAGATTTATTTACTGGACTGTAATTTTTTTCTCTCATTCCTGATTGATGCTTTTACTGAACAATAACATGTTCCGAGTTTTTTGTAGGTTATTACTAATAATGGAAAAAACACACTCTAACCTCCTAAAATTTAAGGCTTTGTCTGCATTACAACCAGTTCACAAATAAGTTAGTGAATATGTCTGGCTCTAAACATAGTTAAAACACAATAGTTGCAGCAGCCAATAGTGCTTCAGTCAAGCCAAGGATCTAGGGTGGCCCACACTTATTTCTTCAGCACACTGTAGAGGCAGGGTTCCCTGACTGTTCATTGGTTTTCTTTCTTTCCAATTTGAATTTGTGTTATAACATCCTAAAATGCATTACCCAATGAGCTGTCAAGTGGTGTTCCTTGTGCATGTCCTCTGCTGAGCCTTTCTGGATCAAGGAGAAGCGTCTTCCAAGAGCAATTCTGTGCCCTTTCATCACTGAAAGTGGCAACTGATTTGAGCCAGCAAGATCAGGGACTTTGTTCAGAAGACAATCTCTCTTCTCTATTCAAGATGCATGAGAGTTATCAATCTTTTCCCAGAAGGGGCAGGCAAGACCCTGAAAGGGACTAACACTGTCAAAGATGCCAGTTCTTTAAGGCTAAAAACAAGACAATCAGTTTAATGCAGCTCTGGGATATGTCTGGCATTAAAACAAATGAGGCAGTCCTTTACACATTTAAATGGCAATTAACTCATTAGTTGTTATGTGTTAATTCAGATACTTCACAGATACTGAATATGGGACAGTAGACTTGTACATCTGTAAGTTTTGGGCTTTGCTGCTAGACACTCCAATCTGAATCAAATTGGTTGCTTATTTTTAGCCTAAGCATGGAATAGCATGCCTTTTCTGTGCTATAAAAGCCTAGAAAACAAACATCTCCATCAGTCAAACCCTCCCTCCCCAGCCTAGAGTCACTGAGCCTTTGTGAGATGTCCACATAAGTGGTGGAAAGAGGATTTTGATGCAAGACTGAACAAGAATCTAGTTAGTCTAAAGCTGGTGCATTAAGCATACATCTTGCAGGCCAGATCTGATGTGCAAAGCCTCTCTATCCAGCCTGGTGGGCCACCAGAAGTTAGCAGGCATGGCTTGCCACAGAAGTCAGGGCACTTTGGCCCTCATGGCCATGGCTGTCAGCAGTGAGCTTGGTTCATTGCTACTGCCCCTGTACTATCAGTGCACACCCAGACCTCAGTGCCCTGAACCTCTTGTTACCACCATCTTAGGACACCTTACCATCCTCAGATCCTTTGCTGCCAACTGCTACCTCCAGAGAGCCTTCCACCACCACTGGACCCCTCACTGCTGCTGCAGTGGCCACAGCATCTACCACTGTTTCCAGGCTGGATCAGGCCCAAAAGAAGCCACTCAATCCAGACCTGGCTAGGGGCCACAGAAGTGTGGACTAAGGATTCCCTAAGAACACCTCACTTGGCATGGGAAACAGGTCTTTTCCCCCTAGATTTTCATGGCTATTCTGATCTCAGACTCTCCCCCCCATCTTCCCCCTCAGACAAGAACAAGTCAAATGTGTTCTCAAGTCAAGGGAAGGTGCCTTTCTTTGCAGGTAATGTTCAGACTATTTTTAGACCACCAAGGCATCATATGGCCTCACCTTCTCAGCGTTCCAAGTTGAACCTGTGTGGAGCTGAGAAATAAATATAGAAGACCTGGTACCTCTTCCAGTTTAACCTCTTCAATCTAAGTTGAGGAGGTCTATATCAGGGTCACAGGATTAATTACACTACATGCATATCTACTGTACTAAAAGTCCCATCATGAATTGGCTTCTTCGAACGTCCCAATGTATGTGTCACTCCATTCCCCACTTCTACCTCCCTCCTGCAGACAGTTCCCCCAGAGAGTCTCTTCAGTCCAACTACAGTCTGTTTGAGAGAGTTCTTGAGCTTTAGTCCTGCTAGTCAAAACCAGTTCGGCAAGCTCAGCAGGAGGTTGAGCCAGACTCCTCAGAGCCAAGGGTTCTTTCATTACTCCATAACAACCCTCAACTATTTGCTGATGGGTGGCAAATCTTGAGCTACTCTTTCCTTCCCATAGATTTTTTTTCTTTTGAGCCCTCTGTTTAACAAAATATCAATAGCCAGACTACCATTCAATATTAAAAAATGACTAGAAGCAGCTTTATGTACATCATTGTCCACCAGAAAGGAGTTCATATGGAAGAAAAGTGAGAACACACTTATCCACTGCCCCAGTGCACAAACCCTAGCAACTGTAAGCTGGTGCTACTTATAACAATGTAATAATCGTCATCAGCCCAGATGTCAGCTCATTAGAGTCTCCTCACAGAAATATAAATTCATTTTGGCGTTTTATTGACATCATCAATTCTAAACAAATCAGCTCCCCCCACTCCAGAGCTAAGGCTTAATTTTGAATAATCACATCTTTTTTCTTTAGACTATTTGTTCCATTTTAAAGATATCTGAATGAGACTGAAAGCAAATACTAGTTTATACCATATAAAAAAACGTTACATTTTAGTTAAAATATTTTAAGTGCCTGACATGAGCAGAGGTCGTTATAATAAACTGAGGGAGTTTTTTTGGTTTTATTTTTGGGGTTTTTTTAATACAAGAGATGTGGCTGACTATCTCAAATGGGTCCATATGTCATCAGGGTTTAGTATGATTAGTTAGGAGGATTGTAGAAAATGTTATGAATTTTTCAAAGTAAAAATGTAAACACTTTCACAGATGAATCAGTTACTTGGATCAGATCTGCCGGTCCTCAAAGAAGCCAAGTGACAAATTAAGAGGGCACATGAAAATTCCCCCCACACATACTTTGGCTCCAAGGATAGATCAGGAAAATAGATTTAAAATGAAATACAAGAGACTGGTATCAAGAAGCTCACTGGCCTCAGTCCCAACTGGCTAAACCTTTATAATGTTACTAAACAAGAGACTAACAGGAAGCTAAAGCAATTTTTCAAAATGCCATAGCAGCGCACTAAGTGACACATTAGGGAACACTTAGTTTGAATTAGGTGTTATCAACTTCTCTAAATTAACTTTTAGTAAAACTTCTATGAGGTAGTTTGAAATAGCTGTCAAACATGTCAAAAGGCAAGTAGTTACATTCCTGTTAACCATATACAGAGATACCAAAACAAAAATCATTATATTTACCTGTACTCATATCACTCTGATCACCATCTGTCCTGCATTCATTCCCTGCCTCACTACTGACCTCCTCTTTTCGATTCAACATCTTAGAAAAGCCACTTGACAGCGTTGAGAAGATACCACGAATGAAATATCCCTGCTGCTCACAATCAACTGAATGCGCTGGGTGCAGAAATGTTTTTGAACTTCTGTTTCTCCAGTGGGGCTCAGGTTCAGATATAGACCTGTTGAATGGAACCCGAAATGGTTTGATTCCTGCTTTGATTGGCTTCCCTGTTGGGTCCTCCTGGAGATCATCAGCACTTGTACTGTACATCTGCAAGGAATCTTCAATAGGACTTTGTTCATTATTCTCCCATTTAAGGCTGTGAGACAGCTCTTTCCTGCTCACCTTCCAATTAAATTTAGGAGGGGTCTGCCACCTGTATGCACCAAGTGGCTTCCTTTGCTCTGAGGCTTCTTGCTCACATGTCCTCTTGTTTTTTATTTGGTGGTACCACTGATAGTCCTTCAAATTAGCCATTGCTTTTGTAGTGCTAGCATCCTGTTCTGATAAGGATCTTCTAAAGGCTGCAGGAGAGGGACTATAGCACTTTTTAAACACACTCATTTTCCAGCCCTCAACTTTCAGGTTTTTTTTAACTTGCACTTCACTAAGCTTTGCCAGTCACACAGCTACAATTCACACTCATCAAGAGTATTCCAAAGCATTTCAATGCCTGAGCTGCTTTCTTGAGTATTGTGGCAATGAACAAGAGCAAATGTTCTTCCTCAAGAGCTGGCATCAGCTGGGAGTCATCTGGATACAGATTTCCACACAACTGCTTATTATTCCAGATTTCTACATCTTCGTAGATTTGGTAGCCCTTACCTGCATCCAACTGTGAGATTTTCTACGACGAATTCAGCTCTGTAAAGTCAGTTGTCGCTTCCTCTGTTGTCACATTTCTGCACCAAGTTTTCAGGAAATGACTAAAAGAAGTCAGTCTCAAAAACCCACACTGATGCCTTGAACCAATCACACTTGACTTTGCAACAACAACAGTGGGTTAAAAACAGAATGTGAAAGTACCATAACTTATCACATCCATGCTTTCTCGGAGCAAAGCCTCAGCAAAAAAAAAAAAAAATACAAAAAGTAAATCAACAGCCATGTTCTTCTTATGTTCTTGACTTAAGAAGCTGGGTACATCAAATGACAGCTGAAAACAATATTTAATGTAGAAATGCAATCTTTGACTACTAGTTTAAAGTACATCAACAATAGATACCCTCTATCATACTAATCACCTCAAAATTCTATTACAGAAAGATAAAATCTGATTAATCCAAAACTGAATGTTGCAAGCCTTAAACAGCAAGGCAGCAGTGATGTATGTGGATGGACTCAAGGAAAGGAAAGAAAGCTGTAATTTAGAGCAGTAATAATGCAAGTATACTAAAAGGAAATATGTACGGGGGGAGTGAAAAAGAGAGGGAAGGTGGGTGGGATTTAGTCAATCATAGACCAATGCAAAGATGGGGAAAGTTTTGAGGCGAGATCTTGTGGCAAATGGAACATGAGAACATGCATATATATATGTTAATGGGAATAGGGTTTTGTTTTTATAAATCTAATTGGAATAAGAGGGCTGGAAAAAATATTCATATCTATTTAACCAAAGGGGGAAACAATGTTGCCCTCTCTACAGTTTAAACAGCTGACTAATTTAAAATTTGCTAAAGAAAATATCTGCTGCTGAACTGTGATCTTGTATGCCAAGTTTTAGACCAAAGCAGGGGTTTTTTCCTTTTTTTTTTTTTTTTTTACAATCTACTCATAAACCCCTGAAAATAGGGGGTTTATAATGGAAATGCTGACAGACCTTTGGCAAATGTTACAACAGCAACAATCAAAATGACTTTCCTGGTTATGTAAAATGATAATCTGGCAAGCCAATAATCCCATCTGTCCCACTACAGAATCTCTTTGAGCTGGACCTAGAGCTTTTACATCAGTCAACCTACATCTCTCATGGTTACAGATGGAAAAAAAAAACCCATCGCTCTATTCTATACCATTATGAATCAACTATTAAATGGGACGCTAAATGTACCCAACCTACCAACACCCACTCTTAAAAAAAAAAAAAATTAAATTTTGGGCATAGATGTCAGCAGCAGTATCTCTTGATTTCAGAATGAGAAACCATGGTCTCTATTCTATAGATAAATGATTTAACTTTTATTTGGTTGACTGATGAGAAGTTCTTCAGCAGTAAAGAATGTGGCATTTCAAAGAAGGTATGGTTTAATTAATGACACAGGATGACAGATGTGCATTTTCTTTATGGCAGCCAGGTTTGTAAGCTAAGAGAGAACCGCTTAAAAAAATCATTGGACAGCAACTGGATCAAAAAATTCAGTGTCAAGATCTGTGCTTTGTAAAAAAAATATGCAACTTTCTAGTGGACCCTTCATCATAGCACCTAAGCTAGTGATTCTTTACCAGGGTGCTAGAGCATTCTGGGGTACTGAGAGATCTGTTTAAGGATGCTATGCAATATTAGCAGTTAGGTATACAAACATCTACAATATGACTCAAGATAAACCCAGAAATCTCCAATAGGAATCCAGTATCAAAAACATTCTGACCTGCTGTTGTCTTTCTGAATTCTTTGCAACAGAAGAATTGCTCCATTACTTTTCCACAGCGGAAAAACAAGTGAAGGGTAAGAACTAACATTTCCATGCAGTGCTTTGAGTCTAAAAAGTTGAGAATCACTACTCTCGGTAGTAACATTGTCTCATATCTCGCCAAACCCTACTATTTTCAGATGATTGTTCAACCAGGAGAGGGTTCGTCAGAAGCAAAAAATGAAATACACCATGAAAGAACAGTGTTGACAGACAACAATTAGAATAAGTTTGTATCAAGGCTTTTGTTGTTGTTTTTCAACAGTAAAGATAATGCTCCCCATCATGAGTGGCCAATCTTTGGTTTCTTGATGTTTCATGTATTCAGTATATTCTCAGGTCACTCAATTTGCTATTTTGACCAATTTCTACTGCTTAGATCACTCCTAAGACAAAGGCCCACTCTAGAGGAGCTGTAGAAAACACAGCCTCCCCTCCCCCACTAATCCTGCTAAGACAGATGCACACACTTTTTAGTCAAAGATACTTGAAAGGCCAGCAGTATGATAGTTACAAGCAGTGTTTCTCCCTCTTCCAATAGGTCTGCCAGTTTGTTGCAAGTAGAACAGAGACACATGCGCCTTCTTCACTGATGTTACAGTTGACTCGATTACCGCTGTCCTCCCCCCCGCACCTCCTATTTTCTTTATACTTTCTTTCTCTGCCAATATGGCTGTTCCTCATTTCTGTCCTCCAGTTTTGTAGTTTTGCTTTCCCTACTCAGTATTCAGGAGGCAACTATATGCTGCTCAAAAGGAATCTATCAGTATTTCCAAACGTCTAGGTTACTTATTTGCTTGCAAGTAAGATGATTGTCACGGGAGTTCAGAAAAGCTAAGCATAGCTCAGGGGCTGTTGCCTGCCCCTCAAGCCCTGTGAGTGTGTGCTACCCTGGGGCTAACTTCATTAATAACCACTGTGGGAACAGGGGCAGATGGCAGGCTGCTTTCAAGGAGAACCTCTACTTCATTTACCCTCAAAACAGCACATCCAGGATGGAGAAGAAGTAGTGTATTCCACAGTCATACAATTGTTTTCCACTTCTCTGCTGCTCTCCCCTTCTCTCAAGCCCTCCCTACCAATAACGTTAAGTCATAACATTTTTGGAGAGCCAAGGATTGAATGTTGCATGGGGGAAAGATTTAATTTAAATTAAACAGAAAACGGATCCAATGATTTCATTACTAAAATTTCTATGGAAAGTTATGGTATCTTTATTACATCTGGGGAAAAAATGCATGTACACTTGTCCTACTGCTGGTAAAATAACTCATAACCTTAGAACTAGATAATCAGCAATGACCAGAACTGTAGAAATTATAAAAAGTCAGAACAGGAACACAAAATTGTTCTGTTTATTCTCAAGTATTAAGCAATGCTAAAAGAGGTTTTTTTGGTCCAAAAGTATTAGGAGCTTGAAAACAATAGACAGAGAAAACTAAAGTTAATTTAGGGAAGCAAAGAGAACTACAGAGTGAGGGGAAAGAACTAAAATAAGCAAAAGATTAGAAATATAAACAAAGCATTTGAGTGTCTGGGGAAACTTGCTTTGTAGACGGCTGAACTTCTCCATCATTACTTTTGATGTGGCTGTTTCTCATTATTCAAACAACAAGCAATAGCTAGCTACAATTGCAAATGGCCAGGTATGGGTCTAGTCAGGGTTGTTCTACCGTGCTTGACATGCATCCTAACAGTTTCTATTAGTGCAACTACATACCTCAGTAATGACCAAAGTTTTTTAAAGTAATCATACTAAATCATTCTGCAATCATCCCTCTTGCAGAGTTCTAACACATTACCTGAAAGCTGGCGAATATCTGATTACAAGGCAGAGTGGGGGTTACAAGGCTGAGTGTGGCTATTAACCATTGGTAAGATGTGAGGTTTGAGAGCTGCTGAAGATCCTGTCTCTATAACAGGAGCTGTGAATATGACTAGCATGACAAAAGCAGAGGGGAATGACTCACTGACTTAAATAATGTGTGGTTAGTTGGGTCAGCATGATTCTAAAGAAGGGATTCAATATGCTACTGGTTTGGACAGAATGAGGCTTCAGGCAGTAGCTGATAGACCATTCAAGAACAGAGACGATTATCAGTATCACTGTTCCATTCTTCTTCTGTTTGCTACTGCCCTATGAACAGCTTATTGAATGGCAAAATGATTTAATCCACTTTCCAGTGGAAATTCAAAATGTGCATGCATGTACATGTATAAAAAAGTCAATCAATTCTATTTTATAAATAGTTTCATAGATGTTAGCGGCTGAAAGGGACCTTACAGATCATCAGGTCCAGCCACCCTGCACTTGAGCAGGAAAGACTGCTAGGATCAGATGACACCAGCAAGATAGGCATCAAGATGCTTTTTGAAGATCACCAGGGTGGATGACTCATTCAAATAAAGTATATCAGGAGAGAACTTTTGACAAATGTTTCTTTTCCTTCTGTATTTAAAAATGACTAACAACTTTCTATGAAGGGCTTCAACCTTCATAGAAAATATTCTACTCTTTATTCTGGCAAACTTTATCCAGCACATACAAAAAGTTTGTCCAAACTACTCGCAGGATTGGAGGACAAGATAATGAAAGTGAGTAAGCCTGCCCTATGTTACTTGCACTGAAAGATGGAAAAGAAGTTTTCTAGTATAGATAAAGCCAAAGAAGGGGTTTGCCAGCTTGTACAGGGAATATAACAGTAAGTAGCAAGGCTGGAATCTGCCTTTATAAGAAATCTCCCAGTCAAAATGCCATTACGTACAAAATAATAATAATAATAATAATAATAATAATAATAATAATAATAATACATTTTTAAAATAAAATAATAATTCTTAGGTTTTTCTATATCTCACATTTTCAAAAACACAATGCACTAAGATGCAAATGCAGAAAGATGATCATAATGATTAACTGAATGCTGTTATGTAGAAGGCGACCACCATGGAAAACAGTATATGGATTAAATAGAATAAATAAAGAAGTAATCCCTAACTTTTATTTTGGTGGAGAGGTTCAGCTAAAATCTGTTACACTGACAAATACAGAACTATTTCCACAAAGGAAAAGATACATCACAGTAAGTCTCCAACAAGCTCAAGGACTTGAAGTCACAGCTCATTTTGTTTAAATGGAAGTAAAGAAAGACCTTTTACTAAGTGTACTTTAATCAGGAAACTTATGCTGCCTTTGCTTACATGAGCAATGGATTTTAAGTCAAACGAAAATGTCCATCTGTCCTCATTTAGCTGAAGTTGACACACTCTAAACAAGAGAGGCTGGATGCCTTCTGAAAGTGAATCTAAAAATTGCAAAGTGGGATTCCATGATTACGGACAGAAAAAGCATTGATGCAAATTTGCTTAATCTACAAACAAAAAGATGTTTCTTTCAACTGCCAGCTTAGCAAACGCAGCTTCAGCTCATTGTCAATCTGAGTTCTACTGTCCTTACCCAGTATCACCGGAAATGAAGAGGAAGGCCAAACAAAACCCTTAGCTGGGCTAACCCAGCCCCCTCCCAGACTGTAAACCTAAACTGGCCTCCAGCATGTATTGCTGTTAGTGATGTACAAAAAGATAGTCAAGTAATGAAGTTCTTCCCCCCACTTTAAATATGTAGTCTAACCTTTCCTGTTCAAGAACTCCATCAACTGAGACCATGACTTGATCAACGAAAGCACTTACATGATCCATTGTATCCTAACAGATTAATTTGTAATAGTGTAAAATTGGACTTATTGGTTAAGTTTGGTGCCAAATCATACAGTCACTTATTCAAACTGATAACATAATTTCAGTGAAAGAAAGAGGGAAGAAAGATATTGAATAATTATTCGTGAATATGTTCACCTTCAACCTTCCATTTTCATTACTGAACACATTACTTTAGACTATTCAGTAGGAAAAAAGTTTATTTTTACTAATCCAGTTATTTGATTTTTACATACTTGAATACCTGTAGATGTCATTAGTATCTGAGGCAAAAAAGTCTTACCCCCTTCTTGGGTTCCTTCTAAGACAGTGGCCCCCTCTATAGAACCCAAGAAGGCACAAAGAACACTCATTCTGATGAAAGAGAGTCATGAAAAGCCATTTCTTTTCAAAGAAAGAGCTTGTTTGGAGAAAAATGGTGTGATATTATGGCTTATTTTGCTTTCCCTGGTTGCTTCCTCCATTTGGTGATTCCCTCCAGTCTCCTTCCCCAGATTCAGTACCTATGCTCCATGACTCGCCCAAATCCACTACATAAAAATGTCAGATGGGTTGAGCATTTAGCAATAAGCTTAATCAGTTAGGTGATTAAAAATTTAAGCAGCTGGGAAAACTCCAGTCCTCAATAAGACTTATTTAATACCTTGTCTGCAAAAGTGGTTGAGTGTGCAAAGGCAGGCACGTGCGCGCGCGCGCACACACACACACACACACACATACACATACATGCGCGCGCGCGCGTGGCAGAAACCACTCCCATCCCCACCATTCTGCTTCATCAAAATAGTTCAGCTGAATTTAGAGCCAATGGAAGCTCAATTTTCTTATACAGCTTCCAGGTTCTCAGGTATAATTCAAGCTTATTTTAAGCACATATCAAATAAAATCACTTTCTCTAATCATAAGCAGTCTAGGTAGGAAAACAGGAAGTAACAGAAAGACAATTAAATACAACCTTGACTACAAATTCACTATTGTGCCTTAGTGTGTGTTGTATAGACAATATGCTGACAGACAGGGAGGGAGGTTAAAAAGAAATGGGGAGAAAAAAGATTCAGTGAGCCAAGGGAAAAAAGCTAGCACCTACTATATCTCCTTTCACCTTCAAAACTAAGCCAGAACTGCATACAAAGGGTCTTAATGAAAAAGCAACTGATAAAATTAGCAAGAGTCCATCCATATCAATTGACCAAACAGGATCACTACTTATATCTAAAAAAATCTCAAAAAGATGAATGATTTTCCTTCCATTTATTAGGAAGACTCTTTCAAAATATAAAATTTTGTTTATAACCTAACACAAGAAATCGCTAGGATCCATCTGCTTGCCCACTATAACACTTTCTGAAGGTGAAGACTACTTTTTGCCATATACATCAAAAGAGGTACACCTGACAAATATGTGATTACACCAAGTTAGCAAATGAAGCCAGTCAGTAGAAAAGCTGAGCAGTACATTAAAGAATCCTGTATTTGGGATTAATGTTAAAAAGCTGTCAGGGCAAAAACAGGCAAAATTAGGTTCTGACATAAGTGGAAGTCTTTGATAAAAATGTACTGAACCCCAAATTAACATTCTCCTGAAAGCAACAGTGCAAAGAGTACACTTGGCAACTCTTAGCTAGAAACACATGCCAGATGCTGCATCAATTTGTTAGGGCTTGTGGAGAAAGCTCAGCAATTCTGAAGAAAATCGGAAACTTGATCTGGCTTCCAGCTTCACAACTTTGGATTCTAAATGGGTGCATGAAGATGATAAATAATAAGATCATTCTAGTTCTGTCTTCAATTACCAAACAATTATTTCATCGTCCCTTTCTCCCCTCATCCCTAGCCTCAAGGCTGATCCATGTTGTGGTTATAAACTTTACTGCTAGATGCAAATGTAACAACCTGCAACACATGCTGGGTTGCGTACTGCAGGGTTTTTTGTGTGTGTATGTTTGTACATTGGCAACGCGTAGGGGGGCCCATGGTGGTACACCCTCTGCGAAAAGCACCATCTATGCTACCGTAGGTTCCTGCAAGCGGTTGCTGCTCATCACCACCCCTTGCCACCGACAGCATCTGTAGGCAGTTCTTGATCGCCACTGGCTGCTGCTGCCAGCGGCATCTGCAGGTGGTCGCTGACCGCTGGTCAGCCCTTGCCACCTAACCCCCCGCTGCTGTGGCTGCCTGCGGGAGCTTCCTTTTCAGCCCACCCCTACCACCGACACCACCACAGCTGCCTGCGGGCAGTCACCGTACTCTCCCAGCCTCTGGGAGCATATGTCACTCATGTGTTTTTATATAGGCAATATAGCCTGTTGTTCTGGCCATGTGCTCAACACATGACAAGCTGGGGTGTATATACAGTGAAAATATGTAAAAACCCTCTGGCCTCGTTTGCCAGAGGAAAGAGGATTCTTTGGGCAGATTGGTTGGGAGAAAGACTGAAATGTGGCCCTCCTTGATTGGACAAGGCTTGGGTGATGTCACACCAGGTATATAAGAACCACTCACCAAGATTCTCTCTCTCTCTCTTTTCTCCTGGGGCTTTTACTCATCAGCCTGCTGAAAACTGCACAGTAGGCCTGCATGAATAGGGAAGTATTCGATTTGGATTCGGATTCAGCTGATTCGGAGGTTTGGATCACTGTCCTGAATCGATTTGGCTGAATTGGCTTCAGAAGATTTGGCATTGATCCAGAGAGATTTGGATCAGCCGGGGAGAGGCAGGCACAGCCAGGTGGGTGCAGCGTGGCTCAGCAGGTTACCTCATGCTGCCTGGGAGCTGGGGCCGCTGAGGCTGAGTGCTGCTGGCCTCCAACTGACTGTTGGAGCCACCGCAGCTCCTGGACAGTATGTGGCACCGTGTGACAGCTGCCGTGCAGGTGTCAGGCCGGGGGTGGGGGGGAAGGGAGGCAATGGGGGGCAATCCCTGCTGCCCCATGCCCCAATCACTGCTCCTGCAGCTCATGAGTGTGGGGCTTTTTTATTTATTTATTTTTAAGTGCCAGGAGGCTGGGCCAGGCAGGGGGTGGGGCTGGGCAAGGCAGCCATGGGGGCTGCTCCCACAGCTTCCCTGGCTGTGCCTGCCTCTGCCCTGGCAGGGGGAGCTGCAGGGGCTATACCCTGCTGCCACTTCCCCAGCTGGCATGGGGGGGTGGGGCATGATGCAGGCTTGCCCTGGGCAGCAGCAGGGTATAGCCCCCACTCCCAGTGCTGCTGCACCTGCATCAGCGCTGGGAGCAGGGGCTCTGCCCTGTTGCCACTTGCCAGATGCCATGGG
>NW_017728993.1:61174534-61185739 GCF_001723915.1 Gavialis gangeticus
TCCCACATGCCCCTTCTCTCCCCACTCCTCCAACCCCAACAGATTTACCAGCTGGAGGCGCTCTCAGCTGCCTGTTTAGTCTATGGCTGAATCTCTGAATTGGCCGAATCAATTCAGAGCTTTTACTTGGATTCCCAATTCAATTTGGAGATTCAGTCCCTGAATCGGGCCATATCTCCTCTGAATTGAATCAGCTACCAAAGTGCACATAAACCAGTTTGAAAATGGATGACACCACTTTGAGATAAACCTGGTTGAATGTAGTATCAGACTTAACTGATTTGGGTCAAACCAGTTTATGCAATGTCACTGTCAGGGTGGCTAGGATCTGGAGCCAATTTCCAAGAGAAGTGGTGCTAGCTCCTACCCTGGGAGTCTTTAAGAGGAGGCTAGATGAACATCTTGCCGGGGTCGTTTGACCCCAGTACTCTTTCCTGCCATGGCAGGAGATCGGACTTGATGATCTGCTCAGGTCCCTTCCGACCCTACCAACTATGAAACTGTGACCCAGATCCGTTGCTGGTTTAAGATAAACCAGACACCCCCAGCATCCCCTCTGGGCTGAGGGGGGCTCTCTGTTCCACAGCAGGGCTGGCCCCTCTGCTCTGCTCCCTGACTGGAGCTCAGTAGAGACTGCAGGAGTCTGCCTGGCTTCCCCCTGCTCTCTCCCTCTCCTCCCCACTCCCTGCTAAGCAGGGATTGCCCTGTCCCCTCTGCCTTGCACAGACAACTCAACATTAGCTAGCAGACCACATACCGGCTACAGTTGTGCTGTGGCAGATGGGACAAAGGCAGAATCAACAGGTGGCTGATAATGCCCCTTCGTTGTTTTCTTAATGAGATGATAAGTACTGTGTTATCAATTCCCTGCTGGGCTGGGCTGGTCAGAAGGTAGGGGGACCCTTCCCTAATGAGAGCATCCTGCTGGGGCCTGGCCACAGCCCCCCTCAGCTCAGCACTATGGAAGGGAAGGGAGGCCTGCTCTAGTGCCCCACGCCTTTAGCCTGAGCCACTGCAGGCATGTGCCTGCATTTCTGGGAGGTCTGTACAGTTACAAACTGATTCAGCCTAGCCAGGTTAGACTAACCTGCAAAGACTGAAGCAATTCAGGCTCAGGCTTTTTGAATGTCTGTCCCTAGCTTATTTAAAGGAAAAGCCTCTGGTAGAGGGAGAGAAAGTCTGTTTTGGAGTTTGAGACTCCCATTTCCTTCCTCTTTCTTTTCTTTTTTCTTATGTGGGATTAACACCAAAGGGGTATTAATCACTGGAACAAACTGCCCAGGAGCAGGTCTTGGCAGTTACTGGCTACAAAGGCCTGGCCTCCTCTGTTTTGCAACTGTATCATCTGAGCATGGGGTACAGCTGAGACCAGATATCCAAGTCACAGCCAGAGGCCTGGGCCTTTTTTTCTGCTGTTGCCACAGCTATGATGTTTCAGCCTAGCTGCATAGCTGAACCCCAGCTATAAGTTCAGGCCTCAGTGCCTGGCTGGCTTTTGCTGCCCAGTTTAAGCCCAGTGAGATAGGTCTGACTTCTCCTTCAAAGTTTTCTTTTTGCAGTTTCTGTCCAGCAGAGCTGGGATTGGGACTATGAATTTAGGGGTGCTGCATGCTGTCTGGAGCCACAGTTAACCCCTCAAGGCCACTACATGGAAGTGGGAATCGCCCTCCAGTCTCGCAGGGAGTAACAAGGTGCCCCTTGCAATGCAGAAGGACCCACACTCTCTAGCAGCTTCCCACAGCCTAGAAAGCCCAAGGAGCAGCTCATAGGACTCTCCAGTGATGCCCCCCTTCTCCAGTCCATTGCTGACGGGCAGGTATAAGTGTGAAAGCCGCTGGAACTGCCTTTTGAGTGAGTCCCAAGTCCCAGACTGCCTGGGCATGGATGAAACCTCCCCAAAAGGGTGCAATCTATGAATTATGCCTTGTAGTTGGTAGCATTTCCAATCATATTTAGTGCTTTTCTTTGTTTTCTTTGTCTTTGTTTTCTGTAATAAATTTATCATCTGTATTTGCACTGCTTGCAAGGCGGGGTTTTGTTTATGCAGGACACCCTAGTAATTTATTCAGTGTTTCCCAGGTGGTGTGGGATGGGGCTTGAGCCAAAGTAAAGTATATTTAGATCCCAAAAGTGAGCCCGACCCTTGTTATTGCTGATCAGTGCCTGGCAGAAAGGTTACACAAGAATATTTACAGAACCCCCAAACCTAAGTCTGAAATACTTCCTTGCTTTTCAAGATCTGTCCCCTCCAATTTCAAAGAATAATAGAAAAGGATAAGTAGAAGGGACCTCAGAAGGTCATACAGTCCAATCCCTGCTCAAGGCATGAACATCGCTGATTAAACCATCCCAGGTTTAGTGTCTATTTAACCAGCTCTTAAAAGTTTCCAAGGATGGAGATTCCATAACCTCCCTGAGTAGCCAGTTCTAATGTTTAAAAACCCTGATAGTAAGAAGGTTATTACTAATACCAAACCAAAATTTCCTTTGCTGCAATTTGAGTCAGATGCTCCTAGTGCTTTATCCTGAGGCTAAAGAAAACAGATTATCTCCATCCTCTGTATAACCACCCTTTAGATATCTGAAGACTGATAATAAAGTCCCCCTCCTCTTTTCCAGACAAAAAATTTGGAGATACTTAGTGACAAGGCATCATACAAAGGAGATTATAATGGCAAGGCAGAACCTTTACTGAAGTAAGAAAGTGTTTGAAGCATCTCCTGGCATGGGTTTTCCATGCTGTTCCCATTAATCCTGTCTATAGCTTGTTTGGTAACAGAATTCTAATACTGTCAAGTGACAGTCATGTGATGCAGAAGTGCAAACAATTTAGAAGGCCACTGTTCCTGGTTCTCTGGATTTAAGCTCAAAGAAAACAAATGCCTAGTTTAAGTGGCTCGATAATACATTTACAGAATGATATAAATTAAGTATTAAATTTTAAAATTCGTTATTTTATTGGTTAGATTCTTTTTTTAAGAACAAGGAACACGTCATAGGAAGGTTCAGTGCCCACAAAAATGAGCTTAGAATCTAACTAAGTAAGTTTAGGGGCTGAGCAAACAACACATTCATAAACTAATCCAGGGGTTGTCAACTGGGAGTACGTGTACCCCTAGGGGTACTTGAGAAGGCCTAGGCGGTACATGCATGCAAGTGGGGATGGAGCACTGCCACGTACCATCCCACACTGCCACGCAAGCCCTACCCGCCTGGCCTGATGTGGGGGGAGGGAGGGGGTAACCTCACATGCAGCGGCTGTTGCCGCTCCGCATCTAACAACGCCCCCCCCCACCATCCCCTTGGTGGCTGGGGGTACACTGCTCCGCGTTTGGATGCCTGGGGGTACTATGATCAAAAAAAGTTGAAAACCCCTGAGCTAATCTATCAGTTTAACTCAAGGCCTAACAGTATTTGGGAAATATACATTTGTGGATATAAACTAATGCAAATGCCTAACATAGAATCAATTCACTGGTATAAAATATTTACCAGAGTAAGTCACAACAGTGAAAGCCATTTTATATTAGTGTTGTGTACCTGAATAAGAGGCCATGCTGGAGTATCTATACCAATATAAATTTCTCTAACATAGGCAGACCTTCAGTCCTGATTAGCGACACAAGTTACCACTGCAGCACTGACCTCCTCAATATAGAGGATGACATTTGTGCCAAGCTGTGATGTGACTGAAAAATATTCAGGGGATTTAAACTGAAACCAGTCATTCACAACCTAAATTGAACTACGAAACCTCTAGAACAGGGGTCAGCAACCCCAGCACATGTGCCAAGCACAGCACACGAGGCCATTTTGCTTGTCACACCACCACTGGCCTGGGCTCTAGGCAGCTGCTGCCAGCCACGAAGCCCGGGCTGCTCCCAGCAGGCAGCTGGGCAGCTGCAAACCCTGCTGTGGTTGGCAGCAGCTACCCAGAGCCTGGGCTGGCTGCAGCCGAGAGGATGCAAACATCTGCTCCGGGGTCTGGCATTAGCTCCATACCGGCAGGTGCATGCGTGCCTCAGAGCAGATTTTGTCCAGTAGCCCAGCTCCATGTGCCTGCACATCTGGCTCTGTGTGTTTGTCTGCCTCTGTCTGGTCCTGTGTGTCTGTGTGCGCACGCATGTGTCTGGTTCTGGATGCGTCTGTGTGCGCGCATGTGTCTGTTCTGGGTGTGTTCTGGTTCTCTGCGTTTGTGCACGTGGTTCTCTGCGTGCGTGTCTGGTTCTCTCTCTGCTCTCTGTTTTCTTTCTCCGTCTCCTCTTTCTTTTGTCTCTTTTTTCTCTCTCATTGCAACATGCTCAACAAAAAAGAATATGCAACAAAGTCAACATTTATGATTATTAAATATACTAATATGCAGTGCATTCTGCCATGTATACCCCCTTGCCCTCATTTTGTTTTTCTAGCATGCTCGTACTCCGGCACCTTCCAAGGTAGACATTGTGGGTTTTTTCGGCACTCTGGCCAAAAAACGTTGCCTCCCCCTGCTCTAGAATAAAAAGACCAGAATTAAGCTACATTATCTCTTTCACTGGCAATCTTTCTCTCAACTACAGAAAAAAAAGATCTGAAACTAAACTAGTCCTATCCTCACTCTGATATCCATTTCTTTATGATTACTGGTTGGGTTGAGTACCATGACAAATATTTTCACCAACCTGCTGATTTAGCCTTTTACTGAAATTGTTTTTCAGTAAGCAAGATTACCTTTTCATCTGTCCAATCCCATTTTTTGCTTGAACAGGGGGAGAGGGAGGGAAAGGGGGGGGGGGGGAGGGGAGTATTACACTTGGAATCTTTTAAACCAACGTTTTGTCAGCAGTATACAATATTGCTAAATTTGATCATAGCATGGAGCCGACTAACTGCACTGTTAGCATTACCAACAAAGGAAAAGGATTTGTAGCATATAGATGTGTTAATGGATAAATATCACACCAGTGGTCCTGCTGACTGTGTTCAAAACAACACACACAGGAACATTTTTTCTCCTCCACCTCCTTCCCCCTTCACATAACTGTAATAAATGACGACATTCTCTACACCCAAGCTGACAAAAATAATGAGTCCTGATAATTCTAGCATCCATTTCATGCATATGGGGGAAAGAGAGAGCAGGCTAATGAGGACATCATTCATCTGACATCAAAAGCATGGCTCACTGCAAGTAGGAAAAGGAAGGCTTAATTTCCTGGCCAAGAAACAGCATCTGTAGAATATTCTTCAGCTATATATGGATAGGGGAGAGAAAAATAAAAAGGGCGTGTATCTGGTATTGTTTACTGAGAATGAGTGCAGTTATCTAATTTAGTTGTTTTAAGGATTCAAGGTATAATGCCTACTTAATCTTTGCAAATCTACAAATAGATAGCTAGAGACCCAGTGAGACCTCACAGTCTTGTGGAAACTACAAATTCCAGGATTGTCCATGAAATCAACAGCAACAAAAAACAAACAAACAAACAAAATCAAACTTAACAACAATAAAATGCTGGCTCCCCAGTGGAAGCCAGCAATCCTTACTGCCAGGAGGAAAGACCCTGACTGGCAGAGTGGCACAAAGGGGAACAGACAAGATGGTAGCTACCCTCTCAACCCTCCTTCCTCCACCAGGCCTCTCCGCCAATCAGCACCGAGAAGCGGGGCTGCAAGAAAGGAAGCCAGCAACCAAGATGGCAGCTGCTTCCTCATCCCTCCTGTCCCCACACTCTGCCCCCCTGGGGCCTCTCTGCCAATCAGGGCTATGGGGCAGGCCTACTGTGAAATGACCAAAGAATTAGAACTTTATGCCATGATCAACCTGTGAAAACAGGTAAGTCCCGCCATGATTTAGGTAGACCCCTATACATAAGCACTTCCTCAGTTTTAGTCTGAACAAATGAAAAGTCATTCAGAATTATATAATTACAGCTTGAAAAAAATCTCATTCAATGATCCATTTAATTATAATAGGAGCTTATTCAATTTCACTTCAGCGCACAATTCTTACACAATGCAAGACGACAGAAAACTAAATATGACAACTATTCCCAATTCTTATCTTTGCCATCAATGCCTCTGAGCAAGGTTACTATATATTGGTGCCACACAAGGAACTATCCATAGCAAAATAAAGCATAAGACAGGGGTGATACCTCTAAAGTTCATTTTACCATCCAACAATGAACTTTTAATGGGGGGGATCAACAGAGAGAGAATGATAACCAAAAAAGAGGAAGGTGGTAGTGATAGTACCCTTGAACACAGTCTCAAAAGGACTCCCAACTACTAAATATACAAAAGGACTACCAACTACTAAATTTTATGAATATAAAAAGAATAGTGTTATACACAATTAAAATATTAACTAAAATTTTGAGAGCAAAACGCATTTTAAGTTATGACCTGTAAGAAGATACCCCATTACTTCAGTTAATGAGAACTCCAGTTGCATCTGCACTTCAACAGGTGGAAACATACTCCTGTAACATGTTCAGTAGTGATGTGAACCCAAGAAAAAAAAAGAAGGAAGGTCTATTGATTATTTAGACTGTACACTCCAGAGAGGAAGCTACCTTTTTCCAGTGTTAGGAATGTTTTGTATGACTAATACAACTCTCATTCATCATAACCGAACAATTCTAAATATAGCTGCCTCTTCCAAGATGCTTTCTGGATTCTAAGTATTTCTTAAAATATTTAAAAAACAACATGAAAAAAAATATTAGTTTCCTTTATAATTTTACACATGAATTGGTTATGTGAAACCTATCCAAAACCAATACTGAGTATGTTCACTTTTTCTACTGCCTGTGTCTTCACTAAGAGAAATAGGAAAAGTTACAGAAACATTCAGTGATAAGGCTATCTAAACAAATTGTCTTATTTCAGCTGCTACTTTAGAGACACTTTTCAAATAAAAAGGGTGAAATTTTGTAAGGAATAAAAAGTAGCAAAGATTTTAGAGTCACTGAGAAGTGACTGTAAAAAGAGCAGATTCTTATTCAAAAGATATTTTTGTATTCTGACTCTAGTGACTAGAGTAAGTTTTAGTGTGTTATACAGTACTGACCAGACTTTTTGTGTGTACAAAATGATCCAGAGGATTGATGGTTGCCTACCTACAGTCAAAAAAAGTTAAAAGGAAAAGGAAATTAGATGAAATGGGCATAATACCTTCCTCTGAAGTATACTTTGCTCTTTGGGAGAAGGGGAGATATACCATATTTGAAGGATTACTGTCATGATCCAACACGCATTGCCTGTGCTCTTATACTTATGGCTAGCAGAATTTAGTAATACCAAATCTACTAGAAAAACCTCTCAGAAAACATATTTGCATTCACTGCTCTAATTTCACAGAAGGCATGGTAGTGTCGCACCTTGTAGACTAAATCAGAGATGTTTGAAGCTTTCGTAAGTAACAGCTTGATTCATCCGATGCTATGAAGGGATTGCATGGAGCAGAGCTTCTAAATAAAAAAAACAGCAATTTGAATACAAAGGATAGCGAAGGGGAACGCTTAATTTCAAAAACATTACTTTGGACTGTTAGGTCAGAAAAGGAATGAGACTAGAATCTTCTTGCCTTCCTAAACTGCCTCTATTTCAGCAAGCCCATTACAGTGATACCCCATGCCACGAACACATCAAGTTGCAGCTTCCCACCCACTAGAAAACCCGCAAAGAAGCCAACATTCCAAACTAAGAAGTATATTAAAAAATAACCACTGCAGAATTGACACTATTCTCCAATATCATTATAAACCAATATATTATTATGGTATATATAAGGAACAAACTTCAGCAATATCCATAATTACAGTGTTTATGTTCTGCTGAATAAATACCACAAATCTTCAAGAGAAAAATCCTGTCATGCTTCCTTTTCTGCACTAGTGTTAGCCAGTGAACGCTTGAAAGACATTGTGGTAGATTGGGTGGAAATATGGACATTGACAGCATAGTCATTCATTTGCAGAACTAATTTTTGCCCAAATTCTACCCCCATGAAACATGAAGAGCAAATTAGGCAATTTCTGCAGTGTGTGTCTCATCCAGAGCTTTATGAAGACTTCTCAACTGATTTTTCTCCTCCCCCAACAACATCAGATGTTTATGCTTTCTGGAATCCAGTGTAGTGGAATTTAGCAAACCTTAATGAAGAGACTGAATGACTGGGTTATACAGAAACAACAGGATGGAAGCAGGATCTACTATTCAGTGCAAAGAGTAAACAGATGGTAGTATTCACAAGCCCAGGACTCCTCATTTTTTCTAAATTTGAACAAAGTGCCTTCGTAAAATGGGATGATACCTACCTCCAGGACATTAGTCAGTGGCACTATATCATCATATCTTTTTAAATTGTTATCTATTATTTTGCCACACTTGAATGTTATTAAGTAGAAATGGATCAAATCTGCATCCTCAAGATACTGAAGCTCTGAATAAAAAGCCTTTATTCTACAACTCGACATTATGTTTTGGAAAATTTGTCTCTATTCAGCATATGAATTCTGTTTAATTTTATAAAAGTGCTGCATCACTGAATATACCTCAGTGTATTCTCACTGAGCCATTTGTAAATTGAGTTTGTAGACTAGCACCAGGAAGGCTGTGTACTTTCTAAAGTAGACCCAGGAAGGTGCAACAGAAACAATTAGGAGTCACTGACCTGAACTGTATCCCTTTCAAATCTGGAAACACCCAAGAAGATAATCAATTCCCTTATGTTGTCTGCAGGGCAGAGGGTTAAAGCAATGGAAAGAATCAGCAGAAAGCAAGCACTAAGATCAAAACATTTTAAGAAGCTATCACCTGAAGTAAGACTGCTTGCTGAGGAGGAGGAGGAGGAGGAGGAGGAACTGCTAGAATCAAATGAACACAAGAAAGTTTGGTACAGTTGTGAGAAAAAAACTCCAAGACTGGGAAAAGCAAACTCGGCTAAGGGGAGCAGTAACAAGGTGGAAGGAAAGAGACACCCCCTAAGGGCACTGACCAAAAGTCAGAATATACCTCGAGAGCAGCAAGGGCTCTGGGACCAACCTATATGTGTTCCTTTTGCTTATAATGTGTGCATAGCCTGCAGTTTGCTTATGATGAATAAGGCGAGATTAGTTTACAATCTGAGCCTTCGGGGACACATGGTAGTTGAAGCAAATAATGCAGACAGTCTTGGGAGTCAGGGAATGTCTAAGGCAGAGTACCCACAAGGATTCCCAATGCCGTCAGGGAATTTCTGAGGCAGATTACCCACAAGGATGGAGCTCTGGAGAGGCTGCGCTTAACCATTCTGGGGAGACAACATGGAAACTCTTCTAGTCTTGGGACCGAAAACAGATGGACTGTGGAGTCCAGTCCCAGTAGTAGTACCGGACTGGATCCATGCCTGGAAAGGATGCCTAAGAGAACTGAGCCAAATATTGTTGCTAGAGCCTGCCTCAAATTCAGAGGAGCATAGCAGGCCATAAATCCAACTTCCTAAGGAACATCTAGGATGGGGAGCTCAGCCAGAAATGTGAAGGTCACTCTAAAGAAAATAACCTCTGCATGCACATCAATTTATTTATATTGAAGTTTAATGTTAAAATATATTTTAAGAAAGCCAGTATACGAGCGTCTTCCCAACAATAGAAGGATATAAGGTAATTCTAACAGAAGAGGAAGGAAGGAACAGAATTTCTCTTTCAGAAGACTTTATTTACGGAAAAGATCTCTGAGGCGCACACACATTTACATTAAAAAAAAGAAAGAAAGAAAACGGTGCAAAAAAAATCTCTCAAAGAAGAAAATATTAAATTCCATGCAAGGCACTCGACCATTGAGACTATCCCTTTAATAAGTGTTTTCTGTATGCCAGCCAGACAGAGGTGCAATTCCCATCCTGAAAGAGCTGCACACAACAACAGCCTCAAGGTATGCCCATGACTTCAGCACTTTGTTTCTTTCGTTTCCTCATGCATTACTACTGTTCCAAAGAGATTACTTTACTCTGAAGTTCCAAACTACTTTGTTTTTGATTTAATTAGGCAAAGATATTCCCTTACTAGATGACTAAAGTGTATTACAGATGTCAAGCTGTATCTAGGTTATGCATAAAGTCCAGTTGTACAACTGTGAAAACTGCACTGATAATCTTGCCTCCAGTAGACAGCCCAGTCTTAAGCAGCCACTTAGAGACAGCATTCTCAAATGTCATCAACTTTAATTAAAAGACACCTCTGCCATATTGCTGATTTCTGGTTCTCCATGTTGTCATTTAGAACAGGATCCAGTACAATTTATAATTGTCATGCTTTTCATATCTTGCCTCTCAAAAGTATTTAAAAAAATAATTTCATTGTAACCTCTCTTAAAAAGTTACTCTCATGCCTATCATACAAATGGAAAAAATGAATTACAAAAGTAGTTGAAAGACTTCTGGAAGTCCACAAAGGAAGTTATTGCAGACCTTGAAAATATCCAGAAGCCCCAGCTACCCATAATCACTGGAACCTAATGCCTTATAATCAAAATATCTTCATGAACAAGTGCCTCAGCCATTCTTAAAAAAAGTTCTAAAATGGTAAAAAAAAGAAAAGTTATTCCATAAAAATAACAGTCCTGCTCAAAATTGCTCCATATGCTTATTTCAAGGCATTTCTATTTACCTGCTACAGTGGCAAAAATCCCTACTTTTTACTCCTGTTACCCTGGCAAAGGTAAGATGTACCATGTTCTTTTCTGATTAAGACCACAAACAATAATATCTGCACTACACAGGATGCAAGCAGGAAAAGACCCAGTTTGACTTTTAGAATCCAGGATAAGTTTCCAGGAACTAAGATGACAAACCTGTAAACAGAAAGACTGAATATAAAGTACTTCAGTTTCTACAGACTTATGGGACTATAATGGCACTTTTGAGGCAATACTAGGGGAAAAAGAAGTCAACTCGTACATCCTAATTCCATTAAATTGCAAAACAATCATGAAAGCTCATTTACTCACAAATTATAACCCATGCTTTAAAACAATAAATATATCTACACACGAAGTCCTCTTTCTCCAAAGAAAGGGACTCTCAAAACTATATTAACTGCAACTTTTTAAATTTCTGTGCACAAGGACTTAATTTGGAAAACTAACAGCTAACAGTCAAAATGCATATTTTCCAGGATGAATCTGTTCCAAGAATCGTATTTTTTAAATTTTAATAGACCCAAAATTGGGGGGGGGGGG
>NW_017728993.1:61185858-61200141 GCF_001723915.1 Gavialis gangeticus
AAAATGGGGGGGGGGGGGATTTTTATTTTAAATGAGCACGTCAGTTAAACACAGATAAAATAATGCACACAATAAGCCAATGACCTTGTTTAAACAATGCACCAATTATTGTGACAGATCTGGCTGCCAAAGCTAAAAATAGACTTAAAGACTAGAAAAAACAGAGAAGGTTTTTGGTATGTGGAAGGCTTCTTAGATTTGCTGTTTACCTAATTATCCAAATTAATACAGAATTTAAATTCTTTTTCTGAGGTTTCATGATCATTTCTTTCACACTCCAGTTTGCAGAGCTTAGGCCAAAAAGAGTTCTAGCTGGAACTGGAAGCACAGCATGATCTTTTTACACTGGATGCTGGCAGTGTACTTGGGGTGATTTCAAATCTTGCATCATTGCTTGGGTATGTGCACATTCTCATTCCCACAGACAGGCCAATGCCTGACAGAAGGCAGATAGGCACCACAAGACTGAGTCACAACTATAGAAGCAGGGACATTTTAATAAAGCATGGGAAAAATATGTTCCATTTAAAAAGCTATTGGTGTCAGATTTCTGGTGTCCTAACAAGAAACAGCGAAGAATTCTCTATTTTACTCTGGATTATATTTAATTAATTTTACCAGTTGTGTGCTACAACGATCTGCTCGAATTAATGTGGTTTTTATCTTTACCAAGTCCCTTTTGGGAAGTCTATGTTGTTGATCCTCTGTAGCATTAACCCAAACTGGCTCCTCAGGCAAGCCAAGGTAATTATCCCCAGGGTACTATTTCAGAACGGAGAATATTTTTGCACCACAAATATTTTTGGCCAAGCATGTAACAAGCTACATACTCTGGGTATACCCTCTTCCCCTAGCCATATGGGAATATACACAGTGTAAATATGCAGAGAATACAGTGGAAAACCAAATGATTTTATAGTAGATCCTGAGCCTAAACCCCACTTAAAATTATAGTCACAAGTGAAAGGTAATGCTATTAACATTCTTCCCCTTTGTTATATGAGCCACAGAATTCACCAACTCTCCTAGGATGGAAACAAACATTGCCTTTGTGTTGCCATACAAATTTCTGTGGAGGCACAAAGGCCAAGCAAACCAATGTCCATATGCCTCGTCACACCACAAATGCCCAAAATCTGTGGTCATGACAGGTGGTATCAATTTATGATGCTTTATTCCAGCAGACATCGGTTAGCTTTATGGTGGGAGAGTGCAGTCAGAGCAGAGCTGCCCACACTCTCCACCTATGCTGGGCAGGCACACCTGGGGCTTCTGGGGCCTGATCCTGTACATCCTGGGAATTCCCATTCTAGGGCATGCAAGATTGGGCCCCGCTAGCCATGGGAGCACTTTTCTGGGTTTCCCCATTTGGGATTGCCCAGGTGCAACACTCTGGTGCAGTCCTGGAGCTGGGACTGTAAATCACCTGATTGGTGGCTCCAGTCCAAGGACCACACCAGTGTCCAACTCACTCCAGTGCAGTCTTTAGGGCACATCTCTTTTCCCACTTACAAAGACAAATCTTGGAGATTTTCAGGGCATTTCTCTGTAAGTAGGAAATGCATTGCCTGTTGTCTCGCCCATAGATCTTGTGGGACAATAGGCAACATGTGTTTCATCCAATGAAGTGGATCAGCTGTGCCAGGACACATCCCAGCACAGCTGATCTGCTTCATTTAGCAATGTCTATTTCTAGCCGTAGGCAAACAGTATCTAAAAAGTAACTTCATTTTGAATAACGCAAGTGAACCTTAAGGAACCAAAACTTTACTGCTACCATTCCCAACTACTCTTATTTATTCCAAACTGATATGTTCCATATTTTTTTCTGGCCTTAAATTTAGAACGAGTTAAAATTAGTTTGCGTGATCCCCTCTCAATTTTTTCCTCTACAATTATTGTTTGTTGGTGGTATTTTACCTCACTTCAGTTCTTTGCTGTTGTGAATAACAAGCCAGTAATATTCTGTTACAATTCTTCCTTAAATTAATACACAATTGATGATGTTTGGATTAATTATGGGAAAACACAGTGCCTTGCAATAGAAATTGTCATTTGGGGAAAAACAAACACATACTGAACTTGTTCTATTTATAAATACCGGTATGTTCAAAAGAAAATGTTGGAAACATTCCACTCAGGACTGGTGATGTGCAGGAGTGAGGGTAGAGGGAAGAGGCTTGGAGAACAAGTATGTTTTTGGAAAAAGGAAAACAAAACAAAACAGGAAATCCTCTTGATTCAGTATTACAATGACACAGATCAGACTAAATACAGGCCTACATTTCCTGCTCTCCATCTTACCACAAGCAAAAGGAGGCAAGACAGCACTGATTTAGTATTTCACAGGAGTGCTGCAGCTATACACACTTACAGGAAAAAACAGGACCATAATGTGAACAAGTGCTAGCTGCTGGGAAGACCACTGCATTCTGGGGTCTACATTTGACACTTACAGTTTGTTTTTAAGACCAGTTGTTTTCATATTATAAAAAAAATACTGCCTACAAAATTACACTGTTGAAGTATAGGAGCTGGAGCCAAAATACTCATTTTAGGTCTACAAAAAATCACAGCTGCACATTTTTATATGCTTACTTTTATAAGGAGCAAATCTGTTGCGATCTGTAAGTCAGGTCTGTACAGGCTTGGTAGAACATCATTCATATCTTTTTAAAGTATGAACTTTAGCTCTTCAGCCCACTTTTATTTTTGCAGGGCATCTATGGGCATGCACCTAGACCAGCCACAACTGTTTTACACAGGGTCTTTGGCATACCTTCTTCTATACCTCATTAGCTTAGATGAAGTCGTATTTTTACACAGCTAGAAGTATGTATGTTAAATACAAATGAACAGACCTGCAAAGAGTGAATAGGGGAACTGAGGAACACTACTAAAGTATGGCTCTGAAGACCTTAGTGCTATAATGTGGAAGCCCTCCCTTCACACTTTGAGGTGGGGGGGGGGAAGAGAGAGACAGGAGGGACAGCGAGCGAGCAAGAGAGAGCGAGAAAGAGAGAAGGCAGGCAGGTAGACAAAGTTCAGTAAACCTCTAAATTAAATTCAAGATGTGAGGCCATTTCTTGATTTTTTTAAATGACTTGCAACTTTTGAGCTTTTCTTGGTGGTTACACTTCATAGGACCTGAAAATGTTTGAAGTAATACAGGGAGGAATGTCCTTTGTCATTTTGCCAAAATTAACTTCAGTTTGTCAACTATTTTCGTCTTGAACATACAATAACTACATCACCAATACCAATGTGCCAAATGCCATGCTCAGTATGGGTAATAAGGCCAGTTACCCCACACAACTGTTTATTTCTTTTAAGATACCCCAAAGTTACACTGAGCAGTTCCTGCTCCTTGATGATGTCCATTAACTAGGTATAATGCCAGAGACACTACTGAGCACTGCATTCTTCTCTTATATTACCCATTTTTAAGTATTACAGTACTTATCAATTTCTACCCAGTATTTTTTCCTTTTAGAATGTTTGGGTGCATACTTGGGGATATTCAATATTCAATGCTGAAAGTAAATGGATTTTTCATTTTTTATTTGCAGTTCACTCAAAACACTAATTGTTATCAGATTAAAATACAATCAAGGAATACACCCTGAATTGATCAAGTCAAGCAGCTTGCAACAACTGCAGGACAAGTTCTCTCATTCTGAAAAAACTCACAGACTTTTTTTTTTTTTTTTTATCAAGTATCATTAGTCCATCTTTACATCTCTTATTTGTTCAATTCACACACACTCTCTCTCTCATCACAGCTAGAAATTGTTCTGAATTTTGCTGTGAAACAGCTGGAGGGAAAAAATAATCTGGCATAAATCTGGGTTCATCTTCTTAAAACAAACCCCCCAAGGAGTTTAACTTCCAGGAGGATAATTTCTTACACTTAAAGAAAAAAAAAATCCCAAAGCTAATCATTAACAAATCACCTTAACAGTTTAACAAGGTTATTTATTTTTGTTCAGCATTAGTGTTTTAGAGCTGATCTCACAAACCCTGCTTTGGAATCAAAGACCTGCCATGGATATGGGCTTAAAACAAATTATTTTCTAAGACTGTTTACTTGACATTTTTTAAAAGGAGGTTATGAATGTTTTACTCGTTAATTGGCTGAGGCCTCAGACTTCCTGCATCACTCATTTGCAACCCCACCCAACTTTCATGAACTTGGAAATTCTCATCTACAAGGCAACAGTTTTACCAAATGGGACTAAGCAGTGTTCAACTCTCCTTGTTTTGCTTCAGGCTATCCTGGAATCCTGCCTCCTTTAACTCTCTCTCTCTCTAAGAAATACAGACCCCTACCACCACTGCTACACATCAAATATGCAGAAAGCATTGGTCAACTTGGATGCTAAGACTGCTGACAGATGTGGGAACCCCCCCCCCAGCGATTACTGGAAGAGGAAAAGCGTTATTTCAACCTGGCTCTGCAGCATCTGTTTTACATGGAGTGCTTCAGCGGGCCTTTTGGTGCTTTTACCTAATAGCTGATTCAATCAGCTATTAGATAAAAGCACCACAAAGCCCTGCTGAAGTGCCCAATCTATACAGACACTGGGCAGGCTGGGTCAAACTAATGAAATGCCTCTTCTGGGCATGTGCTGCACTTGGTACAGGGGCACAGTGAGTTTAAAGTGCTGTTTTGGTTTGTTTTTTTCCACACCTGTATGCAGCCAAGTGTCTAAAACTAGCTTGTTTATAGATATTTGGAAGTCTGCAGTATATGCACTAAAAATCTGACTAACCTAGATTCTTTTCTTAAAAAAGAAAAATTAAGGCACTTTTGATTTAAAATATTGGGTTTTAAAATATATTTTGTAACAGTAATACCTTGTTAAGTTTGGTTCAGTTTAAACCTTACTCTTGGGTACCCCTATTGTTTCAATCAGGGGACAGACACTTTTTCCTCCTGTACATTTTTGCTCCCTATATTGTATGCCATAGATTTATGAACTGGAAGGTCAAAGTAATATCGTTAAAAGAAGATATCATGTGTCATTCTAAAGCAACTTCCAAGATGCAGTTGCACTGATGCATTCTTCCCCTAAATCCAAATCATGTCATACCTAACCGAATCTTTGACAAGTGACTAGGACTCAGGTTTCCTGCCAGACCATGAAGTCAAATTAAACTGACTCCATGGACTACAATCTAAGTGAATGGATGACATATGAGTATTTGTTTTAGTTTTTGTCCTTATGCAAAATGCTGCTCTTCCCAATCAGCAGAGGAAGTGAAACTGAAGGTTCCCAATTTCTGTTTCCTTCTGTATAATAAAAACATGGTCTCCACTCTAGTGACACAAAAGGTTCTTTTTCCCTAAGATCTTACAAGTTACAATGGAATATATTTGAGACCTGTTCCTGAAGTGTAACATTACAATCTCCACGGTTTTACGTATATAGAGAACACCGTCTGTGGGTCCCCAAAAAACTAGGTGAATTTGAAAGAGACATCAGTTAAATCATTTCTGCAAAACTGTCCAGCACTTATAAGGTGAAACACAAAATAAACTCCTCCCTTTATTACTGTGAAGGAAAGACAAACTATAATTTTGTTCATCCTTAAAAACAAATACTTTCCCTTGGTGAGTCAGCAAGGAGTTTTTAGCAAAACTGAGCTGATTGAAAACAAATTTTGATCACTTAAAAAAATCCAACAGCATCTCAAATTGCCTTACCTTCTGTTATCAATTCCTATGTTTTTACTAAATTTATTAAAGTGCAGTATTTTCTTAGTCTAGTTATAGCTAGTTGGTTTTGTTACTGGTAAACAGCATAGATTCTTTTTAACAAGACACCAATGCAAGTTTTCAATGCTTTTCAAGAAAACTAGGAGGAAAAATTAGCAAAAAAACAAAAACAAAGACAAAAAAACCCCAAACCCTTAAACTTGGAAGCAGTAACCAACCACACCCCTACTTAAAAACAACAGATAAAGTATTAGCAAGTTTCTCATTAGCAAGATTGAACCTTGTTTTAAGAATAGGCAGAAATAGTGGCATATGGGTTTTGAAAGAACAATGAGCTTCCAGAACTGCTAATTTGTGAGCTTGTTCTGCTAGCGCTATACTTGAGAACTTGTAATTTTAGCTTAAACAAGACAAAAATGTCAAATCTGAGAGAAGAGGCTATATTTAATTGTGGTCCATGGTGGACCAGTGATTCTCAAGGTTGTCACAGCACTCTGGGGTACTATGGGTTCTTTTTAAGGTTGCCAGGGGAGACATACAAAATTGGCACTTAGGTATGCAAACACCTACACATAATTTACAGGATAAACCCAGAGACTTCAAATAGGGATCCACAGTATCATAAACAGTCTCACCTGTTGTTAGGGGCTCCAAGTTCTCTGAAACATAAGAATTGCTCTATTATTTTTTGTAAGTCAGAAAACAAGTGAAAGCTAAGAACTGCCTTGAGCCTAAAAGACTGAGAACCACTGGTATGAGTCGTGATATGAATTCAGGACTTCATGGCCCAATGTACAGAAGGTTTCCCACTGATGTCAATAAGATGTTTGCACATAAATCCAAGGGGAACACAACTTTCCTACAATAACAAATTAAATTTTGTTATTCAATATCTTATCAATTCAGTGAAAAAATATTCTCCCTGTTTGGCCACCATTGTTCCTACCTTTCATTTCTGTTCCTTTCCTATATCCCTTCTGTTATTTCTCTCTCATTTGATCTTGCCTTCTCCTCCCTTTCCTTAAACAAACTACCAAATCCCAGCCATCAAGGGATCCAATCCCAACAGTTTTCCCATTTTGGGAAAGGGGAAATTTAGGTTGGATATTAGGAAAAATCTCTCTCACTAGGAGGGTGGTGAAGGAATGGGTTACCTAGAGAGGTTGTGTAATCTCCACCCTTGAAGGTTGTAAAGGCCCGGCTTGACAAAGCCCTGGCTGGAATTATCTAGTTGGGGATGGTCCTGCTTTAAGCAAGGGGGTGGATTAGATGATCTCTTGAGGTCCCTTCCAACCCTAACTTTCTATGACTTATGATTCTATGAACATTAAAAAAAATGTTAAAAAATAAGTATCAGCCAAAGAACACAAAACTTCTAACACATTGTCATTTTCCTTTCCACCTAGACATTCTGTTAAGGTATGTCACAAAAAGTTGCTTGGTCAACTTAATGGCAATTTCAAGAAAATTCTGCACCCACTTTTATATATACACAACATAGCTACTTCAGAAATCTAGAAGTTGTGGGAGCAGAGAAGGAGAACTGGGTCTCTCATCATGGCTTCTTAATCTGAAGGGTTTCAAAAGCAATACAGAAAGAATTAGACTCAAAATGTAGATTCTTCTGACCTAGACAGTCAAATGCCACCATTATTTGGCTACCAGAATTTGACAGTTTCTTCAAAGGTCTTGAAAGCTGACAGATAAGCAGCTGCAATCTGGCAAGGATAGTTATTTTTGAGCATTTGCTCGAGCCAAACTTAGCTCAAGAAGGAACTAGCCATTGCCTGCAATTGTCCTGGAAAGTATCTGCCAAAGTCAAAGGATTCATGTATGAATTCTAAAGTGTTTAAAATCCAGATGCAGGGAGAAATTGATCAGTTGAATTTGTCTATGCTGTTTTAGCTGACCTAACTATAAAACTTTCAGCACCAATACAACTTGCAGGATTAAGTGAATTCAACCTAGTTTCCTCTAGGTTCTACTCATCTGTGGTCTAATTCCTTATTTTCCTGAGATTGGAGATTTCATTTCCAAAGTCAGTTCTCTCCCTCACTCATAACTGGATAATGATTCTCAGGATTGCAAGTTCAAGCCTGCTGGTAGCATAAATTACTGATTAGCAAGTCTGGATCTTCTCAGGGCTTACATTAATCAAGCGCCATGAGTAAACAACTATTCTGAGAAAGGAGAAGTTGGGAGTGAGGGGGGCAGGGCAGTTGGAAATACAAAAGGGAAAACTAAATGGTATCCAGCATCCTTGACATCCAAGCTGTTGCCTACAACTAGGAGTGTACTGATAGAGATTTTTTGAGCCTATACTGATAGCTGATTTTTAACGAGCCATATCAGCTGATACCAATTGCCAATATGCAGCCTGGCAGCTTGGATAGTAGTGTTTGGCTGCTAAGTCTGTTGTGGGGGAAGGAGTAGGGGGAGGGAAGGGGCATGGGGGCACAGGTTGAGGCCCCCGCGGTGAGGGAGGGAGTGGGGCTGGTGCTGGGGCAGACGCTGCCCAGCCTGGGCAGGGTGAGGCATGAGATGGAGCAGCAAGTGGCTCATCCAGGGGGTCAGGCAGCTCCCAGTGCTATGTGCACCCCAGGAAGGCACAGGAGGTGTGAGCCCCCAGATCTGTGTGGGGGACGAGGGCAGGCTGGGGGCAGGGCTGTGCCAGGCTCTACCTGTCAGGGGCAGGGGGGCACTGGGCTGCATTCAGGGTGGGCAGTGGCAGCACTGGGAGCAGGAGTTGGGGGGGGGTTCTACAGTGAATTTTGAGGTGGCTACAGCCCTCCCATAACTCCTCTCCCAGTTCCGCCGCTGACCACTCCAAGTGCAGCCCCGGCCCAAACCTCCACCGGGAAGAGCTCAGCACAGCCTCAGCCTTCAGCAGCAGCCTGACCTCACTCCGCACATAGATGGGTGGGTGGGGGCACATGCCCCCCATGCCCTCCCAGGGTGCATGTAGCAGCAGGAGCTGCCCGCCCCCTGCACCATCTGTCCCATGACCCACCTCATCCAGGCTGTGCAGAGCTTGCCTCTGACCCAGCCCCACTCTCTCCCTCACCATGGAGGTCTCAATCTGCCCCCCATGCCACTTCCCCCACAACAGACTTACCAGCCTGATACTGCTCTCCATGCTGCTGGGCTGTGCTCTTGGCCACCTGTGTGCTATGCTGAAGCTGTGCACATGCACAGGGCATTTATTGGCCACATCAGCCAAAAATAGCCGATTGCTGATACTGTTGATTTTCCTTATATTGGTGCTGATCCGACATGGGATTGATATATTGTGCACCTCTGTCTACAACCTTAATGGTTTCTCTAACCCAGAAGAGTTAATCCAAGTTACTAAAAGTAAGGCTCTAATGTAGGTTAGTTAAATTGCATTAAGCGCCTGGATAAAGTTTTAATGGAGTCGCACAGAATTAGAGTGAAAGAGAAATGCAACAAAACTGACCTAAGATCATTTCAATTCTATATATGAGTATTAATCCCCAACTTTAGCAATTCTGATCATCTTTCCCAGTAGTACCCTGGTAGACAAGGTAAATAGCATACAAAGGAAAGAATAGAGTTTTCCCTTCCAGGTAAACAGCAAGGCAACAATTTCAGAAACCAACTGATTTCCCTAAGATTCCTAACAATCTCTGACACCATCATTCAATTAATTCATACACCAAGGCCATTCATTCAATTATCTCAAAGTACTTGACAAAAATTAGTTTATTACATCTCAGAATGCCTTGGTGAGGTAGGTAAAAATGGAAATTTACAAGTAAACTTGAACTCAAGGTGGACTCTCTATACTTGATCTCATGCGTATGCTTCCTAGTACAACCTGTGTGGTTAAAGCTTCTCTTACCAATGCCTGTTAACTGTGGCCCCTCCTGCCCTACCTCTAAGCACTGCTCAAGTGGGGCTATGCACAAATTCAGAGTATCCCCTCAGTTTCTTCTGCATGAGAGTCAATAGTTAATGAAGGGAGAAGGTGTATTAGCAGTACAAACAGGCAGGGTCCCTCTCTAAAACCTCCAGTTACTGGTAATCTCATTAACTTTTTTTAAATGACCTTTGCACTTCTGCTCATGGGACAGCCTAATAAACAGTATCCCATGAAAAGATAGCAGGATTCACTATGAAAATCACACCTTTACCCATTTTAATAACTAGAACATGATTCTGCAAATCAGATACTACTTTTGGAAGACATTTCCCTGTTCTGCTGAGATACCAACTTCAACATTATGAGTAAGAATGATTCTATCTATGATTCTAAGTCCCTCCTCAGAGAATAGTCAGATCTGTTCATCACAGTGCAGCAGCTTTTAGAATCATCTTGGTCATAACTTGCCTCATCTTTCCTAGTTCTTTTTGATTCAGTATAAAGGGGGGTAGGAAGGGTATGTTCCAGACTGCCAAGAGTAGGAAATAATTTAAATGGCTAATTCACCTCTGCTTCATTGGCAAAAACAAGGACCACATTTTGTAATGTGGTTGGTGGTGAAAAAGTCAGTATCTGGAAAGCTCAGTTGATTAATTTTGTCCTGAATCATTTAGTGACTACTCCATGCTATGTCAGATTCAGATCAGTAGACTGTTCTCTTTTGCCTGCCAAGTGCGCAGCAACTGGGTAAGACATTTCAAAGAAAGTGACATTCCTACAGCTTGACATCCTTCTTCCCTGGAGTACCTAAAGTCCTTTGGCCCCTCCTCTATTCCTTCTTCCCACTCTGTTACAAACAGCAACAAGGGAAGAGAAGCCTAGATGGTAGGGCTGTGCGAAGCTTCAGGTGGTGATTCAATTCGGAGGAGATTCAGCCCAATTCGGTGGCTGAATCTCTGAATCCAAATCAAATCAGGGGACCAATTTAAAGGTCCGAATTGATTCGGAGCTCTCCGAATCTTTGGAAAAGATTCAGAGAGCTTTAATGATTCGGGCAGTGGAGCTGCAGCTGACTCCAAGCTGCTAAGTACTAGGGGCGGGGGAGGAGACCATGGGGGGACCCCTGCCAAGCCCCCCTGACCCCCATCTGCTCCCCAGCTCCCTCATGGATGCCCCCACCCGTCCCAGCTCCCAGTGCTTTAAAAAAAAGCCCCAGCTCACTGGGTGCTGCTGGGTGTGGGGGGTGATCCCTGCTGCCCCCCACTGCATAGGGAGCTCTGCACGAGCCCCCCGACCACCCCACTGCTCCCCCACTCATCGGGGCTCCAGCCCTTTGAAAAAATGGAGAAAAGCCCCAGGACTCTCTACTCCTGCAGCAGCCTCAGGGCTTCAGGGGCTCATGCAGAGCCCCCCATGTGGTGCAGGACAGCAAGGACTGCCCCCCACTGGGCAGGAGCAGCCAGTCTGGGGTTTTTTTCAGGCTTTTTCCTTAAAGGGCCAGAGCTGGCCCATGCAGAGAACCTGTGGGGGGGCTGAGGGAGCAAAGGGGGGTTGGGGGGCTTGTGCAGAGCCCCTCACACATTGGGGGGGCAGCAGGAATTGCCTCCTGCCTGGCAGCACCTGCTGAGTCGGGGCTTTCCTTCCCCCCCCTCCCCCCAAGTGCTGGGAGGTAGAGCAGGCAGGGCAGCCATTGCTGGGCTGGGAGAGTAGGCAGGGAATGGGCCTGGCCTGGCTGATTCAGCCAAATCAAATCGGGATAGTGATTCAAATCACCAATCGAATTGCTGTCCCCCGAATCCGAAGCGAACACTAGCTGCTTCACACAGGCCTACTAGTTTAAAATCCTTCCTCCATTTAAGTCACAAAAAGCCATTTAATCTCTCTGAAATCAATTTGTTCAGTGTGATGGACCGCTGTGCACCTAGTAAATACAACAGCCATTTCCCATAAGATGAGAATTACATAAACCTGAGAGGTTTACTATTCTTTTATCCTCATATGTCAGAAATGGCACCTGACATTTTACAGCTGCAATATGTTTTGCTTTTATCTAAAGTTCAAAGGATCTTCCTTGCTACTGAAATTCTGAGGATCGTGGCAGTTGCTGCTGCAGTTCGTAGTACTGGCATCTTTGAGCACAATAACTGGATAATGAAGATGATTAATACGGTTTATAATACCTGATCCATGGACAAAAACGTCCTCATAGTCATATATAATGCATCAAAACAAGCACTGTACATTAATCCACAATTTGACCCTGACAGAGCTTTCAGTAGTTTATCTTGGTTTTCTGGACATGCTTTTACAAATAATGAGATGTTTTCCTATAGGTAAAATTGGTATGTTGCCATCACTATTGCTTGATAGAGGCAAAAGAACATATTTTCCTGATCACAAAATACATTTTCCTGTCCTATGTCAGAAGGCTCTTGTCCTATGGACTCTTCCTGCTTCCTTTTTCCCAGTTCCTTACTACCAAGAAACTGGGAAAAACATGCACTTGGAAGTGAGAGAATCCTTCACGTGACATCTGGTATAGCTTATTAGCCATTTCTGTAATCATATAATTATGTAGAAATGTAGGGGTAAAAAGAAATCTCTAAAATTAACCTAATATCTAATCTACATCTTTTCTGAAAAATTGAATCAACTTATTATTGTCCTAACCTTAGTAGTGGACAAGGTTTGGGTGGGTCAGACCATACAGATTTTGCTGATTGTCAGAATCCATCTAATACTGGAGAAGGCACTCCCACTTGAGAGAAGGGAAGGGTGGAAACCATTCGGTCCAGAAGATTATGAAAGAGCAAAGTATTTTTCAAAAGCAATGATGCTTTGGCATGTCCCACATTCTCCTTAAACAGAAAACCTGGCCTCTCTAATCAGTGATCCAATCATAATTTCATAGTATCTAGGGTCAGGAGGGACCTGAACAAATCATCTAGCCTGACCCCCTGCCACAGGCAGGAATGAATGCTGAGTTCACAAGCCCCAGACAGGTGATCACCCAACCTCCTCTTGAATTTGCCCAAGATAGGGACAAGGACCACTTCACTGGGAAGTTGGTTCCAGATTTTGGCCACCCTAACTGTAAAATATTATCTTCTGATCTCTAACCTGAACCTGTTTTCCATCAGCTTATTACCATTGTTCCTCGTCACCCCAGGTGGTGCTGGGGAGAAAAGGGCTCTACCTATTTGCTGTTGATCTCCCCTGATGAGTTTGTAGACAGCCACCAGGTCCTACTGAATCACTAATAATTCAATTTGTATCATTGCTTTCTCCTTATCTTTGGAATAAGTCTGTCACAGGGGAGTGCTGTTTTAAGTAGGCAGAGCAGTTGGACCTGGTTGCCTGGGATCTGATGATCAAGATTTTACTCTTTCTTTATGCTGATCTCAAGCAACAAAGGTCCTTATGATGACACCATAGCCAAGCAATCCAAGGGCGCACTTTTTAATCTTGCCAACAACTGAATTCCAGCAACACGTTACATCTCGAAGGGCATCAAAATAAATGTAAAATCTGGGTCTGTAACTTGTAAATTAGCTGGATTAAACACCTGGAGAGAAAATGTAGCTCCACCAGGCATATGAGACATCTTATGAGAAGACCTGATGCCCGGATGAATGTTGGACATGATTCTCTGCATTTAGAAGCTGGTTCATCTTTAGATTCACTATGAAGCTGAAGACCTCAAACTATCAACACCTGCAAAGAATACTTACAAACTAACTAGTCTAATTACTGATTACTTAACCAAGCTCAGGCATTAAGTGATATGAAGGATCCAGAGAAGTTCATGTGTTTGCTGCTGCAGTTGAAAAGAGCTAAAAGGGTTGAGAGCACTCTTTCACTACTGTGTCTGTAGAACATTTGGGGATACTGATGAGGAGACAGAATGCAGCACAGAAGTTCTTTACAGGCATGGCTAAAAGGAAGTTCCATCATCAAGGCTGCTCCATCTGCTGTAACCAATACATGTGAATATGGCAAAGGCTTTCCAAGAAGAATTCTTATTCCTGTTCTCCATTTTTATGTAGGAAATTTGGAACACAGAAGTTTTAGGTAACTTATACAAGGTCTAAAATTAAGTCAGTGGCAAGGTCTAAAATTAAGTCAATGGCAGAATTAGAAGAAAGTCCCAGTGCTATGACCTAACCTGAAGTTTCTGTTCTAATCTAAAGATAGCTTAACTGGGATATCAGCAGCTGCTATGGAACATTTAAGCCTTCAAAAAGGGTAATAAAGTGTTGAACAAGCAGCAGTAAAATAAAGCTAATGTGCCATTAGTTACCTGTGACAAATGGAAAGTGGGTAAACCCACAGAATGTGAAGTTCATTTTAACAAGAAAGTTACAGCTTCGTTTGAAATATCAAATGTATCTAAATATGAAAAACATGTTCAATTAAATGGCAAATTTATTTTAAAGAGGAAAGATATGAAATCTTTAAAACGCCTAAAAGCAAATTTAAAAAAGAATTAAAAGCCCAATAATTTACAACGTAACTACAAATATACACATTCTAATATCATATGAAAACCAGCTATTCCTTCATTTCATAGAACCATAGAAAATTAGTGTTGAGCGGGACCTCAGGAGGCCATCTAGTCCAACCCCCTGCTCAAAGCAGAACCATCCCTGACTAGATCTTCCCAGACAAGGCTGTGTCTAGC
>NW_017728993.1:61210335-61234550 GCF_001723915.1 Gavialis gangeticus
CCTCAGGAGGCCATCTAGTCCAACCCCCTGCTCAAAGCAGAACCATCCCTGACTAGATCTTCCCAGACAAGGCTGTGTCTAGCTAGATCTTAAAAACCTCCAAGGATGGAGACTCCATAACCTCTCTGGATAATCTGTTCCAGTGCTTTACTACCGTCCTAGTGAGAAAGTTCTTCCTAATATCCACCTTAAACTTCCCTTGCTGCACCTTGAGACCACTGCTCCTTGTTCTGTCATTTGCTACCAGAGAACAGTCCAGCTCCATCTCTTTATGGTATCACACTTCAGGTTGTTGAAGGCTGTTATTAAATCCCCCTGTCAGTCTTTTCTTCTCCAGACTAAATAAGTCTGATTCTCTCAGCCTCGTCTCATAAGTCATGTGCCCCAATCCCCAAACCATTTTTGTTGCCCTCTGCTGGACTCTCTCCAATTTGTCCACATCCACTCTGTAGTGAGAGGCCCAAAATTGGACACAGTACTCCAGATGTGGCATCACCAGTCCTGAATAGAAGGGAAGAATAACTTCCCTCAATCTGCTGGCAATGCTCATACTAATGCAGCCCAGTATGCCGTTAGTCTTCTTTGCAACAAGGGCACATCGTTGGCTCATATTCACTTTATTGTTCACTGTAACCCAGAGGTCCTTTTCTACAGAGCTGCTGCTTAGCCAGTCAGTCCCCAGCTTTTAGCGGTGCATGGGGACTTTGCACTTGCCCTTATTGAACCTCAAGAGATTTCTTTTGGTCCAATGCTCCAATTTGTTGAGGTTTCCCTAGCCCTATCCTTCAGCATATCTACTACTCCCCCCAGCTTGGTGTCATCTGCAAACTTGCTGAGGCTACACTCTATGCCATCTTCCAGTTCATTGATGAAAACATTGAACAAAACTGGCCTTAGGATCAACCCCTGGGGCTCTCCACTTGATAGCAGCTGCCAACTAGACATCGAACCATTGACTACTACCCTCTGAGCCTGATGATCCAGCCACTTTTTTATCCACTTTACAGTCCACTCATCCAACCCATACTTCCTTAGCTTGCTTGCAAGCATGTTACGGGAGACTGTATCAGAAGCCGTGCTGAAGTCATGAAGTCTTGTAGGCATATCACCACAGCCTCTGGCTTTTTTACTTTTCATTCCATCCAGGAAGAGCACACATCAACTGCTGAAACTTCCTTAGCCTGATGAAGGTTTTTTGACCCCAAAAACTTGCTTAAAAATTGTTCTCCAACTATTTAGTTGGTCCAATAAAAGATATCAGATTCAGCCAAAGAACCTTGTGCTGAAGTCAAGGTATATTTACCCACCAGCTTCTAAGCACAGGAATCTATATTTACCTAGATCAATTCCCCCCTCTCTGTTATATGAAAAAATAAACCCCCAAACTCAGCACTCATCTGGAAAGTTCATGACAGCCAGTTTACAAATAGCCTGTTTAAAATTCCTCTCTCTAAAACCTCTTCCATTGATCTTTTAAAGAAATGAGAAGCAGTATTGAATCTTGAGGGTTCCATATAAGGCAATTAGGAAGAAGGTGAAACCTACAGGAAAGAAGGGGCATTGATATACTACATTCTTAGTTATATGTTCACATGAGCTCATACATAAGTACAATACCCTACAGTTTTTGTTATTTTGCAATTTGTTCTATGTAAATCTCCAATATGGTCATTCTCTGAGACCTTTGACATAATTGACTATCCTTATATGACAGTCTTATCCTCTAATCCAAAGGAAAATATGTAAATAATTTATTCAGCAACCATATTGTATACACTTTTATTTGAGCTGGCAGCACAATTAGAACAATTAGATTACAAGCTTAACTATGAAACTCATATAGCTGTAAACCTGGCATATGTCAGTCGTTATTATTATGTTGTATACTTAAACATTTTACAATTCTGTATCTAGCCTCTTACCACACACAATTTCAGTGTAGTACTGTGCGTGCCAACAACAGTTTAAGATGCTACTTAAGTACAGAATTTCTGTAATATAGAAATTATTTATTTAACTGCATTTAAGAAATAGTAGATAACCACTAGTTTTTTAAAAACCTAGTTTCAACTGACCTGACAGCCCTCCATCTTAGACACAGCTATAGCTATTTGGTTGTTTTCAGTTTATCTAACCTTCCCTACCAAAAATGGGCTTGGCGTTTTCTTCTGAAATTGAGGACTACAAGACAGCCAATTCAAACATTTAAAAAACACCATGGATCTCAAGAGATGGGAGGTAAACACATACTTGAATTTTAAAAATTTGGCAAAATGCCATTTGTCTATTTTAACCTTGATTTTCCATGACATGTATTAAAAATATATATATCTTAAAATGGCTAAATTCAGCAGGAAGACAAATAGTACAGTTAAAAACATTTTTTGGTTTACTCCGAGTTCTCTTATACCACTATTTGAGTGTGAAAGTATAAGAGTGAATGAATTAAAAAATGTCTGAACTTGACAGAAGATTTTAAACTTCCTGCATTTTCCATCAGTAACCTCAGAGCATCTATTTTTAAACAAAACACCCCTTTAAAACAGCTTTAAACACTAAGCTACAGAACAAGTAGTCATCCACAGACTGGATTGTGTTAAATGTGGTCTAAACAGAGACTATGGATTCTTATCCCATTACCTGGATTAGCTTTTATAACCCCTATAGCCATATAGATTTACTGCTTTGTTTTCCTTTTCAGTCCTCCTCTCTCAGCTGTGCTCCCTCTCTGTTTTCCCGCTCCTTATCCTTTGTATATAAATCTCTTTGTATTTGAATGCCTCTTCCATGTGAATCCTTTCAGATTATCTGCCAAATCAAGCTGTTGCTTATGAAATCTTATGCACCTCTGAATTAGCCAGTCTATAAAGTGCAAATCTGGTCTGCTTTATACTTGGCTTCAGAATAAACAAGGGTAACTACTAGGGCTGTGCGAAGCTTCGGTTCCTGATTTGACTGGGCAGAGGTTCTGCCCGATTTGGTGGCCGAATATCTGAATCAAATTAGAGGAGCCTTTAATCTCTCCAAATCGAATTGGAACCCTCTGAATCAATTCGGAAAGATTTCGCAATTCGGACATAGACACAGATTTAAATGTTTTCTCTACCTACCTCTAGGTAGCAGGCGGCTCATGAATGCTGCAATGCTGGGGTACATGGAGTGTCCCACAGAAGTGTGGGGGGGCTCCCCAGCGTGCTCGGCAGCAGACCCAGAAGTGGATCAGAAGCACTTCTGGTCCATTTCCAGGTCCGCCAGAGACCATGCGGAGGGATGAGGGGGGCGCACCCCCCTGGCTCAGTGACTGGTCCCTCCTGGCTCCAGGGGGGGTGGGAGGGGGGGCACCCAGAGTGCCCATGCAGCTGATTGCCGAGCCAGGAAAGCGTGGGGGGCCCCCCCATGTGCTCCCTGGCAGACCCGCAAGTGGACCAGAACTACCACTGAGCATACAGGCCCCCCCACCCTGTGCTCCTATGGGATGCTCCATCTGTCCCAGCATCTCAGCATTCACAAGCTGCACCTGGTACCTTGAGGTATGTAGAAAAAAATATTTCAAGCTGTATCTATGTCCGAATCACTGATTCTCCAAAATCAGCAGGAAATCTTCAGATTCAGATCCGGCCAAATTGAATCAGGAACAGTGATCCAAATCAGCTAATCGAATCACTGTCCCCAAATCCAGATTGAATCCGAATCAAATAGGACCTGTTTTGCACACCCCTACTAACTACCATTCTCCGCTTGGGAATTGTAATGACTATCCTAAGGCATAACAGCAAAACTTCTGTTCAGTATTCCTATCCTATTCCTATCCTTACCAAAGTACATGTGAATTTTAATGAAGTGAGTTTGGGCTCATGAAATCTTATGCATCTCTGGATTACTCTATAATCTGTGGTTTAATCTATTACCCTGCCTTCTGAGTGAATTTCAGTCATAAAAGATGTTGATTTAAACAGACTGAATATTCTCTCTACAGAGCATTACAGCTAAACAAAAACCAGAAAGAAGCACAAGTCTTGCCCCCACCACATCTTGCCATTAATACCTGGAGAAATGCATGTGCTGGAGATTACTGAAGCAGGTGTCTGTCTATAAAATGTAAAAATAGTCAAATTAATTCCTTTCAAGTTTGAGCTGAGTTGTTCCATTTATGTAATACCTTCAGCACCTTTCAAATTACATATTTATCAGAGAACAGAAGTATTTACAAATACTAGAATATATGACCTCCAAAGGAAACGCTTCAAGGACACCCTCAATGTGAACATTAAGGAACGTGGCATTGACATCGAAAATGGAAAAACTAACTCAGTACCAGGTTACATGGTGACACCTTGTGACAGAAGGTGTCTTACTTTGAGGAAAACCAAGATATACTTTTCCTCAGAGTATATCTTACTTTGAGGAAAACCATCTCACCCTGGATGCAGAAAAACAACAAAAATGGAAGGAAAGGAAACAAGACTGATAAATCCAGGGTCCCTTTAGCCACCACCTGTGGTGTCTGCCAGAGAGTCTGTGGCTCTAGGATTGACCTCCTCAGCTATTAATGGACTCATCTACTGCCCTGGACTTGACCCATAGGAGTGATCATCCTCAACTATAAGAGATTGCCACTAATGCCACTTCTATTCACAAAAAAAGAGATGAAATCAAACATTCCCTTAGTTCTCTCACAGAGTGAGATGAAGCAGAAAACTGTTCACCTAAATCTTATCCAAGAAACTTACAGCTTTGTAGGTTTTTTGTGAGGGTCCTTTGTCAGGAACAAGTGTTATCCACTGCTAGCATGAACCCATAGGCACCCAAATGTCAGAATAATCTTATTTTGGAGGTATCCAAGGGCATTCAATCATAATGAATCTTTGTCATAGAAATAATATGGTACTTGTTTACTAAAAACAAAAGTTTCATGCTTCATTATTCAGTGACATGGAAAAGTAATGGGACAATAAAACTGATGCCTGAGCAGCAGAGGGGAACCCCCCACCCCGCAATAAAACACCTCAAAGAAAAAAGTTACTTATCAGCATCACTTATGTATATTATCCTGACAACCTGGTCAGAGATAGAAGACCACCCCCCTCAGCAGAAATACATACTGGCACAGGTATAAAAAAATTCCAGAACCCTAATCTCCTCCAGTCCCTCTGCTACCTGCCTAAAATAGGAAACTGTAAGAAGTGGAGGGAGCAACAGCTGCAATATACTCATAGCATTAAGATAAGCAATTTTTCTTTCTTTCAGAATTGCCTTTGGCAAATCTCCACTCCTGGGAAATCCTAGCAAACAGCAGCAAACCTAGGAAAAGGGTACATTAAATAAAGACTAACCTCCTCCCAAACTTGGCATCAGAACAAGTTGTCAAATCCTGAAAACAGGACTAGAGGAAAGTAAAACTGGGTTTCACATATAAACCTCTACAAACAGAAAATTCTTATTTTTCTTCTATAATAGCCGAGTTTGACATAGCTGTATGAACTCTAGGGCCTTATAGACATAAGAACCATGAATATACAATTTTACCTATCTTAGTAGTCTCTGGGTCAGACAAAAGCTACAGAATAATTAGAGGCTGACTAACTGGCACTTACTAACGCTCAACCTATGAAATACAGCTTCCAATGACAAACTGGGATAAAGTTCATTATCAGAATATTAGTATTGCGTTGTGCAAAATTTCCAGTGAGGACAAAAGTCTATCTTACCTTTGTGAAATGTATATAAAGAATCAGTTACAACCACCAGGATCTCACACCAATAAAAATATTATAGATCAAGGAATCATGCATCCTCCAATATTCATAAAATTAAATGCCTGAGACTGTGGATAAAAAAAATGCTGCAGTGATAAAGAAGAGCAGAAAATGTTGTACAGTGCTAGAAATAGACTTTAAAGAGATGTAAGCAAAAGGTTCGTCAGTCTTCAGTAAAGGGAAAAATGCACTAAAATAAAGAATGAATTACATGTAATATCATGGCATAAAGGTATGTGCATGCATTCTGTCCACTCACTCACCCCCTAGGACAGGTGTAAGGAAATAACTACTTCAAGATCTAGACATTTACTGTTGCTGATGTCCAGCTCTTGATTTTCAGTTTGCAAGAGTGAAGCAACAGAACACTGTAAAGTATCAGATATTGTTTCATCCCTCTCATTGACTGCCCTTTAGGTGTCCTCCCTGCTCCTTTTGCAATTGTTTCCATAATGAACTATTTATCTCTCTGAAAATTGGTTCCAGGTGCCCTTTTTATCTGCACACAGGTAAGCAAGTCTGGAGGCAAGGAGTGCAAGCAGTGTATGCTCAAAGTTTCCAGGTCTGATGCTTATGAACAAAACAAAAGAAAAATGAGACTCCCTGGGGAGGGGAAAGAGGATATAGTTCCTTCATTTCATTAGCCATTGTTCTGCCCCCAGCATGACTTGTTTATTCAGTTGCAGCTGAGAGGTAGCAGTATTAAAAACCTCTTAAAATATGTACCTTTTGCATAAGACTGCCTCAAACAAACTGACATACAGCTTAAAAAGTATTTCTCTTGCTATGCTAAACAAGGTGATCAAATATATCTGGGACAGGTGGACAAATAAACTAACTTGTTCCCTCCCTGATGAACAGCTCACATTGCAATTGGTGACATCACCATTGACAAAAGTACCAATATTCAGGAAACCATTCAGAACTGGAGGGGAAAAGAAAACACAATAAAACAAATTGCCATTATCTATACTGTATTTTATGTTCTAAGCCTCTTAATCAGCATTTTCCTTTCAGTATTTACCCTGCTGTGAGGCAATAAGGCTCTCCACACACTCACCCCCTCAAAGGCCCTTCCTGTAGTAGTACTTTACCCATCATGCTCTTCAGTGTTCTATAAACTGACTCATGGTTGGTGACACTGATGTGAACATGCTAGCATCCAGTCTCATCTCATCTGCCCCAGCTATTCCACTGAAGCCATGCTGATGCCAAGCCAACAGGACTGAAAATCCCTTTGCAGATCTGTCCATGTTTTGAACAGAAACAATGCAGAGATTACGGACTTCCCCCTCTGTCCTTCAGCATTTCTGAAGTAAACAACAAGCATTTGCTAACCAAAGCTGAAAAGTCAGGCATGGGAGCACTAAAGCAGCATGTGGATCCCACTAGGAATAATTAATTTAAATATGTAAACATTCCTCTGTCAATTTAAAATTAATTTTGAGGTTGGGCACATTCTGCACCCATTGTTGCAACAGATTAACCAAGTACACCATTGGGAGTTGTCTCTTCCTTTCTGAAACTCTCAAGGCCCTGCAATATAAATAAGCCTTCCTCATTCCTTCCCAATGCACACAGAGAAAACTGTCACTGCAATCACAAGGCAGACAAGGAATGAAAGGGAAGGGGCCAGGATATAAACAAGCCCCAGAGAAAAAGAACCTCTCAGACTTCTTTACCTTTAATGAAGATGAAACATATGAGAGTGCTAGTCCCTAACGACTTGCCAGTCACGTGGTTACTAAGCTATATCATTTTTTAAAAGTATGAGCCAGTCAGAATTCACCTCCATAGTACCTGCTCTTCCTGACTCTTGACAAGCATGTTAGACAAACGGAAGGGAAATTATAGTCCCCACCCTAAGGGCCTGCTGTGATCCCACCCCTGCATGGGGTAGCCCATTTTAAGCTAACTGTGCACAGGCACACCAATAAAATCTGTTCTCTCTTTTAAATGCCAGCAGATAACTATACCATTTTATTATTTTAATAGTTATGTTAACTAAGCACGTATATTAGAGTTCTATTTACAGCAAGCTTTCAACACCGAGCTCTTGTACAGTCTCTTGCTAACAGATTCCCTTGTCTCCACCCAAATCACCCTTTCCAACAGCTGACCATGTTTCTTATGGCACTATGCAGCCTTCTTGGGAGATGGACAATGTTAAATCCCTGTCTTGAGAACAAGTGCTTGGAACCCATGCATGTGTGAGAGACAAGTCAGAAAATGGCAGTCAAAGCATCATGGGGGCCCCTACCATTTCCTTTAACCCTAAGCAGTTGAATTGTAATACTTGTCCAGTTTTCCCCAAGGGAGATAGAGCCAGAGAGTAAGACAGCTTGACTCAAGCAGTTCCAGGCCAGCCTGCAGATGTGAACTATTTCAGTGTTCGACCAGAATCATCTTACTACTTCACTGAACATACTGGAGGCTCTGCAGCAGCTCTGTACAACTCCTTCGGATGACTGGGGAGAGGCGGAAAGCCTGGACAGAAGCCTGTGGGCATGAACATACTGGCTATATGGGTGAAGGGAAGAAGATGAAGTAGATGACCTACACAGCTTTTCCCATGACTCAGAGCAGATCATATCAAGCACCACCACAAAAAAAGCTTGTATGATCAAAGGACAGTGAAACTGCTCCATTTAAAAAAAACAAAAACCAGCAGGCAGGGCCTGAGGGGGAGGCAAGAGATGCGTGTGTTCTTGGCATCGCCTAAATGCTGCTTGACCAAGAATCAGCCAACAAGCCTAGCTTTCTCATGCCAGCTCCCCAGAACATCCATATCAGTACAGATCTGGAAGCAGTTCTGATCCATAAAAGAGGAGAAGTCTGTTCTGGTAACTAGGAAATAGGAGTCAAGCCAACACGCTCTCCTTCATTGTGTGATTAAGCATTAACTGCCTGGAGAATGGAAGGCCCAACAAGGCAAGCTGCCTCAAGCCACCTAATCCCCCCCTCCAATCTTCTAAATGGCAGAAATGTACTGCACACAGAAGGATATCTAATATGAGACCCTTCATAGGCAGTTTTACTGTTCACCATTCTAAAAGGATGAAGCATGACTATGGCTACAGCAGACTTCGACAGACTACCTTACAAGAGAACATTAAGTCAGATATTGCCCCGTTTCCAACCTTCCCTTCCCTAAAAGTTTCCCTCTTTTAGGGAAGGTCATTGAAAGTGTAGCTACCCAACAACTCCAGGTGCAGCTGAATGCCAAGATTGTATCTGTGGCCTTGGCTGATGATAGTTGCCTGGGTATCAACAAGGGAAACCATGTCCCACTGTTCTCAGACTTTTAGCAGAGTTTGATTCAGTTGACTGTGAGGTGCTGATAAATTTTTATATGACCAGGTTGGTATTTGTGGGACAGCTATAAATTGGTTCTTCTCTTTTTCCTAGCACGGAAGTCCCCAGCAGTAGCGATGGGTAAGTGCTTGGCATCCCCTTCGAACCTATTTTGTGCGTTCTTCCAGGTCTTCATCTGGTCACCCCTTCTGTTCAATGTGTATATGAAGCTGCTGGCAAGATTGTGCAGTGATTTGGAGTGGAGGTGCCATCAGATGACACCCAGTTCTATTGCTCATTCTGTTCTGACCCTGGCCCTGAAGTCTCAGCCTTTTCCCAGTGCCTGGCTGCAGCTGGGGACTGGATGTGGGTGAACCAATTGAAACTGAACCCAGACAAAATGGAGACAATGGTGGTAGGCAGACCCTGTGATTTGGGGAAAGAGGGTGATGCCCATCATTGATGGGGTTCGGCCTCCCCTTGTTACTCAGGATTGCAGCCTTGGGGTGCTCCTGGATCCTCAAATGGTGGCCATTGCTTAGAATACTTTTCATCAACTCTATCTGGTGAAAAGGCTATTTCAGATTATGATCTGTCCACTTGATCAAGATGAGATATAGTTTAGGGGGTCTCTCTTATCTTGATGTTCTAGTTCCCTTCTAAATTGTTTTTGTCTTGTAGCTCTCTTGTTTTTAAGTTATTCTGCTTTTTTTATTGTAAGCTGCCCTGATCCTTTGTAAGGAAGGGCAGCATATAAATTGAATCAATGAAAGTCACACACTGAGCAGTGAGAAAAAGCTTATGGCTTAGAAAAAAAAAGTTAACCCCAGACTGTCTACAGCAGATTTTTAAAGGACTGTTTCTCAGCCAGGCTGACCACTGGGATATTGCTCATCTTAATTTAAGATTCCCCTGTTACATGCATGAGCTTTATTATACCCTGTTTGGCACAGAAAGGACTCATGACAATTATACACAGTAACTACATAGCCTCTACATAATTCCATCTTGTAAAGCAGGGCAGTAAAGTTTCCCATATTTTATCATCCAGATTTATGATTTTGCTTCCACAGTGAGTCTCCAGATCCTGCAGTTACATACACCACATCCTCCAAGACCAGTAAATCTGAACTCAATTCTTGTCAAGCACTGTAAAATGAAGCTAAATGAAGAAACAAGTAGCTGCTACACAAGGAGTGCACAAGCGCTCTCTCTAAAATAAAATAATTTGCCTGTCTGAAGCCTTGCAACAGCCATTCCATGGCATGTGGGGCAAGTTTTTTCAAAACACTTGAAGTGGAAAGAGAAGTACAACTGAATACCAAGTGGGTCTTCTGTACAATCTCTGTAGCATTTGCCAGCAAAGCTCTAATGTTATACCTTCTCTGTATTACACAAATCTAAATCAAAGAGAGGATACTGTTTGGACACTGAATATTCTCAATCCCATCCTTTTTGGCTTTCCAAAATGTAATTCAGTCCTTTGTGATTTCAGTTTTGATGGCAGGCCTTCTGCATTATTGTCCAGTCTGTTCTGTTGCTTGAAGATCACAAGAGAGCCCTAACCAGGTTATTCTTTTACCACACTGAGAGACTCAGACTTTGATCTATACTGTCTCTGACTGTTGCCACTGTAGTAATTTCTACACTTATGTTTTCTAGGATGTATTAGCTACAATACGGTAGATGAGAAATCTCAGTAGGCTTCAGCTCACACAGAACATTGAATAAATGGAATTATTCAAACAGATTTTTTTAAATTCATTTCTCTATTCTTAAAACATTTCAATGACCTCCCTTGAGTTTAATGTTTTGAGTTTAAATCTACTGCAGAGGCATATACAGCTGTTATTCTCATTTCATACATGTAAGAAGTCTTCTGATTTTTTGCGCGATAGACTGTCTAGCAATACAAACCTTCTAAAGCTTGACACAGGCTTAACACTCATCTCAAATTTATCACAAGCCGCATCAAATCTGGAACTGCTGCCTTTGGTCTCAAGGGCTGAAGCTGTTTCAGAGCCTGGTCTGAAACATTCATGTTTTCTTGCATGTCATAGAAGCTTTGCTTTTAAGTAAGTATGGGGGGGGTAATATTTTATTTCAGGGCAATTTACTGTCCATTTTATAAAATACCTTCTAACTAGCAGATTATTTCACTGGATTGACAGGATAACAGGCTGTTTTTCAAGCTTGGGGTTTCTGCTCATTTAGCCTTGAAACTAAAGTAAAATGTGTTATGATCTCGGGTCATCTTTAGATTGGAGTTTCACAGTCATCTCCAGTTTAGCCTGCTCTGCCAAAAAAGAAATAACAGTCTTTCAAGGAGTTGACACTTATCCAATGACCCAATGTTTTCCATGTATTGGAACTTCAATAAGCACTAAACTGGCCCTTACAGGGCGTTTCTCTATTAACCTTCCTGAGTACAAGCATTCATGCTTAGAAGAAAACAGAACTTAACACAGTAGGTAATGCTACTAAATATAAGTAATGAGTCAAATCACTTACTGAAATTCCTAAAACTTCATTTTAATTTCTTATCAGATTAAAAAGAGATTGCATATGGCTTGAAAAGACCTAATTATTTCCTTGTTTTCTAATATGGCCTGAAGTCAACTGCCTGTTCATTTTCATTTAATAACCATGTTAAAGGTATTTCTAAAAGAACATTTCAGAGGGTAATTATTTGAGACCTCCAGCTGCAAAACAGATAATATTTAGGCAATTCTTTGCCATGCCGATTGCTATTAAATAACTATTTATCATCCTTAGTTGTAATTTTTATAGAAATAAAGTTAAAGTAATTCTATAAAGGTCTATGGCAGGAATGATAAGAAGAAAGAGCTAGAGGTAAGTGTATATAGCAAGGAACGTCTGGGATCCTTGCACCAGTTCATTGGTAAACTAGCTCCTCTTATGGGTTCATCTATGTGGCCTTTTGATTCAACTATGTATTGATCAAACAGGAGGTTTACCTAGCTCAGGTGAGTATAGAAGAGCACAGAGCCTGCTGGAAGGTGCTATACAGTGGGAAAAACAGTTTCTCAAGCGTGCTGCCTCCAACTTAAAAAATCGAGGAAGAGTCCAGCACATCCAACTAGTCTTGAAAGAAAAATATTAAAAGGACAGAGAGACAGCAGGAGATGCATCCCGTAATGCAAAGGGCTGTGGGAGGTTGCTTTTGAAAAAAGAAAACAACAACCTTTAAAAGAGATTTAAAACCTAGTATGTGAGCCTGCTGAGGAAATCAACAATGCAGTAATAGTTAGATCATCTCCAAAGTATTTACACACTGCCTTGAAGAAACTTCTTATATCAGGAGTACAAAGTAGAAAGATCTGTCACCCAATTATATGAAAATAAAGATATACACATAGTACATTCACTTTTGAAAGTTCCTGTCTAATGACATTCATCAAAAAAGAAACAAAATTTAAAAACAGAGAAAAATAAAATATATTAAAGGCGTGTAAAGCACTGCAGTCATACTGCTTCATCATTAGGAATAAAATGGCTGGAGACAGTATGGCAATTACTAGCCATTTCCCATAAATTGGATTCCATAGCTGTTCAGTATGAGGGACCTGTGGGTCACGCTTATTTTCCACTTTCTGAATCTTAATTGGAGCTGCACAGTCTGGCTTATTTTAGTAGAACTTGAAACATGGGCCAATTATCTGGAACTGCAGATGATGCCATTAAACTTACTATTACACTAAAGTTTAGTGATGCTTAAAATAGCTACTGGAAGAATACGTGTGGCAACATAGGAAATTTCATGAAAGAGGGCAATGAAATACAATTTACTTATTTATTTTTTAAGCCAATTCAGAACAAAAATTAATTTATGCAGCTAGCGGGTCCTGACAAAACAAGAGTAAGACAGAAAAGTGGTAAGTAGGGAGGGGATGTGGAACTTTCTTTCGTACATGCATTCACTGAAGTACAAATGTAGCCCACTTGGATGCCTCCTAACACTGACCTAGCTCTTCCTACTGATGAAGTCACATGTTGAAAGACACCTTCTAGCAAAGATTCTATCTAACCACAATGTAGAACTAACCTGAATTCAGGGCCAAATAACAATTAATAAAAGCATATGCAACTGAAACTTTCACACGCTTGGCCTTATGTGGCAACATTTATAATAGCTTGATTTCTAGCCTCTCCTTCCCCCAACCAAACTGACAGAGAGGTGGAAGAAACAACAATGAGAAAACATTACTGCCCTCCTGGCTTGGAAGGAAGGAGAAAGAATTTATATCAGGCTGCTTAGAAGTAACAGCAGCAAAGCAGCTGCAGGTGACAAGGAAGTGGCAGAATAACAACTGATGCACAAATGCTATAAGAGAGTCTAATGCTATGGAGTGTAAACAGGCCCATGAGGGAACACTTTTGTACAGGCTGGAGAAAGGGAATAACTTAGGGAGGGATTAGAAGAGCAAGACAAAGTGACGGAAGAGGAATAAAAGAAAAAGTGATTACAGGAGGAAGGAGATGAACACGAAGGGGAAAGAACAAACGTGGCAAAAAACGTTAAAAAGGTCCAAAAAGACAAAGTATAAACTAAACTAAACAGAGAGCAGTTAAAGTTTTTAAGGAGCAGCAGAAATACAGGACAAAGCCAAACAAGAGAACAGCCGTCGTGCCAGGTGCAGCTCTTCCCATCAGTCAGACAGGATATGCTACCCTTCAGAAGAGACAATCCAACGAAAAGGCCTTTGGAGGAGCACCAAGGAGGGTGGGTCATGCAAAGCAGAAATATTAAAAAAAGAAAAGAAAAAAGAAAAAGTTAACACAAGAAGGGAAGGAAGACAAGAGGCAGGTCTTATCCAAGACTTTACTAGCATTCAGATAAATTATATCCAAGGCTTTTGAAGGCATAACAAAGAACTCTGACCATGGCAGCAGAGTTATTTGTTATGCCTTCAAAAGAAACTGAAGATTTGCTCAATAGAATCTAGACACAGAGATGCCCTGCTGGTAAAAAGGTTTATTCCAATTCTCTTCAACTACCTTTCTTAAAAAGGTACCTTCCTCCAATCTTCAGATCTCTTCATTGTCTGTTAGCGATTGTGTTAATGCCTAGTGCTCAGTTCCTGAGCTATTTTAGAATGCATCTCACCCAGGCTCTCCTGTCAGTCAAAAAATGTCTGGTTCACAGATGTTGGAGGAAAAAAACTGCTGTCATCTTGAATACAAGAGGCAAACCTGACTCAAACTTTCTTCCATCACGTTTTGATGGTAAGAGTCGGATTTTTAAGCAAATTTAACACCTGTGAAAGGGTGTGAACTATACACAGTCTGTTGAACTTACAGATTAAACTGAACTGAAAACATGATCATGTCAGAACCAAGAGGACTTCACTGACTTTGAACACGTTTTTTATCCTGGTCCACCTGCAAAAATGAGACCTCTATAACCATAACCTCAGGTTACTCAAGATTAAAACAAAATATGAAGAGGTAGTGATGTTTTCTTCCCCCAAGTTATTTATTTATTTTATTTAAAGTTTAAGAAAGTGTCCTTAGGGGTCCAGCAATAAATCCTCTTAGGATCATCAGAAAGCACAAGTATCATTATCATACAAGACATTTGCAAAATAATGTTAGATAGCTGTTTAGAGCAACAGAGAAACCAAAAAAGTTCTGCCAAAGAAAAAAGATGAACCATGATAAGCGATTCCCTACTTCAAACACAGTATTTTAAAGTGTAGTAATATCATTTACAGTTATTTTGGAAATTATAGGTTTACATTAAAAAAATGGGCTCCTGATAAGGAAAGAAACAAGGATTTCTTATGGTGATGTATTTTATTGGACCAACTGCACAGTTGGGATAGAGTCAGATATCTTGCCTCTTGCATAATTCCTGGACCATCACAGCTACAACATCTCTAACACATAGATATGGAAGGGTTCTGAGACAACCCACTCATTATAGAGCAGGAAGTCCTCTGCAGGTGTCTGCAGAGACATTCAAGACTATTTTTATTCTACTTGCAACCCAATCCAGACAAAATGACAAGAGACTAAAATTAGAATAGGGGAAATCTGAAACTTGGGAAGAAATGCCTCTGAAAAGAACCGCACAAATTAGAGCACTCAACTGCAGAAGAGAATTCATGGCTGGCACATGACAGCACGTGCCAGGCTGGCACATCTCAACTTCAGGCTTCGTGAAGCTCTCACTGTTTTAATGATCGCTATTAACTGTGAGGTGAATAATCCAAAATTCAAGCACAATGGAAGTTTACTGGGGACTGAATGAAAGTTATAGGTTGTGGTTCATTATTCAAGTTAAATTTCTTTTACATAAGATAGACTATGAAGTGGTTGTACGTTTCTATCAAAATTAACCCTTTTTAACTGGAAGGAGGCATGACAAAGTTCAGGGAAAGGGAGAATAGGAAACATTTTTATTGACTATATAAATCTGGGTCCCATTTAAAGATACCACATCATCTTAAACTGACTGATTTTGTTCTAAGGAAAGAGAAGGCATAGAAAGTAAGAGAAAATGAGTAGTCTGCCACAAAGATTCATCAATTAAATGGAGAGGCAGGGGCATTTTAAACCTTTGTTATACAAGTAATAAAGAAGTGGTAACAGTGCAAAGGTGTGTGGTCCATCCAGAGGTCAAACACGAAAAACTTGATCAGCAACAAAACACAACATGTCACTGGAGATTTGAAACCTGCTCCCTCATTCACCTCATGCAGTTACACATGTAGGACTGGAAGTCTTTCACCTTGCAGAGTGTCCACACGATGTGTTGTGCTGCAACAAACTAATTCACATTTTGTTGTAAGGTGAAGTATCCATATTCAAATATATGGCATGCACCTGGATCAGGATGTGGAAGAGTTGGAAGATGTCATCTGAGCTGGCCCCTGTGAACTCGTTTGTCAGCCCTGGGAAGTTTTGAGTACATTTGGTGAAGGCTTCAACATATTAAACTGCAGTGCATGAATACTCATTTTTTTCACAAGGACTTTATCAAGTGTTAGTCATTGAATTTTGTTAAAACTACTTAAAATGAAGTGTCATCTTCCCTACTCACCCCAAATTGTTCCGCATTCTTGTGATTCTTGCAAGATTTCACTAATTCAGTCAGAATCTTTCAGTCTGTACCAGACGTGAACGTAGATCGTTTTAACCTTTTAAATACCTTTCCCCTACACCCACACAATAAAAAATGCAAGAGATGACCAGTGCTCCTCACCTGCAGCCCCTTCTTTTGCTAAATACCTTTAAGGAATGAAACAGCTGAAGTCATGCTGATCTTACATTTGTCACCAAGCTGAGCTCTTGACTTCCTCTTTCCTCAAAAGGGAACTTTTCAAGTATAGTACTTACCAGCATTAAACAATTTCTCTCTGCCTACTTGTTCTTGGAATTCTTTCACAACCTCTCTTCCTCTAGGATAAGTACAGACAATCAGAAGTCCTGAGACTGAATTGATTCAGTTTTTGCAAGTTAGTCTAAGCTGCGTAGATTAAAACTCATAAGCACGTGAACAGACATTCACTTTTGATTCTGGAAATGCAGCCCTATGCCTGCAGTGGCTCAGGTCAGAAGATGGGGGGTGCTAGAGCATGCCTCTTTGGTTAGCTGGAGCAGACAGCTTGAGCCAAGGCTAGCCCATCCACCCTGCAAGGAGGGGCTTGTGGGAGAGGTGCAAAGCATCCTGGGATGCTGGGGAACTGTGAGTTGACTTGACTCTGGAGGGGATCTGGGACAGAAGTTCAATAAACTGGTTTAAACTAAATCAGTTAAGTCTGATACTACATCCATCCAGGTGCATCTTAAGCCAGTTTTAATAAGTTTCAACTAAGTGACCATTTTCCCATAATTATATATGTAATTTTTAAAAAGTGTCTTCATAGTTAAGGAAAACATTTAACTTTACATTTCTGAAGGCATATTTTCTATTTGAGAAAGGATCAGAGCACTGGTATGAAAACAGAACCAATTTTAAGTAAAAGAAAATTGAAAGCACCAGTTTGTGTAATGGTGATGGATTGAAAAGTTTAAATGAAATGCAAGAAAACTTTTTTCAGGTTTTCAGCTATTTGGCATAGTTCTACCCTAGCTTCTTTTTAGGGCTGACCTTTACATGAATACTTATTCATGCCATTACACAAACAAGATACTACAGATGCTTGATTTTACTATTACACCCACAGAGCAAGTTAACACAACCTAGTTGCCATTTTAAAAAACAATCTCCAGACTTCAATTTTTTAATAAAAGATAAGTTAACTGAAACATGTTTCTGATACCTTCCTCAGGCTCTTATTGCTGCTATTATAACCACCTGCCTGCCCAGGAAGAACATGCACCTAACTTCCCCTCTTTCTTTCTTAGAAACTTTAAGAAAAGAAGGAAAACATAAATTAAATTAATCATGAACAAGATGCACACTTTGCTCAGAAGAAGAATTAAGAATGTTGAGTACATGAGCAAAAATTAACTTCACTACAACAAACAAGTTGATTATACACCCCACTATTTGTCTTGTGAATATGTCACTGTGATTTAGTGGGTTAAGTGGATAATTGAACATTAAGAAAAAGTAGTGAAATAAAGGAAATAAAATAAAGATAGGCATGGACAAATACAACAACAGGATGCCTGAGAAAAGAGGCCCTATGGGTAGGAACCTACCTAAATTGAAGTTTTGCATTTTTTGTGGAAACTGAAAAATGGCGATATGTGGAACTGCCATGAAAAATGGCATTGTTTGCGATTTCCCAGAAAATCAACCAAAAAAAGAAAAACTTAATACAACTAAAATGCTGGTTCTCCAGTGGTCCTCGCTGCTGCTGTGGCCTGGCCTCACAGCCTGCCTGGGAGGGGAAGGTGCTGGCTGTCAGAGTGGCAAAAAGGGTAGCAGCCAAGATGGTGGCTGCCCCCTTGCGTGCCAATCAGTGCTGAGGGGCAGGGCTGCATGAAAGGCAGCCAGCAGTCAAAATGGCAGCCACCCTCATCTCTTCTCCCTCCAGGGGCCTCTGCCAATCAGTGTTGAGGGGCAAGGCTGCCATGAAATGATCATGAAAATCGGCTCTTAGGGCTGCAACTAAGCTGTGAAAATTGTTCCCTCACAGTGGATTAGGTAGGTACCACTTTGTAGGTCAAATTTATGGAGAATGATTTTGAGGGAGAATCATCTATGATGTTTGACGATCTCTCGGATTCTGTTTTGCTTAAGCATGGAAAAATTTTCACTCCAAAAATAACTACTAAAGAAGAGTGGAATAAAATCAAATGGATTTTCAAATACTAATCTGCAGTCAACCTTTCAATAACCCTCTAACAGCAAGTTATGCTAACTGACAACACTAAGAGAAATGAGAGAATGGTGAAGAAAAACTGCAGATTGCATTATTATCATAGAATCAATGAGTGGGAAGGGACCTAGACAGATCATCTAGTCCAACCCCCTGCCATGGGCAGGAAGGAGCACTGGGGGTGGCAGGGGGCATAAGACCCCAGCCAGGTGCCTATCCAGTCTCCTCTTGAAGATCTCCAGGGAAGGTGAGAGCACCACCTCTCTGGGAAGCCTATTCCAGGCTCTGGCCACCCTTACTGTGAAGCAGTTCTTCCCAATATCTGACCTAAACCTATCCTCCCCCGGCTTGTGGCCATTGTTCCTGGTGACTCCAAGGGGGGCCCTGGTGAACAGACTTTCCCCGAGTCCCTGCTGGTGGCCCCTGATAAAGTTGTAGGCAGCCACAAGATCCCCCCTCAGTCTCCTCTTGCGGAGACTGAAGAGATTCAGGCCCCTCAGCCTCTCCTCATAGGGCTGGCCACGGAGGCCCTCAACCATATGAGTGGCCCTCCTCTGGACCCTCTCTCCAGGTTCTCCACGTTATGAATTCTGCCCAAAAGAAACTGCCCTTTGCAACAGAAAAATATATTTTAAACTTTGCCTCTTTCCTAGCAGCTGGGGCAGGAAAGAAGAAAGACTTGGATTCTGACTTGGGAGTCGCACACGAAAATGCGATCACTCATCTCAGTTTCATTCTCCAGCTGTTCCCTCTTTGGCTGTTCTCATGCTGAACTGACTGCTTCTGAATGCTGAAGGTACATCATGAAACTGGACAGAAGTATGGCTGGGTCCTCAAAGAAGATCAATCCCTGTCACAAAGATCTTTCACTCTAAATGAGGAGCCTTTAAATCAGGAGACAGAAAACCATCATCAATATGCAACTGATTTTTGATGGATATTGGGGTCAAAAAAACCCACAAAAAAAAAAACTCAGAAAAAAATTGAAAGCAGTGCATGCTAAGGCAGCATGTGATACTGAAAAGTGGAGCCAGGCAACCTGAAGCCATGCTGTGGCTGCCGGCCAGGCTCCACCTGGCAGGATCACCATGGCTGCAGCCCTGGGAGCCTCCCAGGACCCCAGGTAAGGCTGCTGGGGCCAGCACAGTGCTGGCCCCAGCCTCTCGTACTGCCCCCATGGTAACTTGCCATGTGCTAAAGCACACGTGACATGGGTGTTCCCCAGGGACAAGTAGCTGTGGCGCAAGGTGCACCACAGCTACTTGTCCCCAGGGAACTAAATGCCCGTGCATACCTAGACATGCCATGGTATATAACTTTGGTTCTCTGAAACTGCAAGGGACATGCATTTTTCACTTCAGATCTGAGTGCACAAGAAAACTTCAAGGTTTGCAGATAAAACATGTATTATTTTTGGTAGTGTAGGTTGTAGCTGTGTTGGTCTAAGGACATAGGCAAACAAGGTTCTTTGGTAAATCTGATATATTTTATAAGACTCACTCAAATAGTTGAAATAATTCTTCTTTAGCAAGCTTTTTGGGTTTAAATTCTTCCTCAGCCTGATGAAGGGTATCTGCAGTTGGTGTGTGCTCTTCTTAGATGGAATGAGTAGTAAAGCAGCCAGAAGATGGGCTGCTCTGTATGCAAGACAGGCAGTCAGTGAAGATGTAAATTAAGGAGCCAGTGGGTGAGAGACAGGCTAGGGGGGAGGAGGAAAGGGAATGAATGTAGCTGGTAAATAGTGGAGAGGTACCTGGGGACTCAGATGTCAGCAAGTTCTGATGCGTCATAAATCTAAGGTCTACATTTAGTCCATGATTTTTTGTATGCAGGAGGGTGATGAAGTGAAGTTCATAGGCTCGTCTGCAAAAAGTGTTTTGTAAGTTCCCTTTGAAGATTAGAACTGAGAGATTGGAGAGAGTGGTTTTCTTGTGAGAAATGTGCCCCTACAGGTAATTGGGTATTCTTGTCCTTAATAGATTTCCAGTGTGCGTTCATTCTGGTGCACAGTTGTTATTCGGTCTCTCCTACATATTTTCCATCAGGGCATTTGGTGCACTGGATGAGATGTATTATATTTCTGGAAGTGCAGCTGTAAGATCCAGGAATGCTGATGGTTCTGTTGTAGGGGTAGTAATTGTGGGGGCAGTGGAGATATATGTTGGCAGGTTTTACATTTCTTGTCATGGCATAGTCTGGATCCATTCGGTGTGTTTTGGGCTGTACAAAGTTTGCTTCTGGTGATGAGGTTAGTAAGGTTTGGTGCTTGTTTGAAGGCTAGGATGGGTGGTTATTTTTGTGCATTTATTTTATTAAAATTTAAAATAAAAAAAGAACGCTAAATTAATTTGATAAGTAACTTGTTTTCTTACTTATAAATGACCACAACTGGAAAAGACAATGAAACTGACAGACAACTCTGGGATGCAGTTAGCAACAGATGAGATATGTAGTTGGAAGAAACTAAAAGACCTACACCTACAAAATAATACTTTCCTGCACAGTTGTTGCTGGCATAAATAAGGAAATCTTCCAACTTCTTTATCTTTTTTCAAATGTATCATCCATCCACACTATATTATAAAGTGGCAGCTACACAGAGTTAGTGCCATGGAGAAAGGATTTTTCTCATGTGTTCTATCAGGGTTAAGGAGATAGGGAATACTTGGCAGTCAAGCAATAGAGGTATAAAAAGCTAAGACACTGTTCAAACAGTTCTTTACTCAAGAATTTTAGTAAATTTTATTTATGACACAGCCAAGAACTAACTCATTACCCCAAATGCCAATGACAGCCACACATACATACCCAGCCAGTAAGTCATTACCGTTTTTACTTTAAACACTTAACACAGTAAGCTAATGACTGAATGAGACAGGAAAATGTTTTCTTGGTATCTCATGAGTATGTGGAATTTACTACAACTTATTAAAATGTCAGTTAGAAAACGGCAACATCTTTATTTTTTGGAGACAGATACCATAAGTGACTTGCTGTGTAAAGTTATTCTGTACTTGCAGTCTCATCCAAGACCAGCAGAAGTAAAGTGATAAGAAGGCTCAGTGAGCTACAGAGTGCAGACTCTAGCAGAGTTCTATAATTACACGAACGAACTGTTCAATTACATGAAATCTAAATAAAGCCTGAGGGGCTGCAGCTCAATCCACAGTATTTTGAAAGGAAATTTTGATAGTACAAGGAAAGTGTGGTGGGGGAAGGGAAGACCAGCCATGTATCAATCACTAATGAAAAAATATACTTCTTATGGAAGGATAACACCACACTTCTATTAAAAAATGTGTACAATCTTTTACTAAGGAATAAACCTACCCATACCTCCCACTTCTCTCACAGAATAAGCTTTCATATATAATCATTTAATTCCAGTTTGAGAATTTCCATTCCTGGTTAGAGTTAAAAGGCAGTTTACATGTAAAGAAAGAAAAACCCCCAAGGACTCTCCTATCTTTACTAGCAACGTAAAATCCAAAGCTGAAATTCTGAATAATTTCTCTTTTCTGGAAATGGAACAGGAATGAAACACCTCAAATTGAAACTCCATCCAATTTCAGCAGTTCCCCACTTCTCTTGCTGGTATGGCTAATTACTATCAAAGTACCTTGGATTTTATTAAGGGTTCTGCCCACATATTTTGATCAAATTTTGTTCCAGATTGAAAGTTAGCCTCTAAAGAGGCAATTGGGAACATACAAGTCTTCCTGACATGCCAGTGGAATTTCTGTTAAATGAATCCACTTCCTCTCATTTTGTAATTCCTCCCTGAGTGACTGTAGAGCTGGAATTTAGTTTTTCAAGTCATGCAAACTTGCCATGATACTTTACACAGACCAAATAATTTTCTATATTATGCAGATCATGCCTTTGGGGATGATGCAGTGATTAACTTACTCCATGAGGGAGAGGAACTCACAAGAATGTTTTGCATATGGAGTATAATTTAGCTAATTCGTGGGATTAGGTTCCTCAGGCCTTGTGCAAAGTGAGGGTGTGATCCAATGAAGGGCATACACTGACCACTGTGGTATTTAACCCGAGTAGAAAAGTGGTGCCCTTAGAAATAGAAGCTATATTTAAAAGGCTACATAACAGGTGCATCTACACATGAGATTTAATACTCAGTAGTTTATTTTACTGTGCATTAGAGCATCATGTTAAAAAAGTGTGATTATGCTAATGAGCAGTAAAATAAGCTACTGTGCATTAAGCATCACTTAAAAATTGTATGCTGTGGATTAAGGCATCTTAATATGCATTTGTTTACTACCTCACACTGGCAGTACTCAATTTAATGCACATTAGGAAAAGCGCCTTAATGTATGTGTAGATATGCTCAATTTGTCCTAGATTCCACAACCTGCTGTGGGTGAATAGGGTTGCACACCATCCAAATACATGCAGTCCAAGTTTTATTGTATTGCAAGATAAGTAGATAGACACCACTATTTAGTGACCTTGCACCACAGTAACTGACAGTGCCTTCATGAACAGTAGTGCTGCTTGTAATAGTTTTACAGACTGTCCTGATTTGCTATCATTTTACCAGAGTAAGGTCCTCCATAGCAAAAAAGGAGCTACTATTCACATCATGTGTGAATTGAAAACTCACTCACTCACTTTATATAATAATCTCTTCTGAAGTTATTAATGGCAAGGATGAGGACAGTTTACATGCTAAATAGTATGACTAGAGATTTCACATAGCACTTCTAAAAGAGGAAAATCAAGTTTTTTATTTTTATTTTTTAATTTTTACAGGGCAACCTGCAGCAGCTGGGAGAAAAATGAACAAAGGGACCAAGGACCAATTAAGAAGTGAAGGTTAAGGAAACAATAGGCAAACCAAAAAACAAAATATCCAAAGTTAGAGACTCATAACTTGCCATGTCATACATGGCTGGCTTATTCCTTTGTTTTATTAGCGGTAGCCCTCCATGTGTCCGTTGATATTTTGGGGGAGTTTCTAAATGAGAATGGAAAGAAAACCGAAGATAACTTGCATTTGCACATAAACAAAATTCTTGTACTATGTAAGCAATAAATGATAGCAAGCATCGATGTTTTTCCAACAGCTCTCAATTCATCCAATAATTAGGGGTCGCACTAGATTGTAGCATGTGCCATGACTGGATATCAGCATAACCCAGAATTGTCACACATCCATCCTGCTCCATTAGTACATTGTGCACCAGCATATTTATATTCTGCAGAATCTAAACTTCCAGTCTGGGGGAAAGTGGAAGGAAGGTTAACCTTTTTTTGATTTTACAGTTGCAACTAAAATCTTCCAAATGCAAGGAGGTATAAACCAATCTCAAAATACATTCCCGAGTCAGCAGAGAACCTCAAGGAATGACTCTGGGAGGCATTACCCAAAAGTTTAATCACTGCGCTGCCAAATAAAACTAAAGGAGATACTTGGCTTTTCATCTGTAATTATTTCATTGCTGATAATTTTATCAGATGGGAAGAGCAGCTGAGATCTGGATGATCTCCACCCCAGAGTGCTGAGGGAATTAGCTGAGGTCATTGCAGGACCCCTGGCACGGCTTTACGAGCACTCTTGGTGCTCTGGTGTGGTGCCAGAGGACTGGAAGAGGGCCAATGTGGTTCCCATCTTCAAAAACAGGGAGGAAGAAGGACCCGGGGAACTATAGGCCAGTTAGTCTTACCTCGATCCTGGGTAAGCTTTTTGAGAGAATTATTCTGGCACATGTCCACAAGGGGCCAGCAGGGGAGATTATGCTTAAAGGCAATCAGCACGGGTTCATTAGAGGCAGGTCCTGTTAGACCAACCTGGTGGCCTTCTACGACCAGGTCACCAAATCCTTAGATGCAGGGGTAGCAGTGG
>NW_017728993.1:61239550-61242744 GCF_001723915.1 Gavialis gangeticus
TGGAGTACTGCGTCCAGTTCTGGGCGCCACACTTCAAGAGGGATATGGACAACATGGAGAGGGTCCAGAGGAGGGCTACTCGCATGATCAGGGGGCAGCAGGGCAGGGCCTACGAGGAGAGGCTGGAGGACCTGAACCTATTCAGCCTCCACAAGAGAAGGCTGAGGGGGGATCTAGTAGCCTGTTACAAACTAGTCAGAGGGGACCATTAGGCACTGGGGGAGTCCCTGTTCCTCCATGCACTACCAGGAATGACTAGAAATAATGGTCACAAGCTGGCAGAGGGTAAAGTCAGATTAGACATCAGGAGGCACTACTTCACTGTCAGGGCAGCTAGGATCTGGAACCAACTTCCAAGCAAAGTGGTGCTGGCTCCTACCCTGGGGGTCTTTAAGAGGAGGCTAGACAATGACCTTGCTGGGGTCGTTTGACCCCAGTACTCTTTCCTGCCATGGCAGGGGGTTGGACTTGATGATCTGCTCAGGTCCCTTCTGTCCCTACTAGCTATGAAACTATTGCTCCAGGAGAGGAAATTTAGAGAGGAAACGGGGGACAAACGCAAAAGGATGAGGAACACAAATAAAAAAAAGTGTAGTAGCAACAGCATGGGCCTAATGGAAAGAATTTTCCCCCACTATGTAATGGTGAATAATTTAAATAAGAGGAGCTAGAAAATTAGTTACTACATATGGTCATGTTCTACCCTCGACCCTGGTGCAAAGCTCCTACTGACACGGACAAGACATCTGAGGACAGAGTACTGTATAGCCTCACATTCACGCCCTGGTCTGCATACTTAAATTAAATGTGGAAGTAAGTGCTCACACAAGAATGAGCAGACAATCCACAGCCCAATCTTCTGCATACTTATCACTTCCTCCCAAGTGTGCTCAGAATCTACTAGTCAGTCCAGAGCTTTGCATCTTTTCCAGCTTTATTTTATTGATGGACTGTTACATGTTATTGGGGTGAATTTTTCTATTTATGCACTAAGCATGATCACCTAACTTGGCCTCCTGCAAGGGCCACAGAACCTCACCCAGTAAATTCTACATCAAGCCTAGCAGTTCAGTTCAAGCTATGGCATCTCTTTCCAGGATATATCTACACACCACTTTCATACTACCTTTAATATAGGTAGTATAGATAAGAGCAATGATGAAGATATGACAGCACAGACTAGCATATGAGCTAGCGCAAGCACTGAGGTTGCTAGCCAGGGCACTGAGTTGCCATTGTTATTTGAGCTACCTAGATTAAAGTTAGCTGCAGCTACCTATGCTGCAAGCACTCCTATATGCTGTGTAGATATACCCTTACAATGGCATACAATCCTGATTTAGAGACACTCCAAATGACAGAATCCTGCTAGATGCTGTACTTTCATACAGCATAATAAAACCCTAGTTCCAAAGAACTTGAATTCTAGAGTGGGTGTAAAACCACTGAAAGGTAAGGGAGAATGAGAACAAGTGAAACTAATAAAAATTGATCTTGCTATAGGCTGGCTATTTAAAAAAAGCTCTTTGGATAACTGGCTAAAGAATCTCTGCTTTAATGATATTTTCAGTTTAGAAATGTAAAGTCACTAGTAAAAGCCCTTCATCCTAAAGCAGAGAAAGGAAAAAGAATAAACCATATTTCTGCTCAATTGGGAAAAAAGTATTTATTCACCTGCAGTGCAACAGGAGGCAGAGAATGACCTACTTGCAACAAAGTATTTCCAAGTCATCACAAATATTCACTAAAATTATTCACACAAGTCAAAAGTGGATCCTTGGTTGACAAGTTTCAAATTTTATATAAATGTGCCTGAAGAAAACTTGTTAGTTTACCTCATTATTTTTTGTGGATTAAAATGAGTTAAAACATACAGGAAGACTGTAAAGATGCTTGCAAAAAACAATTTTTCAGAAAGCACCTTACAGCCTACCACTAAACAATAGAAATTGTCTTGTAATTCTGGCCTGTTTTATTTTCAAGCCACCCCACCCAGTTCTGGGAAGGGCACTATGATAAACCACTGATCCATTTCCAAGATGGTGCAATGCAAAGTCAGTGTTAAAAACAGTTAAACAGGATATGGTATCATTAACTCAAACTTATAAAAATGAGAACACAGCAAAAAGGTACACAGGGACACAACACCACCGCTTTACACCAAAAAGGAGTCCAATGGCACTAGTAAACAGCATCACACAGCATCAGACAGCTGTAAGCAAATTTATCACATGAAAGGGAATAAGTACACAGAGCCTAGATACTAACAGACAAGGATGGATCTGGAAGGAGGGTGCAGTGGTGCAGTCACAACCCACCTTTGATTCCTGGTCCACCCAAAGTTTAAAAGCAACCATCTGACAGTGGCAGCAGCATTTCTATTCAGGCATCAGTGAGGGGGTCAATGACTTGAGGCTCATTATAACCTACCCAATTCTTTCTAAACTCTTCATTCCACAAGCGTTAATAACCTTTTTTCTTTTTAAAATGGCCTTGTTGTTCCATTTATTAAGATATCCTTTCTTCTGTAATTCTGCTATCTGCTGCCCCTTCTTATGTAGCTCCTATTTCATAGCCCTGAAAACTGATTTTAAGTCTAGCTAAAAACTTTAATTCAGGTGTGGAAACATTAACTCTAGAGGTGCATTGATACATCAGTTCAATAATCGGATCAGTACCAATATAAAGAAAATTGTCTGCATCAGAAATCAGCCTGAAGTGGTCGATAGTTTAGTGGATAAGTGCCTGTGCACGCGCGCAGCTGCAGCACAGCATGCAGACAGTGAGGAGCAGAGCCCAGCAGCTTGGAGAGCTGCCTCCTGCTGGTAAGTCTCTTGTGTTGGAAGGGGAGGGGGGAGGGAAGGGGTATGGGGGAGGCAGATCAACGCCTCCCCATGGTGAGAGAGGGAAGGGGCAGGCGCTGCCCAGCTGGGGTGGGGCATGGCGTGGGACAAAGTCATGGTTTAGAGTGGGGGGGACAGCTCTCACCACTGTGCACACTTTAGGAAGGCATGGGGGGCGCGCACCCCCAGATCTGTGCAGACAGGCAGGAGGGCTGAAGCTATGGTCTGGGAGCGGGGCTGCGCTGGGCTCTTCTCAGCAAAGGCTAGGACTTGGGGCAGGTAGCGCACCAACCCACGCACCAGGAAGAGCCGGGATGGTGGTGCTGGGAGCGGGGCAATGGGGGGGGGGGG
>NW_017728993.1:61242909-61261948 GCF_001723915.1 Gavialis gangeticus
TGGGAGCGGGGCAATGGGGGGGGGGGGAAGCTCTGTGACACCCCTGCTGGGCAGCGCCTGCCCCTGCCCCTTCCCTCACTGCAGGGGGCGTTGATCTTCCCCCCTATGCCCCTTCCTTCCCTCCTCCCCTTCCACCACAACAGACTTACCAACTGCACACAGCTGTATCGGAAGTCAGATCAGTATTGGCCGATATGCCTCTTTAAATATCGGTCCCCAAAAATCTCTATCGGTGTACCCCTAATTAACTTGGATGAACATCAACTCAGGCATGGAAATAACTTTCAGTAAAGCATTGGATGCACGTACCAAGATGGCTCAAGAAGGCTACATTTTGTTTTATGTACATTTAATTCTAATAGCAGGATTGAAGAAACAACATCTTCGGATTATTTTGTGCCTTATTTGTTGTGCTATTATAGGGGTACATTATATATGATATAGCAAAATAATAAATATCCCAGTAAAGTTATACTTCTGTTTTGCTTGGATCCTGAACTGAATATAGCCCTTGGTCCCTTACATATTAGTAAAGCTTCTAGTTTCTTTTTACCTGGAAAATATATGTATTGTACCATATGCAATGATGAACTACACCATCTTCACTCACCTTGTCAAAATCCTAGATCCGCCCAGGCTGAGACACACTACGGAAAGAACAGGCACTGCAGAGGTGAAAGCAGTTCAAACTTCCCTGCTACTGTGCCTCAAATTTGGCCTGGATCAAACACCGTCAGGAGCTGAGACTTCCCTTTGTCATTCATTCATTCCTGTCTTCAGAAGCTGCCAAGAACTGCACTGCTTTTAGCCAATACAGAATGAATTAGAAGCAGATTCACTTCACATAGGCCAACGAGCTTTCAGCTGGTAATGCTTTTTTTGGCCATTAAGAGTCTGTTTTCAGCAGATGACCTAGAATATGATAAGCAGCATACGCAGATGCAATCTGGACCTGAGTAACTTAAGGTCAAAGATTTTACAATCAAAGTCACATTGTCCCTTCTCATATTCAGACTTGGAAAGGAAAGATGATGAAAGTAAATACATACAAAATACATTCTTGAGAAAAACATTAACATTATTGAATTATGTTATCTGGTGTTGCTAAAAACACGCAAGATTTTAGCCAGATAAAAATCACTCATCTATTATATTTTAACCCCATAAAGATGGACACTTCCATGGCCTTTTAAATTTGGTCCTATTATTTAAAACTTCTATCATTTAATTTCAAGTCTTACAGTAATTGATTATCAGTATCCCATATCCAGAGATGTCACATTATAAAAAATCCTGAGCTTTTTTGCAATAACTGAAATGGTAAGAAACAAAGGCTCAGTCTAGATCTCTAGTGCTCAAACTTTTTGGCTGACAGGCTGAATGGGTAGTGGCTGATCCATCCACAGCCCAGATCCAGTTGGTGCTCCTGATCTAGCACCTGAGGCAGTTGTGGTAGGACCCCATCTGGCTGTCTGGGAGATTAGGGGGGGCAGCCCAACCCCAACCTGGCCCCAAAAAGGGGAAAGGGGGCTTGATGGCCTTCAGGTGGAAAAGGTGTGGCCCAGCGCTGTTCCAGCCACAGGGTAGGGGGTGAGGGTGTGGTGTATCTTAGGACCAGTTGGGAGGTACGATCTAACCTGGATTCAACCACAGGAAGAGGGGAATGGAGGGGTATGGCCTTAGGTTGGGGAATTTGGCAGTAGTGGGGGGTAACCATATTAATTGCCACTGGCCCCACCCACCACCAAATTTCCTGATCCCTGGGGAGCTGGATGCCATAGTTCTATGGGCCACATTTGGCCCATGGGCCAGAGGTTAAGCACCCCTGGACTAGATTTAAAAACCCTTTTAAAAGCACAGAAAAACCTATTCTCCCACTTAAAAAAATGGAAATAGGAAAGGTTATTAAAGCAGAGCAAGTCTTGGGTAGTAACCTGAAAATATAGGAAATAAAATCCATGTCCTGAAGCAGTTCTGAAAATGAGCTAACCACTTATTCAGATGGAGTAGTCAAGAGAAAGAGAGGTAACAGCTTTGTGCAATTTAAAAAACACCCACAGGGACAAGCTTCTAATTATTTCCATTTTCTAATGCACTGGGGCACACACATAACCCTAGTAACACAGAACTATATCAAGTTGACTCTGTAAACAATCCAATATATACTTTTTTCAGACTGTAATAAGTAGGTATACAGATACAGGCAATATAGATGAAACCTAAAGTATGAAGCTCCCAGAAAAATATTACTGATGGAAGACCCCACAAAAAAACTCTGGTTGAGGGAGAGGGGAGGAAGTAAAACAAGGCCTTAAAACCATACATTATCACTATGATTATGCATTTAAGCTCCTTTGGCTTCTGAAACCTCATATGAAAGAGGGAACTGGTAGAAGAAAAAAAAAAGAAATAGAATCACCCTAAAAAGTCCAGTTGTAATTACCCAGGTTATTGAAAAAAGGTACTGAAAATATTCTGCACTTATGATTTTTCCTTATTCCAGATCTATTTATATATCCTGGGATGATTTCTCTAACTGCCAGCTTTGTAAAATCAACTTGGGGTATGAAAATTAAAGTTTGCTTAATCACCTTTGAAATCACTACAAGCAATAATGATTCTGTAATTGGAACATAATTGGCAATTTTGTTAATCATGCATGAGGCTGAATAGAATCCAGCCTACTCTGCAGTGGCTCTATCAGCTCTAATGGGTTAAAAAGCAGCAGCCTGGGTTTGGCAGTAATGAATAATCAAAGGGAATATCATTCAAGTGACGGTTTGGGGAAATAGGTCATTACATAATTATTTCCTATTACTACCAGCCAGAAATAGAGAATAAGTTGGATAAAGGGAAATAATAATTAAAAAAAGACAACAGCTGGGACATACCAGCACCACACTTCCATCCATTTGAACACTCAGATACAACTTAAAAGTTGGAGAGAATCTTTCAAGTAAAAAGATACCATTTTAAATTTACATATTTTTTAGTATAACTGCGCATCCAGGAGAGGCTCTCAAAAGGACCACTGGGCCTCCTTGGAAAAAATCTAACACTGCTGAATTTACCAATGGTTCACAGGGGCTAGGGACAGACATTACACACAAACTGGTTTAAGTGATCAGAAACTGGTTTAAACCTGTAACAGAACAGATGTTCAGTGCACATAAACCAGTTTGCAAATGGCTGAAACTGGTTTGAGATAAACCTGGTAATTGCTTCTCAGTCTCTTGAAGGCTCAGATCAAGTGTCAGACTGAACCCCCCGCCCCCAGCTAAGTACTGTTGAAGGGAAGGGAGGGCTGCTCTAGTGCTCCTCGGCTTCTAGCTTGGGCCACTGCAAGCATGTGCCTGAATGTTTTCAGCCTAGAGGGTATGTTTGTTCAGTTACAAACTGATTTAGCCTAGCCAGGTTAGACTAACCTGCAAAGATTGAATCAATTCAGGATCAGGCTTTTTGAATGCCCGTCCCTAGCTGGGGAGGCCCAAGATGCACTCATAGAATCACTGTAAAAACCTGGGTCGTGTTAGCCTGTAAGAGGCCTATTCCTAGATGATGCTAACCATTTCTGAGCTCTGCGAACACTAAAACTCACCAGTCCCCTGCCTCCCCTCCCCCAATGAGTAGAGCAATAAACAGTTACTTAACTGACAGAGAACATGGCCGTACTTAAATTAGAGTACTGTTCCAATAAATCCTATATAGTTAGGTAAGGATGCAGGAAAACTTAAATCACTGTTTACAGTAAGGGAATTAAAACTGAAGGAAACCTCTTGTTGGGAAATATGGGAACAGGCAGATTTGTATTCTATAGAGAGCGCGCTCTACAAATCCATCATTCAAGACCAGTGATCCAGAACAGCTTGAAGGTAGTGGGTCAATCCTAAGTGACAGCCCACAGATTTTCAGATAATTGTTCTACAAAGAACCATCCAGAGAACGTCCTGGCAAGTCAGTTCAGTCACAAGCCAGACAGTTTTTGACCTGCTTTGTTAATCTTTTGGTACCTGGAGCTAGGACACACCAATACCGAGCACTACAAAAAAAAAAGAATAATGCTACATACCACAGAGAGAATTTGGAGGTCAAAAATGAATATCCAAAACTAAAATCTACAGAACGTTGTACCAATGTGCAAAGCATGTTGGGCTTGGCTACATCAAAACAAACCTCAGAGAGCAGGTGTGGGCAAAATATGACCCGTGGGCTGGATCTGGCCAAAAGAGGCTTAGAGATAGCCCAAAAGAGACAGGACCAAAGGTTAAACTGATGCAATTTAGAACAATGGCCGAGCAAACAGTATTTCAACTGGCTCAGTAAACATTGTTTGGACATCAAAGTAAACAGGAATTCTGATAAACCATTATTGTAGTTACTTACATAGCACATGCATCATTCTCCCAAAAATTAGCCCTTCAAATTTGGGGTGTAAGTCTTAAGCAGGGAAGCTTATTATCTGCACAAGAACTGAAGCATGCAATGATGCCCCATAATGACCGACTATAGCTGTGCTTCTCTCCCAGGTCAGAAGGGGTGGGTGGATTACACCTTTTGGGGGCACAGTTAATTTTAGCCTTGTTTCAGTCACTAAGCAGTAAAACTGTAGTTCTGAAACTGAAGTCAGAGATTAAATAATGCTGATGAATAGGCTCTGACCCTCCTACCTATGGCCAACATTCAGCTATATTGAGCCCATGCTGTGGCAGTTAAAATTTTGGAAAAATCTTGATCTCCTCATTTTTCTCTCCCAAAACAAGGTATGCATAATATTTGGGGGCATGAACTTTGTAAGTAAATATGGCAATGTTTGAAGTTTACCACCATCAAAGAAATGGCTAGTCTGTCAGCTGCACATACCACATTCTGTGATGTGCCATTAGTTAAAGCATCCTGGAAATATAACCAGGCATGTTTTCAAAATGGTTTTAAAAGAGTATAGTTAAGAAATAAATAGGTTAAAAAAACCCGTCATTATTTCACTGAGCAAAAGTTGCATTTAAATGACCTACTAGCACTCACAGAAGCTCTAGATTTCCACTGCTGCAAAACAAGAATGAGGGGATTTAAAACTTGGCGATATGCAGAAAGTTGACAGAGTTGACAAAAGCTATTTTAAAATGTGTAATTGAATAAGGCAGCCAACATAAAGTTAACCTATATATTGAAAAATTAAACTTGATTAACAAAATCCTTGGAGTCATATGCATTTCAATAATTTTTACGTGCCTACTCTACATTATCACACTGTCAAGGTGACAGGTTCTTGTTTTCTGTTTAAATTGTATTTACAGAAAATATTTTTAATGAGAATTATGATATAGTGACCAAGGTGTTATTACACTCAGGAACACAAGATATTTTGGTTTTATTCCTACAAATGATACCTAAGGATTATGCAAAGATGACCATTTTACTTAGCTCCTATAGTTCAAAAACACCACTGCATGCAAATCTAGGCTGCCATTAATAGTACTGCCAGGTTTACTATGCTCATAATCTGATAAAAAGAAACCTGGAGAGGCAGATGGCAAGCTATTACTCATGTCCAGCCAAGTTTATTGAGAGGAGGTGGAGGTAATAGCACTGGACAATAGGGTGCAAATGTATGCTGCCATGAGTTCCTTTAACCAATGCTGAAATTTAAAGAAGTCTTTCCAAGCCTTCCCAGCTAATATATGCAAAAATATGATTACCAGAACAATGACATGTATTAAATAGTTATGGAAAAACAGAACAAAGACGTTGACTTAAGCAACTAGAAGCCACGTGTCTCCTCCTGGTGTCTACCTCACACAAGCTATTCATTTCCTCAACTAGCAAAAATCAGCCCAACAGTTTGCCTCAAGTGCAACAGAGGGAAGCCAAAGAACCATCTCAATCTGTCGGAAAATGAGGGTCAAGAGTGTAAAACCAACAAAGAATGCAAAAACCAGTAAACAAATTAATTATTTCAAGATTGGAACAATTCACAAAAAACCTCCAAGAAATCCAGAAGTGACATTTTTAACAATCTCCAGCATGTAACAACAACTTGATGTAAGATGAAGGTAGTGTTTATTGCTACTGCTTGCTTTACAGAGGCTTAAAAAGGTGCATCAAATGTAAGGTGCCAAAACACTCCCTCTACAGTTGAGGTTTCTCTTGACCACACTTCCAACATAAATGAAATGCAGAGGGGGAAATTTGCAGCTAAAATTTTTAAGTACCCAATCTGCAAAGTATTGACTTGTTTGAACACCTTTTCAGTTACTAAGCCATGCCTTTCTCCTATGTACACGGCTAGAAACCAAGGGCCAAAGACACAGGATTCAGGAGCAGAATGAAATGTTAGTTATGAAACAAACTTTACCACAGCCCTATTTACGAAGAGTCGCATCTTGGTCAGGGATCTTCCTACTCAAAACATACTGTATTAGAACTTCTTGGCTCACACAATTTTGGTTTAGCACAAAGATGCCTTGACTATTATTCACTTTAAAGCAAGATATACATATATACAAGCCTTTATTGTTGCATAAGACTAAGTGAGATATACAATGAAAGTTAGAGCATATAGCCCACCTAACAGATCAACCTGTATGGCTTGATGATTTGAAGCACACTCATTTTTATTATCAACTTGATAAATTATTGCATTCATTCAAATATAAGATGACCCTGAATATAAGACTACTCCACTAATTAGAATCTATATATGGAAAATGTATACCTGGAAAATTATAACAAACTTACAGAGTCTAATTATTGGAGGTTTGCCTTAAATTTGTCCCCCTCCCACTGCTACAGTGTGGAAAATAAATCTGGGCTGGTCAGGTGCTCCTCTTGCCTTCTGCTTCCCCTTAACTTTTTCCCACCTGCAGCCTTTTCCTCCCCTCGTTACTGCCAGACCCAGCTCTCCTTAAGCACATGAAAATGAGAGAGAAATTTGAAAACAGTGACCTTGAAATAAACATACCTGTAGTAAATTTGCATATAGTACCTATAGACCTAATTCATCCAGAATTGATGCATTTTACCTTTTTGGAAACTGCTGCAAGCTTTCACACAGGTACTGCATAAACACACTTTTAAGGATTACTTTTTTTTATCTACTTACATATAATACAAACTCTGCACGATATTAGTCCAAAGTTAAAAGGCTCATGATTTACCATATAGTTCACTGAGCTGGGCCTCAGCAGAGTTTCAAGCCATGGTGATTCCCCACCTTGGCACTGCTCAGCAGTCATGGGAAAAATTTATGAAAAATGTAACTAGTTAAAGTTAAAAGTTAGCAGCCTTTAAAATGTTTCTGCTTTCAACTAGTTAAAGGTAAGTTAAAAAGAAAGTAAATAATTAAAAATTAAGTTGATTCATGAGACATGCATGAAACACGGTGAATTGCTTCTTAGCATCATTTTTCAGTTTCAAATGCAGTGAGTGGGTTTCTTTTCCATACGTCCACAGAAGTACACTAATTTACTCGGAACTCACCCTGCTTAACCTGAAAATAACGTTCTACTCGTCATACAGTTTTCAGAATAACAATTTACCAACACCTATGTAACATTAGATCCTTCTCACCCTCTCCATATGAAATACTTTGTAAAAGTCAATGCATCATATAGGTATACCAGAATAACAGAAAGGAAATATTCAGAGCCAGGTAACAAATGAAAGCTGTTTCCACAGAAAACCTCTGTTGTTACAATTTGTATTGCTCAAAAGGTAACAAAAGGGTATGAAATACATCTGAATTAGACATAATGAAAGTGTCTGAAAATCAAAATTAGACTGAAATGAGAAAATCAGTTTAAATGAGAAAAAGAATGTTCAGTTGCATAGCAGAAACTGTTTGAACATGCTTACTGAACTTCAGCAAAAACTGCATTTCAAAATTTACATCTGACAATTTTCCTCTTCTGTCTTGCAAAACTAAGCCCCCACTACTGAACAATCGCTCTATGGGTAGATGAGGGAATGTTTGTGTTATAAGGGACAAATAATTTTTTCAAAGTAGGTGACATCTCAGATAAATTTCTCACAAATGAGAAGTAACTCTCAACGTCTTGGGCCCTGGGCTGCTGGTTCTGATCTTCATTAAAATTTAAAAAGTCACCATCTGCTTCACCCTCACTGCTTGCTCCAACTCTTACTGGGATCTATGTCTCCGCTTGCTTCTGCTTGTTTCCTCTCCTGCAGCCAACTACCTGCTGTGTTGACTTCTGTAAATGCACAGAAAATACCAGCATGAACTAAGGAACCCTAGGACTTTTAGTTCTTAAGAGACCATATCTCATAGGAAGGCATACTACTCTGTCTCTCAAACAAGAAGTCCTAGAGTTTCAATAAAGATATATTGTTCCATGCAAGTCCTAGAGAGTGGCTGTGCAAGGAAAAACTCTGGGAAAGTCAGATTTCAATTTTTTTAAACTTTTAACTTTAACTTTTCTTGAAGTTAACATTTTTTTTTAGCTAGTTAAAGTTAAAAGTTGACAGCTGAAAAATTTAACCAGTTAAAAGTTAGCCATTTCTTTAATTTTTTAACTAGTTAATTCCCATGACTGCTGCTTGGTATATGTAGACCAGATATCCCCTGTCCAGGTTCATCTCATGGAGGGTGGAGCCACATTAATCATGTATGACAGGCTGAGAGAGCAAAAAAAGGACTCTGGGTGAACTGTTTGGGGCCCCATTTCATGATATTTGCCAGACATTTAAGGCTGCCAAAGAAACAGGTAACCACTGGAAATGGAAAAGAAAGGCTCAGGTCAGCCGTGGGAGTGAAGAGGAAGTTGAAACATGACTTAAAAACCCCTCAGTTCTGGGGGGGAAGGAGGGGCTGCACTCAATGGGCACTGCCATATAACTTATTCAGATGGGCTCCACTAATCTATCCTTATGGTAGGTCCCCATCAGCATGTTCATCTAAAATGGGCCATGTATTTTATAGTCATGTTTGGTGTTGGCTGTACTTAATCAACTTCATAGTTGGCTTCCATTACTGAGCATGTACTGCTTTTGGCAACACCTTAATGATAGACAATGTATTCACTGAGGTTTCTTTGTATGTGAATGTAAAATTAAAGGCTTTTTCCCCAGTGCTGATTGGGAGGGCAGGGGACAGATCTTGTCTTGTATTTAAGTAAATAGGGTAAATAGACAAGAAGCTCCATTCTCTAACTTCTTGAAGCTTTTTTTTCAAGCATTTTAAAATGAGTAAAATCAGAATATTAAAATGTTGGTGTAAATGGCATTTTGATCCATGAGACTTAACCCAAAATAAATAGCCCCCTCTTCAGCCATACAATTGTATTTTAATCTTCATTCTTATGACACCCTCTCCTTGCCTGTCTTACAGAAGATGTAGATAAACAAGTAACAAACCACTATAGCGCATGCACTGTGATTTTCATAGTGTTCCACAGAACACTGTAGTTCAGCAATAGGTCATCAGGGATTCTACAAAGAGATTGGGGGCAATGGCAGTGCAGGCCAGGAGGTGGTGTGCTGTCATAGACAGGGTCTATTGTCTCTGTGTCAGCTCTCATGGCCTGTGGGACTAGAAGCAAGGTTGTTTGTTTTTTTTTAAATAGCAGCACAGTTCTGAGAATGCCTACATTTGCTAGTTAATTGCTACTGCTAAGCCAGCAGATACAAGAATAGCAGAAAAGAATCCTATTAGTGTTTTTTTTTTGTTTGTTTTTTTGTTTCCCATACATCAAGTTAGGCTTTAAATATTTTTGGAATCCACAAAACATATCCAGATGTATTTCCTAATGTTAATTAGTATATTCTCTATGAACAATACTATTATACTTGTCCCCAAACTTCTTTCAACCAAAAAGCAGGGTAGGTTTGACAATTACTAAGTGCTCATATGACAAAAAATCTGTAGCCATTAGCTACTGTGTTAACTACTTTTTAATTTTTCTCCAAGTAATCACCTGAAATGGTCCAAAACACCACCTAATTTTGTCAAAGCAGTTGGCGGCTTTGCAATATCACAATAAGCAAGAAAGGTGTGGAGGGAACTGCCAAGTGTTAAACAGGTAAGTAAATTGCATATTTGTATCAGGATTGTCACAGGCAAAACATAACACTGGGATACCTAGCAAGTCTAGTCTAACACAAGCACTTCCCTAAAAATGTGGCAGAAGTAAATTGCATATTAATTAATTCTATAGATATCAAAATTGAAATATGTTCCCAACCCCAATGATGGCAGAGAAATAAGACAAAAGGACCGATAGAAAGAGAACTTAAAAGTATGTTTTGTATAACAAAATACAAGATTTAGGGAAAAAACACTTTAAAATTGTTCATGTATATATATTGTTTTAAATGCCCAGGCCTACTTCTCATCTAGGTTTCCCCATGTATTATGTCTATCTTGTTTCTTTAGAATGACAATTCATGTATTTATTCTGTACTTTTATGCAATCCTGAGCAGAGATGTCACAAGTATTTATTAATATTCATAACAGCAGATGGAAAAGAAACCGAGAAAGCAAAGCGTTGAAAGACAGAAATGGTGATGGAGAACAAGTTAAACATGAGTGAGTCTACAATATAAGGCAGGAAAAGACAAGAGAAAAGCTAGCTTAATTTTTCGATGCAAATGAAGAAGCATCCCATCACAAAACGAAGGCCTTTTCTGACCACACCTAAAGTACCATATATATTTTTTCACACTTCATTACCACACAGTAGTGAAACTCCAGTAAGCTCAAAAGAAAATAGAAAGCCAGTTAGCTGCACAAATTAACTTTAGACAGTCTAATTGAAATCTACTCCACTATTTTTTTAAAGAAGTTTTTGTGGTTATAATTTCAACTTCCCAGAATGACTGGTCTCCCTCATTGCTGCTACCAGGAAGATGCACACACACAAGAAAGTGACCACATGTGAAAACAAGAGTAGAATTTATCCAGCATTAAGTGGTTAAACTAAGTGACTGTTACAAAACATAGTAAAGTGTACAAAATAAAAATGTTTCCTTTAACCTGTCACTAGCACTAATCTGTAAACATGAAATACATGTTATTTGTTACAATAGCTGATGAAAATTCTCATACTAAAGAAGGCCCCACTGTGTAAGAACCCAAATATTGAAGAGTTTGTACTGCATGTAGGGAATATTGCTATTTTCCAAATCTTAGCAAATGTCAACACCAAGGAGAGGGGAATACTTATGGTGGTGCATGCCACAATTAAGCAAGCCTTAAAACGCCCTATATTTAAAACAAGACAAAACATCTTTTAAGGATATGTTAAGTTATCCTTGGTTTAAATCTACCAAGTAAAACAAAGGACCTTAATTTGGAACATTTAACTCAGGCCTGTCCAAGTGGTGGCTCACAGACTGCATACAGCACAGGAGGAGTTAACATGTGGCTCCCAGGTTCCCACACAACGGTCTCTGGTATCTGCCCCTGTGGCTCACAGCTGTCTCAGGGCTCCTCCACACCCCCTGCCCACTTTCCCAGCTTCTGCTGAATGTCCCCACCCCAGGGATTGAGGCAGCAGGGCATGGCTTAGTGCAGCCTGCAGTTGTGGAGGAGGTAGCAGGCCAGAGCTCCTGGCAGTGCAGTGCCACAGAAGAACCCACAAGGAGCTAAACATGAAGCAGACACAACACTAGCTGGGGGAGTGTCTGCACGCACCGTGCAGCAGGGTGGGCAAGCACCCACTCATGTGGGGTGTGCATCATTGGGGGGGGGAGCCCATGGGCCCCACTAATGCTACCCCCAGAGTGTGCAGCCTCCAGAGTACAATATGGATCCCATTTCCTTTAAGTTGGACAATTCTGATTTAACTAACTATACAGGACAGACTGCCAAGTAACAGTGTAAAACCTTGACTGTCAGTGGGAATAGAAGGAAAAAAAAAGACTAGATTAGTTAATGGGTTAATTTTTTATTACTCAAAAATATAAAGACACAGGATAAAAAACAGTAATTTTTATTAGAAGTTTGTTATGGTGGTATCTGTGGACCACACAAAAGTTGGGTCTCATTATGTTAGGCACTGTGTAAACAGAATGTTAGACAGTCACTGCTCCAAAAGAGTTTACAGGCTCCATACTGAAGCTTCTGATTAAGGATACTGGGCTTCCTTGGTATTTTACAGCATCCACAGTAATTACACAGTATTGAACCTTCTCTTCAAGGCTTTAAACTAATTTCACTAGTAGTATCTGATAAAGTGAAGTAGCATACCTTAAAAGGCAAAAAGATTTAAAAAGGAATTGTGGGGGGGGGAGGAACCTTGCTATCTGTTACTACTAGACATTTCCAGATAAACTTTATGTCATTTTACAGCTCAGAAACTAATTCCATTTGGTTATAGGAGATAACAGGATTTACAAGAACTCCACAATTTTTAAACTATCCTGTTGCTATCATTAAAATTTTACTTGTTCTGCAGACAAGTCTAGGCAATTTTCCACTTGTCAGAGATGATAAATCTGTTGTATGCTGCCACGGACAGGTGGATTTGTCAAAGACCTGTCAAGGTATTTCAATCTCTCCCTTGAAAAGGGCCTATGAACCACTGAGATAAGAGAGACACAACTGAATAAAGCAGGGATTAAGAAGAGTTCAGATCTGTAAGATTGCCACCCTTTTGCCCTCCTTTCCCAACACTACCTTGCACTATTAAACATTAAAATCTCACTTTAACACACAGAAGCCAGGTACAATTTTCAAACTTTGCTTGCAAGGCTCCAGTTAAAGGCATCCTATGTCTGAAGATTCTTTTTTTCTCTCTTTCTTTCTCTCTTTTTAATAATGGATTCCTTTCTCTGCTTTCTCACCATGGAAACACCCACTATAGCCATTGCCTTGTAGCATTTTCTTCTTTCCATTGCATGGTTTTGCTCATATATCATTGTAAGGCTACTCATAAATGCTGAGATTGATTTTTATTTTGAAAAAAAAAAAAAAGGAGCTCTAAATCTTTCAAAAACAAAGCTTAAAGTTAGACAAGTATCGCCACCACATTAATGAGAAAGAATATACTAAACTTACCAACCTTAACTGTGTCCATTTAAGTGCAACAAACCTGGAGGTAGTCCCCAGAAAGGTTGCAATTAGAGGTTCACAAGAGACGACACTAATTGCAACCTCTTTAGTTTAATTTTTTTTGTCTTCTAGGTTTTGTTTTGGGGGGTTTGTTTGTTTATTTTTTTAAGACTAAAGTGTTTTAAAATGTGCTACCGTTTTAATGGAGCTCTCTCACAAGAGAAAAAATACCAACAAACAAAATCCTATACCTGAGAGTCCACAACAGGTGTATTATAAAAAGGAAGAAAAATCTGAAAAAATTATTCACTGCAGTTAAAGTGTACCTTAACTAGAAAAATACAGAGAAAGAAAACTTTTCTGAAGTTATTGAAACAGAATCAGACCAGAGGGAATCTATGATTCTCAATTTGTCAATCTTTAAAACAGCCCTTTGAATGCATCTATTTAGGATTCTATTCAAACAGCCAGAAAAGGGTGAAAAACTGAGTTCATATTTACCAGATCCAGAAGCCTGAGGCAGACATGACTGGGGGAGAAGGAGTAGTCCTCAAACCTTTATTTAGGAGCAACACTACAATAAGAAACTCTTAGTCTCCTCCTCAGCAACCAGGGTTGGTCACTGGGTTTTGTCATTTCCAAAATCATTCATACCTACTGTTTACTATATAGGTGCAATTCTCCATCTATCTGAAAGCACCTGATATGCCTAGTGCACTGATGGATTTCAAATAAAGGTAGTGGTCATCACAGATCACAAAGAGCATCATAACAAAGTATTCAAAAGGGATTCCCACCTGGCTGCCACTCCCCCACATCACTTTGGCTGCAGGAGTGGCTAGAGTCTCCAGGCTCCCCAACCCTCTTCTGGCTTACACGTCTCACCCCCATCCAAGGACGCAAGGCAGTGCAGAGCGACCCACAGGGTGTGCAGCCCCAGCCGCTTATAAGTTGAACAGCCCTGACTTAGAAGATTAGGTTGTTTCAGATTGTTATGATTCTAAGGCAGCTCATGCTTGTTCCTGAATACTTCAGAGTACATCCCTTTTAATCCATAATATCCTCTTCTTAAAAGATGCTGAAAAGCATAAGGATTTTTTACTTCAGACAAAAGGTTTAGAAGCTTGAAAGCCATCATACAACTACATGCACCATTCATTTTATCCCACTTAATCCAAAATACTGAGTCAACGCTTCCTTCCTTTTGCCTACTCCCAACAGGCAGGGAGGATGGGAAAGACCACATTCTGTCTCATTTCACAATGCAGTTTCTGACTATAGGTCTATGGTATTAGTGCAATGCCAGCACAATTGTAATGAAGTCATTTACTGGAGCTCCTAAGTGCAGCTGCTCTTCCCCCAGTCTTACCACCCACATTTTACTACATGTATCAAGAGTGAAACAGAAGTCAAGCAGAAAAATGAAATAAATCACTTGAAAGAAAATCGCTCGCTGGATGGCAAGAATGGTAACCCTTCAAACAAAGAACTGCCCTGTACTACATTTCAAGTACCCAGATTTGAAATACCATCTAGATTGAAGTAACTACATTTTCAACACATGCAAATTAATTTGCATGTCAAACATTTTTCCTATTTTCAAAGAAGCATTGTTACTTGAATTACATTTTTGATTCTTCTGAAGGATGAGTCTCTAAAATTTTAGACTGGAGGTGGGTGCAAGTGTTTGGGTGTTTTAAAACTGCCATTACACACACACACACACACACACACACACACACACACACACACAATATGCTATAATATGTATATAAAATATTTTAGGGAACTGTAACAAATTTTTCACGTATCTTGAAGCCTTTACTTTCAGAGCCAAACAATTATGTTCTGAACAGAAAATTCCACTACAGAACTCTCAGTAATTCACTTTATTTAGGTTGCACTTGTATTATTGCACGAGAAAAAATGACCACTGTCAAGGGACAATTGAGCAAAGCACATAGCCAATCAAATTCTAAACTAACTGCATTAGGTTTTTAATAAAGTTTGAGAAGACAGAGGGGAAAAAAAGATGGAATAATGCCCACAATAACTAGTCATAACATTTAAAAGGGAATATGACTACTTACAGCTCTGGAAGTTTGTTTCAGTTTTTCATTATAGCTTCTGTAGAGTTTCCAAATAAGAAAGTGGGAGGGGAAAGGACTGAGAAGGACACTTTAAGGAACAAAAAATCTTACTTTTTTGGGCCTCACACAAATGACGGGTTAATTTGCTCTCTGTTTTGAACAGTCAACTAGTTCATAAATACTTGTTAAAATATTCAGAACTACTGAAAATTCTCTTTCTGTTTATATCTGGTAGCCGTTTGAGTTGGCAAAGTCTGCCTCCAACAAAAACAACATGTCCTTCACCCAGTGACCTGCTGGCAAGCGGGGGGGAGAAATAGTTGGCTTGTCCAGCAGTTATACAACTTAATACTATATTGCAGGTAGAGCTTAAGTGCAAATCAGAGTTCAGGACTCTTGATGAATTCTTTGCTCTCAGGCTAGCATGGTTACTGTCATGCTATAGACACAAGACATTTAAGACCTAGGTAAGAAGCAAGTACCTTTTTTTCAATCACTAATGATCCTTCCTGACAATTTAGGGTGTTGACAGAAGTGCAGCTCCTGGACCCAACTCATGGCACTTGACAGAAAGTGCCAGGAGTTAGACTGGTCCTCCCGACCCAACAGACATTAGCTATTGGTTGGGAGGGTGAGAGATTGAGTTCCAATTTGGAGCTGATCCAGGGAGAAAGACTATATCCCTGCAGCCTCTTCTCCTAGTTCTGCTCCCTCCCCCCGGCTCCCAGGCATACTTAGGATGTGAGGAGGAGAAGGCAGGGGAGGGAGGTCTGTCCTGGGGTTCCCCAGCCATGCTGTAGTGGGGGGTGGGTAGGTAAGAGGAGGCTCAGCCCCAAGAAAAGCAGCAGCCCCAAAGCTGTGGTAGCAGGAGCCAGCCAGGCATGTTAACCTTCCCTGCCTACCGGGAGAGATGGTGTAGGCAGGGGATTTTTACCTTTCAGTCCTCTAGGCCCCTGCTGTCCTGAAGGGTAAATGCTCCAAACTTGAGCTGGCACTAAAACTGATCAACGTTTGTGTGGCTCACAGCATCAAGTATAACAAGGGCCTTAGGGCATTTATACACATACATTTGCCTGCTCTGACGCGCTGGTGACTCAATTAATTGAGTCTGCAGAGCACATGAGCTGACACGCCTGGTGCTGCATCACATACATTTGTATAAATGGCAAGATGCATGTCAACGCTGAGAAAATGGTGGCAGTGAGCTTTTGAACTAAAATACCTTCAACGCGTTTAGTTCAAAAGTGCACCACTGCCATTTTCTCAGCACTGACGTGCGTTTCACCATTTATACAAATGTATGTGCTGCAGCACCAGGTGCTTTTAAAAGTGCCCAGAGCTGCAGCGCAAGCATGTGTGCAAATGCCCTTAGAGACTTTTGTATCCCTTCTATACTAGTCCAGTCCTTGGCCCTGTGAAAACACATTCCCAGTTATACTGAATGAAGTGCTCATTCTGAGAAGATACTATTATATTATCACTGAAGGGTTAATCACTTATTGGTTTTGAACTCAAAGCAACAGAGTTTAAATGCCACTTTCAGAAATCTATGTCGTTTTGTACAAACACAATGCCCAAGTAAAGTCAGAAAGATAAAGCAATGTAAAATAAGGCTTACTTGAAGATGACCGCTAAATCAAGTACTCTGTTAAACAACACCTACTTTGTGAAACTTCAGGGGCAAGATTCTGTTTTCCAAGACTGTTCAGTACTTTGAAATAATCATTCCTTCATGAGGCTTAACCATGTGTTACAATGTCTCAAACAATTGTATGACCTGTACTTCTGACAAAGTAAAAGCTCCAGAAGGTCAAGATAAATATGGCTCAGAGCCTTAAGCTGAATCATTACTGGAAGAAACAGAAAAAGTGGCTGGAGGAACTGAAGAACAGCCCAGAGACAGAGTAACAAGGCTCAAACTGAGAGTGGCCTTCAGACGACCCTTCCGCAGGCTAGAGAACTGCTACAGTAACGGGCATGTGACACAGCTCGTCTCCCGAGGGGATAAGAGATAACTGTAGCTTCCTTAGAGTAACAAGGCCAATTGATTCACAGTAACTACTAATGACAGGCTTGAAGTCCATGCATCCCATTCCCCACTTCTCTCAACCATTATCACCAGAAATCACATCGACTAGTGAAGGGGAACAGCGGAGACAGAAGCTGCCAGGAATAACTGTCCTAGGATTAAGAGAAAGAATACACAGTAAACTGACATCCAAACTTCTACCTACCTGAATTAAAAATACAGAAAAATATTGGTTAACACAGAAGTTTTTAACAATATTGCCTATGAAATACTCTAATTCCTTTTCAAAATAGAACAAAAAGCAATTCTAAAGCAGGTCATGAAAAAGCCATATTGATAAAGGTTTGGATACAAAATCAAGGTAGGACTACCAGCTATAGACTTGAATAATAAAAGGATGTAAAAAATACAGTTATAACAGTATTGCGATTAGCATAACACTTAAAATGAATGAAACATGAACATGTAGTGACTAAATGATTTGCTATAATTTTTCTTTACAAATTGTTCCTGCAAAGATACACGATCTGAAACACTGCTACACTTTTTGTATGCGTTCCTGATAATCCATTTGATTCACATCAGTAAAATTAGCCATCTTGAAACAAGAAATTTTATTGACTAATCAACATCCTAAAAATGCTTTTCATACCAGATCCCTGATCAAGACTCAGACTGATCTATGACATAGGTTATGTTTATACACAATGGCTGAATGAACAAGGCAGCTAAAATGGGCCAAATAATAGTTACTAATGCAGCAGTAGCTAATCAGATTCTTTCATTGAAGAATGCTGCTAACCTGTGTACAGTGTACTCCACTTACAGGCATATCGGATAAGTAGGCAATTCATTTAATTGCATGACACAAGGTCAATTCCAATTTGTTGCCCATTGCTTACATTGTAACAAGTTCTGGTTATCTGTTTATTAGTTAAGTGTCTAAACCAAGGGTGCTCAACCTTCCTATCCCAGTGGCCAAATCCAGCCCATGATTTGGTGGTGCGGGAGAAGTAGCAACATTAGTTGCAGCTCCTCTGCTGCCAACTTTTCAAACTGGTGGGGAGCCCTGCGGGCTGGCAAGTGGCCGGCTGCAGTATGTGGGGTTGGGTCGTGCATAGTGTTGGACTGGCACCTGGGGTCAGGCTGGCATATGGCCAGACTAGCATGCTGGATCACACTCATGGACATCATGACCCCATGTGCTGGATCCAGCCCATGAACTGGCCCTGCACCACTCACCTGGCCCACAAGGCCAAAGGTTGACCACCACTGGTCTAAATGGCTTAAATGTATAAATATTTCAGCTCCACTTTCTACCTTGGTCCTTACTCATATTCTGTTTAAGTGTGCCAGTGTTACATGGAAAACTCTAAATTAATATGCTAATGATATTCATCCGGTAATGGAAAGGGTGGGTGGACATATTAATGGTTAGCCAAGCTATCAGGCAGTCCAGCTTGGTTCAATCAGTTTTACTGAACAATAATTAATGGCAGAATATCAACAACAGTAGATAAAACAGTGGAGGGATCACTGGAGTAATACTGTCACTCTCACAGGATCCAGATATTCAACACACTCCAACTACACTCCACAGCATGCACCTTTCATGAATAAACGAACAAACCAAAGCACTGAGCCCCCAAAAACTGTTCTCCATGAGAACAGCCAGCTAGAACTCAGCCCACTTCGCCTTTTTTGTCACAATATACAGATTTGGGGGGCTGTTTTAATATCATAACCACAACATTAGGAAGCCTGTACAATATGGCATCACACCAATTTTATCTAATAATAGCAAATTGCCCATCAAGGATGAGGGGGGGAGGGGCAGGGGGGACAGAGGCCTGCATCTCTTCCCACCCCCCCCACCTCGGACCGGGACTGGGGAGGGGACCACTCCCTGCTTC
>NW_017728993.1:61266948-61275735 GCF_001723915.1 Gavialis gangeticus
AGCATGCACCTTTCATGAATAAACGAACAAACCAAAGCACTGAGCCCATGAACCAGATTCAGGAAGTCTTTCACACTCTCTGCTGTGCTTAGATACCACCCAGACGTGCCACACATTCACACACAAACCCAGACATGCTCTCTCTCCCCCACACCCCCACCATGTTCACAGACACTTTTGTGGTAGGATTTTATATCCGTGGAGGCTTAGCAACTCACTGCCCTATCATCCTCTGATCATGTGCTGGAAATTCCATTCTCCTTGGTGATCAGGACTGCTGCTTATTCCAACTGTTACAATCTTACTCAGCTCCCATCTCACTTTTATCTCAGTCCTGTTGCCTAACACACCCGTCAGATCACTGGATCTTTCCCGCCAAGGCACAAACATTAACTGTGCATACTCGCACACAAGAAAGTAGGACAGAAGTTGAAAGTTCACTTCTTCTAGGCCTTTCTGAACTAGGCCTCCACTATGCATGCTTAACAGAAGAGGGCAGATATGCAGAAATAAAAACCTAGGGTCTATACCAGGAATAGTGAAGGCAAAAACATCTGTCAAAGGGCTGCTATTAGGAAGTCTTAGAAACAAGGGGAGTTAGCAGCTCTGAAACCAACTCCCCTTCAAAGCTTCTAACTGCTAGCAGCCCAAAAACTGAGAAGACTTTTAAAACAAGACCAGATCCATTTGAGCAGACTGCTAATACCACAGTCCTTCCAGTGCTTTGCACCTAATGAACAGTGCTTATACTTCTGTCAAGTATGTTGCACTTATCAGCAGTCCCAAAACTGATTTACCTCCCCTCATTTTCAATATTTCTAATGGTATCAGGGCTACCATTACAAGCCTTGAAAAATGGGGGAAGTTTAGTCCATTTCAGGAATGCCAATACTACACGATTCACAGTACTGTGTACTTAATGAGCATGGTTTGCCTAAGTTTGGATAAGTACACTTGAGGTAAGCACATAGCCTTTCTTCAGTACCAAGACAATGTATTTAAATAGAATGCACTGTACATGAGGATCCAGTTCCTGTTCTCCAATCCTAGAGAATCTCTATCAGTTCTTTTTATATTAGTCTCTGCTAAGCAGCCAGTAGCCTGACAAAATTCAAAGCACTGACTACTGCACACCAAGAACATACTATTAATGGAATTAAATAAAGTTTCAGTGAGGTTAAGTAGCACTGGCAGGTTCATTTCATCTTTAAGGCTTTTCTACATGAGGAAATAATTTAGAATAGTACTAAGGAACACTCTGCATGGACATACTTATCCCCACTAAGGCTGTCTTTAGCAGGTTCAGCTTAGTCTGCTTGAGGGTGGGAATGTAGCACTCACAGGCTCATTTCATCTTTAGGGCTTTTCTCTATGGGGAAATAACCCAGAGCACTCTGTATAGACAAGTTTAACCACACTAAGGGTGTCTTTGTGGGGGCTTAGCTTAGTCTGCTTCCAAAAAAGGCACCGAGGGTGGGAATGAGAGCTCATGCACGCCAAGGTTTAAAATTCATGCACTAACCTATTTCACAGTAACTTCCCTGTGTAGACAAAGCTTAGAAAATTGATTCATACCCAGATTAAAGAGAAAAAGGGGAGTTGGGTGGTCTCCTCAGTCTCCAATGGAGATTTATACCTATATACACAAAGCTGTCAGGTCATCTAGTACAAATGGCTGTCTTCTCTAGCTATCAGGATAAAGATGCACTGGAAGAGTCATTACTCTCATTTTCATGAGCACCAAATTTACGCGGAGTGTTTTGAGATCAATAACCTGACAACGATACAATGTTGAGAACCACATAATTTTGCAACACATCAGCCTTCAGCTGCATGGTGCTCTCATGCTAAGCATATGTTTACCTTCCGTAATCATGCTGCATTTTCAGACAGATTTTCTTTTACGTTTTCTCTAGGACAGATAGCAGGAAACAGGTTTTGTCTGTACTGGAAGAATGAGTGCCTTCTCTGCCACTTTGACATTTAATCTTTATAATTGCATTCCTGTTGCAGTTCGTGTTTTTGAAGTCTTAAGACATATTTTAAGTTTAGCAGCACGCAAATTACCTCTCCCCCTGCTATAGACAAGAATCAGAAATATGTTTCCTTTCTTCTTATCACGCTGCCGCTCTCCTCCCAAAGTCTTCACTTTCTTAAACAGAAGTTTTCCCTGAAATTTGATGACTCCTTTACTATATCCTCAACTGTCATTTAACTAAAGTTTAGATTTCCTGAAGTAGTCCATTTATGCTCCTAAAGCCTATGCTGGCAAAGAGAAGATTTTTTTTCCCCCAGAATTTGAATTAATGTTTAAGTGGTCATAACAAATTAGAAGATACTGGTAGCTGCTGGAACCAGGCTCAGCCTCAGGAAGTTCTAGTTCTGCCAATACACATGAATCTTGACTTGCAACACGACTTACTGCAATGCTGGGCCTCTCCAAGTGGAAGGGCTGCCAAATTCAGAGGATGTGATGCAGATAGATGTCTGCTAAGGTAAGATCTCAGAATTTTTCTACTGCAAAACCAAATGGAATTTAAAGCCATTATGCTCAAAAAGTTTAGGCTTCTTAGAAAATTTATCTCCTAGCTCTTAGCTCAGGGGTCAGCAAAACGCAGCCCGCGGCCCACCACGCCATTCTATCTCACCTGTGAGGTCCCCTAAAAAATTTAAAAAATTAATATTTATCTGCCCCTGGCTGCCCATCATGCGGCCCTTGGCGGCTTGCCAAAACTCAGTAAGCAGCCCTCCACCCAAAATAATTGCCTGTCCCTGTCTTAGCTAATGGAAAGCAGTAGAGGACAAACTCAGTGGAATTTATCCAAACAAATAATCCATGCCACCATTGATCACTGGTCTTACAAGCTACACAAGCATTTCCACACTGCAAGACAGGGATAGATCTCTCTAGTCTGTAAGAGAGGCAAAATAGAGGTGCTTGACATTGGGCTTCAAAGAATGCACAAGTTTTAAAGAATGACCATGTCCCTTTGCTCAACTATCTGCAGGCCACAGAATATTAGCACTGCTGTTCCTGATTTCTAGTTCTCCAAAGAGACTCTCAAGTACTCACTGATTTAGAAGACAACTGTGCACTTATTTACACATATTCCATATTTGTTATTCCTAGAGGTGCACCAATGCATCAGTCCCATATCGAATTGGCACCAATATAGTGAAAATTGACGGTATCGAAATAGGCTTTTTTTTTTTGCCTGATGTGGCCAATAACGTGGCTGCTAAAAGTCCTGTGCATGCACGCAGCTGCAACGTGCACGCAGCCAGGAGCACAGCCCTGCGGGTTCAAAAGAAGCATCCGGCTAATAAGTCTGTTGTTGGGGAAGGGTGGTGGGTAGGGGAGAGGGAGCAGATAGAGGCCCCCCATGGTGAAGAAGGGAGGGAATGGGGCAGGGGCAGGTGTTGCTCAGCTTGGGTGGGGGGGCATGAGCAAGTCGTCAAGTGGGCTGGGTGGGGGCGTGGCTCCCATCACTGTGCACACCCTAGAAGGGCATGGGGGATGCGTGCCCTGGATTTGTGTGCACGGGGCAGGGCAGGCTGCCACTGTGGGCTGGGGCTGTGCCAGGCTCTTCCTGACAGGAGGTTGGGCTGGGCTGTGCTCAGGGCGGTCAGTGGCAGTGCTAGGAGGGAGGTGGCTATGGTGAACTTTTGGGTGGCTGCAGCCTCCGCAACCCCCTCCCAGCACCACCACCGCCACCTGCCCTGAACACAGCCCCAGTCCAGTCCCCACTGCCAGGAAGAGCCCAGCACAGCCCTGACCCACAGTGTCAGACTGCCCCACCCTACACAGATCCAGGGGCACATCCCCCCCCATGCTCCCCCAGGGTAGGCACAGGGCAGGACCTGCCTCCCCCCGCCCTTCCAGATAGGGCGCTCACAGCTGTCCCACACCCCACCCTGGCTGAGCAGCACTTGACCCAGCCCTGAGGGCCTCAATCTGCCCTGCCCGCCATGCCCATTCCCTCCCCCACAACAGATTTACCAGCCCAAAGCTGGTCTCCAAGCTGCCCAGCTACATATCGGATTGGTATCGACTAATATGGCTCCTTAAAAATCAGCCATTGGTATCGGCCCCCAAAAATCTCTATCAGTGCATCCCTAGTTACTCCTTGATACATTTCTGTAATTTAAGACTGTAAGGCAGGGTTAGAACAGCCTTAAACATCTGATAAACTGACTGTGATATCCCACTGGAAATTAGAATTTTACATTTGTTGCATATATACTGCAGGAGACAGATTCTTCAGTAATCTTGGAAACCCAACCGAGCTGGCTATTTCACTACACTGTCTCAGACAGAACCACATTAAAGGCGGCCATGCCTCTTGATAAGCTTCCCATGTCCTCTTGCTTTGTTTTCAATACCCTTCTTCTAAGCAGCAGTCCTGAAGATTAAAGAAACTTCCCAGTTAATGTAGAAAACAGCTGTCAATCAAGTTTCCTGGCAAATACAACTGAATATGAAAGTGCTGCCCACTAGCACAAAACCTTAAATGCTTGTGTAAACATGAAAGGTATGCAACAGCTTCTTCTTTTAGTATTATCCTTGCCTCAGGGTCTTACATTTTCTGATACTGTCACCAATTAAGAAAATTAGTGAGTTAATAATTTATGAAAAAGAGGCAAGAATTTATTGGGGTGATCTCTTTTATTGGGCCAAAAGCATAGTCAGAACAGAGTTTTCAGGCATAATTCCTAGACCATCATGGCTATGACATCACTCTAACACTACTATGTTTTATGAAAGGCAGACAAGGTTTTTTGGGTAGATGTGATTTTTTTATTACACCAACTAAATAGCTGGAAAATTTGTTCTTTGCAAGCTTTCAGGCACAAACACTTCTTCAGATATAGGGAGACCTGAAGAAGGGCATTTGTGCCCGAAAGCTTGCAAAGAACAATTTTTCTAACTATTTAGTTGGTCTAATAAAAGAGATCACATGTATCCAAAGAACCTTGCCTGCCTATGTCCTTAGACTAACACAGCTACAACCAACAACCCTAAAACATAGAATAATTTGTGAAACATTTATTAAAGTGTCTGACTACATGTTTATATATATTAAAAAATCTGATCAATATCAGAGAAACTAGGGTCTTTATTACTGCTGCAGCTAAGTCCATAATCCTTTTGATACTAGTAAGCTGTACGCTATGTCCTAAAGATCAAACTGTGGCTTTGCTGCCTTAAAAGAGCTGGGTGGGAGTAAATACTGGAAGGAAGAGCTTTGCATCCAGAACACCTTGTCTCCAAACTCAAATCTACAAAAAGTTACCAGAAGTACCCCTACGTGATTGGCAACAGCCAGGCTAGCACATAGGTAAATTAGTGGGTTTAAAGAGGTAATCCCCGAACATGAAACAACATCATTTAAAACAACGTACTATAGAGCTTAGGAGATGCAAGTTCTGTAGCTAAATATCATAAATCCCTTGATCATTTTCCACATCTAAAGTGGAGAGAAAATACATTCAAACTTCATAGCAGCACTTTGAAGATGAACCCATTATGCTTGTAATGTACTTACATACTATAGCAATGAATGGCACAAATTAATTAAACTAATTTTTTCCCAGTCCCAGGCACAGGAATTACTAACAAAGAGGTCATAATTTGTAATGACAAATTTGGCTTGCAAAAAGGAACCTAATTAGTTGCTCAATACCCAGAAGAACCTCCAAATATTAAAAGTTCCTCCCAGCTACCTCCAATTCTTTCGCACAACCTACAATTTGAGATCTCCATTAGTACTGACCAATGTACTAGCACTATATTATAATATAGAAGCTCTACAATGCACTGTAGCATTAGTACACTGCCAATACTGCCAGATAAATTAGTGTATGAACTAGCCCTGCATGTCTAAAACCAGTCAGGTATTTCCAACTTGATGGGAGAAGACAAAAAGATTTCAGAATTTAAGTCACTTGCCTACTTGTTCTATAGAACAAGTACCAGGAAGAAAACCCTAACCAGGTATTTCTTCCACCCATACTTCCTCCAAAGCAGCAAATGATGAAGGATACACAGAGGCTGGTATACTCTGAAAGGAAATGAATAATCATTTTGTTACACCGCTTTCACAGTCATATGGAGACTTCCTCTTTTAAGGGATCAAATCTTAGAAAAGAAATTACAAGTAAGCTTTCATGATTTCAAGGCTGTCCAACCAACACACTTTGAAGTTCTTACAGAATGTACTATGTTGTACACACAGGTAAAATCAAACCTTTTACATCAGGTGTGTCAGACTTATACTAGGCACCATGCCAGATCCATGGGACCAGTGGCTGCAAGGGTGGCAGTTCCATCAGTAGCTTCTGTGGGTGTTTGGTGGTAGCAACAGAAGCCACGCATCAGTGGCTGTAAGACAAGCAGGGCTGTGTTGGTATAGCCTTTTCTTGCTCCTGTGCTGCTAATAGCTATGCTCAGTGGGGCCTAGGGCCCCCAAATTCTGTGGTAGGCCAGGCCCTTCCCTAGCCACGCCCAAACTTCCAGTAGCTTAGTAGGATGGATGGAATGGCTTGCTTTCTTCTCAGAATGCTTTCCCTGCCTCTTCCACTGGATCCCACATCAGTTGTTCTTTATGTATATGGTTGCTGGTCTTAGCATTAAATATCCTAGAACTATCTGTGATTAATGTAGCTACTCAGTTAAATGGGGCAACACTGAAGCCAATCCTAGCCAACCTGAAAGTTCATTAGCAGCTAAGAGATCATACTCAAAGCCATCATCAACAACTCTTGAAAAACAAAATCCAAAGGAAAAACAAAGACCTATAAATACTTCACCAGAAAGATAATCCTCAACTTCTCAGGCTTAGGGCACTTGTAAATCACATATTTCTTTCCAAGATCTCATTCTCCTTATACTGCTACTCTTCCAGACAGACAAAGGAAACCCAACTCTTCCAGTAAAACTCTTAACATACCATGGTAGTCTATAATTTACACTACTGCAACCCAGTTTACCTTAAACTTCTTTAGGCAATCCAAAAATAGTCTTCCTTTGTCACCAGTCCCTTCCCACAAACTTACAAATTTATCATCCTCTCTTTCAAATTTTGCCTACTGATAAATTACCATATCTACCAGTGTTTTTCATTCCTCCACTTAACAGCGCTTTCAGCAGAGAATTTAAGAGAAACTTTCTCCTAAAACTGACATTGTATATTCCTCCATGCTAAGCCTAGGCCTGGAAGAACCTCCTCAAACTCTTGTCATGCAACCTCTACTGATTTCTGCTGTCATCTCTCGAGAGCACTGATTTTCAAATCCACTCCTAGTTAAAAAAAAAATTTTAAACACAAAAATGAAAAACAGAATAATATATTTGAGATAAAAAAGCCAAAGAAACCCTATAATATACACATACAGTGCTGCCCCCGCTTCCAATCCCAGTTTTTGTTGCTGTCTGTGTCATTTTATGTCTTCGCTGGTTTACACAATGAATTTCTCAAGGCAAGGAGCTTCTTTTGTCTCCAAAACATTAGGTGCACCTATTATGTAGTGATGCATAAGTAAACATAAATATTTATCAACTGCAGAGAAAGCACTGTGTACCTTCTATCAGGGCATTAATACCACAGAATGCACGCACCACATTGTGGGTGGGGAAGAAGTTTTAATCAAACCAAAAACTTAGTGGAGGTGCACAAGCATTCTTATGCAAATCTGTACCAGACCCACTGCACATCTGCTGAAATGAAAGCTGTTTTCCCACAGTTTGCAGAATTAATGTGTTAGCTAAGCATCTGCCAGGGTTTAGAGAATAGGAACTGATTTTAATGGGGGCATTCCCAGCTATAAAACTTTCACTTACATAATACGGGATCTAAACTTAGGAATTTTTTTTTTAATTTAAGGAAGCACAGAGACTCCTTTCACTTCCCAAATATTTAGATACCATTACTATCATTGCCACTGCAACTTACCTTTTAATAATTAAAAATAATCCAGGTTCTAAAAAGAAATTGTTTGAGCAGCATCCTAACTTTTTTTTTTAATTAATACATGTTATTTTCCCTATGCTACTATTATACATATTTCTTCTAAACTGGGAACATGATTATATACAAAGTGTTTGCAAACATATAACAAACAAATTGGGGACATTCTTTTTCCTCTAAATATATTTGGGTATTTTATATATATTTGTATTTTTTTTTTTTTTAAACACACACAATACATAAACATGAAAACAACTGAGCTTTCTACTATGGTCTTTTAAAATAGATTTTTTTAAAAAGCAATTAAGTTTGGGAGTTTAGCTCCATGACCTTGTAGATAAGGAGACACATATATCAAGAATAATGCATCAACCTCAGCTATGTTTTACTGGACCTATAAATATATCAGTTAAAAGGAACAAGTGATCTCATAGTAAGTCAATGGGTCACTTATGTTTCTCTTATCTTCTCTTTTTCCTATTGTTTAAAAATAGGAAACAGCAACACACAAGAGATAAATACTGTAGTCTGACTGAAATGCAAGTCAGGAAGCTGATGTCTTAGAAGATGATGTCTAGAGCCTGCCACAGCATACCTAGGGATTTTAGAGCATCTCCAAATATTAAATAACCTTTTAATATATCAGTAACAAGCAATACCTGCATACAAATGCAACAAGTTAAGGCTCCAAGTTTATACTAATTCTGAAATGCTCATCATATATGGATGAAGCTTAATGTTACTGGAACAATTCCTACGATATACCTTAAAAAAAAGCAAGATTTCATAGTTAGTAGGGTCGGGAGGGACCTGAGCAGAT
>NW_017728993.1:61280735-61287544 GCF_001723915.1 Gavialis gangeticus
CCCTCCAGCCAGTTGGTGACCCATTTGACTGTGTGGGTGATGACACCACAGTCCCCCAGTTTCTAAATGAGAACGGGGTGAGAGACAGTGTTGAAGGCCTTCCGAAAGTCCAGGTTGGTCTGACAGGACTTGCCTCTAATGAACCCATGTTGGTTGCCCCTAAGCATAATCTCCCCTGCTGGCCCCTCATGGACATGTGCTAGAATAATTCTCTCAAAAATCTTACCCAGGATCAAGGTAAGACTAACTGGCCTATAGTTTTCTGGGTCCTCCTTCCTCCCTTTTTTGAAGATGGGAACCACATTGGCCCTCTTCCAGTCCTCTGGCACCACACCAGAACACCACAAGTCCTTATACACCGTGCCAGGGGTCCCACAATGACCTCAGCTAATTCCCTCAGCACTCTGGGGTGGAGATCGTCCAGACCAGCTGATTTAAATACATCCAGTCCCTCCAGAAGTTCCCCGACTAGATCCTCCCAGACCCATGGCCTAGGTGCGCCTCCCCTGGGGCCTGAGGGGGGCCAGGGTGGGGGGGCTGATCTGGTCCCTGCTCAGGAAAGTGGAGGCAAAGAAGTCACTAAATAGGTTAGCTTTGTCATCTGGTGTGACGACCAAATTTCCTAGCATGTCCTGCAGAGGCCCCACCTTACCCGGTACCTTCTTTTTGCCCCCTATGTAGTTAAAAAAGGACTTCTTGTTGTCCTTGATCCAGGAAGCTAGTCCCAGTTCCATCTCTGCCTTGGCCTTCCTGACTGCCCCTCTGCATCCCCGAGCAACCTCAGTATAGTCCTCCCTCGTGATGGCCCCTCCCTTCCATTGGGCGTGCGCCTCCCTTTTAGCTAGGAGACACTCCCGGATGCTTTTGGTAAGCCACGGGGGCTTTTGCGCCCTCCTGCCCCCTTTGATCCGTGTTGGGATTACCTCCCTTTGGGCTTGGAGGATCATCTCCTTAAGGAGCAACCACTCTTCTTGGACACCTAGCTCCCCTCCCCTCCGGGACCTCAGTGTTTCCCCGACTATTCTTCGTACCTCACTGAAGTCCACCCTCCTGAAATCTAGGTTCAATTGCTACTATACTTAGCCCTGTTGCAGAGTGTAAGGGCAAGACATTTTACCAGATCCAGGCCTGGCCTAATTAAAAATTACAAATATGCTAGGGACCCAGTAAGGAAAGTCTAGTTCAAAAGACAGCTACATTAGCATGCATCTGCAATTCCTGCTCTACTGAAGACACCTGCAATAAGGCAGCAATGGCAGAACTATGTATAGCCAGGGGGTATAGCCAAACCAATCAAGGGATCCATCCATCCATTGAAGAGTTCTCCAAATCAAACCTGGCACTGAGCTGTGGCTCCAAGTTAAAGCTGCTCTCTCCTGGGGGTGAACGGTGGTGGTAAATGCTTAAGAGGTATATTTGTGATGTGTACCAAGGTCAGTTATTTAAAACTCTGGCTTTAAAATTGAATGATCTTTTCCACACAGCTACAAAAGACTGCTCAGTAAAAGTTACTGTTATTTTCTCACAAGAACTTTGCTCTTACATCTGTCATTTAGATATCCTCTAATATTAAACTAATATAATATGGTATTACTTGAGAGCAATCAGCTTGGGCCCTACCAAATAGGCATTGATACATTATATGTTTGTACACGGTGAGCTCTCCCCTCCCACAAGGTTTCACATTTCCAACCCATTTGTGACTCCTAGTTTTCATCCTCATTCAATCAAATAAAGTATGTCAGAAGAGAACCTTTGAGAAATGGTTCTTTTCCTTCTGTATTTAAAAATGACTATAACAACTTTTGCTGCCACTGACACCCATAGCAATGCAAAGGCCTTCAACCTTCATAGAGAATAGTCTAACTTTTTATTCTGGCAAACTCTTTATCCAGCACATACAAAACGTGTGTCCAAACTGCTGGAAGGATTGGAGGACAAGGTAATCAAAGTGACCAAGCCTGCCCTGTGTTACTTGTGCTACAGACACCAAAAATACAGTTGCAATAGCACTGAAAGATGGAAAAGAAGTTTTCTAGTATAGATAAAGCCAAAGAAGGGGTTTACCAACTTGTAAAGGGAATATGACAAGAAGTAGCAAGGCTGGAATGTCGTAGTCATGATGGTCCAGGAAATACCTGAGAAGAAAAATTTGGCGATATTTTTTATTGGGATATGTTAGAAAAGGCTGGGCATAAACAGCTCTCTCTGGTTTGGGAAAGAAGTAGGTACAGTCCAAGTTAACACATAAGACTTTTTTATGCACATAAAGTGCTTCGATAATTTCAGTTTTATATTCCTTTCAAACGTGAACTTTCCAAAATTAAGTTTTAAACAGCTAAGTTATAATAAACATAACATTCTTTATTTCAAAGTTTAGAATCTATGTAGACACCAAAGATAAATGTGAAATCTAATTACCCCTCTCCCCAACACATGGAACATTGAACACCAATGCTGAAATTCTAGCATTGTAACTCACTGTTACAAAAAATCCATGGACATTTGGTCACTCATCACTCAGTACAATTGTCTTTTTTGCCTGTTGATATTAAGGGCGCAGTAATTTTTGGTGAGTTTGAAGTTAGAAAGAGGCTTGATTTAAAACATTTGGGGATACTATAGAAATGTGTGTATGTAACATTACCCCTTTTACACGGATAAAAACAATGATTCCTAGTTCTGACAAAACAGAATTTTCCCTCTTACCCACACTGCTCATGTACCATGGACTCAGAAGAGACGTTATCTAGCACACATGATTATACAGGAACATCAGGTGCGTGTCAAAAGTGGTTTCTGGAAACAGCATCCAACACTATTCGTGTGACTTGTATTTTGAGAGCAATTAAAAGCTAGCATTTTGATAACTAGGCCCATTTACTGTTTCTGTTCACTACTTAGATACCAGGTTTAGGGAAAACAGATTCAGATACTGCACTGTCCTGAAGTAACAAAATGATTTTTTCATGGATTTATGACATCATCAGCAATTCATTTATGCAGAAACTGTCAAACCTACAGAAAACAGAATTAAAAAGCTAAAGATTAACTGCTGCAGTTAACTCAGGATATACAGAAATAGCTAGACTATGATTCAGATATCCTAGTGAAGCCAGACAAGACCTCAGTGTCACACTGAAATCGCATCCCAGACATTGTAAAGTCCTACTGCATTCACATCATTGTCATACTGCTGGCATGCCACGGAGACTAGTAATTATCATACGTTACTACTAAATCCTTTTCTTTCTGCTTACAGATGAAGTTTTACAAGCTCTGCAATTGGATGAGTTCCCCTAACATTCATGAATAAGCTCCTTGGACAGATGCAAGCTGAATGGTATGCAGTTACAGAACAGAAATACACACAAAAAAAATCAGATTTTATTAAGTGTATATTAAACCCATTTGCTTCAAACAAAATGTTTTTACTATTTGAATTACTTTTCAGATAAACAGCTTTCAGTTTGAGCAGTCTAAAAGCACTTAATTTATGTTCATAAAGACATGTACTAGGAAAAAAATACTACTTCAATAGCTGAACACCCTGTCATGCTAGAAAATGGTACTTGACATTTCACAAGTTAGATATTCTTTCCTCCCCCTAACTGATCATGGTGAAATAATTAGTGTTACTGTACCCATTGTTTACTAGACAACACAGATAATGAGACAGTTTCCTTTAACTCAGGGTGGGCAAGTCACAGCCCTCAGGCTGAATCCAGCCTGCCAGGCAATTTCATCCAGCGCATGGGCACCCACCAACTAACTGCACTTTGCCCAGTCTGTATGACTCACTCCCACCCACGTGCACAGAAAGGCATGGCCAGGTTGGCATGCAGCTTCAAGCAGCGGAGGTGGAAGGGGGGGTGGGAGCTGCAGCTGTACCCAGGAGGGTATGGTGGGGCATGTGCCTCCCTGATCTGCATGGGGCAGGGTGGGCTGCACCTGCAAGCTGGGTCCAGGGCTGCACTGAGCTGTGCTCTGGGTGGGCAGTGGTGGCACTGGGAAGGGGGCTACAGAGGGGGAGGGGGGGGCTGCAGCCACCCCAAATTTTGCTGTAGCCTCCTCATACCCCCCTGCAATCTGCCCTGTGTGCATCCCTGGCCCCAGACCACAGCTGCAGCCCCCGGGGCCGCCCCTCTCCATGCCTTGCTGGGGTGCACAGGGGGAACTGCCCCCACATCCCCTGGATAAGCCGTGACTCCATCCTGCACCCTGCCCCTGCCCTAATCCCTCCCTCACTGCAAGGGGAATTGATCTGCCCCCCGCAAGCCCCTTCCCCCACAGCAGACTTGCCAGCTACACGCACCTTTTCAAGCTGCCAGGCTGTGCTTCTCGCTGCCTGCATGTTGTGCTGTGGCTGTGCACATGCACGGGCCATTTATTGGCCAAATTATCGGCCTCTGTAAATTACTGCCTGCAAACTTATCCAGAAGAATCTGTGTGAGGATAACAAGTACGACAAGTAGGCTGAAGTAAACAAAAGCCACTTAAAAATAACTTTCTATTCTGTGGGGAGAAGAAAAGCATGTCACCACTACCAGAAAATAAGAGTCAATCATTAGTTTGTATCAATGGACACTAAAAACAAATTGTTACCCTTGGGCTACATAATTTATTTTTATTGTGCAATCGTGCCTGAAGACTAGCACAATTTTTTCTAGCTTTTGAGGGCTAGTTGCACTGCCACTTAGACAAAGCAAAAAAAAAAAATCTATTTGCATGTTAGTATCAGACTGCAGTACATGACCTAACCTGACCTAATCAACAAGCAATATTTTGTTGTGCAATTAATTGAAATTGCATCTGTTTTCCACCCATACCTAAAAGTTTCTCTTTTAGCAATCAGATGCCCTAGTGCTAGTAGACCTTCCCCTCCCAAGAACATTTCCCTGCTTTCTTCTGTATTCTGTATGAACAATCCTTCCAAAAATCCCTCCAATACTGCTTTACAATTCATTATGTTCCTGGCTTGATGGCACTGTGAAAGAAAAGAGGCTGAGGAACTCATATTCAAGAATGGCTAAGGCAGTCATAGCTCTGTGCCACTGAAAAAAATACGATCTATTAGTTTAACGGTGCTTTTCTACCCTGTCTTCTGCTAACCACAGTAAAGCACAACAAAAGCAGCAGCCAGTGTAGTCTCCCAGCACTGCCAACCCACAGTTTCAACATGAATGATATAGTTCTTTTGAATGGCACACCCTCCATAAGAATGGTGACTTGATTTCCCCAGCGATATATAAAAAAGTAACTCTGGTGGTCCAAGACAGAGTTAACAGTAATCATTGTGTAACTCAGCCATCAGACTAGTAGAATTATGTTAATGTCAGAAGCGATGCTACCAGCTGACACACAAGAAAAATTACAGTGGCATCAAAGACAACTTGTTTTGATAAAACTGGTTATCTCCAGAGTAAAGCCATATGAAAAGCCAGGTTCTGGTTTAGGTACGTTCCTACAATACTTGTGGAGTTTGAGGGCTTCACATAATATCAGGTAGAGGTAATACAGCAACTATTTGTACAGATATGGCACCCATTAAGCACTCAAGAAAAACAGATTGTCAAGTCCATTTTAGTGGAGAAAAAGAAGAGCCTATCTGCAGTAATCTAAAATAATTTGTTCCCTCAGAAAAAATAAATAGAAGTACTTATGGTGAAACATTTTAGGCAACTGGAAAAAAAGACAGCAACTCAAAGACAAATAAAACACTATTTCCACTACTTAGACACTACTGAAGATTGAGTTTCACTGCATTTCAACTTGGAACACCAACAAATCCAGGCCTCGGAAGAGGCTGGGCACGTGAGCCAGGTTTATTTTAGGAGGTAACATACCAGGGAGGGCTTGAAAAAGAATGGGAAATAACACTGGGTCCTGTACGTGAGCCAGACTGCTGAAGATTTTAATAACCTTTTCCAGACTCTCATCAGCCTTCACTATAAATAATACAGATGCCAATTGAGCATACACCAGTAAGCATGCAGCTGTGGGACTGGCCATATCAGCCCTGTCCATGCCGTTAGCAACTCATTAACAGTAATCAGAGCTTGTGTGGGTAGGGGGAGAGAAAGAAGCCCTGCGCACACTTGTATCCTGTACTTGACTTCTAGCGACACAAAAGGTTTCAGTGCAGATGACTGCACGATAACATCTTGACATCTTTGTGTGTGCTGGATCCAAGGGTACTTTAAATTGAACATCCCGCATTGGGCTCCTGGGGTATCAGTACAAGAGGTTGCAGTAGAAGCTGCTAGGGGTAAACACATCTTGACATTTTAGCTTTTGCTGAAGAAATCACAGGATATTTAACACGGTGCTTCCTGTTGGCAGATTTATCAAACTGTCAGCGCTAAAAGCTCACACCTTTTTCTTTTTTGTTGTGTGTGGTGTGGTGGAGGAGGTGATCAGGGGAGGTGGAGACAAGGCTCTTAGCATGAGGACAGGATTCATTTAGTCATCGATGTCCCTTAGGCTGGAAGGGACCGGGCAGATCATCAGGTCCAGCCCGGCTGCACTTGGGCAGGAAAGACGGCTGGGGTCAGAAGAGCCCAGCAAGGACCAACAGTTGCACCCCCCGGAAAAAGGGAAGGGGAGCAGCCTTCAGGCACTCCTCAGGACTTGTCAACCTGACAATAGTGGGGCTGTAACAATAGCACCTCCCGACACCCAAGCCGCGGGGCTGGGCTCCGGGAGGGGGAGGGTAGGCAGGGGAGAGGCTGTGCCGGGAGCGGAGCTGCACAGACACGCGCCGACGTGCAGAGCCGCGGCCCGTTGGGGCGGGGAGCAGCGGCGACCCC
>NW_017728993.1:61287979-61294260 GCF_001723915.1 Gavialis gangeticus
GGAGATAGGCACGAGCAATGGAGAGCCGAGCGCGCGGCCGCCTGGACAGCGGCGGCGGCAGGGCAGTGGCAGAGCTCCGCCAGGCCAGGGCAATCGCCCGCCGAGCCCGCTACCTGCGCGCGGCCGGGCGGGGCGGGGCGGAGACCGCTCCCGGGTCCCGCTGTCCGGCGGCTTCCCCTGTGCCTGCGCTGAGGGAGGGCGCGTGTGCCCAAACGCTTGCACCTAAAGGCAAACGTGTTTTTTGTAGCTGGCCAGGGGGTCTAATGAAAGATATCACCTTTCGCACACTGACTGCTTGAGATTTCAAATAGGAGCCCGCAAAGTTTCAAGCCTCCTGCCCTGTTCTGGGCTTTCCCAGCTCTTCCCTACGTGGGCCCCCCCAAACTATTTGTAGTCAAAAACAAAAAAAAGTGAAAAATAAGAGCTGGCATTTTCCGAGAGGGACCTTGGATCTAAAAAAGGTTGAGAACCACTGCTCTAAACTGAAGTTTTTTCTTTCCCTAAGGATCTGCCCTCCCTCGACTGAGCGTGGACCCCGAACTCTGCCCCGGGCAGCACCCTGACCCATTTGGAAAGGTTGGGCCTTGGACAGAGCTGTGCTTTATCCCAAAGGGAAAATGAGCATTGGAGTGAAACACATCTTAACAAAGAGAACAGCAGAAAAATCATGTTTTAATCATTTAATTATAAATCCCTTCATGTGGGATTTTACTCTTGGTGCCAGCTTTTCAGGAGCCCTTCAGTCACCGTTGCCTTCTGCAGTAGACAAAACATGAATTCTATATGTTAAAAAAACACCACCTCATCAACACGTACACACTGCTTCTTAGTCTTTCAAAATCATTATAATAAAAACCAGTGCTATAGCAATAAAGTTTGGTGCCCAGGGCAAAGCCTGCAGTGGCAGCCCACCTTTGCCCTATGCACAGATCTGGGGACCACGCTTCCCCCCATGCTTGCCTAGGAGTGTATGAGTGGTGGGAGCAGCCCTTCCCCCATCTCCACGGCCCCACACCAAAAAAAAAAAAAAGAGCTAGTCACAGCTCCGTCCCCTGCCCTGCCCAGCTGGGCAATGCCTGTTGGCATCCCTTCACTTCAGTGCCTGGGGCAGTCATCCTGCTCACCCCCACTTGCTACGGCACAGATAAAAAGTCCTGGTTCTTTTCAAGTAGTATACCATGTAAGGCATATGGCATCAGCTCTCTGAGCTGCATTGGCTGCCTGTAGACCTCCATGTTAATTTTAAAGTGTTGGTTTTATCCCATAAGATGCATCCAGATGAGTGTGGCCATTTGCTTCCCCTTAGGAAAAGTAGCAGCAGCACAGTCCCTGGGAAATGCCCATGCCACATGTGCTCAGATATGCGACAGGTTACCCCAGGTGGGGCAGGGGATGGTGGGGTCAGCAACTCTGTTGGCTCCAGCAGCCTTACCTGGGGTCCTGGGGCCTCCCAGGACTGCAGCTGAGGCAGGAAGTCCAGCTGGCAGCTGGAGTGTGCTTCTGGTTGGCCCAGCTCCAGTTTTGGGGGGCATGTCCTGCTGTCACGTGTGCCGCCCTGCCTTTTTTCGGAGTGGGTTTTTTTGACCCTGGGATCTCCCAGGTTTCTAGGTGTCTAGTTACTTCCCAGATCTTACTGAGTGAATAGTAAGGTTTGAGGTTTTGTTTAGTGTGGATTTTTGGTAAAGTTCCTGGAGGTTAAGATGGGTGTTTTAAAAAAAAACAAATATATATCTGCAACACCCCTTATCTATTCTAGCTCACAACATCCCACCCAGGATTGAGCCTGCCTCTTGACTCCACTGAGAAGGCAGTATTCCCTAATGGGAAGACTTACGCCATTGCTAGAGGCTGGCATACAGGCAGAGTAGTGTAATAATGAATAGTCACTTATTTTTTCACCTGAACCCTCTCCATTCCTTGGCTACTGCATTGCTTTTGCCAGTCTCACCACCCAGCTGGTTATATGGGCTCATAACCCAGGGGTCATTAAAGAGCAAGCTCTTCAAGGCTTTTCCCCTCATCTCCCTGCAAAGGCTGCATTTGCCTTTCTGCCTCCTGCAGACTGACCTATGCATGTCCCTCACCCAATTCAGTGGCTCTCTCCCTTCCTCTTTACCAGCTGCATCTACAGGCACTGTGAGCAGCTGGGAGCCCAAGGACAAGGAGTTGGGACTGCTGTGGCAAGTGAGAGAAAGACAGAAGCACACATGGGGTGAGGGAAGGATGTGGCTTCTGATATGCTGCCAGGAGAGAAACTGTGGGCTTTAAAAAGCTGCCTACTGCAGCCACATGGTCTTGGGACATTGACCTCAGAACAGTTATCCAGGACTGCTTTTTAAAGCTGAGGGCTGAACTTGACCAATCAAAACTGGTTGTTCCCCTGGGTTTGATCAACCTACTTTTTTCAGTCCCTAAATGGAAGGCCTAGAGCTAGCTGATAACATTAGTAGTTTATTGTTACAGAGATTAATGCAGTAGCTGAAAGCAGAATTAATTCCTTCTAATTTATGTGTACAATTTTGCCAAAGCACAAATAATGATAATAAATGTTGGAGATAACAAAAATAGAAAGGCTGACCTTGCAGGCATAGTGAGAGCAAAAATAGATGTTGAGAGTAAGTAAAGATGTCCTAGAAATCAGAGATATCAAGGTTTCATGCTCATCAGTTCAGCTGTTCTCACTCAAGGGGTGCTCTGCCACTAATGCATGCAGGATTTATGCAGGACTACATTTATAGTAGTGCAAGTCACATGTATGGAATTCCCTGTCTGTAACTGGGGGAACAGGCACACTAATAGATATATTATACTTGCTTCAGGTTGACCATTGAACCCCCAGGCACTGACTGCAGTCAGGCTGTAATCCTGCCCACATTTATAACAGGTTAAATTAAACTCTGTGTTTGATGAGACTTTCATATTTGTTCCCACTGGACCCGTAATTCCATGTTATGTAGCAAAAAATTGGTACATAATTCTTAGCTTAGAACAGAGGTTCTCAAACTGTGGTCCGTGGACCACCACTGGTCTGTGAGCTCCACTCATGTGGTCCACAGGAAGGTGACCTAAGGCTAAAGCTGACAAACATTACACCTGACTTCCCAGAACTTTGCTCAAAAAACAGGCACATCCATTGTATTAGAAAGGTAAGACTACTGATATTAAAATATAAGTTGTGTGCTTTGATTTGTAGAACACAAAAGAAGTTTATTATGTGGTCCTCTGAGACCCTCAGCAATTTTCAAGTGGCCCATGAAAACAAAAGTTTGAGAACCACTGGCTTAGAAGATGCAACTTGAGACTAGATTTCCCTCCAGAGCCAGAGACTTGGCATCTTCAGGAGTAACCATTCCTCTGTTCAGGGATCTGAAATATTTACAGATAGACCTTATTTGACTATACAGATCTGAAATATCTCCTGGGCAGATACGGGTGTGATTCTGATCCCCCTTATGTTGCTTTTACACAGGTGTAATTTCTCCAGCATCATGGCATTATTCTTTCTGATGTACATTGTTTTAATTGAAGCCAGATTGAGCCCCTGAAAATTTTTCCCCTTTCCCTGCCCCTAAGATTAAGAACTGCAATCTCCAGGGTGAAACCTTCTTTGAACAAGGGTGGAGGATAATGCACAAAGTGATTAAAAAAGCTGGTGCTAGAGAAGGTTAAATATTAAAGAACCAAGTCCCAGTTCTAGCTGCTGCTGTCCTCCTTCATCTCATGCCAACTGCCTCCAGGATACATATGCTGACACAGAATTTCTACCTCACAAAAGAGGCTGCTGCACAGCTTTAAACTCAAGCTGTTAATGCTTGAATAGGAAGCAGGAAAATAGAACAAAAGCAATAAGGAACTGTTCCTTCTCCTACTGACATCAATGGTGAATGGGTGCATCTTACTAATGGGCGATATATTTCCAAGTTATATCATCAAAGGGTTCATTTCTCCCTAATCCACCTCCATTCATAGGAGGGCATTTTTATAGTATGGTTCCTCCACCAATGTTTTCTTTAAGCTCCAAATATTACTAGGACTGAAATATTTATAACACATACTTAACTCAATGGTCTCTTTTTAGCAAAATTATTATTTTCCCATAACAGAGAAGGGATTTCAGAGTAACATCTGGTCTGATTTCATCAGGATAACAGCTACATCTCTATTTATACCCATGTTCCAGTGTCTCCATAACACTCAGCTGTCCCTCATTGCTCAGTACTATGCGCTGCCCCCGCTTCAACCTTGTGTTTTCCCCTATGTTAACAGGATAGTCAATACTGGGATGTGAAAGCAGAAACCAGTCCTAAAAATGTTAACTTGTGGTAACTTTAAGTTCTTGTTTCATGAGCTCATGACAACATGCCTCAGCTGAGGGGATGGTTTCCATCCCTCTATCTCAAAAGGAATGGGTAAGGAGGGACCTTTCAGTATGGAGGGTTGTGGTGCAGACTGTATACCAGCAAAGCTGGAGTGTGTTTTTACTTGGATAGAGGGCACAACCCATTTGCCAAGGAACTAATCCAGAGTCCACTGGCATCAACAGAAAGATATGCATTGACTTGAGTGGGCTTTGGATCAGGGCCTGATTAAGTAGAACCAAGAAATGGAATGTTTATTATGAAGGAAAATCAGACTATCAAGAAGGAACTGTGACTCAGTTTATCATCTGTAGGACCTTTTAGAGCAGTGGTTCTCAACCTCTGGTACCTTACATACCCCCTGCCGATGGACATACCAAAAGTGAAACCAGAAGTCCCATCATGGCACTTCTGGTTTTGCCACCGCAAGCCGAGTCCCACTTTTTCCACTGCTGCCTGGGGCAAAACAGCCTGCGCGGGGCCTCCCTCCCTATACCTCGGCACACTGACGCTAGGGAGTGAAAGCCCCGGCACACTGGACACAGGGGGAGGGGTGGTGGCTGGAACGTCTGGCCCGATCAGGCAAAGACCAAAATGCAGCACCCAGGGGTACGCACACCACAGGTTGAGAAACACTGTTTTAGAGGATGTTAGTGAATAAGATCCTAACCTTTCAAAGGCATGCTTCTTTAGGTGGAAGAGTCGGCCTAAATTAATCCACTTAAAACTGGCTTTATTTTTCTATATCCCATCAGATCAATTAAACAGACCTGATGCCTTGATGCTGTCCTCATTCATCTCATTTGCTGAATCAAAGCCCTTCCCATTACCTGACTTTTTCATTTTATACTTAATTTTTCTTTTTGCTTTCATAATTGTCTCTCAATTCTGTGCTATTTTATTGCAAAAAAAATCTGTGGGGTTTATACTGTGGTTTATTTAGATTCAGCAGAAAACACATGTTCAAACAGTACATGTAGATTTATTTTTTACTGTCACACCAAAATTTTCAGAGATGGTTACTGATTAACTTAAATTGTAAAATCTTTAGGACTAGAACCATCTTTTTGTAGTACATGTCTGTCAAAAGCCCAGTGGCTCAACCAGGGTGCTGTGGCATCCTAGCATGCTTGGATATCCTTTCAAGGGTGCTTTAGGGTGCCACGCAATATTAGCACTGTTAGGTGTGCAAACATGATTCACAAGATAGATCCAGAGATTTCAAATAGGAATCCATAGTGTTAAAACCATACCGACCTGTTGTGGTCTTTCTGAGTGTGTCCAGAGGAGTGTGCACGAGCCTCATGCCCCGCCTCAAACCCCTTTGAGGCGGGGCAAGAGGCATGTGTGAGAACGAAACCTGGCATGTGTGGACCGTGTGCTGCGCTGGCTCCTGCTGCCCTGGGTCTGGCCCGGCTGGCCGGCACAGGAGCCCTGAGGGCAGCAGGTCCTGCCACCAGGGGCCCAGCCCGGCAGCAGAGAGGCCCCAGGACTCGATCCCTGCGTGCCACATCGGGTCTTGCCGCCATGGCTCAGAGCGCTGCTAAAGGTAAGTTATGGGCCCTGGGCGGGGGGCTGGGGCCCTCCAGGGTGCCTGGGACCCTGGGTGTGGGGGCTGGGGCCCTCCAGGGGGAGCTGGGACCATGGGCAGGGGGACTGGGGCCCTGTGGGGGATAGGGGCTGTGGCCTTCCGGGGGGGAGCTGGGGCCCTGTGGGAGAGCTGCACCCTGTGGGGGCCAGGGGACTCACCCCTCCTAAGCAGCCCCCCCCACAAGGTACCCACACCCACAGTCCCCCCAGCAATCGCCCCACACCTACCCACAAACCAACCCACATCCCTCCACACACACTGACCCGCCTTCCCTGATGCCCCTTCCTGCACATTCCCCCATCACACACCCATCATGTGCAAAGAAAACCAAA
>NW_017728993.1:61294857-61297358 GCF_001723915.1 Gavialis gangeticus
GCTGCAAGTGCATGTGCTTGCATGTGTGGACGTGCCCTCTGAGTTCTTTGCAACAGAAGAATTGTTCTATTATTTTTCCCTCATCAAAAAATGAGTGAAAACCAAGAGCTTGTATTTTTCAAGGAGTACCTTGAGTCTAACAAGAATGAGAACCACTGGCATAGTGCATTATGGTCCTTATTCTTTAATAAGCCTTCTTGGCACTACAATAAATAAATACATTTTTGGTGGATCAATGCTTGGTTATCTGATATGGATGTGATTTCATAATTGCTAAGCACTCACAAGTCCAAATAGATGGAAAGCAAATGCTCAGCATCTCAAAAAATGCAGCACCAGGATTATGATGTTGGCAACCAAAAATCAGTAGCTTTTTCTAAAATGCTATCCTTTATCAGTTCTTCTTTGGTCTTTTATTGTATCTTGTATTTGTAACTGAATAAATAAAAATAAGAAAAAAGGGGGCATGACTCAATTTTTGGAGAGAATGAGCCAAATATATCCTGGTGACTTTGCAAATATTATATCACAGGAGTGATTTGGGCTAATAATTGCAGGATATTTCCAGTGTTTGAATCTGTATTGTGAAGGTCATCAAGCAGAAGTTTGCTGAACACCAAACTCTCAGATGATAGTCATTAAAGATTCTCTTGTCTTTTCTAGTCCAGATTCTTTCCATCCCTATTGAAAAGCTTAAGGTGATGTAGGCAGGTGCTTTGGAGTAGGCTACTTGACTGCTGCTCTCCTTTTGCAGTACTGTACTGCATCAATGGGATCAGTGAAGATTCTTCAAATGAAGTTTCCCTATTTTAAAAGGGCCTGCAACTACTGATAGGCTGTTCTCCATAAAGACTATTTTAATATGGAATTCATCCTCTCCCTATCCTCTTGCTTCAAAATAGCTCAATTCTATTGGATTTTAGGGCACATTGCAACACACATTTCTCTCCCCACTTGGGTATCTGCGGGGGAAAATGTGAAGTGAGGGTTGGTATGATAACTTGATGTTCTGGGTGGCTTTTTTGCTTTGGGCAAATGATGTTGGACTGAGTGTAGACTGTATGAGTGTTGCTTATAGTCTGGAACAGTTACCTTACTCTGTAAATAAAACACATTCCTAGATTTATGCAAGATCCTTAATAAAGAAGATAGAATTCCTTTTAATTCTGGTGGACATGTTACTATCCATACTTTTGCACCATTTAATCTCACCTTGAAAGTGAAACATTGTCAGAAATACACAGAAGAAAACACCTCGTCAGAAGCTGTTAACTTGATTTTAAAACTAGTTAACTCTATTTATTTGTCATATTCAATTTGCTGTCTTTTTGGTGGACTGTTGCTGCCCTTACCTTAAAATAAAATATCCAGCCCCCGGCAACCTTCAGAATAAATCAGTAAAATCCTCACAGTGATTGTAATAAGTTAAGGCAACAATTTGACAAACCTGGCAGTTTTCTCCTCATAGATAGGCTAACCCTTAGGAGGTGCTGGGCTGGCATCTAAAATGTGCCCTCTCAACTGGTTCTTTCTGCAGTACAACTAGTTTCCAAGATGTTCTGGAGTTGATTGCAGGAAATGCTGCAATAATATCTCTGACTTCTGGCCTGCATACATGACAGTCAAGATGCTTAAAAAATGGACAGCTGAGTTGGTGACAGAGAGCCATTGGCTAGTGGCCAGCCAAGAAATTTAGGTTTTATCTTTAGTCCAACAAAAAACTATTGATCTATATATCCATATTTTTCCGGTTGGACTCCAGTTAGATGAAGATTAGAAAAAGACTTGGCTTGAAGTCTGAAAAATGACTAACCACTGGATGATCCAAGTTAGTAGGAATACAAATTTCTTTTGTCTGTAGTGAGTTAGCACCTAAGAGGATAATATTATTTTTTTTCTGTTGTTTTTACCATTGTTTTCTGTGGTTGTTTTCTATCTGGTTTCTCTTTCTTTGCTATTGTGAATTAATACTTGTACAAATAAATACAGGCTTATCTTTTTTATGTCATATCCAGACAGACTGTTACATGCAAATATACAAAGACACAGAGTTTAATCTGGTCTAATGAAGAAGAATTTAATTAGAAATGCAGCCATCAGGGAACTCCACTCTGCCCAGAAAAGATGATAACCAGAACTAAACTAAATTATACTACAGTATTTTTAAATCAGAACTGATTAGCAATTTTTAAAGAAAAAAATTCAGCAAAAACACTAAAAATCCTTATGCACATCTCTCCTCATTATGTCCTCCCTCCCAATTTTCTGCCCAGCTCTTTTGAAAAAGAAGTTCTTGAGCAGCTTTAAGGAAGGTGATGGTGACAGTGGATGTGTCTACACATGCACATGCTGTAAATTACTCTACAGTAAACCCACCCCAGGAAGATGTCTACACGTGTCAGGATTTGGGAGCAGAATTGTGGCTCCTGGTGGCAGTCTTGCTCCCAACTCCTCCAGCTCTGCACTGGCCACCTGCAGCAGCCAGGGGGAGCTCTACGTGG
>NW_017728993.1:61302358-61309803 GCF_001723915.1 Gavialis gangeticus
AAAAGAAGTTCTTGAGCAGCTTTAAGGAAGGTGATGGTGACAGTGGATGTGTCTACACATGCACATGCTGTAAATTACTCTACAGTAAACCCACCCCAGGAAGATGTCTACACGTGTCAGGATTTGGGAGCAGAATTGTGGCTCCTGGTGGCAGTCTTGCTCCCAACTCCTCCAGCTCTGCACTGGCCACCTGCAGCAGCCAGGGGGAGCTCTACGTGGTAGCCCAGGGGCTGGCAGGGAGCATGGGGCCAGGAGACAGCTGTCTCCTGATGGGGGCTGGGAGATTTTTTCCTGCCTCCGGGGAGCTCCCTGCTGCCAGGGCGGCCTCCAGTGGCAAGCCCTCTGCCCCAATCTGCTGGTGGTGCAGCCAGCAGACAGCCCTTGGCTGGGCAGGGATTCCTCGCCCAGCTGGAGGCTCACTGCCCCACTGGCAAATCGCGGAAGGGGGCTGGGACCTGCTCCTCCCCTGCAGCTCTTTCCAAGCCCTGTGCCTCGAATGACCAATTGGGGCATGAGGCTGAGACATGTCCCTGACCAGGACAGTTTCCAGCCAGCTCTGGACTGTGTGGAGAAGTCTGCATATGCAACCTGGAGCTGGCTGGGGACTGCCTGAAATGGGACAGTCCCTAGCCGTCTCCAGGCTGCACATGCAGACTTCCTTGCACAGCCTGGGGCAGGCTGGGAACTGTCTCAATCAAGGGCAGGTCTTGGCCAGCTCCAGGCTGAGCAGGTAACTCTCCCCATGTGGGGAGTTTCTAACCTCTGCTCTGTAATTGCAGAGCTGGGGCTGAAAACAATCTCCTCAGCCCCTGTTCCACAATTGCAGAGCAGGAGCTGGGAGCTCCCTGCTGCTGGGGCAAGGGAGCATTGTCCATGCCTGGGCTCCAGTGGTAGCTCCCGCAATCTCCTGCCCCTGCTGCCAAGAGTGAATTTGCTCCCAGTGGGCTGTCTACATGTGCCCTAGTGCACAGTAATTACTTGGCAGTTAATTTGCTACTTGCATTTGCAGGTAGAAAATTAACTGCCCAGTAGAGGAAATTACTGTGTAGTAAGGGTCAGCATGTGTAGATGGTGATGCTTACTATGCAGTAATTAACTCTACTGTGCAGTAAAACATCTCATGTAAATGCACCCAGAGAGCAGCAAACATCATACCAGCACAATTCACAGATACAACATGCACTCATTGTCCCCCTCTATTGGCCAGATTCTGCTTTTGCCTTTGGGTTAAATTTCCTAGTCCTGTAGCTCAGGTAGCAGCTGCTTGAGATTTGATTTAGATAATAAACTTTTTGGGACAGTGGCTTAGTACAGCACCTAGCATAATGGTTCAGGACTAGGATTCCTAGTAATGGAAGGCATGGCTCTCATGGTAACACAAATAATAAATAAAGCTATCAAGCATCACCCAATTCAATCCCCACTGAAAACCTGGTCAAAGGCATTGCTCCATCTGCATTTCCACCCCGGTTTGGACCTTCTATAGAGTGAAAAGTGAGACTATTATCACTGGGAGGAAGGGAAAGAAACAGCTGTAAAGTGGGAGTTCTAGTTCACAATGATGAGATGGCTAAGAGGTACAGGTAACAGCAAGACTTCGGCCAGAAAAGTCTAACCAAAATCTAGGGATCAACCAGAGGACTTACAAGCCATAGCAAGTGGGGGCAGTGGACGAGGAAAATGCTTCAAACATTTCACAAGAAACATCTGCATGTGAATGCCTCCAACAAACACATCATCAGACTCCTTTATCCCAAATCATGCCACTTTGCATTTCCTTGTATAGTCCTCTTTTTATGAAATAGTCTCCAAGGATTCATCAACTATCACTTAAGCCTCATTACAGGTTTCCCTTGCTTTATGCTGTACATGTGTTCGTAGAAAATGGCGTATAACTTAAATTTGCATAAAGGGAACCCACTTTACAATGTAACAAATATGGATATGTTCCAAGACCTCAGCTGTACTGACCCCCATTTCTACCACTTTTATAAGACAATTTTGGTATTCACCAACAGCAGACGGTACACACAAGCACAGGGCACTATCATAATGGGGATGGCAACTACAGAAACATGTGCTGGAGACAATGAGCGAGAAGCACAGATCCACACTTTTTTTATTTATATTTTAGTGCGCGTCACTCCCACAATGCACCGCACAAAGCAGCTGACTGCATGCTTCCACTACACCAGTTGTATAAGAGTGAATTTACCTTGCCTATAACGAATTTTTGGTATAAAAAGGGTCATTGCTCAAGAGCGAATTTGCACATACAGAACCCGCATAAAGCAAGAGAAATCTGTACTTATAGGACTCAAACAGAAGAATTATTACCTCCAACGTACACCTCGGGGAGTAGTGACCTGTCTATGGTTGCATGTCAAGTCAGTGTCACGGGCCAGAAGAAAGCTTAAAGTTCTAATTCTTTGCCCTTGATGCAAAAGACTAACGTGCATTTTCTCTCAAACTTCTGAGAGAACTATTTCTACAGGTCTGCCAGCACTGTGATGTCAACTTGGGCCATTCCCCAATTCAGAAGGCCAGGCACCAGAGGGACTGATATTGATTTGTCTATCTATGGCACTTACATGGATCCCATTACAGCAGAATCTGAGCAACTCACAGTTTATGGCATTTATTCTTATAGCTCCCCTGTCAGGCAGGGGTCTGTATACAAATATCAACAAGCTAGTCAAATACACAGTGTACTCAATTTTAAGTGCACAGCCTTGGGACTGAGAAAAGATTATATACTGGCCTGGAATATGCCATTACTAGAACTCATGCTCATTAACTGCAGGAACCGCCTGCACTAAGCTTTTTGTACTTTCTTAAGGCTCCTTGCCTAGTTACTCAGAGACCTTATGTATCTCTAGCAGCACCTTGACAGAACTTAGTTCAGGGCTGCTATTAAAAGCCTTGGAATTGATGGCTGCTAGTTCACTTGGCAGATCTACACATTCATTAATGCGCTGTAATTACGGTGTGTTAAATTTAGTACTTGTAATAACAGGTACTAACTTAATGTGCCGTAATTGCTGCAGCTGTGCATTAGTGCAGACGAGCATTTTTAGGTGACATTAATGCACATTAGACTATGTACACTGCTCATTTGCATGGGTCTTGCCAGCTGTGCTAATGCGCAGTAGAATTAATCTAATGTGCATTAAGCATCTCATGTAGATGCACCCAGTTTCACCAATTCTGCAGTAGAAGGAACACAATTATGTTGATAATAGGGTTGAAGAGTTCCTACTAACATAAGTGGCTTATGCATTTAACCAGTGTTTGTTACAATTTAAGAAACAGGCAGAAAAGCAAAATTGGGATTGACGATTATGCATTTACTTGATATGCATATATATGGAGTACACTGATTACATTTCGAAGGGGTCTGTATAAGAACAGCAGGTGCTATTAATGTGTCTATGGAATGCTAAATAACTAAAGGTTACCAATATACTTGTAAAAGGGAAGGAAGTGCCTAATGTGAGGTTTTTAAAAAAGAAATGCCTTTATGATCACAGAAATGGCCAGTGACATTTTGGGAATTAAATACATCCTACCAACCAATCAAAAGCGAAACGTGCTAAAGCCCAGCACTGCAGACAAACCTTATGGTATGGAAATCCAGGCACATTCTTTTTGCCTCAGGTTCTGTATCTGGAATGCAGCTGACACTCTTCATGATGTGTGGTGCAGGAAGGAGTCCAGCTCACACTCCCTGTGCTTGTAGTAGCTCCACAAAATACATAGGAGCAAAACCACAGGTTTTTTGAGAAGGTAAGCGGCTCTAATGCATGGAGAGCAGACAAGGTGACTAAGGTGAAGCCATTTTTCTAGTTTCATAATTGTGACAGAGAAAGTCATGGTTAATAATAATGGGGGGGGGCACGGGCTGAGTGTGTGTGCGCACACATGCATATGTGCACCACCCCCAGGCAGGAAAGTCTGCAGGGGAAGAGGCAGGGGGAGGAAGTGGGCCTGAGACTGGGCAGGGATTGGGAGGGAGTCAAGCTGAGCCAGGTCCAGGATCAGGGCTGGGGCCCACGGCACCTGTGCAGCCACCCCTTCCCCCATGCTTGGGGTTGTTGCCCAGTGCCAGCACCCCCCATGCCAATGAATCTGCTGCCCCCTAGCCCCGCACCAGCCCAGGCTGCCTCCCTGCACTGGCCCCAGGGGCCAGGCTAGAGGGGAAGGAACCCTGGGACCTCTGCGCCCGCCCCAAGTCATCAGAGGGGGTGGCGGCTCCCACCGCTGCACACGTCCTGAGAGCGCATGGCAGGCACATAACCCTGGATCTGCATGGGACAGGGCAGGGTGCTTCTGTGGGCTGGAGCACAGGCTGCACTGGGTTCTTTCCAGCCTCCCCCCCACCACTGAGACCAGCCTGCCCCATGCAGATCCAGGGGCACGTGTCCCCCATAGTGCAGGTTGCAGCAGGAGCTGTGCCCCCCAGATGAGCCACTCACAGCTCAGTCCCATGCCCCACCAGCTGTGCGCATCCTGCCCCTCCCCTAGCCCTACTCCCTCCCTACCCGTGCTGTGCTGGAAACCCTTGGCTGGGTTGCCTTGCGGCCCTACCGCTGCCCTGTGTTTGGGAGGGCTAAGACCCATTAGCGCACCCCCCACCCCCACGCTCCTAATAGCAGATTGCAGAAAAGGGTTTTAAGTGTGTAATTCTATTCACAGTAGTTGCATTACATTATTGTCAATCTCAGGAGAGAAGCCAAGGACTGAACAAGCTACAGACACTGAACTCACCCACCACTTCCTGCAGTGTCTCCACCCAGGAAAATGTTGATGCAGGTGGTGGGACAAGTGTGAAGGACTCTGATACAGACACTGCCCATGCTAGGACATGTTCTTTGGATAAATATACAGCTTTGTATTTAGAATCAGCTTCTTTGATCCCTTTTTGAACATTCTGATCCTCTGTGAAGCTAAGAGCTGTGGTATAATAAACAGGAGTAAGCCATGATACGGAGCGGAGGAAGACCTTGGCATGGAGTTGGAGAGTCAGTTCAAGATTCTGTACAATTTGCGCCTGAGTTCCTTGCTAATCCACCAATCACTATCTGCTTGGTAGGACCTGCCCCATCTAGAGAACAAAGCAGAAGCAGAGATAGGACCCTGAGAGGATATTTTCCTTGCTGCACAGCATTTTCTATGGAAGAGGTTGATCTGAGCCATACAGTACATGAACATTATTTCTCATGTGGCCATAGCCAATACTTTAAAAGCAATTGCTTCAGACAAGAGCCAGCCTTCATTCCTTAGAGAGGACTCTATTCAGGCTATGTATGATGTTTTAAACCAATACACCCTGAAATAACTAAACTAGGCAAAGGCTTCTGAAAACTGCTTTTCTCTCCCTGTTCATATAACAAAAAGATGGACAGATTTTCACATACAAACACATACACAAACATAGTCCTTGCAAGTACTTAGATTACCGGTAATTAGGAGAAGCTTAAAGGGAAGATTTTTTTCTCAGGCTGTTAAAAGTAAATGGAAGTCAGGCTTTAGATTGAAAAATCCCTGGAGGGAAAGGAAAGTCTCATGGTTAAATCATGGGATCAGGAGTCAGCAGATTTAAGTTTAATTTCTGACTCTGTAGACTATGACTCATTCTGTGACCTCGAGGAAGTTGATTCTTTCTGTGCTTCTGTTTCCTCATCTGTAAAACTGGCATGATAAAGCTTCTCTGCTGCAATTGTATACACCCATCATCTAATACAGGGCTGTCAAACTAGTGACCTGCATGGGGTTAATCTGCAGTCGCTGGGGTCCCACGTGGCCTCCACCCCCTCTATCACTCTGGCTGCAGCAGCAGCTAGGGCTCTAGGCTTCCCTTCCAGCTTCTGCTTTTTGCATCTGCCCCAGGGGGCAGTGCAAAGCACCAGAGAATGCCCATTTATGTGCTGTGCGATGGGGAGGGGGGGACAGACCCACTTGCGTGAATGGTGCAGCAGTTAGGTCAGAGGCATGTGCAACATTGAGCAGTGGGAGGAGGGTCAGTGCAACCTCCTCCCATTTAAAGCCTTCCAAGATAAAATGCATAAACATTTATTAACTACCTAGAAAATAATAAACGTTGATTAACTACCTAGTGCAGCACTGGACGGCTGTATGGCAGCAGCCTGTGGGGCCCATGGCTCACACTATCGCAGATCATGGGTGGGCAGCCCATGCAGGATGCAGCTTCCAGCTGCTTATAAGTTGTACAGCCCCGATCTAATACATAGGCGATGATAATTTGTTGTGCATTGTTGCAGAGATGACAATCATTATTTCACTGCAGTCAGAAGCTTTGTGGAAACTAGGCCTTTTCCCTTCATACTTTATCATGGTTTCTTACATGGGTGACACCCAAAGGGTGAGAATTCTAACCACCATGCTCCACTGACTTCCCCTGAGCAGGGTGAGACCACATTACATTTAAAATAGCAATTGTTATTTTACTGTGGTTATCACTACCAAGGCCAGGGCGTCATGACAGAGTGTTTAGGGTGTCTTGCTATATATAGCTCTAGAGGCACAAGTTTGACCTGTGCTCTGGACTAATGCTAAAGGCTGCTCCTAGTCAAACCAGCTGTAAAAGGTCTTCTTCGTTGTCGTGTCTCCAGTCCAACTTTTCTATATGGCCTGTTCCCAATACTTTGTACAGGCCACTGCTTCTGGTGTTGGGGTTGCCAGATCCTATGGGGTGCACTCTGGTGCTATGGGGTATCTCAGGAGGTGATCCATGGTTTTGACAAACACATTGGTCAGCTGCGTAGAGGCCCAATGATTGCATGAGAAAGTTGCATCTGCTGAGACTCACTCTCAATCTGTTTAGGCTCTGCCACGTGTGCCATTTCTAGTTGGAGCCAGATGCTAACTCCTTACTGTGGGTAATTCCTTGCTGGCTCCATTCAACAGCTTTGTCACCTAGTTTCTCCCATTCTTTTTGCCAGAGGGCAGTTTTGGCTGATTCTGGTGATGTGGTCAATAATATGGTAGAGCAAGGGTTCCCAATCCCGGGGCTGTGGCCCGGTGCTGGGGCACAAAGGGTTGGCAGCCGGTCCGCAGGAGGGTCAGCCTGTCCTATCCTGCTGTGGTGGCTGCTGCGGTTGAGGTTTGGTTCCTCCCTTCCACCTGCCAGGTGAAGATATCTTTACCATTGTTCCAGACAGAAGTTTTGGCTGCGGGGCCCCATGCAGCATCACCAGAAGTCACTGTGGACTGGCAAACTGTGGACTGGAAGTGACCAGCATACAGCAAACCAGCAACCAACAGTTGGATTCATAGATTCACAGATGTAGGGTCAGAAGGGACCTTGTAGATTTTCTAGTCCGACCCCCTGCCTTGGGCAGGAGAGAAAGCTGGGCTCAAATGACCCCAGCTAGGTAAACGTCAAACCTCCTCTTAAAGACTCCCAGGGTAGAAGCCAGCACCAC
>NW_017728993.1:61310398-61313182 GCF_001723915.1 Gavialis gangeticus
ACCCTGCACTTGTCAGTATTGAATCCCATCCTATTTTCATGGATGCCAGTCCACTGTTTACCAGTCCATGACTTCCGGTCCGCGGGTCCTCGATCTAAAAAGGTTGGGAACCCCTGTGGTAGAAGACAAAAAGCTACATCTCAGTGAGAGATGACAGTGTGCTAGTGGATGTCCATATAGTGGGTGACAGTTGTCTGACTCTAGTACCTGCTGGTCAACGTTGCTTGCTACTTTCCTCCTGATGTAAGAAGGCACTATGCCAGGTAGTGTGTACAACCCACCCAGGGAACAGGGGTGGGTTTTAGGCAGCCTGCTATAATTCTGCATGTATCATTTAGGGTGGTGTCAATATGTTTATTGTGACTTGAGCATTTCCAGATGGTACAGGCATATTTGGCCACAGAGAAACAAAGAGCTAAAGCATGATGTGTGTAGGGTGGATGGATGTCCTCCCCACTTGGAATTTGCAAGCTTATGCAGAATGTTGTTTCTTGTGTTGACCTTGGCCTTGGTAATTAATATATGCTTTTTGTAACTAAGTGTACAGTCCAGTGTTACCTCTAACTAGACTGAGTGTTTCTGATGTTCGAGACTCTGATTACCTCAGGCAACATTCAGGTGTCATTCTGCATCACAGTTCCTCAGACGGAAAGCACAGATTTGGGTTTCCCAGGGTCGGGATTGAGATAATTATTTAGGTAATAATCTGACATCTTGTTCAATGCCCTCTTCAGGATCTTCTGTGTCCTCAAAATTCTTTTGTGCACTGGTGATGCATAGGGGTGCACACGGGTGCACGTGCATCCCCTGAGCATGGCGTTCCACTCACTACTAAAAGGTGTCGCCACCACTGACGGCAGTGCCTGCGGGCAGTCACCGCTTGCCACCCCTGCCACTAACACTGCAGGTGGCGCCTGTGGGCAGCCAGCAATTGCCACTGCCAGCGGTGTCTGGGGGTGGTTGTTGACCCTTGGTCAGCACTCACCACCCCCTCCCACCTCCCAGCTGCTGATAGCACCAGTGTCATCTGCAGGAGCTCCCAGCTTACCACCGCCATGCTCCCGCTCCCACCGTCATGGCCCCCCAGCTGCTGGGACATGCATCATTCATGCTTCTGTGTGTAGTAACGTAAAGATTGTCAGCATAGCTGAAATACTTACATTTGGCAGAAAGTGGCTAACGGTTAATGTAGATGTTGAAAAGAAGTAGGGTTAGCACACTACCATGTGTTAAATCGTTCTTTTGGGAGCACCATCTACTTTTCTGGCCATTTAGTTCCACATAGAAGTGCTTGTTCTCCAAGAGGCTACAGATGGTCTGGCTTAGATCCAAGTCATCAGTCATAAGGTATGGTCTGTGGATCATGATGCAGTGTTGGACAGTATCATATGCAGCAGATAGTTCAACAAACGCTGTACCAGTGATTAACTTCTTTTGGAAACCATCTTTGATATGCTGCGTGAGGTTTAGTAGTTGGTCTACTATGGCTGGGGAGCCAAAACTGGCCAAAGGTCATGTTAGCTGTATCACTTCCTCTTGTGTTTTTGGCTATGGATACTTAGCCCTGCTAACCTGAAGGGCTTCTTGGCTCAGGTGGACCTTCAATGTTGACTTCTTTTTATTACCTTTGACAGGCCAGTAGGGGTGGATGATTTCCCCAGTCAGACACAGCCTCAAGTTGCACTGAAAGGCTGCTGTATTTAAAACTCGTTCTGCAACTCCCCCTAGCGACCAAAAAAAGGCCACTTTCAATTGAAATAGCTTGCTCCTGTTGACGTCTTCAGCTGTAGGCACTCAGCACATGAAGAACCTAAAACCCCTGTCTGCTCAGGTTTTGAGGTGCATTGCTCTCTCAGCACTATCAGTCTCCACCAAACAACAGTGAAGCATACAGCCATTCAGTAGGATTCCTCTGCTTAAGCTGAAGTATTGCTTTTAAAAAAGATTGCCAGTCTCAACTCTCCATATTTCTACTGTATCCACAAACGTCTTTGTGCTTTCTTCCATGCTCCTCTTCATGAAGAACTCTCCTCACACTTTTCTGCAAAGCCAATAGACTCCTTCAAGTCCTTTCTCAAGAACCGCTACAACTAGAATGCCACAATGGGATGTTAATCTAAGAGATATCTTGTGTTTCAACCACAATACAAGTAGAAAAACAGAGCTGGAAGGCACCTTAAGAAATCCTTCAGGCCAACACCTTGTTCAAGTCAGGATTATCTCTGTCTAAGACAAGCATTGTCTGGGATGCTTAATTTGCATTTAAAGCCTTCCAAAATAAACATGCATAAACATTTATTAACTACCTAGAAAATACAGCAGCAACACCAGCGCTATACTGAAACTGCAGGGAAAATTTAGATAGAACATCTACTTGGAAAGGAAACCTAACAGACTTGTTAGCAACCACAGATAGTGAAGACATTGGTTTCACTGAAGAGTGAGCATTTCCAGAAGAGCTCTGCCTCCTTGTCCAACTTCAGATTCAAGGAGAAGAGCACTGCCTTGTGCTGGCTCAGACAGCCCAGCCAGAACCAAGCTGCTTTAACTCATTTGGCATGGGCAACTGGTGCCGTCTTAATCAGGAGGAGCACATGCCCCCCCATGTGACCAGTCCCACCGAGTGGGGGGCGGATCTTGCTGCCCAGGGAGATCCCTGCAGTCGATCCCGTGACAGCCAATCGCTACAGCTGCTTCTGGGAGCAGCTGCAGCAATTGCCTGGTGCTTGAAGGGGGGGGCACTGGTGCTCCTGCCTGCCTCCCCTGCCCATCAACTAAGTGGCA
>NW_017728993.1:61318182-61335516 GCF_001723915.1 Gavialis gangeticus
CAATCGCTACAGCTGCTTCTGGGAGCAGCTGCAGCAATTGCCTGGTGCTTGAAGGGGGGGGCACTGGTGCTCCTGCCTGCCTCCCCTGCCCATCAACTAAGTGGCAAGTGTGGCCAGTCAGGGGGTGCACCGGTGCTCTCAGGGGGAGGCACCCTCTAGGTGTCGCCACTGTAGAGGAGCAAGGAGACAGGCTGGGGCTGCAGAACACAGCACTATGGCAGCAAAAGCCCCTACGCACCCCCTATGCATTGCCACTGCCATTTGGGACTGGTTAAGAACTAGAACTGTCCTATGATGTACATATATCAAGTGGCAAGGTGTAGGAGAGCGCTTTTGTGCTTAGAACAGCTCTGGGGTGGTGATAACTTGAGATTCATGGAGCTATTAAAAGAGTCCATCCCCTCCTAGGCCAGAAGGGGTCTCCTACAGATTTCCCATCTCATCATCCACTTTAGCAAGAAACATTTCTCCCATGGCTTCTTTGCACACTGTAGTTCTGGGTGGGTAAAACACCTGTACTGCCCTGTGTAAAATGCCCCACTCTGCTATGGATGTGAAACGTGGGTGACCTACCTCAAGAGCCCAGGGAGGGATCATCAGTGCCTCCGGAAAATCTTCCACAGCAAGGGGGAAGATCACCGCACAAATGTCAGCATCCTTGTTGAAACCAGTGTCACCAGCATTGAGTTGGTGATCCTCAAACACCAACTTTGCTGGGCTGGACATTGTGCATGGATGTCTGACTCTCAGCTCCCAAACAAGTGCTCTGCTCCCAGCTTAGCAATGGCCTGAGACCTCACAGTGGCAGAGGAAATACTACAAGGACACTTTGAAGGCATCCCTCAAGAAAACAGATGCCAATGTCAAGTTGGGAGGAGCTGGCTGCCAACCAGTTCCAGTGATACCACAACCTCAGCCAAGCAGCTGCCTGTTTTAACGTAAAAGCCTCTCTTGCCAACAAAGCAAGAGAGAGCGGAGAAAGGAATAGGAGAGAAATCCCTCTCTGTGGAAGGACCTGCAACTTCTGTGGAGAGGTCTGCAGCTCTAGGACTGTACTCTTAGGTTGCCTCAAGACAAGACCCACCAATGAGCTAGGGCAGAGATTTCTTTTATTTAAAATTTTCCATAGTCCAAGCCAAATTTGCCAAATCAAATTCCAAATCTGTGAGTCAGTCCAGAACGATAAGTGGCCCAACTACTGGCAAACATCCTCCACCCCCATCTGGGCCTTCACATGCTCCCAAATCCTTTGGTGGGCATCCTATTTGCAGGCCCAAGCCCTGAGGCTCAGGGTTCAGATGCCCGAGTTTTGCTTGCCTTTAGCCATAAGGCCCTTGGAGCAAGCAAGGGAGGAGACTCCCATTTCCATACACTGGGCTTAAAGCTGCTGCACCCCGGCGGGTCCTGATCCACACCAGAATAGCAGTTCTCCCGCGACAAAGTGCAGGAAAATCGCCTTTATGGACACGGATACGTGGTATTTTCCTTGCCAGGTTAAGAAGTTACTGCGCTTCTCCTGGGCCTTCAAGAAGCCGAGAAGCAGCAAGAGGCCGAGATCACCCTCAGACCGAGGGACTGCCCCATCCCCCCGTCCTGGTGCCAGGGTGGAGAAGCGCCTGCCCCCGGGGCAGGACATGGAGGTTGGGTTTGCTAACACTTGGCAAGGCACCCTGCGGGCTGGAGGGAAGCCTAAGGCCAAAACCTGTCCTACAAGCCTGGTGGTTAGAGCCGAGCCCCGGGAGCCGCCTCTGCCCCGGCTCGCGGGCAGCTGCCGGGCCTGCGGCGGGCTGGCGGGGTGACTCCGTCTCAGCGGCTGCAGCTAAGCGCCGGCGCGGCAGAGGGTGGGGGGCGGGCGCAGGCCTGGGCTTAGGGCGCGGCGTCAGGGGAGTGGGAGGTTCGGGGGGCGGGGCCGCCCGTCCCACCCATCCGGAAGCAGCATGGCGGTGGCGGCGCTGCGCGGGGTTCTGGGGCTCGGCGGGATCCACTGGCTGAGGCGCGGCAGGTTCGGGCTCCTCCCTCCCTCCCTCCCTGTCCGGCGCCGCTCTCCCGCTGCACCCGTCCAGGCACCAGCCCTGCCGCACCCCCCCGGCCCTCGGCTTGGGTGGGGCTCGTGAGAGACCGTGACCCCGATTTGCAGAGTCCCCACGTCAGCGCTGCAGAGGACAGAGCCCCCCTGACCCCAGCTGGCTTCCTCAGCCGTGCTGGGATTCAGCGCCAGTCACCAGGGTCCCGCCAGAGCTACCCCGGCTGCGCCACGAGGCGGGAATCTCTCTTGCTGGTTCCACCCCCCCCCCCCCAAAAAAAAAAAGGAAAAAAAAAAAGGCTTCTGGCTGTTGTGTTTCTTGGAGGAGGGGAAGCTTGAAACGCTGCCCAGGTGCTTCCTCGAGGGCCAGAAACTGGCAGAGCCTCCACGGGGTCCTTTATTTTCAAAGGATCTCTTGATTTCTGAAGACCATCTCTGGTTGTGAGGGGCCTGGTGCTGGAGGTCACTTCCATGGTGCTCCCGTTGCACAGAAAGTTTTAAAGAGGAAGTCCAGGAGTGGGCTGGAGGGGGACTTGGACAGGCAACAGAGGGTAGTATCTCTGCTGGCAAAACCTTAAATAAAGCCTGAGAGCTCTGTCTTGGGAGGCAGGGAGCTGGACGTGGTGGCACAGGGGGTTTCATGTTCACCAGCTGCCTTCCCCTCACGGCGCTCAAGCCAAGGCAGCGGTGGCCCATTGTTTGTGATAACACCTGCAAACTTGTCCTGAGGGGCCTGCAGTCCAAGTACAGTACTCTTAGATTCAGCTTTTGGATTCGTTCATCAGGGATAATTTCCTCTTTCATTTTGTTCTTAAATGTATGATGAATGCAAACTAAACTTCTTTATGCCAAGTTTAAAGGCAGGGGCCTGTGTGTAGCCGTTTGTTTTGGGATACATAGTCAGAGGATAATAGCTTCTATAGCTATAATGCCTTTCATTCAGCATTTTTTGACATGTGACCACTTCTAAGGTAACAGCATGACAACTAATTAGTGTACAGCACCGGTGACCCCAGTGTATGCTCTTGTGTTGCAGGAGGAGCACTTCAGTTATAGACCATCTGGGACTGCTCTCTCCAAGCAATGGGCTCCCACTGCCATCCTACTGCCGGAGCTATCGAACTGTGTTGTGCACTGAGCTGGCGAAGCCACTGATTATTACGACTGTCCCATCGCCTCCTTTGCAGCCCCAAGAGGTAGAATATACATGATTTATACTGGAAACTCGTCACAGAAGGGACCATCTCTTTCTACTTGTGCTATTTGTACACTGCCTCAAGGGAGGTCTCTAGACTACTGCAGCAATAACATAATACCTAGCTCTTCTCTAGCATGTTTCTTTGTCAGTACAACTTGGTGCTTTGCAAAAGAATTCAGTATCATTCTCCCTATTTCAAAGGTGGAGAAACGGAGGCATCTGGAGGGAAAAAGAATTGTTTAAGGTCACCCCACTGGCTAGTGTCAGAGCTAGAAAAAGCACCCAGGTCTCCTGAGTCCCAGTCTAGCGCTCTATCCCCAAAGTAGTGTTGCATCCCTAAACAATAATAAAAGGCCTCTAGAGAGGGGAGTGCTGCATTCAGCAAGAAAGATGAAAGTTAAAACAAACATTGGTAAAAGGCTGAGTGACCTTGATCCAGTCCTTTTCCATTCCTGTGCCTCAGGTCCTATATCTGAGTAGCAATCCATGCTTCCCAGTTTATTTCATGTTTGTGCAGCCCTTTAAACAGGTAAAGCACAGTGAAAGTGATGATTATTATCTGCATGAGAAGAGAGTAGTGCAATGTGGCATTTGGTGCTGTGCAAATACTGAAGATACAGAGCAGCTCACTGACATGAACAGCTGGCACATGTCATTACACAGTGCAGTCGTTAGAAGAAGTGTCCAAAAGTGGAGCACAGTGGGAAAATTGGCTGGAGATAGTAATAGGTGTTCAGCAGATGCAATCTGCCTCCCACTGACACACTTTGGGGGCGCTCTTCAGTGGGTGTAAATCTTTGTAGCTCTTGTACAGTCAATGGCCATCTCCTGGTTTGTATCAGTTGAAGGTGTGACTCTGTGTCATAGAAAGCTTATTGAGAGAGCTTGATTTGGTTGTCCCAGCTCTGCAGCAGATTTAATGCAGGCCTTAGTTTAGTTGCTTAGAATCTTGTGCTTTAGTTCCCTGTAAAATGGGGGTAATATTGATTTCCTATCCCACTGGGTTGTCATGAGGAGAAACGCATAAAAAAACCTGTGATACTACAGTTACTCTAGCAATGGGGAGTTACACAAGTATCTAATAAAGAGAAGAGCTGCCTTAAAAGAATGAACTGTTAGCACAACGAAGTAATCTCTGTAGTGGTTGCATGAAACAGGAGAGTTACATCTGCCTCTTCTCTTTTTCAGGTCAGGGTTGGCATCCATTGCTGTGGGGTAAACTTTGCTGATATCTTGGCCTGCCAGGGTCTGTACCAGGAAAAACATGCTCTTCCATTCACTCCTGGTGAGTAGGAACCTATCGATCTTTGCAGAAGGTTATGGAGTCACTAACTTAATGTATTTAATTCTAAGTGAATTTACTGCTGGTGCCAGACGGGGAGCCCTGAAGAACAAAGCTGTCTATCCACAAAGTAGGTGCAGCATATTAATCTTTGAATTGGTGCCAATTTTGATGGGTTCATTGATGTGGACATCTGTTCATTAGAAACTGAGTATAAAGCTCCCAGCTCATTTTACATAGGCATCTGGAGAGCTGTAAGATAGTCACAATTCTTGTCATTGCTAACTTCTGGATTCTGATCAACAGAGGTGCAGAGCTCCATATCCTGCTGGTTTATTATGAGGGAGACATGTTTAACAAAACAATAATTCCCCAAAGTTTCCAGTCATAAAGGGACTCATATGGCTTTTGCATTAATAAAGGACATGCTTTATTTTTTTGTCTTTCCACAAGAAGGCAGACTCACAATAGTATTAGTAGGGTCTGAAATTTGCCCCAAATTGGTGCAACCTTTGGTTTACCCTTTACTTGCTTTCTTATACCTTTATTGCTGTTCTCAGATAGGGAGACTCCTATCCACCTTGAGAATTCAGTTTTTGTCCCCACCTTTAGGGTTGCCATGTCCAGGTAACATAGTTTCTAATCTGACAGGCACCAAGTTGTGTTTAATATCATGTTACCTAAAATATGCTGATTAGCATGCTTATTTGCAGGAAATATTTTCCCCAGGGTAGACAAGATCTCATTGTGGCTGTCTGTATCACCTCTTAAAAATATGTGTTATATAGGACTTTGAATTTTCAGAGCACTGTGCAAACCTTAATCCACAACAACACTGGCATAGATAAAGAGACTGAAGCAGAGAGTTTTTATTTTGGATTTTTATAGCACTTAGGGCACTGAGTCTGTCTCCATGACTAAAGCTACTTGGTGCTAGGAAAACTTGCCCAAGATTATCCAGCACATCAAAAGCAGAACTGCAGTCCAGGACACTATTGTTTTTCAAAATGCAGTGGCTGCTTGATTGGCTGTTCTCAGTATCGTTTGTGGCTTCCTGCACACTTTGGCTGTATCCACACAAGCGTGGATATTTGGTTCCCTGGGGACAACTAGCAGTGGGACACCTTGTGTTCATGCCTGTGCCACATGCTCTGTGGCGCATGGCAGGTTACCCCGGGTGAGGTATGGGAGCCAGGGGCTATCACTGGGTTGTCTCCAGCAGCCTTACCCGGGCTCATGGGGACCTCCTGGGGCTGCAACAATGGCGATCCTACAGCTTGGAGAGTGCCTTTCAGCAGCTAGGCTCCAGTTTTGAGTGGCCCTCGCATGTGCCGGTTTGCTTTTTTTTTTGCATGGGTTTTTTTGACCCCTGGATATCTAGGGGTCAAAAAAAATACCTGACCTGCTCACTTGCAGCGTGGAGAACAGCTGAACGCACAATATGTGGTGTTGCAGAAATGTCTGTGGCACCACATATCGTACAATCATGCTTATCTGGACGTGGCCTTTGAGTCAGCAAAGGGAAAGGATATTCCTGGAGCATTCCTCCTGCCTCCAGTAACTGAACCTCCTATTCCTCTAGCTATGGACATGTTGCACCTCTTTTGTGTTAATTTGCTGCACTAAATGCTTCAGGTTTTAATATCTTCTTTGGCTTTTGCCCGTCTGGGAGCTGATAGTTTCCATTATACCAGGAACACATTTCTGAGGATAGGTGGCTTGACTGGTTCTTTTACTTTTTAAGTTTCTTCTTTCATTCCTTACTCCATCCATTTATCAAGTTTTTTATCTCTCTTGGGCCAACAGTGCCACTTTCTGGCCTTCTTGCAGCATTACTTCCAAATTATTTTATGTTGCAAACGCATACCAGGTATATGGCCCTCTGGAAAATGAGAGATGTAGTTAGTCATGTTAGTCTGAAGTCAAGAAGAAGGCAGTGTAGATTTGCACTTGTAGACTAATCAAAGTAGATGTTAAGTATATATATAGAGCACATCTAATTTGGTTAGTCTATAAGGTGCAAATCTACCTTGGCTTCCTTCGGAAAATACCAGAGTTAAAAACCAAAGAACAGCCATACTCTGAACATCTTTGACATTGAACATCTTTTCAGTACATTTTAATGCTGTTGCCCATAAGGCTGGTCAGTGTGACCTGTTTTCCTGCTTTGCAGGATTAACTGAACTCAGTATTGCTGTGTTCTGTTCACCTCAAGCTAGAGTTTTACTATAGGTGAGACCTTTCTTGTCCCATAGGTCTTGTCTGCAGTGAACAAGGATGACTGGAGGTGGGGGAAATGACCTGTTTGAATAGCAGTGGGATATACATGTTCTTTTTCTTCTTTAGGAATGGAGTTTTCAGGGGTTGTGATGGAGACAGGAACGGATGTCAGCACAGTGCAAAAGGTAACTGGCATGAAATAGGTCTTGGGTACAGGAATGGAATCATGGTGGCTAGCTGATCAGTGAGGATGGGGATTCATTACAGGGATTGTCTTTAATCATTTTGTAGTATGTTCTTGAGAGCTGTGCTGGACAGTTGTTGTCATGGTCCAGACTGGCTTGCTTACTGGATAGAGCCATGCATGTTGCTGAGGTTTGCAGGGGTAAGGGTCGAAAGCTGCACGTCAGGAACCAAAATGCCAAGCCAGGGTCAGGAGCTGGCAGTCAGAAGCCTAAGTATCAAGTCTAAAGGATAATCCACAGGGCAGAGTCCAAAAGTAAGCCAAACTGAGGTCAGGAGTTGGGGAAACAGGTCTGTAGGGAGAATGCAAAAGCTGAAATCAAGGAGCAAGCCAAAGGTGTAGGGTTTGGTCTGTAACAAGGGAAATCAGAGGTGTTGCTGAAATAAGATTTTTTTTTATATCTATAGAGATATCTGTAGATATAGATAATCTCACATCTACCAGAAACTGTCCTGTGTCCACTATGGCTCATCTGACAGTCCAACAAAGTCATTACTGCCATTACATCATACACATTCCCACCATAATATCTGCAACACATATCTGTATACCCTCCTGTCCACTGAAGACCAGCGTGTTGGGAAGCAAGGCTCAGGTGCTGGAGGAGTTCTTTAAATGGAGCTTGAGAACCATTCAGAGGGAAGGGGCTAGGGGTCAGTTGGCCTTGATTAGTAGTAACTGTGTTATTGCACTTAACAAGGGCTGCAGGGCAGGAGCCTCACCGGAGTGTGTGGAAGAGTTTGGGTGTTGTTTTCAGTACAGGATTAGGAAAAGACACAAAGATCAAATTGGGAATGGGGAGAAATGTGTGTGATTATTTCAATGGCTGGCCAGACAGTTGTCTGACATTGTTTGTGCTGTTTGTTTTTTCCTGATAAAACGGGAAAGCCAAACATTTAAATTAGAGAGTGAAGCAGGACCAAGTGACTGTTCTCACCCTAATACCTGTCCACTAATGATTTTTTTGGCAGGGAGACAGAGTACTTGGCGTGACAAGCTCTAAGGCAATGGCTGAGGAGTGCATTATTGATCAGAAGGTAACGACTGTTTTAATACAAATTTGTATTCCATTACAACAAAGATTTGTATGATTCCTGTTTGGCTCCTATTAGATCATTTAGCTTGTAACCTCATTTAGGATGATTTTTTTTGCCCTTTCTGTCAGTAACTTCAGGATTTGGGATGTAGCTTGCCCTGGAGAATTCTTGCAAAGATAGAGTAGATTGATAAGAGAAAATACATTAAATATTGCTCAGGTGACATTAACAGTTTCTTATCCTATACCTTCTAGTGAATTGTGACATCATGGTTCTGAACCATGTTTATGCTGCATTAGAGAGGCTTTTCAGAATACAGAACTTCATTCTTTTTCTTTCTGGAATTAAATGTGTTGCTTTGTCTTATGTAGATGCTATGGCAGATCCCAGATGGTGTGTCTTACGAACACGCTGCTGCACTGCCTGTGTCTTATGGCACAGCCAGCTTGGCCCTTGAGCGAAGAGCACACATGCAGCCAGGGTAAGTGACTATGGGAGACCAGAGCACTACAGGGGGACCAGTACTTGGCATTGGCATACTGCTTATCCTCTTTAAAAAAAAACAACCCACAAAGAAAATCCAAAAAACAAAAAAACTATATATTTTCTCATATAAAACACCCACCAGAATATAATATGCTCATTGTTTTTGAAAGGCAGAATGGCAAAAGTGTCTGGGGAGCAGAGCATGCTCATTGTTTTGCATACTATTAATTGTTCCAGGTGAAACGAAATAAAATCAGCTAACCACAGAACCTGCTCATTTCTCACATACAGTGTGCACTCCAATTTCCAGTAGCTGCTTTTTGGGAAAAAGGTGTGTTTTCTGCAAGAAAATAGGATAGCACACATGCAGACTCTCTTGAAATCTAATCTCCTATGCTGTGCAGCAACCCCCCCCCCCCCGTCCCCCCAATGTGGTGGTTTTGTTGTCATTTTGCAGATGTGGAAACTAAGTCCTCTTAGGGCAGATTTCAAGATGGATATAGTCTCCTGGGAATAACAGGAACTCTGAGTTTCTAACTGGTCAGTCACTGAGCTGGGCGGCTTCTCTGTCCTATTGGGAGCGGGGCTGCAAGGTTTCCCTGTTTCACAGTTAATTTGCCAAGAATATAATAGAATTTAGAGGGTGTTGTGCTACATCAAATAGAAGGTGAAAACAGGTCAGATTATTTTGAGAGCATTAGAATCACAAAGCAAAATAGAACTGTATAGCCACTCAATGGACATACAATGCAACACTCCTGAAAAAGGTGCAGATTTGTAAACAATATTATACAAGAAAAAATAGAATAAACCAGTGATTCTTAACCTTTTTAAATTCAGGGCACCCTTCCACAATTTTTTAATTTGGTGGCATCCTTGGTTGAGAACCACTGTTGTTCTACCTCAGTAGTTCTCACCCATGGTGATGCCGCTGCTGCCACCAGGTAGAAGTGCCCCACATGCCCCTTACACAACCAGACCTGGAAGGGCTGCAATGAGTGCATGCTCCTCCTGCATTAGGCTATCAGATAAGCTTAATATAAGCAGGAGTGCCCACTTTTGCAGCAGCCCTCTTTGATTTGAACCCACACGGCATCTCTCAGAAACAGTCCCACTTGTCCCAGATACCTCTGTCTCATGCACCTCTGTTTCCAGGAGGAGCTTGCAGGGGTCTGGACTGGGAAGGGCTGCAGCATAGGCACTTCTGCCTGCTTTAGTCTTCTCAGAAGACTTTAATGTGGGAGGAGCGTGAGTATGTTCAGTAACCCTTCCTGGCTGTGCACAAAGTATGTGAGGCATTTTACTTGGGTGTGGCAGCACTGCCCACACTGCAACACTCCTGGAAGGGTTTTGTGGCACTCCAGTTGAGAACCAGTGGAACACACTATTAGAAAAATAGATTGGCTACATGGCCAGTAAGTCATTTCCGATATCTTTTTACCCTGCCTACCCCCAGGAATACAGGCACATTTTCTAGAATAGATTTTGTAGTCCTTTGGCTATGATTTTTTTTTTAATGTTCCTAATGATGCATCTACTTTTCCCTTTTGGAGATTATGCCACAGTCTGGTCTTGTAGGGCAGTGGTTTTCAAATTTCCTAAACTTATGGAATGCTTTCACATCACTTCTTCTGCTATGGAACCCCTACCTCCATCCTGAAGACTGGCAGAGAACCAAGTGACCCAGGAATGGCAGTGCATTGCCTCCTGGCCTGCTCTACCATTACCCCCAATCTCTTTATAGAACTCCCAGTGAACTATCACAGAACCTCAAGGTTCCTTGGAACAGAGTGTGAGAACCACTGTTGTAGGGTATTTTCCGTGCAAGGCTCTGTCTTCTAGTACCTGCTTCCATCACTGCCCTGTCAAAGTCCCAGTCTTGTTCTGGATTTCGGCAGAGGGTGGTAATTACAATGGTGGAATTGCATATTTTATTAATGAACAGGAGATTCTTCCAGTGCTAATGTTGGAGCAGCTTGGTGGTCTGGAAGTATGGCCTTTGCTTAACGTGGGATAAATCCTTGGCTCTTACTATGAGAAATCCTTGCAGAAATTCTGAGACCAGTAGTACCTTAACATTTAGGGAGACAGGTTAAAGCACCATGTAGAACTTGGGAGACATCAGGTTTACTTCCTTTCTCTGTCACAGATTTGTTTTAGAACCTTGGGCAAAGCTCTTAATCACTGTGCCTCAATTTCTTCATTTAGAAAATAGGGATAATTGTTTACTTTAAAGAGGAATTTGAAAATAAAGAAAAATACTAATATTTATAAATGCCTCTGGAGAGCTGAGATGTGCTACGGTGATGTGAGTCATGTAAACATTTAGATGGGAAGCAGCCGTAATGAAAAGGCAGTACCTTGGTCAGCAGATTTTGCATTATATATTTTAATTTTGCTCAACTCTCAGAGCCTGTGTGAGGGTATGTTTAGAAACTAAGAATGCACAAATCAGTTGAGAACTTCTGAATGACTTTTAAAATGGCCTGTTTTACACAGGGTTTGATACCCTTGCAAAGCTCTTCATTAGAAGAAGCTTCTGTATATAGAATGATTTTTATAAGCCACAGACAATGTGTTTTGAGCTAAAACTAATTCCATATGGGATATGGCGGTGAAATAGTTGGCAGGAGCTGGATATATCCCAGGCAAATTTTAGCTAAGTCAACAATGTTGTGTAACTAAAGATTAGTCTTGCAGTCCAGTATCATTGCATGCTATGCATTGCTCTGCTGATTTATTGTAAGGCAGCAGCTGTCCTTTTGGAAAAGCAGGCTTATAGTGTTATACTCAGGTCTTAAGGGAAACACTGATGCTTTTGAGAGCCAGGGAAGTTCATGGGGAAAGTTTTGACTGCTGGCCTGGGGTTTGGAAATGCAGGGAGTGTCTTTGTGACTTCTGGAATAATGGTTCTCAATCTTTTAAGACTCAAGGCACCCGCTCGATAACTTTTCACAATTTAGTGGCACCCTATTTAAAGTTTAATTTATATCTTACAGAGCTTACCTCCTTGTACATTGTAGCACCTATAAAGGGATATTGCAGGGTAGCAGGCAGCACTGCACAGGGCATCCCTGAGGACATGACAGGGTGATGCATGGTGCTTGGAGTTGCTAGGGCAGGGCCGGGCTACTATTTTGGGTGGAGAGCCGCTTACTGAGTTTTGGCAGGCCATCAAGGGCTGCATAACAGGCAGCCAGGGGCAGATAAATATTAATTTTCTAAGTTTTTTAGGGGCCCCGTGGGCTGGGTAGAATGGCCTGGTGAGCCACATTTGGCCCGTGGGCCACATTTTGCCCACCTCTGTGCTAGGGGCTGTTAGGCGTGGCAGATGTGGGATCTTGGAGGTGGGTCATTAGATCCCTGGAAGAGATAGCTATCCCTGTAGGAAGAGGAAAGTGGGTGGCCGTAGCCACTGGTGCAAAGGCTGGTGCCAGCTGAAAGTGACATATAAGCATTCACAAAATGCAGAAACTTTCTGATCAGATTACTTCACTTTCATTTGAGCAGAGACAGGGTAATGTTCACTCAAGGGAGAAGACAAGCTCCCCCTGCTGGTTCCTCTTGGGAAGAGTGTGATAATATAATACTGATGGTACTGAAGATGGGGAATACTTTCCTATACTGAACTGTATCACATGGTCATTTGGTTGCTGGAGAATTTTTAGTCAAAGTCATCTTTCATCTTCAGAATTACTGGATGAATAGCTATGGCTTACAGGAAAGCACACATTCAAAAAGTAAGGAAATGCCCTTCTTTTGTGTTAAGAACCTGTTTGTTTCATTCTTTCTCTTTTCTCTGTCTCTCCTAGGGAAACAGTTTTAGTGACAGCAGCAGCTGGGGCCCTGGGACTTGCTACTATTGATATTGCGACCAATGTTTTTAAGGCAAAGGTATTTCCTTTTCTAAAACATATCCATATTCTCTGCGCACATCCTGCCATAATGACCATACCCTAGTGTAGGATATTCAGGATTCAAAGACCATTAGAAACATTAATGAAATAAGCTTCGCAAAGTGGGTGACCACTATTCTCTGTTTTCCAAGTGGGCCTACCAAGGTATATATTTAGACTGAGAGTTGCCCAAGATGTTACAGTTGGCAGAGCTGGGAAAAAGAACTCAGAGACTTCTTAGGACAGAGGGGCTGGTAATCCAGTAATCCAGCATTTCCCAAATCATGGTGTGTGCTTTCTTGAGAGATGGGGGCACAAAAGTTTCCTAATGTGGCATGTGTGAATCATAGCAGCAATCAGCAATGCCTCCCTACTTCAGTCACTTTTGCACCTTTTACTTCAGCTGCCCCTGCCAACTTCCTTCACCACTGATGGCTGCCAGTGGGCGGAACTGGCAGCTATCAGTAGTGGGAACCCTACCATAGTGAAGGTGAGCACTCTTGCATCCTCCTACTTCAGCCACTGCTGTTGATTTCCTCTCCTCCCTCCCCCCAACTCAGAAAGTTTGGGAAATGTTGCAGTAAGCCGACTAACACCTTCCAATAATACCAGAGGCTACCTACCACATTTTTTCCTCATAAAACGGTTGTCTTCTACTGTGCCCCAGTGTGGATCCTCATTGCTTTCTTTAATTCCGTCCATTACTAGTTAGTTCTTTTAACCAACTGGGAAGTACAGGGGATGACCTATAGCTTAATTCATGTTGGAAGTCATGGTCATGGGCTTCTAAGTCTTTTGGATGCATGGTTTTGGGAATTTTAGCCAGGTTCTCCTTTAGATATGAACCAATATTGATCTAAGGGAAAAATAGTATTTAATGGATATGGGAAAAAGCTTTGGAGTTTTACTTCCAACCTCCCAATAAAGATGAGGTAACAGCATGCTTTTTTCATTTCCCCCCCACTAAAATATACAAGATGGCTTCATAGTCATGCATTAATTACCGTGCTGAAGAGTACTGTGCAAAGTGACAATGCATAAATAAGTCCAGTTCAGACCATTTGCTATGTTCAGAAGGCTCTAAGAAACCAAAAACTCTGACTGGATACTTTTGAAATAAATGATTCAGGGGCTAATATTCTCCCTTCTGAGTTAAAGCCTGCTATGCTGCTGGATGCTGCTTTTGATGAAGTCTAATACAGGTTCTAAACACATGTAGTAATTCAAAATCTAGTAGCATATGCTGTAAGAACAATAGTGTTTAACTCAGTACCAAGTCTGGTTTGAATAATTGTACCCTGCAGTTTCAGCTGGATATGGTATTGTTCTTCAGTTTTATGCCCAAAGCTTTCGTGAAATGCTTCTTTTTTGCTGTTAAACAGCTGCTGTTTTCCATCCCAAAGGTTGCTGCTTTCAGGGATGGGTAAAGAGATATGGTTTATGTCATATGGAAAACATGCTGGGATATTGTAATAGAAGAGACAGAGCAGTTTTATAGCAACATAGCTTGTTGCAGTTAAATAGAAATATCCCCAAGCATCACTCTGGGCAGACACTGTTGTGCTGTGGGAGTGCAATATTGGGTTTTTCTTGTGTCTGTCTTTCTTTTAGGTGATTGCAGCAGCTGGAAGTGATCACAAATGCAATGTGGCACTACAGAAGGGTGCCACACACAGTGTAAATTACAGCCAAAACAGCTTAAAAGATGAGGTGAAGAAGCTTACTGATAACAGAGGGGTCAATGTAGCGATAGATGCTGTTGGAGGAGACATCTTCAAGCAAGCATTACACAGGTGTGTTGAAGTAAGATTTGGCTTAGATAATTTAGATCAGGACAGTCAAGTATCTGATCTCTTGGGACCCTTCCCTCTAGTCCACAGCTCATCCTGCATGCTTTAGGGAGTATAAGGAGGTGGGAAATAATTTCACAAGATGGAACTTGGCCTTAGCAAGTTGCTCTCTAGAAAGAGTCATGAATCTCAGATCTTTAATGACCACAAGTTGGGCAAGGCTTTGATATCTTTTTATTTTTTTAATGTTAGCTGAAAAGTGACATTTCAAAGACAACATTGCATCTTAGTGCCATCCTGAGATGTGGGTTTCTTATGGACTAAGAAAAGAAATGGCAGGTATTAATCAGCAGCACCAGTTCATCCAGCACCACAGCTGCCCTTAGGAGCATTGCATTAAAGATTTGCATGGAGCAGAGGTTCTGAAGCATAAAAAAGCATCTTGTGGTCATCCCTTGGTGGCATTTGCTTCTTTTATCCCAATGGCAACTAAAGCAATTGTTCACATGGGGGCGGGGAAATAATAAGAACATATATTAATTGGTTTTTACCTATTCCTTATGTGAGGTAAGACTGGAAACAGGATGGCTCTGGGCTTGTACAGACATTCAGGTTTTCTTGGGAGAGTTGCTACTCTCCCAGGTGAAACCACAAGTGTACAGATGTTCAGACTTTTTCTCCCAGAGTGAAAATGGCTGCTCCAGGAGAAGAAAAACTTGGGAACAACCAGGGTTAAATTGCTCATAGGAGAGTTTCTTCTGGGACAGCGAATGTCTGTACATGCTATGGCCTCTCTCAGAAGAGAACATTGTCTCCCTGGGAATCCTGGAGAACCTTTTGTCAAGGTGTTTTTAAGCCTTCGTCAGAGGCATTGGGTGTTGGCTACAGCCAAGGCTGGGAACTTTTGAGTAGGGTGTGCCAAAGCTTCTGCTAGGACCAAAGCTGGAGGTTCCTGTCTAGAAGGACTGCCTTTCTACTCAGGGTCAGGTTGATCACCATATTTGGCATCAGGAAGGAATTTGACCTCATGGCCATATTGGTATGGACTGTGTGGGTTTTTACCTTCCTCTGTAGTGAGTGGCCCTCTACCCAGGATCTCTTGAGAATATATTGACAACATTTCATAGAAGCAGGACACTGACTGATGTTGTTCCTCTGCTTTACCTGTGACAGATCAGGGTGTTAACCCTGTTGTGTGAGGGTTGACACTAGTCTTATGTAGAGTTTAGATTATGGTTTGTATGGGATGGTTTGGATACATATAATCCTGCCTCTGGCAAGGGGTTGGACTAGATGATCTCCAGAGGTCCCATCCAGCCCTACCTATGTATGATTCTGTGTTCTTGCTAAACTGTGCTCCAGCAGGGAGCAGAACACACCTCGTTGACAGTCCCCACCATTGTGCTGCAGGGGAACACAGGTTGACCATGGGCAGTCTGGGTCAGCCAGTCAGGGCTGCCCTGTGCACTGCTGCTATCTGTTGCCAGTCAGACTAAGGGAGCCTGCAGAGCATGCTGTGATAGGGCCCTTTTCCCTGGCTGCACAGTGTCAGCACTAAAAGCTCTCCACTCTTCAGGGTCTCAGCATTTGAATGCCTGTACATGCAACTCTGGATAAGTTTCTTTACCAGGAGAACAAATCTGGGAAAATTATCTGAGATTATTTGAATGTGCATGCAGCCTCAGTCAGTGTTGTGTGATCAGCTGGCTTTCTGTAGGCCAACACAAAGAGCCTCTTCCATGCACCTTTTTATTTGACAAGTGTGGATGAAGTCTTTGTGCAATAGCAGAAAGTATTGATCCCTTGGTTACTGAGCTAATGGCACTGAGGTCACTTTTGTATGGCATTCTATGAAGAGCCAGATTTGGATGCGTTAAGTCCTGAGGAACTATAGCTTTGGATTTGACCCTAGGTTTTTTTTCTCCATTAAATCAATCTTCTTTCTGTCCTTGCAGTTTGGCTTGGGAGGGCAGGATTGTGGTGGTGGGCTTTGCTGGAGGAACAATTCCCTCATTTTCAGCTAACCTGCTGCTTCTGAAGAATGTGTCTGCCATGGGAGTGTATTGGGGTCGGTACCGAGAAGAGGAGTTCCCTCTCTTTTCATCCTCTATTTCCTCTGCTCTTCGGTACTGCTATGAGGGAAAGATTGAACCTCATATTGGAGAAGTTTTCAAACTGGAGGAGGTAAGAACTCTGCCCATGATGTCAATTCTTTTCAGGGTTTTCTCTTCTTTTAGGCATGCCAGTAGGAAAAAATGAGTCTCTAATCAGGAAGGCTACTGTCAGCACTCTGCAAAAGGGTGGAAAGGATGGCCCCAAAACTTGAACTGGGTTCAAGAAACACTTAAGAGTTGAACTAGGAGATGCATGAGACTGATCATCTATGCCTTAGTTTTAACTCTAAATTCCAGTAATGGCAAAGCATGTATAAATACTGCATAAAGCAAATGCTGTGATTAAGTTCAGGAATATAGGTTGTGGCCGTATTGGTGTAGGTATTCAAAGGTATTCAAGACTCTTGAGGAAGAGGCAATATTTTTTATTAGACCAACTAGGTAGTTGCAAAGAAAAAAATTATTTGCAAGCTTTTGGGCTCAAACACCCTTTTTCAGGCCAAAGAGAAGTCAAAGATTGTAAAATTTTTCCCAGGTAGAAATGAAACTTCATATTGCATAGGAGAGTTGGAGGATGTTATGGGTCTCCTGGTTGGAAGAGTTCAGTTGTGAAGAGTTGCTCTATAGGTATGCCAATTAGGCTCAAACAAAGGCAGAAGCATGTTACTTACCTTAAATATGTCTGGTGGTAGGTAGGATGCAGCAAAATTCAGAATCCTGTGCAATATGAACTTTTGTTTCTACCTGGGAGAAATTTTACAATCTTTGACTTCTCCTTTGCTGGAAGAAGGGTGTATGAGCCCAAAAGCGTGCAAATACATTTTTTTTTTTTTTTTTTTTTGCAACTATCTAGTTGGTTTCATAAAAGATATTGCCTCTTCCTCAAGAATTTTGGATGTGATTAAGTTCAAACACTTTGCAACTTGTTACGGTCTTGTGAAATGTCAGGCTCTCAGGATTACATTATATAGTCCTAATTTTTGTGCACAAGAGTGGGATTGTGAAATTCCATTTAATATGTGCAGAAGGATGGTACGGAACCCT
>NW_017728993.1:61335527-61344834 GCF_001723915.1 Gavialis gangeticus
TGCAGAAGGATGGTACGGAACCCTGGTTTCCAAAATATGAATGGTTTTCCTTTACCCCCTTTCTTCCTGTTTTTTTGGCTTTAAACTTTTACCAGTATATAATGTTTTGTTAGTTATGTACCTTTAATATTTTGGTAGTATGGGGTGGGAGCTCCATTGTATTAGGAGTTGTATAAACTTACAGAAAAAGACAGTTCCTGCCGTACAATCTGAAAGATGATAACCTCACATAATAATATAATGGGATGAAATGTTAAAGGTGAGTTAGGGGATAATAAAGTGTCTTGAAATTATATTTTCCTTTCTGGAAGCCATCTCATGAATCAAAAATATTTCTGTTTTGGTAGTTTTATGGCATTTTAGTTTCTAGGTGAGGGCAATATTTTGAGACAATCAGATTATGTGCTGTTTCCACCTCACAAATGGATCCTTGATGCAAAAAGTCCGTGAAGAACCAACTGAAATTTGAGTTTGGAGCTGTTGATTCCTGCAGAACAAATTGTACAACATTTTTTGTATAGCATAGGTAATTTAGAGTAATACATTATATTTATATTTCTCAATACATAAAAGTACACACCTTGCTCGGTATGTGTTAGTGAATACAGAAAGCAGCCATCTGGAATTTTGTGAGTGATAGAGCAGTGGCAGGCAACAAGACTGAAAATGAAGTATTGGGAGTTATGATCAGCAATACAGCTGTTTTCCTATCCCGCAAAACTTTGAGAAATTGGATATATTTTCTTGTTCTGCACTTGGACAAAACCAAGACCTTTCAAAATTGTGTAAACAATAAAGATTTTGTCCTTGCAGGTAAATGAAGCCTTTAGCCATGTGATTCAGCGTAAATCCACTGGGAAGGTCATCATCTCAGTTAAATGAATCAGCCTGTTTCTTCAGACACAGCCCCCTGCTGCTGTTACACTGCTTTGAAGAGGAGATTATCACTCTCAAAAGATGAAATAATTAGCATTGTCACTTTAACATTTTTTATGCAAGGCTCAAGTGACTTTTCACATGATTTGTTTATCCTCACTAGTAGCACAGAGGGGTTGGGGGTGCTTATGATTTAATGGGAAAAACATTTGCACTTTTGGCTTACTGTGATGGAGGTGCAATAGTGCTTGACAAACAGTGTGAGGAATCCTAGGGTACATAAGTCTTTGCTATGACAAGAGAAGACATGTGGATATGCAGTTGATTTCAACATAAACAGAATCTGATTAAAAGTCTCACTGCTGGGAGATAATGTACTTACAGCCTCCTTCTGTTGTACCCCACCTGGGCTTCTCACACTCTCTTTCCATAGCATTGATCCTGTCCTAGCTGATAGAGTGTATTGTGCACACTTCACCCACTCACTTCTTTCACACTGATGATTGCACAGGCTGCTTCCCTTTCTATTGGTGATGACATTGTTCCTTGTGTCAACTCCAGGAACAGGAGGGAGGTAACTGGTAGAGTTTCTTTTAATGCCTTTTAAGAGCTGGAAAGAAGAAACGGAATTAAGCCTTTGAAGACCAGTAAGAGACTGCAATTTGAGACCCCCTGCCCTTAGGCAATGTAGAGCAGCAGTCCTGTCTGCAACTGTGTCTGAACAGCAAGCTAGAAGTGAACTGCTTGTGTGGGAGAGATGAAATTGAAATGAGAAGTAAAATAAGAAAGACAACAGGCAGCTGGACACACTTGCTTTAGGAGAGTGAACCAGACCATGGCTCCATCTAGTTCAGTGGCAAAATTCCTTCAGGAGAAAGAAGCCAGCCCCCAATAATCAATGTACCATGGAGAGAAAAGACTTTGTCCTTCCCCCTGCATCAATTCAGCTTAGGTCCTAGGAGCTGAAACTGTGCTTTAGTTACTTTAACAAACATAACAGCACGAAAGGAGAAAGTCCAGTCTGAAACACTGTTAAGAAGCACATTTTACTTTTTCAACCTAGCTTAAAAAATCTGTACCCATAATGGACTGTAGGACATGCTGTAATAGATATGAAAATACCTACTGTGGGTCTCATGTTTGATAAGAAAGTTGTTAAATTCCTCCATATTGTTGCTATTCCTGGTTCCAGCCCAGTGGACAAACTCAGCTGTTAGCTACTCCAAACTCTTTGGACCAAAATGCACTTCTTTGGTTAACATGGCTTTGTTGTAGCTGTGGGTATCAGGCTGCCTTGCTCACATCCAGGCTGTTGTGAAGTGAAGACCAGATACTCTTCTTGTGCCCAACACATTCCTTAGCATTTGGGATCATTCTCTAAAAGAAATCATTCACGCCTTAAAAATGTGACTAATTATTCAGGTTATCACTGGCTTCCTGATACAGAAAACATGCTTTGTTTGAGAGTCTTATATAGTTGCCAACAGCACAAAGAGTTTTGCAGAGAATAGCAGGTTCAAATAAGCTGTGGGCTGAGGGACCATTAGTGCATGTTGTGTGCACGCTTTTCAAATATTTACTGTTGTGCCAGAGATAAATGGTATCCTTTTAAGGTGGGAGAAACTCAGCTGCCATCCAAAAGCAATTATGCACATGCTTAATTTATGGCTTCAAGCAGCCCTCTGCTTTGAGGTTAATGGTAGGGTTTAGGCCTATGCTTAGGTGCTTTGCTGAATTGGGGCCTGTCACAAAGCTCTGATGGAGTTCCCTGTCCTGTTTTGGAGTCTTGTACCCCAGTTTCATGTACTCCTGGATTACCATTGGCCTGAGTAGACTGCAGACCCTTGACCTCTCTGGTCCATTTCTAGCCATAGGTGCAGACTCTGTTACACCTTCTCAGAATTGTGTCTCTCTAATCCCCAGGCCCCATGCTGATTCCCAGTCATGTAGGCATTATGGGTTTATAATTCACCTCTACAGGGATGTTTTCATGACAGCAATCAGACAGATGGACTATGCAAGATTTTGTAAATACAACTGCTCTTCATTTTAGGTAGCACCAAAGATGTGCGGCCCTAGATGCACAATATTGTTGATTTAGAAAACAACAAATATTGTGCATGAATTACATTTCTCAATGCACAGGAACATTCTTTTGTGCTTTTTAAAACCTTGCTGTTGACATCTGACTCCTTTGTTCTCCTGTTTGAGGATTCTTCCACCCTTCAAAACCAGGCCCCTCCAACTTGGTTGGATTTGTTTCCCAAGTCTTTAGCCATCCCAGCCAGGGCTCCCACTGCTGTGCGCACCAGGGCATAAGGGGGTGTGTGCCCCTGGATCTGTGTGTGGGGCAAGGGTGGGCTGCTGCTGCGGGCTGGGGCAGTGCCAGGCTTTTCCCAGCTGGGTGCTGGGTTGGGCTGTGTTTGGGGTGGGTGGTGGCAGCAGCACTGAAGGGGATTATAGAGAGTGGGCTGCAGCCACCCTAAAAATCATCAGAGCCCCCTGTAGCCCCCTACCCAGTGCCATTGCTGCCTGCCCCAAGTGCAGCCGCAGCCCAGCCCCTCTGCCAGGAAGAGCCCAGCTCCATCCCTGGCTCAAGCCTGCAGCAGCAGCTCACACTCACCCCATGCACAGATCCAGGGGCACGTGACCCCCATGTCCTCCCAGGGTGTGTGCTGCAGCGGCAGCTGCCCCCCCGCAATGAACTGCAGCTCCGTCCCATGGCCTGCCTGCCCATGCAGCCCCAGCCTCCCTCCCTCACTGCGGGCGCCTAGATCTGCCCCCTCTCCCTGCCACGCTCCTTCCCTCACAACAGACTTACCAGTTGGACCTGGCTACTCTCCACGCTGTCAGGCTGTGCTGGCTGCCTGCATGCTACACTGTGGCTGCACACATGCATGGGGCATTTATTGGTGAGATTATTGGCCGCATCAGCCAAAAAAAGCCAATTGCTGACACTGTCAATTTTCCTTATATTGGTGCCAATCTGACATGGGATCAATGTATCAGTGCACATCTAATTAATATATATTAGATGTGGGTACTGAGTATCAGTGTAGACCCTGATTCTGTGCTTTGTTTCACATAGGCAGACCCCTAAATCTCTGTGGGACCCCTATGACTTCACTGGCCTGAATCTCAGTCTGCATGTGTAGAAGAATCCGTCTACAGCCCAGAGTGAAAGATTAGGGCTATAATAGACTGGTAGTTTGGGAACTAGGGAATTAAATGTAGGCCCATTCTTTTCTAGCTGACATGGATGCATAAGGTTTGATTCTGAAGACACTGTCAATACCATCTAGAAGTTGGTTAGTGAACTTGGCCCAAGTCCTAAGAACAGCTGTCTATATCATAAAAATGACCATCATGGTTGCAGTAACTGGCAACCTTTTAGGCAAGTGTTTGTAGAGTAGCTGAGGAATGGACGATTAACCCACCTGTTGTGGTTGAGAGATCCTGTGAGGCCAGAAGTGGGGAGGATGCACTGTGCCTGCTGTGTAGACAAGGGACTTAAGTTTCCAGTCTGATGCCTTTCACAAACAGTAGGGGCCAGATTGTGTTTTCCTGCCTCTTCCTTGTAGTGCAATGAGAGGCTCAGAAAACACGATCCATTTATCCAAATACATCTTTGTGTTTATATGGGGTGAGATGTGGACACGATCCAACAATGTTTCATGCTCCTTTTGTCTGGTGCTGTAGAAGCGCCATTAGTGTGCTCTTTGCATGCATGGGATTCTACAGTTTTGGAGAGAAGCCCCTCAGATCCTTTAGGAGAATGGTAGGCAACCTTTTCTTGCTTTGGACTGGAATGACCCATCTTGGGTCAGAGGAAGGTGGGTGCTAGGACCTGTCCACAACCAGCACTGGCAGCTAGATGCTCATGCTGCTGAAAACCACTAACATCTGTCTCAGGTGGTTCAGATCATCTGACCTGATCTCTGTGTATACATTTTCCTCTGTTGAAAGGTGTAGGGCCATGTTTTCAAGTGCACCCAAACCTAGACCCAGATTTTCAAAAGAACTTGATGTGTTTTGAGTGGAGTGACACAGGGCTAAGCATTCTTGAAAATCTGCTCTGTGATTTACTTGTGCCACCAGGTTTTAAAGATCTGATATTCAGGAGTCCTGTAAGAGAGAAACCTTTATGTCCTGGCTCCAGTCACCTGACCTGAACCAGGATTACAAAGGTAAAACTTTCTCAAGTGGCAAAGTTCAATATTCACTGACTCTGATGCCGTCATCAAACGAAGTATAATGTCCTTCCCACAAACACTCACCAGCTCCTGCTGGGTGAACTAAACAAGTTGGATGATGAATGTGTTTTAGGGGAGGGCAAGCCTCCCTTCCTTGTCCAACCTCCTCCCCCACAATATTGTTAACTGCAAAAAATAATTTGTAACTGGAATTGTGGAGAATGATCAGGTACAGTGAATGCAGTGAATTATTTCTTCTGAACTTCTAAAATATTCAGGGTTTTGATACTTTTAATGAGTAAACTTAGAGCTGAATGTAAACAGCACAGACTAGAAAACTCACTTGGTTTACCTTCTAAGCCCAAAGTAAGATTTAAACAAAACTTTGAATAATGGATAAACTTTTGAATAATGGATGTTTTATAATCAAAGTCCCTTAAACTTTTCTTTTTTATCCAGAATGGAAGCCCCCTAATTACATCACTCATGGTACAGTGGATGCAAAATGCTTTGTCTTTGCGCTGCTGATTAATTGGAGTGTGCATTTTTATTAAAGATTCAGAGGTAGGAATGCAAATCCCAGCTCTGAACTGTCTGTGGAAACATTGGTTCAGAAAGTGGAACCATCTCTATGGGCTAGATCCCTAGCCAGCGTAAGTCTGTGTAGAAGCCAATGGAATTATGTTGATTTGTGCCTGCTGAGGATCTACCCATGTCATTTTGCATCTTTCTTCTCTTCTCCTGGCAAGTCACAATTCCCTTTTTACCTCCTGCATTTTTTATGACTAAACCTGATGGGGCTGTTGCTTGTCCTGGTTGGTATAGAGTATTCCATGTCCTTTTCAAAGCCTGATATTTTTTGTAGGCTGACACAATGGAGCAGATCCTCAACTGTTGGGAAGTGACAGAGCTCCCCTGAAGTAAGTTACACCTGCTGAGAATCTGGATCCATGGTTATGCTATGAGGTCACATTAAAGTCAGTTTTGCACCATGATGGACTGGGTTTTATACAGCGAAGTAAAATTTTAATTAGGGTAACTCTAACTAATGGAAGTAATTATTGAAAGTCACCTCAGAAAGGTCAACGCTCAATAGCAGGGGACAGATTGCGCTGACACTCGCATTGAGACTAAATGCTGTGTCATGATGTGATGACTTTGCAATGCAGAGGAATTTTATAGTCTTGCAAATTAGTCTGGCAGGACATAGGGCTAAAAATTATCATGCATCACAATCCTATATCTCTCCTCTGATGTTATTCCATCACTTGGCAGTCTATCTTCTACTTTTGCCCTTTTCCAAGTTGATTCAGCTACGATGAAATTTTAAACTATGAGGATATAAATCATTCTACCATGGATGAATTTAGACAGCAGGATTAACTTAAAACAGTTTTTGTCGTTGCATTTGTTTGCCTTTGTTCTCAGTTTCCTTACCCCTGTGCCTAAAGCTCTCTGTGAACCCAAATAGATCAAGTTCTGCTTTAGTACTTCTCCAATGGCCACTTTTCCAGTTCTTTTGGCTGCAAAGAAAACCTTCTGGGAGAGGAAGTAAATGTGAACAGATACAGTGCTGGCTTCACAGGTTTGTAGCCAGTCTGGAACAAAAGCTCTAAGACATTGTGATCTTGAACTGTGGTATAGCAAGCAGTCTGAGACTGGACATAGATAGAAAGACATAGTTAAAATATTACTTCCTATGAGACATTGTGATATCAAAGCAAGTTTTAACTATGCCAGGGGCAAAACATGTTATAACATTTGATACAGTCAATGTTCTTCTATTGGAAATGACATCTCTGTCTTGTTTTCCTCCTAAAACAGTAGCTGGCAACATTTTTTAGTGGCATGCTAGAATGATTTAACTTGTGTAGAAGGTGGGGTGGGCTCTGGGACCTGGCTGGTGGTACCACCATGGCACAGGCAAAGCCTCAACTGCTGGAACGCCACCAAAACCCCTGCCTTTGGAATGGTGCCGAACCCCCTCAGCTCCACAAGTCGAACCTTCCCCCACTGCCATGGGTTGCTGACCTCTGTCGTAGATGAATCAGGAGAGAATTCCAGATATAAGGGTGCTTCTGCTAAAACTTGAGATAAAAAGTCTTAAGCTTATGTCTAATGACCTGTGTCCCTGGACAGTGTCCCTCATAAAAAAAAATTAATGTGCCTTGGATATGTGGAGTCAGAGGAAGAGCTGTATCTGTTATTAAAGAGGTATTGGGTATAAAACTAAACTCAAGGTTAGTTGTTACAACTCTCTAGTGGTGGGTTTTACAAAGAATCCGAATGAATGCAAATACTCAAACAATGTTCTGCATGAGCTGAAGCCTGCAGAGCTTTTACCCATCACATTTCTATCCATGTTCCCATCCCAGAAAACATCTGTATAGGCATTATCAGCCTGGTAGTGATCAGACAGCATGGACTAAGATCTGAGTTGCTTCAAGATGATAAAAGGATGATCTAGTTAGAGCATTACTTTCAAGCAATAGAGTAAACTGGAAAATAAATACCTGAATTATATATTGCCCCCAAAGCAATGGGGCCACAATCAGAATCAAAGCCATGAAGGAGTTAAATAATTTTTTGGGGAGCCAAGAAGATGGACCAAGTATATTGAGAGATCAAAAATTATCTGCTCCTCAGGTTTGGACCCGAGTAGGACAGAATACCTTTTTGTACACAGCTTGTAAGAGTTTGGACAGAAGGCCCATTTGGTATTGAATTGTCCTCTCTATCACTTAGTTTTAGGTGCTGTGAAACAATTGTTAATAGGTTTGAAACGTTGGCAACCCATCTCATTTTAGAGAGAGTGCTTGTGCATGCTGTCTCATTCTTTGTCTCAGCTACTTACCTTAAAGAACAAGTGCAATTTAGCTTTCTTTTGCAGTGCTTGACAAGAGCTGAGCCTGATTTATTGTCCTTGGAGGTTATGGTGGATGTAACTGTACAGGAACATGTAGGCTCACTGTGATAGCAGAATCATAAATCTGGGTGATAAAATGGGGAAAACTTTACTGTCTAGCTTTACAAGATGGAATTAAGCAGAGGCTATGTAGTTACTGTGTGTAATTGTCATGAGTTCTTTATTGCATCAAATTGGATATAATAAAGGTCATTCATGGGACAGGGAATCTCACATTAAGATAAGCAATATCCTAGTGGTTGGCCTGGCTTAGAAAGCAGTCTCTTAAAAAGGAACTGTAGACAGTCTGGGGCTAAATCTTTCTAAGCCATCAGTTTTTTTTCTCACTTCCCAGTCTGACTTAATATCTGCTTGTAAGGTAGTTTTTCAAAGTCTGCTACTGGCCTGAGAAATTGTAGGCATGCTGCATCCTTTTAGAGTGAGCAGTAAAAGCACTGCTTATGAGGGGTCTTGGATCAGTTGTCCTGCTACATGCAGTGCATCTCTGCCATTTAAAAGATTACAGGTGTTCTTAGGTGGTCTGAGGCAGCTTGCTTTGTTGGGCCTTCCATTCTCCAGGGAGTTAATGCTTAGTCACACAATGAAGGAGGAACATGTTGGCTGGACTCTTAACTATTTTCCATTTACCAGAACAGACTTCTGCTTTTGTGGACCAGAACTGCTTCCAGGCCTGTGCTGATATGGGTGTTCCAGGGAGCTGGCATGAGAAAGCTGAGCTTGTTGGCTGGTTCTCAGTAAAACTAAGCTTTTAGGGGATCCAGATTTACTCATACCTCTCTTACCTTCCCTCCTGCCCTGCCTGCTATTGTTTTAAGAGAGCAGTTTTCTCTGTCCTGTGAGCAGTCCTATTTTTTTGGTTGCCAGTGTGATCTGCTATGAGGCAAGGGAAAGACCTGCTAGGTTGTCTACTCCATCTGTCTCCCATCACCTATGCAAGCCAGTGCTGTATCATGCCCGAAGGTTCCTGTCCTACCTTGTACACTTTCCCAAGTGATTCAAAGCAGTTATCACTGCTTTTTTTTTTTTTTTTTTTTTGCAGAGCATCCCTGGCTGGTGAGCTGCACTAGATGGTAGGTCTGTAGGATGCAGGGCACCCCTGTGTAGAGAGGGGGTGCATTGGATCTGTGCATCCTAGTGCCAGCCCCAGAAACAGTATAGCTGCATTAGTGCCTTATTACATATAGGCTAATCATCTTTGCTTTTCAGGGATATATACATTATTTTTCTTTTGCTGAGCGGACTTGACATATTGATGTTACCTGCAGGAAGTTTCCCTCTGCTGACCTTAGGGATTGTGATGGGCTGTAAGGGA
>NW_017728993.1:61349834-61352203 GCF_001723915.1 Gavialis gangeticus
TTTTTCTTTTGCTGAGCGGACTTGACATATTGATGTTACCTGCAGGAAGTTTCCCTCTGCTGACCTTAGGGATTGTGATGGGTTGTAAGGGAGAGAAGGCAGTGTCTTAGGAACATAGGGTCTAGACCATTTAAGATCTTAGAGGTCTAAGCACTTGTCCACAGGAATGAGTTATGACCAGGAGTCTCCCCCAGGAAGGTTCATGGTGACTTAGGAAGCACGGTCAGTTGCTTAAAAAGGATGATTTGTGGGGAGATGAGGGAATCTATTAGCAAGACATTGTAGAACAGCTCAATGCTAAAGGTTTACTGTAAACCAAGCTCTGATGTGCAAGTTTCATTAGCATAGCTTAAAATACCAAAATAAACTTGTTGTCAGAAGTGGTGGTCAAAGGAAACTCAGATGATGCGGTGATGAAAATGGAGGGCTCTTAAAAATATTCTTTTACCTGCTGGTATTTGAAAGAGAGTACACATTTTATTGGCATGCTTGCTGGCATCAACAATGGCCTGTTGACACCATTCTAACAGTGGCTAGCAACATAAACCTGTTGCTGACAGATTTTATTGGTTGGCCTAAGGCTCGCCCTGGGATCAAAAGAAGTCCTAATTTCGTGCTTGCTAGCTTAACGTGCTTGTCAGGAACTTGTAAGAGCAACTGCTGGGGAGCTGGGTATTGACTGGCTTATGCCATAAGAAGGGATATAGTTTTAGTAACCTTGTTCTACACCATATGACTGTTGCAAGGCGCTAGTGACCAGCTGCCCATATCAGTACTCGTGCGTGTTGCATCTTCATTAAAGATGAAGAGGTGTGACAGGTTCTTTTTCTCTTGGGCATACTTCCACAATGGCCCTTCCCCTTTGTTCCTTGTCTGCCTCATGATTGCAGTGACAGTTTCCTCTGTGTGCAGAGGGAAGGAATGAGGAGCCCTTATTCATATTGCAGGATCTTAAGAGTTTCAGAAAGGAAGAGATGATGGTGTGCTTGGTTAATCTGTCACAACACTGGGTGCAAAATATGCCCAACTTTGAAGTTAATTGTAAGCCAACAGGGAAATGCCTGCAAATTTAAATGAATTATTCCTAGTGAGATCTACACACCTTTTTGTGCTCCCTTGCCTGACTCTTTAGCTTCAGTTAACAAATACTTGTTCAGTATTTACTTCAGAAATCCTGGAGCACAAAGAAGGAAGTCAGTGTTTGTTCAATTCAGAACATGGCAGTAGGTACATCTGCACAAGGCACTTTTAGTTCTCTTGGCCTGGCATCAGTGTGGCTTCAGGGGAAATGCCAGGACAGGCAGGGTGAGACTGTCATTGGTCTTGAGCGGTTTAAACAATAGTATGTTAAAAGTATCTGCATGGAGAGCATGGTGGGTAAGGTACTAGTGTAAATAAGGCTCTTGAGAACTAAATGTCTGGCTTAAGCACTTTTCAGATAGGCTGTAGTTTAAGCAACAGTTACAGGTTTGATGCAAATACAATAGATTGAGATCATGTGGCTTTTTTATGCAAGTGGCAGGACTTTATGGTCATAATGTATCGTTTTGGCATTAAAATGTGTCACTGGAAGGCTTAACCCACGTGAAGAGTTGCATGGATTTCAGAGGGTTAACAGTGATGGCAAGAGCTACTTCCAAAGATATATGTGAGGTTTGCATGTATATGGCCCCTAACAAAACATTATACTTAAGACATGGTGAACTGGTTAATCATGTCTTAAGTAGTTCCCTGACCACAGGCTCATTCAGTCAATGGCTTCATAAAATAAGGAATAAGCCACAAAGTTTTACACACAATACGTATCATAACTTTATGCTGGTTCCTATCACAACTGAATTTCACTGAATGTGTGGCCAGTTCTCCCAGCCTCCAAATAGGATTGCCAACTTTGACTGAAGCTATTCTGGGAGATTTTTCCCCCCAACATGACATAGTATCATTAACAGGGGTGCACTGATAGAGATATTTTGGGCTGATACCGGTGGCTGATTTTTAATGAGGCATATTGGCTGATACTGATCCAATTGCTTATATGCAGCTGAGCAGCTTGGAGAGCATCATCTGGCTGATAAGTCTGTTGTGGAGGAAGGGGCAGGGGGAGGGAAGGGATGTTGGGGGGGTAGATGGAGGCCCCCATGGTGAGAGAAGGAGTGGGGTTGGGGCAGGCGCTGCACAGCTGGGGCAGAGTACGGGACAGAACCGCAAGCAGCTCATTTGGGGGGTCAGGGCGGCTTTCGCCACTACGTGCACCCCGGGAAGGCATGGGGAGGTGTGTGCTCCCAGATCTGCGTGTGGGGTGAGGGCAGGTTGCTGCTGCCAGCTAAGGCTGGGGCGGCACTGGGCTCTTCCTGGCAGGGGAGGCCGGG
>NW_017728993.1:61357203-61361117 GCF_001723915.1 Gavialis gangeticus
AAGCAGAAAACAATGAGGGGACTGTTGTGGAGGAAGGGGCAGGGGGAGGGAAGGGATGTTGGGGGGGTAGATGGAGGCCCCCATGGTGAGAGAAGGAGTGGGGTTGGGGCAGGCGCTGCACAGCTGGGGCAGAGTACGGGACAGAACCGCAAGCAGCTCATTTGGGGGGTCAGGGCGGCTTTCGCCACTACGTGCACCCCGGGAAGGCATGGGGAGGTGTGTGCTCCCAGATCTGCGTGTGGGGTGAGGGCAGGTTGCTGCTGCCAGCTAAGGCTGGGGCGGCACTGGGCTCTTCCTGGCAGGGGAGGCCGGGCTGGGGTTGCACTCAGGGTGGGCAGCAGTGGCGCTGGGAGGAGGTCTATGGGGTGGTGGCTGCAGCCACCCCAAAATTTGCCGTAGCTCCCACCCCATAGGCCCCCTCTCACTGCTGCCACCACCTGCCCAGAGCGCAGCCTCACTGCCAGGAAGAGCTCAATGTCTCCCTTGGCCCCAGCCTGCAGCAGCAGCCTGCCCTCACCCCACGCACAGATCTGGGGGCACATGCTCCCCATGCCCTCCCAGGGTGTATGCAGCGGCAGAAGCCATCTCCACCCTCCGCACACCCCCAGATAAGCTGCTCACGGCTCCATTCTGTGCCTCACCCCAGCTGTGCAGCCCCAGCCCCAGCCTCACACCCTCCCTCACCACTGGGGCCTCAGTCTGTCCCCCCGACACCAGACTTACCAGCTGGACCCAGCTGCTTTCCATGCTACTGGGTTGTAGTCCTGGCCACGTGTGTGCTGTGTTGTGGGCTGCATGCCTACACAGGGCACTTATCAGCGACATTATCGGTCACATCAGTCAAAAAAGGCAATTGCCGATACTGTCAGTTTTCCTTATATCGGTGCCAATTTGATATAGGACCACTGTATCAGTGCAACTGTAGTAATTAATTGTACTGTTCAATCCGTTCACAATATCAATCTCCTAGATTGCTTTCAGTAGTCACCGGGAGATCAATGCCAATTCTGGTACGCTCCCGACCAGTCTGGCAGGGTTGGCAGCCCTACCTCCAGAGAACACTGGAGCCCTTCAAGACTTCTGTGCACTCCTCAGGCTGGGAGTAGTAGTCAGGTGATCCAGGGCTTCCAGCCAGGGAAGTGCATGAAATCCTTGGGTTGGGAATGCTCATCAGCTGATCGGGGCTCCCAGCTGCAGAAGCACAGGGAGCCAAGCTTCCTACTCACTGGGGTGGGGGGAGCCTGGGAACATGATCCTGGGCTTCTCCTATACCAGTAATATGGTGTGATGGGATCTGATGCTGGATTCCACAGTCATACCTCCTGCCATGCATGGCAGGAAGTGCAGTTGTTGGGATGTGCATCTGTTCCCATCACATCTTTAATATAACATCTATCAGCAGCCTGTGTGAATGCAGGTTGGTACAGTTGGTCCAAAAGCAATTTGAGATAGGGGATAGGGGCTGGGAAAATAAGAGCAACACCCTAGGGGTTGGGAAAGGAAGAAGGGCTTGGAAAGCACAGGGAAATTTCCCTATTGGCTCTGTTCTTGCCCATTCTGATGCCGCTTTTCAGCTGTCTTAAAGTTTTTAACTACTTTTAACTAGCAAGGTGAACTTGCTTAACTCCTGCCAAAGCATATATTTTCATTCTAAAATATTCCATTCTAACAGTGACTAGCAATTCTTAGTGGAGACTTGATGACCTACTCATGTTATTTAAATATACACACATTCCCATCAGAAAGGATGTGAGAGCAACAACAAAAGTGGAAACAAATGCAGTAGGATTCTTAGTTCTAGTACCTCTCTTCTGAAGGAAAAACACATCTCTGTGACTGGGATAGCTGGCAGTGTGATCAATGCTGCATTCTATGATATAGTCTGAAGCTGCTTTGTTCTGCACCCAGGCTACATTTCAAAATATAGGCCTGACCCTGTACGCCTTTAGTGCATCATTCACATAGCTATGAGTTAATAGTATTCATGTATTGTTATAATTATTGTTATTATTGTTGTCCCAGAGCCACCAATCAGGATTAAAACCCACTGTAGTAGGTTCTGTAACAACCTATCATAAAAGGAAGTCCCTGTTCTAAGGAAATATAATCTAACCTGTAAATATTAATAGCATATGAACTAGTTTATATTCGTAACATTGCCAGTATAATAAGATGTGTGTGAAATCAAACATGTAATTATAACATATGAATAATAGGGGTTTAGCATACTTTTATGACATAGATTGCAATTGGTATACATCCTATACTTTCTCATGTTATTATTAACAGGAGCCAGCCTTATACTATTGGAAACAGGGAAAAAAGAATCTTTAAAATGTATTCAATCATGTCTTGGATTACGTTTGTCCTGTTTGGGCAGCAAGAGGCCAGCGTTGTTATTGCAGGGGTAACCCAGCTTGGATCAGGCCATTTCAGCTGTGAATTATTCCCACAGTTGCAGCATTATTTGCTAATTCACCATATAAATATTGTAACATTGCACAGTCAGAGAGGTGGCAGTAGAGCCCTGAATGTACAACAAAGCCCAGACAGTCTGTTCCTGTTGTGTCTGCAGCTGCTTAAATTTGCAGTGTTTAATAATCTCTGTATGCAGTTAACAGTAAGATTAATGTTGATTTTATGTCTTGGAATGGAAAGGGGGAACATTAAAGGTGTAATACAGCATAGTACATGGTACCAAAATACTGAATGACCTTTTTTCATTTTGACCTTCTCAAAATGGTAGAATATACGTGCTGTGGATAATCCCTTCCTGGCCTCTGTGTGTCAGTCTAACCATTCCGACTTGCGGGAGTAGCTTCAGAATAAAGTACCGGCTAGCTGACGTGGCAGAGCCTGTGTGAGTGAGCATCCTTGCAAGTGAGCCAGGGACAGAGCCTGTCAGAATGGGATGCAGCAGCACAGCCTTTGCTGTAGGGGTAGAAGATGTAAGTAGCTACATTTTAGTATTCACAATAAAAAATAGTAAGTTTTATTCAAAAGAGAATAAAGTAAAGGGGGAAGTGACAAAGTTCTTAGAACTTGTTTTAAAATGGGATGTGGAAAGAAGAATGGGACAACTTTTGTTACTGCCAAACCGAGAACTTGACAGTCCTTATAAAAACAAACTTTGATTTTAATGAATGCCAGATATTCCCCACTCTGTCTGTATAGGAAAGCGTATGTGCTGAATGCGGAATGCCTTTCACTTCCTTTGCTGTACGCTAAATACCGGAGCATGATCCTGTTTGCAGTTAATTTAACCTTCTTAAAATTGCCAGAAATAATGAACAGGAATGTTTGGATGTTATTATAGGTATCACTGCATATAATTCAGTGGGGAAGGCGGGCATGTTTCACTGGGTTGACGGTTTAAGTTGAATAATGGAAAAGGGAGACTTAGAAACTTAGAGGAAAAGTTAGACGCATTTGACTATGTAACCAGCAATGGGAAACTGCCTGCCAAACAGTGACAAATAGCTTGGAACAAATCCATACCATACCACTCATGGTGCTGTTTCAGGTTGCACTGTGAGTTTCTGCTATTTTGGAGGCTTTTCTTGTCTGATATTTTGTTTATTTGCCGGGCATAACGTCCATTTTATGATTTATGTGCCATATAAACCACACAAATAAACACATGCTGTAACTCAGGTATTAGGGTCAGAAATAGCTTTAGATTTAAGCCTGTGAGGATCTGACTACCAGCAACTACTGATATCATAGGTTTCATAGATTTCATAGACTTTAGGGCTGGAAGGGACCTCAGAAGATCATCGAGTCCAGCCCCCCACCCAAAGGGCAGGAAGTCAGCTGGGGTCATAGGATCCCAGCAAGATAAGCATCCAATTTGCTCTTGAAGGTGTTCAATGTAGGTGCTTGAACCACCTCTGATGGCAGGCTGTTCCAGACCT
>NW_017728993.1:61361185-61389792 GCF_001723915.1 Gavialis gangeticus
AGATCACCCCTTAGCCCACGCTTTTCCAGGCTAAAGAGCCCCATGGCTCTCAGCCTGTTGTCGTAAGGTCTATTTTCCTGACCTGTGATCATGAGCGTGGCTCTTCTCTGGACTCTCTCAAGCTTCTCCACATCCTTGTTGAATTGTGGAGCCTAAAACTGGACATAGTACTCCAGCTGTGGCCTCACCAAGGCTGAGGACAAGGGGAGAACGATGTCCTGGGATTTGCTTGAGAAGCATCTATGGGTGCAAGCCAGCGTTTTGGTCGCTTTAGTAGCCGCAGCATCGCATTGCAGGCTCATATCAACTGGAAATAAGGGCTTTTGCCACTAGCAAGTACTTGCCCAACCTTGACAGGGTTTTTCTTAGTTCATTATGTATCTGGCAAGATAATGAAACATATGCTGTGGAGGTAAAAATCTTGCCAGCACATTTCAAGTTGCACCTTTTATTACAACCAGCTGAGAATTAAAGGTCAATGTTACTTTTCCCACTCTGCAGTTTGTTTAATTTTGGAATGTCTCTTGGCTCAGATAATGACTTTTGATTACTGTATTTACTTGAATAGAAGATGATGTTTTTCTTTATAATTGCATACAAGGAAATCTCATTCATTATATTGTCCATCATAAAACTGCTGCCAAAACCAGCATGTCCTCAGTAAGAGAAATCGACTAGGAAGTTGATGAAATGCAACTAACTCTGAGCATGACTGTAAAACACATGGCTCATATTGGGCAAACATACTGATTGGAACTTACTTTTTTTAATTTTGTGTCTCAGACCAAATTAGCAAAATCAGTTCTGAGTTCCATCAACTGAGCAGAATTCAGTTGTTCAGGTCTGTATGGTGCTACCACTGGCAAGTATCCTACCTTCCAGACTCATCAGCCCTGCGTTTCAGATGCTCCCAAATCCATGGCAGGCATCCTACATGCAAATCCCAAGCCCAGAGCCTTGGGGTTCAGATGCCCCTTAGTCTTACTTGTCCGTAGCCAAAAGACTATAGGAGCAAGCTAGAGGAAAAGCCCAAGAGCAATCCCCCATTGCCATAAAATGTGTAGCCAGTATCCTTACATTGGGAGTCTATAGTTTCCGTAGACTCTTGTAGGGATGCCTGCCTACAGTGCAATGGACAGACCACCACTCCAAAGTACACCAAGTCATTTAAGGTCAGGAAAAATGGGATCTACCCTTCCATGTACAGTAATACCCCCTGGACCAACACTGTCATCATGGTGTTTCCTCTGCCAGGCAACCTACTTTTTTTTTTTGCAAAAATATTTATATTTATAACTATACCTCTACCAGCCTATCTTGTGACTGCTTGGGTTCACCCAAGAGTCCAAAAACCACACTTTTACAGTTATACTGCTCTTAGTCCCATTACAAAAACCACACTGCATGCCTGCATTCCCATGTGCCCACGCACCCATCACTTTTGCCTTTAACCATCACAATTAGGCAAAGGGCTACCTCAGTGCCCTTCTCCCACCCCCACTCCCTTCCCTTCTCCCCCTACCCAACTCCCCCACCTGTTTGCCCTGTCCTTTCACTTGTCATTGTGTTCATTGTTGTCTTCATCGTTATCGTTGTCATCATCATCATCCTTATTGTTTCTCTCTTCAGAGGGCTCGTCTCTGAACTGTCTATGCCAGTCCCCTCTCTTTTATATGATGTCCTACATCTTTTGCCCATCATCTTCTACTATTCTCCTGTACATCTCAGTTCCATTTTAATGCAGCCTTCAACTGGGAGGTTTGTGTGTCTGTTTATGAACAAGTTCCTGGTCTTCCAGAGGGCATTCCTGAAGCAGGAGATGAAGTGGTCATAGTGGGCTGTCGGGGTCCTTTGCTGCTTAGTCAAGTGCCCATACAGCACTGCTTCTCTGGTCAGGGTTATGAACCCTGTCACCACCAGGAGGAGTACGTGTGCTCTTTCACACCTCTCTGGCGCATGGGAAGTCCTAGAGGAGGTGGTCAGTTGTTTCTGCCTCCCACCAGCAGGATTGCCTGGGGTAGTGATTGGGCCTCTCTGCTCTGCACTGTTTCTCCATGCCCTCACAAGGAGTGCCTGATGGGCTATGTGCCAGTTCAAGTCTGTACTCCTTCTGCAGGTCCTTGTGGAAGATACATTCCCACATGGCCTGGCAGCTGTCTCTGAGTAGTAGGTCCATAGGCAACCTGATGTCTTTTGCCCTTACCACCTCCTGTATCTTACAGTCATTTGTCAGGATTGCTGGGTCTACCTACAAGGATACACTAGTGCAGCACATCATGAAATGGGCCCCCAAACAGTTCACCCAGAATCCCTCTGTTGCCCCCTCTTTCAGCCTGTTGCATGTAATTAGTGACGCCCTGCCCACCATGAGGTGGAGTCAGACCAGGTTGTCCTGTGCATCATCTGCATATAAATTTTTTGAGCATCCCAGGATTAATGACAAGAACACCCAGTTCCAGGCATGAATGGGGGTGGGGGGGTGCTAATTAGTACATGGATCCTTTGTTGGGGAGGTATGTGGAGTACCCCATAGCTCACACTGACCAGTGCTGAGCTATGGGGTCACCATGGCTTGAAACACTGTTGTCTCTGCCAGGGCCCAGCCCAGTGAACTATATGGTGAATCATGAGCCTTTTGGTTTTGGACTAATGCCATGTATGGTTAGTATAAGTAAATACAAAAGTGCTGCTTAAATGTGCGTTTATGGAGTAACTGTGCTAAAACTTGCAATAGTTTCAAAAAAGGTAAAATGGATTAATTCTGGATTAATTAAGTCTATGGATATCCATCATTGCTTATTGCTTTCAAAGCCAGTGTTTTTGAATTTGTCTCTTTCTTTGATATGGTCAAGCAGGGCATGGTCTGATAGTAAAGAGGGCAAAGTTGGTGGGGGTGCAGAGGGCAAGGGTGCTTTCTGCCCCCCCCCAATTTATTTTTTCCTGCTGTAGCAATGGGAGAGGGGGAAATTCTAGGCAAATCTCCAAAAATTAGATTTGATACTTGGAAAATTATAACATTTATAAATTTTCCATATTTAGAATCTAATTATTAGGGAGTTGTCATACTCAAGGTCATTTTATATTTAAGTAAATATGGTAGGTGTTTCAATTTTGTCTCTACTCAGTTCCTAGGTCTCCCAGATTCTTGTCAACTACTGCCAGTGTGTGGGTGTCCTACACAGAAACAGAAAGTATGTGCACAAGGATCTAAAATTTGGAGATCTTTTTTACCTCTTAAGTGATTCCATGATGCCTTTGCTAAAAGGATGCCATTAACTTGAAGTCAAAGTCAGCTTAAACAAAAAAAATCTACAAGTGCTTCCAGCTGTTCCACCTACCCCACATTTTCCCCATAAATTTAATTTTTTCTAATCAAAAGTTCCTATTGTTTTCTTTTTTTCATCTGTGTGAAGAACTCTCTTAAAATTTGCTTAGCAAATGTTATAAATTATATCAGTCTAAAGCATTAAGTGGCAGGGATGTAATTTATTATTTTTTTATGAATTTAATTTTTGCTGTTAATTTTTGCTTGCGGGTACATTCTTTATCACTGTTCTGCTATTCACCGGTCTCTCTATTTCTAGCTTTCTTTCCTTCCTTCTGTAGTTTTCAGTCCTGCTTCTTCCTCTTCCCTTCCCCCTCCATCCCAGCCAAATCTTCTTTTAAGCTTTTCTGCCATCTAGTTTTCTTCACAGCTGTTTTCCAGTGGTTTAGGCTGTTCTTGCTCAAAGCCTGATGTTGCTGATAGCGTCTCTCCACGTCATCCTTCCTTGCGTAAGTTGAATAATGTTGGATTGCTGGTCACGTCAAGTATAAATAGCATCAGGGACTTAACACAGTACACAGTTAAAGCAAGTGGGGACCAGAGCTAGCCTTAGTGAAAATGGCACCCTGGGTGAACTTGTATTTTGGTGACACCCCTTCCCTTCCCCCCCGCCCCAAGTTAGCAGCTCTGCTGCAGGCAGAGGCAGGTGGGGAGGCAGAACAGCAGGAGGGAGGGGGCATTTGGAGCAGGGTTGCCTGAGCACGTCTTTGAAAAATGCAGCATTCAGCTACTAGTTAGAGGCCTAAACTTATCAGCCAGAAGCCATTAAGAAAGATGGAGGGTAGTTAAAAAAGAAAAAAGACATCTGAAGGAGTAACAACATCAGTGACTTCTGATGTTTGCAGCTTTCCCAATAGTCAAGGGCAGTGTATAACTGATAGGATTGTTGGCTGTTTCAGGAGTGCACAAAGTTATGAACAAGAGCTGTGAAACTTGACATGGGACAGTTGATTTCCCTATGCTAAGGCAACAACAGGCTCTGGAATAGTTTACTGGCAGGCTGAAGAAGACAGTGGTATCTTGGCTTACATACATTTCATGTTCCATAGATTATCTGCATGATCATAAAAGGCTACAAACATACTTTTAACATGAAATGTTGACTTCTGAAGAAATGAATGGCTTAGGTCCCTAAGCCAGGGAAAGCTTCCCATCTGACAATGGGAAACAACTTTTTTTCAAATGCTAAGCTATAATATACTTATTTTCCAAAATTTTAAAACATAGTTTTACCTTGCTATGTTTACAGGTTTAAGCCATGTTTTAGCTCTGTTCCTGACTGCTATAAAAATCTGGCTGAAGTCCAGGTCTATAGCACCATCCCATATTTTTAAAAAAATGTGGTTCACGCCAATCTACAGTGCAAGGCCACATTGTGGTTCAGCCATTTTTAGTGTTCTCATGTATGGTACTTAATGCTGCAGTGCTCCACCTTATTGCACCATTACCCCAAACTGATCAGGATCTTATCTCATTACTGCAATAGGAAAAAAATATGTTTAATTATTAAAGCCGATGGTGAATTTCATGTTGCAGAGCAGGGGTGCTGTGTAGGGGGTGCATATGGGTGCATGTGCACCTCCTGTGCGTGGTGGTGCACCCCCTGCAAAAAGGTGCTGCTGGCACCTGTGGACGGTCACCACTCACCACCCCGCTGACAGTCTGCGGGTGGTCCATGATTGCCCCTGGCCGCTGCCGGCAGTGTTGGCCTGTGGGTGGTCACCGACCCCTGGTAGGCACTTGCCACCCCCCACTGCCTACCGCCGACAGTGCCAGTGGCATCTGTGAGAGCTCCCCAGTCACCGCCACCAGGCTCCCGCCGCTGCACTCCCATCACTGCTGGCACAGCCATGCCTCCCCAGCCACTGGGAGCACGTGCTGTTCAGGTTGCAGAGCAGCAATTGTTATAGGTTAGATGGGCCCTATGGTACTCAGTGGGTGCATCTACATGTGCATTAATGTGCTGTTGTTACTGCGCATTAAGTTGAGTACCTCTAATATGAGGTACTAACTAAATGTGCAGTAGCTGGTACTACTGCATAATAGCAAAGGTACATGGTCTTTTCCTGATGCTTAATGTGCAGTAGACTAATTCTACTGGCCATTAGTGCATTAGCACAGCTTTAGTCTACTGCACATTAAAATTAGTCTACTGCTCATTAAGCGTCTTATGTAGACATACCCAGTAAGTTCTCGAGAACCTGTGCGTATTCTAACTACAGAAGAGAAGAGAGAAAACTTCTCAAGTAAGGGCTGTGGCAGGAAACTGTAAGTGGTTTCTTTATCCATGGTTGGGAAACAGTTGAGGATCACTAAACCAATAACATAAGGTGCTTTGTATCTGGACGTTTACTTGCTTTTACAGGGCTTTCCCTTATTTTCCTGAGACCTGCATTTTAAATTTTTTCAGAGTGCCGTAGGAGGTGACTAACATTTGTACTCATCTGTGTGATTGAGACTTTTGAATGTTACAGTAGAGTATTCAGGGGTATAGGTTGTAGTCATGTTGGTCTAAGGACATAAGCAGACAAGATTCTTTGGGTAAATCTGGTATCTTTTATTAAACCAACTCAAATAGTTGGAAAATTTCTTCTTTGCAAGCTTTTGGGTACAAATACCCTTCATCAGGCTGAGGAAGCATCTGCAGACCAACTAAACAAGGAACCTTAATTAGCGTGTTCCATTTATATCTCGGCATATTGGCCACATGTTGAAATCAGATATTGTGGTGATATATAGGAACATATGTAGAATAGAATAGATCCACTAGTTATTAGGTAATAGAAGGAAAAGATTAGTGATTTTTGGACTTGCGTGATGGATTCCTGTTGAGAGACAAGGGAACCAGACAAGTGGAAAGAAAAAGTGAAAACAAACTAAAATATGATCTTCTTTTATTGTAAGGAGGAGAGGAAAAGTCCTCACTGGTTAACAAGTTAACTTGGGAAGTTTGTCTTTCTCTTTTCTTTGGCTGTTTTAGTTTTAAATTCCATATGTCCCAGGCTGCCTGGATCTTAATGTCTCAGGAAGCCTAAATATAAACAGGAGAGCAAACCCTTGCAGCACTGAGCAAGCAGTCAAAAGATGGGTTTGTCCTGAGGCATGTGAGGTCCGTACTTTGCTCTGCTTAGTCACGCTGGTGAGGCCCCTGAGCTGGAAGCGAGCCGGGAGCACTGATCCAGAGCAGGCAGAGGTTCAGACAGGCCTCCGCTGATGTGGCAGGTGGACTTTGACAGCTGTTTACAGGAACCCGGGGAGCTCAGTCCAGGTCTGCAGAGTTGCTGGCGGTGGTCTCATTCAAGCAGGTGTGTGTATGTGCTGAGGGGCATCTCACTGCTCGCTCTGCTTTTGCCAGGTGCTGGTTGTCCTGTGACCCCTGGGAAATGGTCATTTAAACCTGTTTCACTTAGTTCTGGGTGGTGGAATGGCCTGTACTTGGAACAGATTTATTTACCCACAAGTGTGTTTACTAGACTGGTGTTTACTTGGGTGGTTATACTTTGTATTGTGTAGGTGGACCTCAGGCTGAAATCACAGTAGTAAGCAGTGTAAATGTCCACCTTGAGGACAGCCCAGAATAATTTGGTCAAGGTTATGAGAGAGAGGGGGAGATTAACTTTTGGAGTGGGAGGAGGAGAGCCAGTTTATTTCAAATAAATAGCATCAAACCTTGATTCCACACACCCATGAGCCTGGAAGGCTTTTGAACTCCATGAGGCTTCAGTCCTTTTTCAGGAGCAGTTTGGAGGTGCAGTGCTCTACCAGGAGGTCTAAGAGTCTCTGAGGGGCATAGTTTCTGTGCTAGCCTTTCTAACAATGCAGGATACGTTCACTTCTGTGCCTGCCAAGTCACGGGGCTGCAGACTAGAGTCACTGCTCACTTTGGGGAGGGGAGCGCTGACCAGCAGGGCAAGGCTTACAGGATCTACCATTCAGGGGATTGCAAGGGCTGATGTTGTTCCAAGCCCCTATATGGCTGCACAAGGGTGAGCATGTCTTTCTGTTCATAACAGGTCATATACCCTGATCTGCACAGCCTGGAGATCTAGATCCCAGTTTTGTGGGGAGGGCCTATTTCTTGAGTATTATATCTAGCAAACATTTGGCTGTTTCTGAATGTTCGAGGAACTGTCTGTCTGCTCTGGATGGGACCTCTGGATCTGGTGAGGCCTGGAACACTGTGATAAAGTGAGCACACAGTGGTGGCTCCTTTCTGCCCTGCACTACTTCTGTGTTGTTTATTCTGGTAGGAATTTTGGTATTACGTTGCACATGGCAAGGTGATAGGGACAGGGGGCAAGCAGGCAGAAGCAAAGATAGCTTAGAAGTCATTGTGCTGTCAGATTGCCCGCTCAGCTGGTGATACTTCTGGGGCGCCTCTACATGGTAAAAACCATGTTAATGCGCTAATGCACAGTCAGATTAGTCTACTGTGCATTAAGTATCACAAAAAGACTGTGCACTGTTGCTACTGCACATTATTGCCGGGTACAGCACATTTATGTAGTACCTCATATTAGAGGTACTAAACTTAATGTGCTGTAGCAATGGCACATTAATGCACATGTAGATGCACCCCTGGGAGACAAAATCCCCTACTGAAGGGTGTGGTGTTTCAAGACAGACAATTATTTAAGGTCCATCTTCCCCTTACAGGGCCTGGGTGATGTTGTAGTCTAGCTGGCAAACAGGTAACTGGTAAAGACTCAAGTAGCGTGCTGGAGGAGAGGTCTCCATGAAGACCCCTGTGCCAGAGCTTCCTACTCCAGAAACATATTTGGTATTTTGGGGTGGTTGACAGCACATTGTCTCAGCTCCTTGCACCTGTGAGGCTGACCTAATTTGCTGGCTCATCTCTCTCCCTCCCAGCTCAGAGCACACTGACCAAGGCTTGAAAAACACCTGCTCGCCATAGGACTAATTCAGCTAGTCAAAGATAGTCAGCCAAAAAGGTTCAGGGACAGTGGCCTGATGAGAAAGCACAACAGCTTGGCAGCTACTGGCTGCCCAGGGAGGCCACATGGAGCTCTTGTGTCATCCGATGCCTAATTTGAAACGTTCCAGCTACTGAAAGGCAGGTAGAACTTTCTCTTTCTTCTCTACTCTGGTCTCTTGACCCCACTGTAAAGCAGCAGTTCAGTTATTCAGTTTCCCTCTTGCTCCTGTTTATTTTCTTAAATTATTCTTTTGAGAAATAGCTTTATCTCTTGCTTTTGATGCTACCTATAGTTTCCCAACCATCTCTAGCAGCAGCTCTTCGAAGCAGATGAGATTTTGACAGTTTTACTGCTCTCACTGGATTGTGAATTACAGGAGTGAAACTGATTAATCTTGTTCTGCAAACTGAACACTCAGCAGCAATCCAGGTACCACTGGCTGACTGGAGATTCAGGAAGGCAACACTAGCCTAGTTTATACTTGGCAGGTAATCATTGAAACTGCAAAAATATGGGAGCTTTTTGTTTTCTAAGATGGAAAATAAAATTCTGCAGAAATTCATGTTTTAGGCCTCCACACTTGCCAAGGAAGATTTCCAGCTTCTCACTGGTGAGTGGACAGGTGGATTTTCCATGCTTTCCTGCTGGCTCCCTGAAGAGACTCAAAGAGCAGTAGATTGACAGAGAGGCTGATGGATATTATGACACTGGAAAAATGGCAGTGCACTTTGTAGGTTGCCCTGAGGTGGTTCAGAGCTCATTTAATCACATGCTTTGGGATTTACTCTTATGTTTGCAGGAAACTAAATTAGATTTGGAACTGAAAGAAGGCAAGCCAGGAAGAGACTCCACAGCAAGTCCCAGATGGAGCCTTGGACACCCCCATGGCCACCTCAACCATGGGAGAGGCATGTAGCCCCAGTGAAAGGCCAGGACAGGGGTCAACGGAGGCAAGTCTACCACAGACCGCCCCCTCAATCCAGGCCCAATGGTGAGAGGTACTACCACCAACGACAAGGCCCACAAACAGGGCCTCAACCTTGGCAAGATTCCTGGGAAGAGTACTATCACTACAGCTATCCTTGGAGGCCAGGGGACTGGATTAGGTCGGATTCCAGGGCAGAATATTATGAAAGTAGTTATCCTCCTAGACCATATTCAAGGTAAAGTATGAATAAAATGAACTAACCATATAGCTCAAACTGTTCTGTTTTTTATTCTTCCATGTTCTCCTGGATAACCAGTTACTAAAGAAAGAATTGTAGTCACTGCTATGCCTATGGATGCATCCTGGTTTCCATTCTCATCCCCTTTTTATGGTCATGCATAAGTTTCTAAATCTTTTAATACTGGGACCAAACATTTCTAAATTGATGTAATCAAAAAAGTGAATTTCTTTTGAAAGTTTGAGTAAATAATTTGTTTGAGTAAATCATTGGTTTCTTTGTTTGAAATTAAGGAGAGCAATAAGCAATAATATAGCACAAAATTATGGCAACCTTGGTAACTTTATTGCTGGAACAGCTGTGGGTAGAAGGATAAAATGTTGGAAGGAGACATCCTTCATCGCGTAGAAATGAATTTGAATGTTATGGCATGGATAGGTTTTGATTTGATCAGGTTATGGTCCTCATGTTATGCCTGCATAGTCCACTTTGCACACTTTTTCTGCTAAGCTTGTGGAATGCTCAGCTAAGGACAATGGCGCATGTGCATGGGGCTAAATCCGCTCCCAAGAAAATTGTACAAGGGTTGATCTGAGGTACCTGAGGAACATGGTAGCTTCAAAGCTTTGGAGAAAAAGGCTGTGTTTTTCCAAGAGCTCCCTAAGATGCCCACATACATAGATTTAATAGATTTCGTAGACATTAGGGCTGGAAGGGACCTCATAAGATCATCGGGTCCAGCCCCCTGCCTAAGGGGCAGGAAGTCAGCTAGGGTCAAAGGATCCCAGCAAAACCCATCTGTTCTTTCTCCTGGGCACCATCATGCCAGGCACTTAATACAGTTAAATTGCTCAGGCCAATGGTTCTTTGTGACTTGAATCTTTATTTTATCGAACTACTTTCACAACAAAGTCTGTCTCTCAGATGGGGAGGTGAATTCAACCCTAAACTTAAGACCTGATCTTTTGATCCTTGAACTTCCATCTTAGAATAGGTCCTGCTTGTTTCCTGGTCTCCTGACCCTGGAACTACTTATGATGTAACGTGTGTCTTTAGCTCTGGAATTGTATATTCCCATGAACTGAGGGAGTAGGAGCAGCTCCTCAGTAGCCCAGTATTGACATGGTTCTGAGATGGTTCCTCATTCTTTTATCCTCCTTTGTAGTCATCACTCTCTGTGTTACATTTCAGGCAAGGTCATGAGGATCCACGCTGGAACTACCCAGCACCAAGCTCTGGGGAGGATTATTCTTATAAAGATTATTACAGACACCCACCAGCAGTGCAGGATGACAGAGGTATTGTATATTTCTATAGGAATTAAGGCTATTCTGCTTGCTGTTCATTCCTGGCGTGGGTAGTCCAATCAGCTGTTACACTGGCCTGGCAAAACCTTTAGCATTAATCCTGTCTGATGTGTGCCTGGCCTGATAGACATATACCTCTTTGTCATGGTGGCCAGCCCTGTTAGAAGAGGAGAACTGCTTGTTGCTGCCATTGGGTTTGATTAGTGTTGCTGTTGTCCTTGTTGGGTGTTGTCACGCTCCAGCTGGACTCTGCCAGCTTTGCTCAGCAACAGATGCCTTCAAGCACTTTCCTCACAATCTGGAAAGCCCCTATTTGGTTGGCTACATGGCCCCTGGCCATGTGCTGGGGAAACCCTGTCCCCTGTGAAAAACCCTGCTTGAAATTGTGCTTGTCATCTGGCCTATAAAAGCTAAGGTTTCCCTGGGGAGGAGGAAGAGAGAGAGAATTCACCGCGCAGGGGGGAGAAGCCAGAGCATTCACCGCTCAGTGGGTAGGCCTGGCCAGCTTCCCACAGCTTCTCCTGCCTCTGGGACCATCAGGCAATCATCTGTGCACTTGATCATACTCGTTCGTTCCGTTCTCGGATCCATCGTTTTGTTTTTCGTTCTTTCGTCCCTTATTTGAACCGGGACAGATCCAAGTGTAACCACCTGCGCAGCCACATCTACACCAGTGGTGCGTAAGTGAGAGATCAAAATAAAATGTTCTGGAACTGTTACGAGTCTACCTCTCCCTCTCGCAAACCAAAATCAGGGGATAGAACCCACCGGGGCTATAGCCACAACCTGGCTCACGCCCTGAACAGGTGTTATCGATGTATTGTCAGTGTTGACTTCTTAGGAACTGTGGTGTTGACGAAGTCACAGCTTAGAGATTCCAGCATCAATCTTGTTTTAAAGAATGACCACAGATTTGGTTTGGTGACAAACATTTGACCAGGTTTATTGTCTACAAGTACAGCCCTAATACGTTTTGGCTTAACAAGTACATCAGAACAGGAATTAAGGCATTTGTATGTACGACAAGGTAATCAGCACAATACCGCACAGGTTCCCCTAGGCCGCTACAAAGTTCCCATACTTTCCAACCCTCCTTTTATATAATTATCAAAACAAATTATGTATTGCATTCCATCTGTATTTTGAATGTCTCAAACTGTCCTGTATCATGGGCTTGTTTCACATCCTGACCTGGGTGTTCCTGTTTTAGTCATATCATGCAGGCACAGGACTATCCTACACCTTGTACAGCCATCTTCTGCTCCCATCTTCTGGCAAGAGTTCCCATCTTTCCCACATACCACGTTTTGCTTCCATAAGGAGTTCATGCATTGGTCAACTTTGCTAGTCAGGCCTACTCTCACCAATTCTTTAGCAAAGCCTTTGTGTAAGCTGTATAAATCAATCAGTGTTCCAGTGAGGCCTGCAGTTGCCTCCTCAAGCACCTCTTCTGTATTGAGCAGAAGGGCTTGCTGCAGGGCATCCAAAAGTATTCTCCCTCTCCTGAAGAGCACAACTTGCTGCCCACATTTCCAGTCCCTGAGTCATGGACCCTTGATGCCATGTTGACTTGGGCTTGCAGTTGAAAGGTGTTTTCAGCAGCAGCCTTTACATGCAGGGTTATGTAAGGAGTTATACTGATAGGTGCTCAACCTCTAGCCCATGGGCCAAATTTGGCCTGCAGAGCCATGCCATTTAGCTTATGGGCTTCCCTACAGGTCTAGAAATTTGGCAGCGGGAAAGCAATGCCAGCATTAATTGTCATGGCTTCCAGAATTGTTGCAATTAACATTGCCACTGCTACCTCACTGCCAAATTTCTGGACCTGTGAGAAGCCCTGTGGATAGAATAACACAACCCTGCATGCCAGGGGCTGAAATGTATTTTTGTCCATACCCTAAGGTTGATGTACCAGCCAAAGCCCAGAGTACTCACCATCAGTCCCAAATGGAATGGGATAATTCTGATTTTTTTTGCTAGAAGGCCCATTCTACTAGTCTTATGATATTTCTGACATAAAAGGATGGAAGGAAGAAAGAAGTCTGTGTGTGTGTGTGTGTGTGTGTGTGTGTGTGTGTGTACGCTTGTGCATGTGCATGTATTGTGCATACAGACATAGAGCTATGATGTATCTTCTGATTTGTCTTCACATAACAAACCAGAATAATTTAGAGACAATGAATTATGAATAGCAAATCCTGATCAGTGCCTGTGACTCATTGTTGTCTCTTTTTTAATCTAACTAATGCTAATTGCACTGAAGAAGAAATGCTACAGCTTCACTGTTGTTTTCTCTTGAGCATGCAGATCCAAGTCAAGGAGATCCTTATGGCAGACAGGCAGATTACTTGGATCAGAGCTATAGCAGAGACTTTGGTCATGACCAGGCCAACAGCGCATTTGTGCAAATGGATGCAAGACAGTACAGGTAAGGAGGATTAGGAAGGGAATGCCTGTCAAATGTGCGCAAACTTTGCCCCCACCCATCCTATTTAGCAGTTAGCAGAATCTATGGCACATTGTCTTTACACCTCTGTAGATCAGGAGGGCTCTGGATGCTGTGCAGAACAAAGAGCTGTAGAAACAAATGGACCTGGAGTCCACATTCTACGTGATAACAACACTAAACAGGGTTGCCTCCTATTGCTTCAGTTAACCATGCTGGAAAACTGGCTAAGAGGTGTATAGGAATACTGTACAGGTAGGTTCACTAACCCCAGCTGCTACACTGGAGCTGCGTTTATCCCCAGGGTTAGGTAGAGAGTGTGTGGAGCAGGTTAGCATGTGGGGAATCACAGAACAGCACTTCAGCTGCAAAGTTGAGCTGATGGGAAGAATTTCTGGATTCATTCTAATGCTTGCAGCACATGTGCTTCTACTGCACATTCTAGCTGCTGATCTCAGAGTTCCCTGCAAGCAGGAATACTCATTCCTCATGAACCCCTGTGCAGAGCTCCCTGGCAACAGTAATGATGCCCCACCCTGAATTTCAACCAGCTAAGTTATACCTACCTCGTGCCAGTGTGCCCAGGGAGTAAAGAACCACAGGTGGGCTGTGCAGCTAGGATTAATATAGCCCTTAGGATCTGAGCCAGTGCCTATTGAAGTCAACAGAAAAACTCCCATTGATATCAAGACTTTTAGCTCAGTCTCCTAGATTATAAACTGTATTGGAGAAGTACTGTGTCTGCCCCCCCCCAACAAAACAAAACAAAACAAACAAAAAAAACCCACTAAGGAAATAGATATGATGATGATGAGTTAAGTTTTGATGGTGTGGCCTGCATGGTTGCAGCTAGAAGGGGTCTGAGGCTTACAGACAAGTTTTTTTCAAAACCTATCAGTAGTTTATAAAGCAGACAGGGCACTAAATATCTTTAGAAATATGACCCTTTTAACTTTAAAGTCACTTTTCATCTCACTGGGATATAGCAGGTTGGCTGCAATGCTACAACCCTGGTCTATCTGGCAGGAGCCAGAGTCTACTCCAGAAGTTGCAGAGACCTGTCCTGTTTCTTCTTATTACCTGTGTCTTTGTCTAGCACCCATATACATACCACTGTCCAATACTTTGCACCTTGTGGGGAGCTGCCAGTACTCACACTTTATGGCACTGGCACTGAGCCCATTTCCAGTGGATTCTATGGACTTGCAATGGTTTATGGCATCTCTACCTTCATGTTGGGTCTTGACTCAGTTCCCTTTCATAGATCAAAGAACAATGACTCCTATGAGGAGAGTTACATCTCTAACTCCAGGCAGGAGTGGACCGGGGAGGCACCCCAAAGGAGCTCCTTGGAGGAGGCCAGCATCCAGCCACATGAGGTAACCACCTGAGAATGATGACAGGGAGGTTTGGGAGAAGATCTGTCTGTTCATCCGCAGGCAGGAGGAGCATTGTGTAGTTGTTAGAGAGAAGCCAGGCAATCGGAAGACCTGGGCCTTATCCCTGGTACTTCCCTCAACCTTTTTACATGACGTCGAGCAAATTCCTATGCTGCCTAGTGCCTCAGTTTGGCAGTCTGCAAAGTGGGGGAAAACACTATGTCCCTGTCTTACAGGGTTATTTTGAAGGTTAGTTCAGTACTGTTTGGATAGTACTTCGATACTTTTATGCAGAGCCTTGGTTATTACTGTTGTGATTATAAAATCTCCTGCTGGGCTTTCACTTATACTTCACAGGCATCTGAATACAGAAGCCTCCCTTGTTGTGCCTGATATTGGTTGAAAGGCTGATCTTATTGGGTAATTTCACTCTTGGTTCTTCTAGGGTATCCATTTTCCTCTGCTTACTTCGCATATCTTCCCCAGGTTGCTGCCCAGCAGCATAGCACTCTGTTACCAGGGTAGGTAGATGGAAGCTCTGCATGCGGCACAGTATTGCTTATCCAGACCACAGAGAGGAGACCCTATCCAGATTTACTGTGTTTTGTGAACAACTGCCTCCAGGGCAATTTTTTCCTGATAGGAGATGCTCTTTTGGTTCCTGCAACCCAGCTGGTGGCCACATTGGAGTGATCACATCATGTCTGTTTGAGGTAGTGGGATAGATCCACAGCTGTTTTAAATTGGCATAGCTCCACGAAAGTCAGTGGAGCTCTGTTGAATTATGCCAGCCAAATAGCTGAATTGCATTTAGCAAAACTTTTGGGAATGACCAGGTACAAACTGAAACTGTCTTGGACTCTAAACTTCTTGATGTTATCTGAGGGAAGGCATCGTTACCCTCAGCAGTGGTGCATGCTGCCTGTCTCCCTCTGTGCCGGATTCACCATAGAGATGAGGTAATTGTGTCTCAGCCTGAGAGCATAGCTCTGTAGTGCAAGCAGTGGAGGCTTTTGGTGTTAGCTCTAAAACAATTTTTTCAATCCCAATTTTGGTGAAAGCTGTGGCACTCTCACTACAAACTGGTTTAATTTCATTTATACTACATTTCATGTTTTCCCATCTTCCCTGTCTTCACTTCCACCTTCCTTTTCTCTCCTACCCTTTTCCCTTTCACTTTCTTTGTGTCATCTTGGCTTGTCTTTTCTCTTAGCTCTCAGGCACTGGTGAGCCCAGTCTGCTTCAGCAGTACAAGGAATCTGGCCTCAGCTCCAGCAGTTATGAACTCAGTCAGTACATTTTTGACTCTTCCAATCAGTATGACCCCGCTCCATCTGAAGCTTGGAGTCCAGTTCATACAGGTGGGTAACCATGAAACCACCAAAGACCTCAGGTGAGGCCAGGATTATGCACGAGCTCTAGTTAGGGAGACAGGGGACAAGTTCAGGATATGCCATTGCCCTCGCTCATGAAACTAAAAAGATTCAGAGGGGGATGAGTGGCCTTTATTTGAGGAGCTTGGAATGTGAAGAGTGATGCTGTTTATTGGCCACTTACTGGGGGTTTGTCTATGGATGGACATATAGAACCTGTTGCCAGATTTGAAAACTGGAATAATTATCGTAAATAGAAAAATATCATACCTTGCAGAAATTTAGGATATGTGTATGTATTCTCTTTGTCTTTAATAGATGATCACATTGCCCTAAACAGAGCTATTCTGATCACCGTCACCTCTTAGAACTTTGCTATGTCAGTTGAATTGTGTTTTAGTGTCACTGGCCTCTGTTGCCACAGCCCTGCTTTTAGAAGCATAGTCACATGCGTAAGGAGCTTCTGAGTGAGTCTGTGTGCATGAGGGTTGGCACAGAGACCATTTAAAGTTATCTAGAAATGGAAACTTGATTTAATTTTTTTCAAGTGCAAATGCTCTTTGGATCTTCCTGAATTATAGCATTTTGGGGTTACTTTTGCAAGGGCCGTGCAAGAGTCAAAGCTACCATAAAAATACAATAATTCTTGTCTCTGGCAACACTGGACCCACTACTATGCAAATATGTCAGAAGGCCCAGGAGAGACCTGCGAACCTGTGGCACTGGCTCCTTGTCATTTGTGGAGAATTCAGTGAAGTCATCCCTGGAAGAGAAAGTTGGGTGCTTTCCCTCACTCTCTCTGCAAATATGAACAGTGCTGAGTAAAAACCAGAGAGCTGATTTTGGCTTGTGTCTATGTTTATTTTTTAGAGGAGGCCTCATTGGCCACCCTGCACCATGTGGCACCCCTCAAGTATTCACTCCCTCATGTGCCGGTGTGCTTTGGAGCAGGAGGCCATCTGGTCCGAGTGTGCCCTAATTTCCCAGCTGAGGGGCAGCCTGCCCTTGTGGAACTGCACAGCCTGGAGGTAAGCAATCAGCGGAGCCCCTCCAATGGAGACTAACTACTTTCCAATTAATCCAAACAGCCCCATTAATCCTCAGAGCCTCAGGTACCATACCCACACAGCCTCTTTCACTGTGAAACTTCAAATAAAGCTGTATATTTTGCATCTCCCTGCCCCCACCCAAAGCTCTGGCTGAACTCTGCTCTGCAGGTAGGCAACCTTGGCCCAGTGGAAGGGATCTGATTCAGGGCTCAGGCCATTCTAGTTCTTACAGTTTCTTGAGTGTGATACAGGTTGTTTTTGTTAGTTGATTACCATCATTCAAGTCCTACAGGAGTCACTTGGACTGGTTCTTATACCAAATGGCTGGTCCGTTCTGATGAGATGTTTTGGAGTTACAGCTGTCATCTTAGGAGAGGTGGGGGAGTGACTGGGGGGAAGGATGGCCTGCTGGTTATGACACTAGCCTCCCTTGGACTTGGGGGACTTTGGTTCTAGTCCTGGCTTTGGCACAGACTTCCTTGTCACCTTTACTTAGCTGCTCTGTGCCTCTACTTCTCATCTGCAAAATGGGTATGTTAGCCCTTTCTGAAAATGCAGAAAGGAGAAATACATTGATGATTGTGGGGGGCTCAATGGGTATGGTATGGGATTCCAAACAAGTGCCTCAAGTAGACTGTACTTCTAACTGGAAGGTTGTCTCCATAAAGTCAGCCTGTTTTCTTCCTGCTATAAACATTAAACTGAGTCTTCTTCCTTCCAAAGGCAAGAAGTATATGACCCAAATGCCATCCTAAAGGACAATTGTTTCTTAAAGTTCACCATCTAACCAACACAATATCTTAGTGCATCTGCTCTGTAACAATATGGATTCGCTAAAGTTCCCCGGAGGACTTTTACCCAGATTGTCAGGCCATTTGCTGAAGCGCCTCAGCTTTCTGCGTGTTCAGATGGAGCTTTAACCAGGCAGGAAGAAGCCAGTCACTGAATCTGCTCTTGTTTTCTAGGTCATCTTTGATAACACAAAAGAGCAAGAGGAACTGCAAGCGTTCCCTGGGCCTCTGGTCAGGTACAAAGTCATCAAAAGGGCATAGTAAACCATACTTCTCCGTATTTCTTGCTGCCTAGAAACACAGCCTCCTTTCAGGCTGCACTGTAGTATTTTGTACCAGCTTGACCATCTGAGTAGTATAATTACTTAAAGAATTGGAGATGAGCCCTAGCCAGGGCATTTTGATTCAAATTTCAAAGATGAATAGATTTGAAGTATTTAGATCCAGGTATTTTTGTTAGGCTTATTTTGTAGATAAGGCTCATTTGTAAAGTTCCAAACTAGGCTTATATTCAGGACCTCCCCTGACCTCAGATTTGGGATTTAAGGTTTTTGTTTTTTTGAGAATATCCATCCTCCATTGCTTGAAGATTTGGCTTGAATATTTGGCCCTATTTTGGAGTTATGTCCCAGCAAACCTGGTTTTAGAAAGGTCTCCTGGACATCCAGTATCTTTGTACAATCAGTGATCTATGCAACCAGAATATTCAGTTTTGGCAAGCTCTTAAGCTATGAGTACTAAGGCCTGATTTTGAAGCCCTTAGGAGTTGAGGTTAAGTAAGTGAAAGCCTGGTGGGTGTTTCCCTTTTGATACATTAAATGTGTTCTCTTTTACATTGGTTATCTTGATATGGCATTCAGTAGCTCATGGGCAAAGCTCATGAGAGAGGAAACAGCCTGTTTAAAGGAAGGAGAGTGATGAAATTACAAAAGGAGAACTGAGGAAGTATAGAAGTTGGGTAGAAACGTAAAGATCAGAAGATAGTAGAACAACAGAAGGAGACACCAGAGCAGCATTAGGATTGCTAGAACCCAACAATTCTAAGTATATTTGACATTCTCTGTTTACAGATTAATCAGGTAAAAATGTCCTAAGGGCACTAAGAAGGGATTTCAGATATATTGTGAATCATTCTAGTTGAGCCATCTGCAAAATGGGAATAAGAATAACCAGCTGCTATCTTTGCGTTGTTATGGGGTGCTTTGTGTATGAGGTGTGTAAGAGTGGCTGGAGCAGATGTTCCTGTGGACCACCTATTTATTACATAGATACCTGAGGGTGCAGAAGACTGGACTTGATGACACAAGATGTCCCTTCCAGCCCTATGCTCTTATATTTTGCGAGCCTTGCATATGGGTACAGTTGTTATTGATTTGCATATGAAGAGCTTTTTTTCCCCACCTCCTGCCCCCTTGAGCCTCTGGAGTCCTCCACATGATTCATAGATTCCTCCTTGATGTCCCTGGGGATGCCATCTTCTATACTTGCTGACATCTCCCACACTTTTGCTTCTGTGATTGTTTCTGCAGGGAAGATTTGCACAAGGTGGATGTGATGACATTTTGCCATCACAGAGTGGCCATGAGCTGTGACCTGACAACTCAGAGAGGCAGAGATTCCGCCCTACTTTGGAAACTCTTGATCCTGCTTTGCCGTCAGAATGGGGTACGTGCCTGCATTGCAAGGTGCTGTTATAGAGATATGCCAAAGCTTTTGAGTCCCTTTGATTCTGTTATGGAGAGCTTGTAGTGAGGGTCCCTAGTATAAATGTGAAGCAACCAAGTATTGCTAATATGGAATCTTAAATGGATCACACTTTCTCAGTCTCGTTGCCCAAAATACTGGGTATATAGAAGAAATGCTGGTTCAGGGCTGCTGCTTGTACCAAGGGGTACCAATGTTCCTGTACAACAGCACCACTTACAGGGGCTCTGTCAGCTTGGTTTAGGAGCTAGATTTATACTGAAAAGGTGAATAATTATTCAGACCTAATCTGCAGGGGGTCTGCTCTGGGTTGTTAGAAAAAAATACAACAGTAAAATCACCAACATTTGAATTTTACTTATTGACAGCTAGTTACCATGACCGTTTTCCACTAACATACATATACATGGTTAAAAGAGACTCACTGGTGACAGTTGGCAGGATAAAAATCATAAAAGCCAGCAGTGGAAGGGGGAAACTGATGATGAGTGGAAGGTCCAAAAGGAATCACTCATAATATTCAGTCTTGTTCTAGATACCAGACTGCACAGGTCATTGGCCTGGTTTGATATGGCAAATCATGTATTCTTCCCTGTCTCTTTATAGTCCATGGTAGGCTCAGATACAGCTGAGCTTCTGATGCAAGACTGCAAGCGCTTGGAGAAGTACAGAAGGCAAAACCCAGCAGCCAACCTGATCAACTTGACAGATGATGAGTGGTCATCATATGGCTCTGGAACACCAGATCTCCTCACTGGGGAGATCCCACCCATCATGGATACACCAGAACAGATAGTGGAGAAGTTCACCAAGCTACTTTACTATGGCAGGAAGAAAGTAAGTGGCTGATGTACATTTCAGTGTCTCCTCAGCCATTGACCCCCCAGCATTGCCCTGTTTGGAGAGAAGTGGCTGAGTTTCCCTTTGCCTTTCCAAGTCCATTAACCTCTATCTGTAGTTGATGGGGGCTTGGGTGGGGGGTTGAATTATATAGCTGTCTCAGGCCTGAGCTAGCTCAGTGTCTGGGATGAAGAATCACATCTGCAGGAAAAACAATTCATTTCACATGAGACCAGCCTGCCCTAGATGCAGAGATCTCCTAGCAAGACAAGCTTCAACCCAAAAATCTCCAGAGAAGTTAGGCTGGGGAGCCAGAGCTGTTGGTCCCAAACTAGGTGTGGAATTGGGCATTTCCTTCATATCTGTAGAAGAGTGAAACAGTAACAGGTGGTAATAAGATGATTTTTTTATTATTATTTTGGCTGCAGGAAGCTTTGGACTGGGCCATGAGAAACCAGCTGTGGGGTCATGCCCTGTTTCTGTCAAGCAAGATGGACTCACGGACTTACAGCTGGGTGCTGACTGGGTGGGTAGGAATGGCCAGAGGGCAGCTTTCAGGTGACTGGTTTTGCTGGGCACAGCTAACCATTGAGGTGTCACTCATTGCTTTCATGGTAGCCATGCTACAAAGCAAAAACAATGCACAGGTTCCAGTCAAGCCCTTCATGCTCCATTACTTTGTCAGGCAGCTGAATAGGCATGTGGAGGAACCTGTACAGATCTGGCTAGTTTCCTCAGGCATACATGCCTCCAGCTTGGCAAGAAAAACCAATCTGGTGGCTAGGAAGTGGGGGGGAAGCTGCTACTAGACGTTCTGAGATATGGGATGGGGTAACCTGAAACACCCCAGCCATGTGAATGAAAATAACATGGCTTGTGCTGTTCAGCTGGTAAGACAATCTGGGCATGGAGAGAGGGCTGTGAGATAAGGGGAGCATGACCATATTGGGCTGATTGGATAAAGAGGAGCAAGCTCGCTGTCCTGGCGTGGCGTGGCGTGGCGTGGCGTGGCGTGGCGTGGCTTGGCTTGCCTTGGGTGGGGGGTAGCTCACATCTGTACTCACAATAATGCTGTAATCTGGCATCTCATAAAATCCAGCCTTAAAGGAGGAAAAGAAGCAGCATCTTAGACACTAATTCCTTGACTAGCTGCCGCACTTGTGGAGGGTTAACTGAGGGGGGTCCATGTGAAAATCCTTACATGAGTTAGAAGCTGGCTGAGTGAGAAAAGGGTGAATATGCGGTGTTTGAAAGGATCCAGTATTCTCCTTGCACTTACAGGCATGTCTGTTGTTCCAATGTTCCACAATTCTTTGAGATTTAATAGGGCAGCTTACTTAACTTCTCCCCTCCTTCACCAGAAAGTTAAGTCTTTAGGCTAGGGCTACAGCCCTAATGCCCCAACTTCAACTATTTCAGAGAATCTCACCTTTGTACAATTGACCATATTGTAATATAGGAAACATCTCAAGGCTTGTCTGCAAGGGGAGGTTTTTTTAGAAGAACTATTCCGATGAACTTTTTCCAGTTAACCTGCAATGTGGATGCTTTAATTCCAGAATAAATGAATCTTTGACCTGAATTTGGCTAATCTATTTTGTAAGCGCCCACATAGGGAATTAATTAAGAATAGCTATTCTGCTTCACATCTTCCTTTAAACTGAATGAAAATCCTCTGTTCACAGTATGGCTTAGGCAGTTCCCTTCCCTTTCCATTTACAATTGTGTGACATCCCTGTGTAATCTCTTTTTCTGTACTTCAGACAACCTGAACCCTTTCCAGGGAGAAGTTTCCCGGAATTGAGGAGTTCTCCTGTGCAGCTCTCTGGCCTGCAAATAACATAGAGATCACCAGACTTCTGGGATTTATTCTTCTTTCCTTCCTGTGTCATATTCTCACCAACAGCTTTTATTTAACGTTTTCACGGAGCATTTTTTGGGAGGTGGATTGCCATTTTTTCTTTGTATTGGAGATGAATGAGGCCTTGGAGAGCCATGAGCATAATATCCCTGCTTCTCCTCTCTCTGTTTACAGGTTCACCAGCACATTGGCTGCCAATGATCCCCTGCAGACTCTCTTCCAACTCATGTCAGGAAGAATACCCCAAGCAGCTCTGGTACTTATCACATGTGGCCTTCTACTTCCTCCTACAGTGCCTGGCATAGATTTGAAATAGGAACACTGGGCTCCGTGAGTTTCTATAGGAGGACAGGACCAGAACAGCAATTTTCTTCTATAGGAATTTGGGTTGGGTGAAGTATAATAACCACTATCTCTATGCGGGATCGTGTGCCAGTGTTCAGTGGAGGGGGAAGGTGTGAAGTTGACCTGGGGAAACATGAAGCTGATCTTTAGAAGTGCATGGATGGTAGGAGTTGCTGGCTGATGGTGGCATGGAGGGAAAGCGTGGGGGAGGCACCTGGTGACTGGAGCAGATGCTGATACAGAGGGATGAAGTTGGATGAATGTTTTTTGTTACTCTGCATGAGTATCTACCATTAAGTTGGCTTCTTTCAAGAGGCACAGCCACTGGGCAGCACTGGTGAACTTCAGTGAGCAGCAGGAGGAGGTGTAGCATTAATTTCTTGTGGATTTCCCCTTTCTCCCTCTTTACATCCCCATTTCTTTAGAGTGAATGATCCTTCTCTCTGTGAGATTTAATAGCTTTCAACTGAAGTCAGGTAAAGGCTATGTCAAGATGGTGAACTATGTGTTTATCTTCCTTTTCCTCCTTTCTTTTCCTTCCCAGTGCTGTGGAGATAGCAAATGGGGAGACTGGAGACCCCATCTAGCTGTGATATTGTCCAACCATGTTGGAGAGGCTGAGCTGAACCATCGAGCCATTGTCACAATGGGAGACACTTTAGGTGAGCAGAGGCAGATACTGTCTCCAGATCAGAAGTCCACATGCAGCATCCGATAAGGTGCCTTATTGTGCTCACAGATTCAATGCAATCTATTCCAGGAAGCAGGAGAGTAAGGGCTTGAATGGCTAAAGTACAAAACCTACCTGGGGCCCTGAGTGAAAACTGTTTAGTCTCAGTTCATGTCAACTGTAAAGACACCCATATCACCTCCACCACCACAGCAGCTAGGCCTAGCCCTCCAAGCGGTAGGCTAAATATCATTTTGCCTCTAGCTAAAATGGTCTCTCTGAGTCAGCTATTGAAGTTTCTGCTGGTGTATAGCTGGGACACTTAGGAAAAGGGAAGACAAAGGTAGGGCTTATTTACAGTTTCAGTTGCAATAACCTTTGCTGCCATAAGATGACCACTAAAATTGAGAGACCACCCAGAAAAAACAGGCCAACATTTTTAAAGCTGTGATAATGAGGCAGTCATTGCTGTGCCTGCAGTGTGACCTGAGCACTCACAGGTATGCTTGTCTGGACTGGGGACTTGGGGAGTGGCTGGACACCAACTCAGTTTTCTTACCTGGCTCCTGCCTGTGTTTGGGAGTGGTGTGGTAGGGGATTGATGCTTGTTTCTTGAAATTGTGATGATCTGGGATATTTGCTGAGTGCTCTTGTAAGCAGGGAAGGTGCTTTTGCATTTCATATGAACTCAGAAATATCAGGAAGAAATTGGAGCTGGGGAGGGGGCAGTGGTGCCTATTCACACACTGTTCCCAGCCTCCTGGTCACAGCTGAGCCATCAGATACCACCCCGTTAATCTCTCCAGTGCTTGAATGGACCAGGCTGGGGTGGGGCTAGTGCTTCTGTCTTTTCTCTCTTGAATTCCTTGCACAATGGTGTCAGGACAGCTCATGCTACTTTACTTCCAGGCTGAATGCTTGTTCCCTCTTCAGCTGGACACCACAGCTGTATTATTAAATTACTGCTCAGCTTCTCTTAAAATGCTTTGTGACATCTCAAAAGCATATGGGGCTCTAAGTTGTTGTGAACAGATGTGTACATATTTGTGAGCCTTGTGCACCTTCTTCTTTTCATGTGATTTTGTAGTGCATGTAATCATGTGTTTGTGCCTAAACACCTCTGTCAGTTTACAAATCCCAGCCTGTGAACTTGTGGGCCTGGTTTCCTTTGACAAAGTGATCTACATGTTCCACTGCAACAGGGAGCTCCTGTCTGTGTGTGCACATGTGTATGCATGCACTTGTATGTGCATGTGTGTGTGCAGAAGTTCACTGGTATATGCTTTTATGTGGGCATGGACATATGTACATTTCTAACTGCAGTGTTTCACTCCTCATAGTGAGGCAGAAATGGGAGAAGGTATTGCTGTCTTGTATGTACACACTCACAGACAATACATACCGGTGATCTCCAAGCTTTGCTGACCCATGGGAGACAACACTGAGCGAGTAACATGTTGCGGGCAATATCATGCTTTGTTTTTCCATCAGTCTCAGTTTAAACTTTATAATTATCTATGGCCTTGAGCAACATGAGAAGGTTTCATGGTCAACATGCTGCTTGTGAGCTGTGGGTTAGGGATCACTGACATAGGCTGTTTTTACATGTTCCCTGTGAGTGTGTTGGGAGTGTGTGTGCTTTAATTAGAGTAGCTCTGAAAGCCATTCTAATTAAAGCACTGGGAGTGTCTCATGTATTGGTGTTCCTGCGCTTCAAAATGGTGGCAGAGGTGCTTGAACTAAAGCTCATCAAACGAACTTTAGTTCAAGTGCCCCCCCCACCATTTTGAAGCATGGGAACACTGATATATAAGATGCTGACACTAGCTGGAGTGCAGTAATTATCATGCTCCAGCAGACTTGATTAATCGAGTCTGCTCTGACACACTGTAATTATAGCACATTGGAGCAGCCTCTTGGCTCATCTGTAGGTACCCATAGCTGCAAAATCCTGCAGGTATATGGCATCATTGCAGGCTTTGAAATTTATACTCACTTCCCTCTTAGAAACTCCAAACTATCTCAGAGCACAAGTGGCAGATGTGACTGACTGAGAATAACAACTTACTCTGCTCATTCCTAGGGCCAATTAAATGGTGACAACACATTTTGCCACAACTACTATCTTCTGATAGACTGAAATTGGAGTTGTACGCTTACTGGCACCATACCTAAGCAGGGAGCTGATGGCACATGTACTTCTTACCCAGTCAGGTTCCTCTAATTGAAAACAACACTTATTAGTTGGAAGAACAGCAGCAGTGAAGGGGGATGTTGGGGAAGGAACTGAAGTGCTCAATGGGCAGAAGGGGCAAGTTAACTCAGCTGTTTTCTCACATGCAGGTGTAAAAATATTCACAGTAATGTTCATTGCACTCATAGTTTTTGGTCTGTTTAGCTTTTATCTCTTTTTCTCTCTCTCCAGCTGGGAAAGGGCTAATAGAAGCTGCTCACTTCTGCTATCTGATGGCTGATGTCCCTTTTGGTCATTATGGGGTTAAAACAGACCGCATGGCCCTGCTGGGCAGTAGTCACTGGTAAGTAAAGTTGAAGCAGACAGCACCTTGCCAATATAGACAGCTGTTGTTCTGAAAGTTCTTCTCACCCAAGGCTCCAAAAGTAGTAGAATCCCTTCTTTCTGTTAGCTGTGCAAGGGCATGGCCAGACAAGCACATACCCCAGTGTAATTGTAGTGGTGAAAAGGCACCAGGATCAGGAACAGGCAAGTGGTGCAGTTTTCCCAGGGCAGCTGCACACAACAAGCAGGTATTACTGCACCTTGTCACTGTACCATATATGATGAGGGAGTGAGTAATGGCCCATTTGCCTTTAGCAAATACTTCCCTGGAACTGGATATGGACAGACAAACTCTAAAATGGTGTAAAATGTACCACTTGCCCCTGATTCTTTCAGGGCAAAGTTATCCCATTTTGGGGTTTGCATCATTTGCCTACTGACCCCTAAAATTTTTTGAATGGAGGTACAGACCCCTTTGAATGGTAAGTGTGGGTATTCATGTCATTTTAATTTATTGTAGTCATCTTTTGTGGACGCCTTAGACATAGTCTGCAGTTCCATAGGGGTCCATGGACCACAGGCTGAAAATCACTGCTCTAGAGCCTTGCTTCACCAGTATAGACTAATGTTAGTGATAAAAGGCATAGCAGGAGTAATGGCATCACATGCAGATGCTATAGCAGGCTATAGGTCATATAAAGTGCTGATGCTGGATATTTGATCTGTTGTATTGTGCTACCTGACTCTAATTATGGAGGCTTAATCCTAGTTATGAAGGGAGGCCTATTTAATACCCATTCTACAGGAATGGTGTAGAAAGAAATACCAATTATACCAGTATTGAATTATAAGGGTATAAGCCGTAACTGTTACATATGCATCTTCATAGGGTGATATAAATATACCCAAACTGTTATAACTTTAACCTTGTTTCATTGTACTTTGTAGTACCAATTCTTTTCCTTGTTTAAGGCAGTTGAAAGTTATGTATATCTACAGCTTTGGACATAGAAAGGTATAAGGATGTCCCCAAGGCTGCACAGCATGTCACTGAAGAGAGACTGAAAGAAGGGCCACCCCTTGGTCTCATACAGTACCGATGGGGGTCATGCCAAGCACACTGGCACCAGCATTGTCTTCTGGATAGGCTTATTGATCCCTTTATTCTAGTCAGAAGAATGAGAATTCATATGAACAGCACAACACCCAAGCAGCTGCAGTGTCCAGCAGTCAAAGGGTTAATTATATCTGGGCAGCATTACTTTTGGTAAAATGGGAAGATCTTCTAATACAGTTCCATGGGAACATTCACAGTCACCCCATGCCTTACCTTTAACACCAAAGTCATAACTATCTTTTCCCATGCTTCCAATATCAGTAACTAGAAACTGCAGGCTGCCTATGCCAAGTATGTCAGTGGAGAGGCTGCACTTGTGATTAACCCAGTTGTCCACTGGATGTCACTGTGGCTCCACTCCATTCCAGGGGCACCAGTGAGGTGTTGAAGTCCAGGCTAGGAATTGAAGTAATTCAGGTGCAGTCTCATTGTGTCCCTGGGAAAGAATGATAATCTAGTTAATTTGGAGAGGCTCTTTGTTCCCAGTCTCCAAATGAGGGTTGCTTGTCAGCAGTCTCATGTTTCTGGGTCTGATTCACAGCTGCCCTGAATCCTATGTTATCATTTATACTGGTAGAATGGGTGGGTGATCATCAGGATGGGAGTGTTTTCCATTCATGGTGCATAGGTGTAAGTGACTGCACATGGGGTGGGGCCAACCAGTGGCAGATCAGGTCCATAGCCTATAAGAGAGCCCCACGATGGTAATGCCGTAGCTTATTTTAAAGGGACATTATAACTTAGACTGGGGTTTTAATAAAACCTAAAAGTATTAGGTACCGAAAGGGGTGGTGCCTAACACCTGTGTGTTCCTGCAGAAAGCTCAGCTAGATAACTTACCTGAGAAACAATTTCTTGCATGCTATTAGCTCTCCAGATTACTAATGAGGAAAGGACTTTAAGAGTCTAAGTTTATAGGGAGATCTAATACTTGTACTGATATCAAATTATGCTAAGGTAAGCTCTTCCAATGGCACTGTTACATCTGTATGCTTCTGCACCCATACCAGCATAGGAAAACCATTTCAGTTTTAACCCTGTTTTATTCAGGGTTAAAATTACAGCAGTTTAGCCAACACATCATTACAGAAGCAGGCAGATGTAAGTTACCTTGTAACAGCTAGTGTGTGCTCCGAAGTGGCTGCTTCCCCACTCTTAAAGTGATTAAAAAGTATGTTTGCCCAGAGCCTAATTTGCTTTGTTCTGTTCATACTGTTTGCTCATTTTTGGCATTACAGAAATCTCAGACTTTCCCCATTAATAAATACCATGTCACATGCTTAGCCCAAGCACAGACAGTGGTAGTAAATCCTTGTTAAAGTGGCTGAAGTGTTTTGCTGCAGTGTGAACTCCAGTCTCCACTGCATAGTTTTGCTGGCATAACTATGTTGGTTAATCCTTTGAAAAGATTGCATCCCCCTTGTCAATGGAGGCTCCTTGTCAGTGGAGCTATGCTGGCAGAAACCTGGTGTAGACATTGTTACATAGGCAGAGGATGGCTCCTGTCAGCTTAGTTTGAGCCATGTTGGGGAGATGGAGTAGCTAAGCTGGCAGAAAAACCCCTCTTGTTGCCGTATGTCATGGCTCTACTAAGGATGTCTTCCAACATAGTTGTGCCAGTGCAGCCACAGTGACCGAAGGTCCCTTGTAGGGCAAGCTCTGATTTAATGGGATTTGATGTATGCTCTGTGGTTCTGTTAAGTTGCAGGAAATTCCTTGTGAAGTATGGTGATGAGTGGGATAGGCATTGTGGGAGGATAAAAAGGTTCCTTACCTCAT
>NW_017728993.1:61394792-61423394 GCF_001723915.1 Gavialis gangeticus
TTAGGGTTAGGGTTAGGGTTAGGGTTAGGGTTAGGGTTAGGGTTAGGGTTAGGGTTAGGGTTAGGGTTAGGGTTAGGGTTAGGGTTAGGGTTAGGGTTAGGGTTAGGGTTTGCGTGGATGGGTTTGGCATGTAGGCCAGGGGCAGGGAATTATTTTGGGTGGAGGGCTGTTTACCGAGTTTGGCAAGCTGTTGAGGGCTGCGTGGGTAGCCCTGCCCCTTGACAGGTGCCCCACCCCCTGGTCACCATCTTGGGGCTGGAAGTCCCACCCCTAACCTCTGACCTTTGCCACTGAAAGTCCCTCCCCTTACCCCTGGAAGTACGCCTTTGGGGAAGACGGTTTGCCATCTTAGGGGAAAAAAAACAAATTACATACTAAAAATCAGACACCCATAATTATTTTAATTTAATTAAAAATGTATTATTGTCCTGATTTGTGGGTTTTTGTGGGGTATATGCAGAAGTGATTGCATATGGGGGTTTGTGGGGATGTGTATGTGTGGGTATGGATGTAGGTATGGGAGCCATGTAGTGCAGAGTGGCAGGGCAGGCAAGTAGGGGAGGTGGTGCGAGCAGGAGCACAGGGCCTGCACCAATGTCCCAGGGCCAGTGCTGGAGGGCCTAGAGCGGGGCAGTAGGAGCCCAGGGTGAAGGCTGGCAGGGGTCTGTGGAGCCAGGCTGGGCTGCACCAGCAGGGAGAGGGGGGAGCTGGCCCGGCTCCATCAAGGCCCTGCTGGCTGGGACCCCATGCTCCTGCTGCCCTGCTCTGAGCCCTGCTGGCGCTGGCCCCAGGACATCGGTGCAGGCCCCGTGCTCCCACCCGGCTGCCGCTGGCTCCTGCGCACCTGTTTACTCCCAGTGCCCCCACCCCAGCCCAGCAGTACAGGCGGGGAGCAGCACACAGCCCTGACCCTGTGCTTGCCTGTGAGGAACGAGCTGGTGCTCAGTGCTGGGGAAAAGTTATCACGGTAGCAACGGAGAGCAGGCACAGGCAGCCCCATGTGGGCTCCAAGCGGCTACAGCACGGGGTGCCGGCCACGGAGAAGGGGAGCATCCACTTTTCCCCTGTGCTGAGCACCAGCTTGTTCCCTGCAAGCGAGCGTGGGGTCAGGGATGCGCGCTGTTCCCCGCCTGTACTGCGGGGCTGGGGCGGGGGCACTGGCAGTGAACAGGTGTGAAGAAGCCAGCGGCCACCAGGCAGGAGTTCGGGGCCAGCACCAGCAGAGCCCAGAGCAGGGCAGCAGGAGCGCGGGGTCCTGGCCAGCAGGGGCCTCTCCCTGCTGGTACAGCCCAGCCTGGCTCCAGAGACCCCTGTCAGCCCAGGCCCCGCGCTCCTACCGCCCCGCTCTGAGCCCCACCAGCACTGGCCCCAGGACACTGGCAAAGGCCCCATGCTCCCACTTGCTTCCACTTCCCCCTACCCCTGCCGCCTTCTTGCCGGCTCCCAGCTGCATGGCCAGGCTGTGGGGCTCAGCAGGAGCTGGCCTGGCCCTGAGGATTGGGGCAATCCCTGCGGTCCGCCTCTGCCTCCCCCCACCCCACTTCTTGCCTGAATTTCCTGCGCTGGTGCAGCCACAAACAGCTCCCTGGTCCCGGGATGGGGCCTGGTGGTCCCTGCTGTGACAGGAGCCTGCCAGGGCTTCCCCTGGGTCCTACTGTTCCTGGGATCTTTGACAGGAACCAGGGGCAGAAAAATATTAATTTTCTAAATTTTTTAGGGTCCGTATAGAATGTCCTGGTGGGCCGGATGCAGCCCACAGGCTGTATTTTGCCCACCCCTGATGTAGGGTGTTTTACCTGCTTTGTAAGGAAACTTTTTCATGGAATTTTCCAGGGCTTAGACCTGAATTTTAGTTTCACTCCACGTTAGTTTTACTGTCTGAAGGTTGGCAGGGAAGGTGGCAGAAGAGGCACATGGTATCTGGGTTTCTCATGTAGAGAAAGAGTTTTGTTTTTCATCCCTGCCCTCACACCTCTCCTTCTCTTTTCAGTCAGACATTTGTACAGTTTGCCATGACAGAGTCTATCCAGAGGACTGAAATCTTTGAGTACTGTCAGTTGCTGGGACATCCCAAATCTTTCATCTTCACTTTCCAGGTAACAGAAAGCCTCAGGCAGAACTAACACGTTAGATGCACAGAGCTCCCAGAGCTCTGTGTGATGCAGTATAACTTCTCTATAAATCACAATCTAATGCATTTCTAATACGCTCATTACCACAGTCTCTAAGTGCTGGTATAACATTAAGCTTTGCATTCAAATTGTCCCCACAGGGCTGTGCTCTCCTGCATGAGTTGCTTCATCCAGGGTTATTTACAAATACTTCTACTTTTTTTCTCTTTTCCCATGTAAGCACATCTTCAGCCTCACCTTTCCTTGACTGGGAAGGGCATGGCTGTGTGCCTCCTTGCTCAATGTAAATTACTCAAGACAAAGTCTCAGTTTCTGTGACAGATCTGTGGGTGAGGGAGATTTTCTTCCCTTCTCAGTCTGGGCAGAGAGTCTGGGAGCATATGAAGGTGTGGAGCATGCATGTACTGGTAAAGTACAGGAAGGCACTGTGTAGGCTTGCCCACCAAGAACTGCAAATGCATTCCAGTGCCATCCCTTCTGTGCTGCTGCTCTGTCAGTCCTATCCCTAACTTTGCCAGTGTACCTCAGTCCTAGGCACTGACGCATTGCTTTGTCATGGTAATGTTATCTAGTCTTTTAGAACAAGGGGCTGGGATTCCTGGGTTCTAGACCAGATCTGGCACTTGCCATGCTCTGCATCTCATTCTTTGCATCTGCATGGGTGTGCTAATATTAATCTGTGTCACTGTGAGATTGTGTGTAAAACCTTTTGCAGTTGGGAGGAACTCTGGAAATGCCAAGGATCAGTGTCATTGCTGAGTGTTGTTGCTGTCAGCAAACCTTCCACCTTGTCTCCAGCACTTCTGCTATTCCAAGTCTTAAACCAGAGCTTTGCCTCATGATCTTGCCCTGCTCTTCTCACTTGGCATTACCACACAGCACTGTCGGCGCCCTTCACTTCCAGTCCTTCTCTACACTCTCTGGCAAGGGAAAGCAAGGGGTGCGGGCAGTGCCATCACTGCCAGCAGATTGTGTGTTACTGCTTTTTTGTCTGGGTGATTCATAGCCTGAGGGTCCTGCATATTGTCTAGCTGCACCTGGATTCTCAGCAAGGAGCAGTGGTGACCTGCAGGGTCTTTCTCTCTTCCACAGCAATCCAGGATGTTGCCACTATTGCCCTCTAACACAAAACCCACCAGTCCTCTAGGCCTCTGCCTTCTCACTGACAGTCAAGTGCTGTGTTAGATGTTGCCCTTGAAATCCACCTGGAGGGCTGGCTGCTCCACTGCCTTTTAGTTCATCTCGCCATTTCCACCGGTGTGGAGCAAGCGCAAAGCAGAACAGTTACAGCCACACTCTCTGCACAGATGCAGAGTGAGGGGGAAGTCAGGCCATCCCTGGGCTCAGCAAGGCTTTCTCAATTGAGGGCCTTTCTAATTCACTCCCCTTCACAGCTCATCAGAGCATGAGTTCAGCAAGTTTCAGGGCACTATGCCATACGTATTTATCTGCTTCCGTTTTTGTATGGCTTCCCCTTCTAGAATAGCTCTGTGTAATTGATGTACTTTTAACATTGTAAATAAGCGCCCAGCTGCTGGTGCCTGAGGCACTAGACAAATCAGGTAGATAAATGAACGTTCCAGGCTTGAATCTTCCCTCATGGATCTGTCAGAGCATCTCTGCACTGACTTCAAAACTAGCCTCTCAGCACTTCTAGCCAAAAGCCTGTGGTGAACAGAGCCAGCCAGGCAGTGGATATGTGAAATGGATGCTTGCCCCAAAAGAAAGGAATGTGACCTGCAGCCTCATTGCACCTGTGAGCTGGGGAGCATCACTATTTTGTGCCTCTCTCTGATGTGTTAATGCTGAATGTTAAGAGAAGACATGATGCTAAGAGGGAGCCTGAAGTCATGGATAAGTGACATGGTTAAATTGGTTAACTGGCACCACAAAAGTGGAAAAAATTAGCAGATAGGTGATACAAATCTCTAAGTGAGGCTAGGCTTACCCAGCCTGGTAAAGAATTATGCTTGAAAGAAGCAGTGGTAAATACCCAGCAGGGTAAGAGACTCAGGCTTAGGTTTCTTCTGTCCATAACCATTTCCAGGGACAAGGAAAACACTATGTTAGCTGCTCCTTTGTCCCAAGTGGCGAGACACAGTAATAATTGCCTGCTGTGTGCAGCTAACCCAGAATAGCTGCATATCCATCCCTTCCTAATTCTAGCATAAGATACCTCCCTTTACAGAACTGAAGTAAATTACACTGGAGGCATGTGATTGTCTATCCTTGTCCTGAGTTTTTTCTTTTGCTGCAGCCCCTAGACACTCCAACTCAGATCAGAACCCCATTGTGCCAGTGGCCTTATAGAAACAGCTTCTGCCCAGAGCGCTTACATCTGGCATGGGGATAGAGAAGCATGAGAGCAGAAGTGATCTCCTTCAAGTCACATAGCTGGTGGCTGGCAAAGCCAAAAAGAGTAGGTGTATTGAATCCCAGTCCTGGGCCCTAGTCACTAAACTTGTACCTTTCAGTTGGTCTTTGTTTAGGGCACTGTAGTGAGCCCTCACTTTTGCTAAGGCCTTGGCTACTCCTTCCCCAGTCTGGACAATCATCTTTCTCCTTCCTTTTCCAAGGTGTATAAACTCATTTATGCGTCACGCCTGGCGGATTATGGTCTTGCTTCCCAGGCCTTATACTACTGTGAAAGGATTGGCACAGCTCTACTAGACCAGCCCCAGACCAGGCACCCTGTGCTGTTAGCACAGGTGATCCAGGTGAGTCTCTAACTCCAGTTCCTTTTTTGCTTTAGCTATGGAGGATTGTGTGTGTCTGGACTGGCTGATGGGTGGAATTGTGGCTCTACTGGGGAGATATCACAAATTGCAGTGAGACCATTAACAATAAAAGGCATTCAGGTAGTCTCTAGCTTTGATTTTGTTTATGTTGTAGGACATGTACTCTGCCTTCCTGTAGCCTGATTTTTCAGAGATGTGAGCCCACGCAGCTCTCAGGGGCTCAACTCTTCTCAAATCAGCCCCCAAAACATCTATTAGCTGAAGTGTGACAAGTAAAATAAACCCAATGTGTCCATGGGTCCTACAAAATGCAATGATCTGTGCCTTCTTGCTCCCTGTGGGGACTCTGCTGTGGCAGCTGCCTTAAATGAGAGTTGTGTTGGCCTTATCAGTGGTGCAGAAAAAAATATGCAAAAGCCAAATTTAATATCAAAGCCAATTTTATAGAAAGAGAAGGGAGGGAATGGAAACTGCATTTGCCAAATAGGAAGAGTCACAAAACTGCAGAAGGAAGACATTTCATTTTGAAGTTTCTTAGAAGTTAAATATGGTGGTGGTTTTAAAAGCTAAAATCTATAAAAAGTTACTTGGCATTTCCTCTCCAGTAAATCATTTTGTGATAATATTTGCTTGGGATATTGCAAATTCTGGGTGGTAACTGAATACAAGCATGTACATAGACAGCTACTAGCTATTTAATATTAGGTCTAGTTGGACTTGCATTAGAAGGAATATTCCACAAGGAGTAATAATCTTCCAATAACTGCAGGATTTGGAGCGTGTTTATTGTACTTATAAAATGTTGCAATTTTCACATCTACTTTAGTGACGAGAGTGTTTTCAACTAAAAATGTCTCATTTGATCATGCTTGGGAGAGTGTTTAAAAACTAAGCCAAAATCTTCATTCTCCAAAAGCAGAAGAGTAAACACCACTACCTCGCTGTCAGAGGGTGTGGACATGCATACATCTGAAACTCTTTCAAAAGAGGTAGGTTTGAAAAAGGGGAGCAGCTGGTATGTTCTAACTGTTAGGTGTGAATGAGCTGAGAATGATTCAAATATAGCAAAACTGCTCCAACTATAATACTGCTTCATCCAGGTTTCACGCTGGAGTGGTTTTGCTATATTTGAATCATGTTCAACTTGTTCACATGTAGCGATTAGAACATACCAGCTGCTGCCCTTTTGAAATGTTTCCCTTTTGAAGGGGTTCCAAATATATATGTCCACACCCAGAGAGTGCTACTTGTCCAGGGATTTCAAAACCTGGTTTTAAAAGGAGGTAAATGAAGTTATCTGCATTTTGAAGATGGGAGGGGGAGGCACAGAGCATTGGAATGGCTTACCCAAGGTCACCCATTGAGATAGTTGCAGAACCAGGAATACAATCCAGGTCTCCTAAAATCCAGTCCTGTATACTGTCCATTAGAGCATCTTGCCTTTGTGCTTATAGATAAGGCTCAGGTGATACAGATTAACAGCAGGGCACCTGTTAGTACCTCTCTTCCACAGCCTTTGCACTGCCCTTGTCCCATACACAAGCTGTAATATTCATTTGCCTCTGAATTTATAATTCCTTCAAAAGCTCTGGTGAGTAGAGCTAAGGCAAAAATACAATCACAGTTTAATTTTTCTGAGATTAAGCAGAAGAAGCATTTATTTGCAATGCCATAATACAGAGAAAAAATAAATAAAAAGGGTACCTAGTTAATTCATGCCTGAAACAGGCATCTGTCCCAAAAGCTCTGACCTTTGAGTTATGTTATATTGCAAAGTTTACCTAGATCCCCTGTTGAAAATACCTATTTACTCTCCAACAGCTCCACTGTTCTGCTGGGGATTATATGTCTCCTTGGAGAACACACTTTCATCTGAAAAAAATGAGTGCATTTATTGTTGCTCTGTTGTCTTTGATGTTTTAGACTGTGTTACAAATTATTATACACACTAGTATTTGATTAAGATTTCCTCTCATTTGAAGCCATGGACAAGATACAACCAGGTATTGGTTCATTAATACTGGATCAAAGAGCATGTTAATATTTGCCCCATTTAGGAACAATCATCCTTATAACTTCTTCCTTGGCATTGGTTTAGAGTGAACACACTGTATGTCTGTTTCCTGCAAGATCTGCAGCTGGACATACATACTTCTTGAATGCATTTCAATTGGTTCATGTGCCAGTAATCTCTCCTAGCACATCCTTCTGTTAACTGTTCCGGCTTGTAGGCTATTTGTGTTCTTCACATTTTTTGGCTGTAAGTTCTTTGGGGTTTGCACTCTATGTTAATTAATACATAAACACCCAGACAATAATAAAGTGGCAAGAAGCAAATGTTGATTTTTTTCAAGACCAAAGTTTGTTCAGCCAATCTGATTCCCTTCCCCAGCAGGTTAACTGGCCTAATGGGTGTCCAGAGAGATGTGCTAATTAGGTCATGAATTGAACCAATGTCAGGGCTAGGAGAAGAAACATGACTCCAGAGTCCCAGGTTTTATCTATTCAAATTATTGTCTGTCCCCATCCAAGAGGAAGTATAATCATGGGATTGAAGCACAGGGCTAGGAGTCAGAGACTTTGGGGCCATGTCTGTATGATACATTTCCCATGCCCACTAGCTGAGCCCTCAAGCATGCTATGCTGTTCTGAGTGGGTGGTCCCCTAAACCAGAACCTGTGTAGTCATGTCTGTGCAGCATGATGGCTGGACTAATGAGCCTGGGGATGGGCTAACTAGCTCTGTCTTTTTCAGGAGGGCTAATGAGTGCTGTCTGCAGTGCTGCACAGATGCTTTTGGTTACTGCAGCATGCCTGGAGGCACTGATGTGAGCATGGTAACTTTACTGTGTGGACAGTGCCTGGGTTCTTTTCCTAGTGCTTTGGGGCCTTGTATTAATTTATCTGTGCCTTTGGTGTGCCCATGGGTAAAATGAGAATAACAGCACTTACCTCCCTCAGAGCAGTGGTGTTTATCAAATGCTTCTAAGATCCTCTTTTGAAAAGTTTGTTTGTACAATGCCCTGATCTGTGATTGGGGCCTCTTGATGGTAACATGTTAGAAATAATACAGCGGCCATATATGTGTCGAGTGTTATTTTTATATCATCATTATGAGGAAGTGCAGCATTCCCTGAGTCTTTTCCTGGCCTGTGTGTCTAGCAGCTTATTAACTGCTAGGACTTTCAATCTATGTTCTGTGAATCCTGAATTACGACACCTGTTCCATTCTGCCTTCTTCCCCCAAAATATGCAGCTAGCTGAGCGACTGAAGTTCTCAGACCCATTGCTCCTGGAGAGACCTGATGAGGAGCAAGACCTGGAACCTGACTGGCTTGTCCAGCTCCGAGCCCAAAGACAGCAGTGGGAGGTGAGAATGGTGGCAAGTAGAATGGGTCTTTCCACCATGTTTTCTGTCTACTGTAGTCCTCTGGAATGGGTAAAGCAGGCTGCATTCTGGAAGCTTAGTCTCTGCTGTGTGATCTATCTGCAGAAGTATCTGTGAATGCTTTCTTCCCCTACATACCAGATCTTAGGTGATTATTTGCAAAGATATGAAGGTGTCAAGGGGATTTCTATTAGCTGTGTTTGGGAAGACTTCTTCCTTCCCCTTTTATTTTGGGCATTCACGTTTGGCATGGTGCAAACTGATCGCTCAAATTGTGAACTCCTCTTATACTCAAGGTCTTGGTGGGAGTGGAAGGGAACTTACAATGTGCAGCTGCTCCCAGGTCTAAGTACTATGGGGCAGTGAGCATTGTGCTGGATTATGAGCACTTCTCCAGGTCTTGCCTGCAGGAACTTGAGAATTTGGGATGGTCCCAACTGAAAGAGTTTGTTTTTCTATAAGGATATTGCAGGTGCTAGCATCTGAATGCCATCAAGAGAGTGCCAAGGGGACTTGTATTTCTCTCTTCTGATCTCTGCCCTCTACCTTGTGCATATACTCTAGAGAACTTCTCTTCCCTTTCTGCTCTGAGCTGCTTCATTTCCCATTAGCATATTCCCTTAAGATTTAATGTTTGACTCCATTGTCTTTTTTCTCCATTCTCTGGCTCTTTATCTTGTCCACTCTGACAGAACGAGCCGTTATACTTTGGTGGTCTTTCCCTGCTGTAAATCAGCTGTTACCTTCCTAAAGTCAATGGAGATACACTATTCTGAGAAGAGACTCAGATCGGACAGCTGTATTCTGAACAGCTTCAGCCTTCCCATAGAAGTAGCTGTTGATAGTGTCTTGGGCCTGATTCATGTTCCATGGGTTCTGGATAATTCCTATTAAGTTGAGTGGAGTTATTTATGACCCTTAATAGGTAAAGAGCATCCCAGGAGTCACTGCATCTCTTTGGTCATTTTCTTATCTTGGGATGCATGAGTAGTATTGGTGTGTATGAGTATCATGGTAAATGTAGTCACTACACCCTCTTTATGAGTGACTTGGACTATATTATTGGCATCTGACAAACAGCTGGAGAATGGAAGAGTGGAAGCACATAAGAGATTGCCATTCAGAGCATGGCTGTGACATGCAGGGTCCACATGGCTTTTCCTCTGGTGATAGCTCTATTATCATGATTATCACCATGGTGACAATGCTTGTCTTCCCAGTTCCCAACATGCCAGGTTTTCCTTTTCTTATGTAACATTCACCTTTTGAATCATTTCAGGTAGAGGGAGACCTTCCTGATTTGACATCCACTCAGCCAGACTCTTCCAGGGTCAACAGATCAACATCAGGTAAAAGGAATGAACCAGTGCATTGTGCATATACTGAAAAGGCTTTCCAAACAAGGACCAGGTTGATATATATTGTGAACCAGTTGAAAAAGGCTGACTCCTGACTTTGTTGCCTACTTGTTCAGCTGGGGGGATATCTCAGTTGTCCCTTTCCCATTATTTCTGCGGAAGAAATAGAATTAATACACAGTATGAATCCCATGGGGAAACATTCCACTTACAAGGGGTTCTACCAGGGATACACTGCAAACTGCTTCCTTGCCCCCTTGTGTCACTTTCCCAGACTAGTGGACATTCACTCTTGCAAAAGTGTTTTCAGTGTATTCAAGAAATGGACTGAATTCTCTCCCCAGCCCCGTTTTTTATGACGCTCATTGGCTAATCTACTTCCTTCTGCTGTTGGGTAGAAGAGGGGAGCAAAATCATCCTACAGACAAGCTGCTATGGGTGGCCTATGCAAGGAGAAAGGAAACTGCAAGTTGTTCACCTGCCTTTCTTCCTTCCACAAACCATCTCTGTGCCCAACAAATCTAGTGAATAAAAAGGCATGGCTAGAATGTGTGTGTGTGGGGGTGGGGTGGGAATCAGGGGACAGCTGCTGCAGGTGATGCATTATCCCTCCAGCACAGACTGGAATCTACAAAAATAAATGTGCCTAGTTAATGCTGTTTAAATAGCTTGAACTGATGTTTTGTGAGGCCCATGGGGGGGTGTCAGAGCACAGGACTGGCTGGCAGCCAATAGGACAAGAAAGCAGGTGGCATTGCACTCCTCTTCTTATCAAACATCAAATCCAGGTGTGATGCCCCAGGTAAGACAACTGCATTCAGATTCATTCATTCGACAACAGGAACCAGAGCCAAAGCAAATACTGAATCATAGAAAGCAGGGCTGGAAGGGACCTGAAGAAATCATCTAGTCCAGGGGCAGATCCAAGTGGGTGCAGGGGCACGGACACACTCCTCTTTTAGTTGACCATGCTGGAAGCAGGAGCCAGGAACTTTTTCTTAAATCCCTGAAGCAAGTATGAATCCTTCCTTCTTTTCCCTCCATGCTGAGTGGCACTTCCCTTCTCTCCCCTTCCTTTGCCCCTTCCCTGCCTACCACTGCTTCTCTCTCTGGCTGTCCTGATGAAAGGGGCATGGGGGAACTCCAGAGGCATTCCTGCCTGCTGCAGTCAGGCTGCATGCAGATCTGGGCTCAGCCAGGGACAGCGTCAACAAACCTTCCTGGTTTCCTGGGTGTTCACTGCCAGGTGTGAAGGAAGGGAACCCATGCACTGCTGCCACTCTCTAGCCAAGAATAGCTCCATGTGCAGCCCAACTGGAGCAGGGTAGGAACAGTTTTTTAGTGCTTCCCACCCCACCACCCCTAGGTCAGTTGGGGATAGTGGCAGTAGTGGACAGGTGGGGAAGGGGAGGGAATGTTCCACTGAGCATGGTGGGGGAGGAAGGGAGGGAAGATTTTTACCTGCTCAAGAGACTTAAAAAGAAGTTCATTTATGCTGCGCTTGTATATGTGTGTGTGGGGGGGAAAACAAGCACAGGTTGCTGCTTTTGCACCCCCACTTACAAAAAGCCCAAAATGTAGCTCCTTACTTGCCTCCCTAGGACCAGTGGTCAGTCCATACAGCTAGTCGCATTCTGGACCTGATCTGTTGCCTGGATGTCAAGATTTAAGGATTTACAACCCAGCCACTGTCTTGGATAAACCATTACCTCGTTAAAGCAGTGGTCAGATTTTTTCTGGTTCTCAGACTACAAGACAGACAAAGGATCCCAGTTTGACCTCGAAGACAGAGGGACTCCAACAAAGCCTAAAGTCCACTAAAGCAGGGGTTCCCAACCTTTTTGTGCTGAGAACTGGCAAACTGCAGACCGAAAGTGGCTGCAGACCGGCAAGCTATGGACCAGCAGTGACCTGGAGCCTGCCTGCTTTCCCAGCATTCATCATAATCTTTTATCACAAAGTTCTAGATACTGTAATGGAGTCTGGATCCAAGACTTGTGAATCTGACCCATGCCCTTACTGGACTGTGAAAAAGCCATAACCAACTAGTGGCAGTTGTAACCAAAATAACGAGCTCATCATTGAGAGAAGGGTTGTTTCCTACTGCCCAGTATCAAACCTCCCATTCCTAACAAGCTTACGGAGAAGCCAGCCAAAGGCCAGTTACGAGCACATCCAATCATAACTAATACTTAGAATATTAGACCCAATACCCTCTGGATTCAGGCCACCATGTGGCAGAAAAACCATCTCTAGTGGCACTGATGGATGATCTCCTTCTATCAATACTCAGAGGAGAGATGTTCATACTCCTCATCCTGGAATTTTCTTCAGTTCTGCAGCATTCAACACTTGTAACCATGAGGTACCGATGTCTTACCAGAAAGAAGTGGCAGGCACCCCAGGTAACGCACTAAAAAGATCTGAGTACTCCCTGGAGGGGATTTGCAGTGGGCGACAATTGGAAACTGCATCTTGAAATTTAAAACCCTTACTTATGGAATCTTACAAGGATATGTTCTCTCTCTGGTCCTTTTCAATGTCTACGTCAACCATTAGCAGAAGTGGTGAAACAGCATGGTCTTATATGCCAACAATAGCCAGTTTGCTAAGTGACTCCAATCCACCCTGTTATTCCTGCTTCTGTTACTGTTTTACTGTACCACACCAATATGGAGTATACCCAAGCATGAAGCTGTTAGAGTTTAGGAAACTCCATGTGGTACAGAATGCAGCATATGGCCTTAGCTGGACAGATTGCTGCAAGTACATTAGACAGTTCCTCTGTTCCCTACACTGGTTACCCAGGACTTAACTGAACTGAATTCAAAGGTCTTGACCCTTCACAGGAATGCTCTCTTGGAAGGGTCCTCCTGGGTCAAGTCCAGTTCTCTCCTCTTACAGTTAACCATATTATACAATCTTATTAATACACTGATCAAGCTCCATTCTAAAACTGGTTAGCATTTTTGTCTCCACTACTATTCCAGGATCTCACTTCTTTTATTGTTAGAAACCTTCACCTAATTTTCTAGCTAAATCTACTTATGTCCTGTTTATACTCGTTTGTTCTTGTGCCACTTTTCTTCTTTGTTTTAAATAGCTTGTCTTGCTTCCTTGTTTTTTACCTCCATCATGTATTTATAGAAGGCTATTACATTCCCTCTCAGCCTTTAGTTTGCTAGGCAAGCCAAGATCTTTCAGTCTCCTATCATAAAATAGACTTTTCATTCTATGATCATCCTAATAGCCCTTCTCCACACCTGTTCCAGTTTCAGTTTATCTTTCTTGAACATGTGTAAACAGAATTGTACACCATATTTCAGATGAGCTCTCAACTGCATCTCATACAATGGCATCAGTATTTCCCTGACTCTACTGGAAAGATCTCACCCAGTACAGCTTAGGCTCACATTCACCGTTTCTATGGTCTTATCACAGTCATCCAGGGATCAACTCATTCACCTGGGTTTTTCCCCTCTGTTGTTTGCAGCTAATGAGTTCCTAGCCTTTAGCAGAAATTCTTATTTTGTATTGACAGTACCTCCTAAATTTATGTTATTGGCACATTTCTTTAAGCACATTCCTGCTTTTGTGTTATTGCCACTAATTAAAATATTAAATAACATTTCTCCCACAACTGTCCCTTGAGGAACTCCAGAGGTAACCTCCCTCTAGCTTGATACTTCAGATTTCTAACAGATTTTTTTAATGTAGAAAATCTGATCAAAGATTCAAAGCTAACCAGATTCAAGTTCCTCTGATGTGATTTTTTTCTTGGGTAAACCATGTTGCATTTTCATGCCTTTTTCTATTTACTTTCATGTCTGTAAGTATTCTTTCATTCAAGATTTATTCTAAAGCTTCTATACTACTGAAGTCAAACTGTACTTGCCTGAATCATTTCTATATCTCTTCTTAAATATAACTACTAGGTTTGAAATTCTCTAGTCTTATTGTACCAGGGCCAGATAACCTGGGTATTAGATAACCAGGGCCAGCTGGGGGCATTTTAGCAGGCTTACTGCCCTGAATCTTGGCATCTTTGAGTTGTGCTCCCCTATCATTTGTAGTAATTTATATTTCCATGCCCTCATTCCTGTTAGATCATCCAGCTTTTTCCCTTTGATTAATATAATTTATTGTCTATGAATATTGTCAATGTGTAATATTGGGGGGGGGGTTGTCCTTACTGAAAAATGAGGCATTTTGGACCCCTGTCTCATCTCTACCTCATCCCCACTGCTTAGCAGCCCTACTTCAGCCCGTCCTAGTTCTCTTTTTATTTACATGGCTGAAGAACCATTTTCTGTTTGTTTTAATTTTGTTTGTTAGGTCCAACCCAGCTGGTGTTTTGGCAGTTTTTGCTTTATCTCTACATTATCTGACCCTTAAGCCTCTGCTGACCAGACCCTTTTCCATTATTTGTAGGCTTTCTGCTTGCTTCTATTATACTTCCTGAGGTGAATATTCATTCAGTTAGGTCTGGAACCCTTCCTTACAATTTTTAGTTCTCACTTACAATACTGTACAGTTTTCTGATGGCATAAGAACCTTTGACTTATAGAAAGTCTAAGCTCTCTCCATATTCATGTCCATGAACTTCTCAGTTCAGCTGACTTCGTTAGGTAGTTTCCTTAGTTCATCAAGATGCCCTTTTGAAATTGAGAACCTCAATTATAGACCTACTTCTTTTAATTTAATTTTAACCAAATCAGCATATGCTCACTCAAGCCAAGGTTATTTTTCTACTATCGGTTCTTCTATAATATCCTCATTGGCTGTCAAAAACAACTTTAAAATAACATCACCTTTTTGGTTCAGTGACTAGTTCATAAAGAAATCTGTCAGCTATCATATCCAGAAATGACTGGGTCCTACTATTGCTAATGACATTTTTCTGCAATCTGTATCTGGAAAGTTAATGTCTCCCATAATGATACAGTGCCCAGTGGTATTTCTCTCTCTCTCTAACAACATTACAAAGGTCTCTATGCATATTCTAATCTGACCCTGAGGATCTATAGCAGACTTCCAGTATTACCCTAGTAGAGCTTCTTTTACCTTATTTCCCCAAATTGATTTTGACCTCAAGAGATTCTGTTTTACCCATGCTATCCTTTCTTATTTCTTTACAGTCTATCACATCATTAATGTTTACTGCTATCTCCAGCACATTTACAAGTATTTCTGCCTTTTCCAGACAGCACATACCTCTTAATACCTGTGTCCCAGTCATGATTGTTATTCCACCCTATTTCTGTTGTCACTTGTAATATACAATGTCGGTTCCTACACCAGCAGTTTAATTTTCTCCATTTTGCTGGTGATACTCCTCATGTACAAACATTTCAGTTGTTTTGTGCTGATCCCTTTCCTCTGCCCCCACAAATTCCCAGCCACAATAGGCAGTTTTTTTTCTATGACTCTGTTACCTGTGGCCAAAAACAGTTATCTCACTGGAGGCAGTCCTGATTATCTTTTTTAATGCAGATCAAAACACAAGTGGCTCAGCCATTTACACACATTGCTCTTCCAAGCTGTATTTGCTGGCCCTCTGTTAGTAAGTGATGAAGAAGAGCACACACAGTCCAGGAGACCTGTCGCTGGAATGATGCACAATTAATTTGAATGACCCACAGTTAACTCAGATATACACAGCATTGTTCTGAGGAGTAAGTGTTAGCACATTTTATATTGTGTCTTCACAGGTACAAAGTACTTGTATGTCTTAATTTAAAGCTCTTCTTCTCATTTATGTCACCCTTAATTCCAGAAAGCGTGTTCCTCATTTATTCAGATGAAGCCCATCCATTGAGAAAAGTCCCCTTTCTAGCAATAGCTCTTAGTGGTTGAGCATACCAAAACATTCCTTAGAGTAGTGGTCTCCAAACTTTTTTGATCACGCACCCCTATCAGTAAAAAATTTTTGAGCACGTGCCCCCAATATATGTATATTTATATTTGCGCACCCTTATCAGTAAAAAATGTTTGAGCATGCACCCCCGGTATATGTATATTTATATAAATATAAATATAAATAGATGTTCTAATATTTTCTTCCCACATCCCAGTGGATCATCTTGCGCATCCCCTGGGGTGCACGCACCCCACTTTGGAGACCACTGCCTTAGAGCACCAACCTTTGGGCCATCTGCTGATCGTCATTCTTTCCTTCTTATCTGGGGAGCTGAAGAATTCCACTAGATGTCACCTCAACCTCTCCTCTTTGAGCATCTTCCCCAGCCTGGTGCACCTCTCCTTTGCTGAATCCCTGCTGGAATTCAGCCACATTGTATGTTGTGATGAGAAGGATGAACAGTGGATCTTAAGCCATGCCCAACAGGATCCTTGTCACTTTCACAGGTCCACATATTGCATCTTTGTTCCTGACCCATGTCACTTCTTTGTGGTCTCTGGATCCCTCTGGTGACAGGACTGTTGAGTCTTCTTAATGAGGAGTCCCTAAGCATACAGATCTGCCCCTCCCTGTCATTGAATCCTGGGTCCTTTCCCTTCCATTCTTCCTCCTGTTTGCAGATCCCCACCCCCAACTGCTTCTTTTCTCTGTCACTGTCTCCTGTATTTTGTCTTTTCTCCTCCTTGGACTCCAGTTGCTGGCTATGTCCTTTATCTCTTCTTCTTGTCTTGTGATGCTACGTGCCCTTCTCTTACTCCTTGCCATCACATCTCATGTAAATTACCTGTTTCTTCTGCTTATTCTCCATTTCAACCAACCAGTTCCTTAGGCCTTTTTTCCCCACAGTGTGTCTCCTCCGCTGCCTTGTCCTTGAGGTCATGAACTTTCATGGATCATCCTTATCTAGCAGTCTGCCCTCCGGGTCCTCTTGTTTGGGTGTCTAGAGTGGCAGATCTTGAGCTGTCCATACCATCTGTCCTCTTCTCTTCTATATCATGTGTTCAGTTCTTTGTCTAAGTTTCACTATGATCTCCAGGCCTCAGGTCTTTTCTTTTCCAAACTCTATCAGGTGACTCTTCTTTCACAAATGACTTCCATCATCAGGTACATACTCATATATAAGGTATGTCCTCTAGCTCCTTCATCCAATCCTCTCACTTATCTCCTTTGTTCTTGAGTACCCTCTACTGCCTCTTGTTTAAATTCAACAGCTAATTATCTGCCAGCAGTGATCAATGCCAAAGAACCTACCTTACATGTCAGCTGTGAGGCATCTGTATGTACTACCTGCAACACTGAGCCCTAGAAAAGACTCATAGATACTAGGGTCGGAAGGGACCTCAATGGATCATGTAGTATGACCCTTTGCCAGTAGCAGGAAAAAATGCTGCGGTCATGTGACCCCAGCTAGGTGCTTGTCCAGTCTCTTCTTGAAGACCCCCAAAGTAGGGGAGAGCACCACCTCCCTGGGAAGCCCGTTCCAGATTCTGGCAACCCTGACCATGAAGAAATTATTTCTGATGTCCAACTTCAATCTACTCTCCATCAGCTTATGGCTGTTGTTCCTGGTTATTCCAAGGGGTGCCCTGGTAAATATGGAGCATCTCCTATTTCCTGCTGCCCGCCCCCACCCCCGGTGAATTTAAATATTGCCACAAGATCCCCCTTCAGCCTTTTCTCATAGGGCCTTCCCTGCAGGCCTCTAACCATATGAGTGGCCCTCCTCTGGATCCTCTCAAGGTTGTCCACATCCGTTTTGAATTGCAGCACCCAGAATTGGATGCAGTACTCCAGCTGCGGCCTGACCAGTGCTGCATAGAGGGGAAGCATCACCTCCCTGGACCTGTTTGTGATGTACCTGCTAATACGTGACAAAGTGCGATTACTTTGTCACACTGATGACTCATGTTTATCTTGGAGTTGACAACGACTCCAAGATCTCTTTCCACTGCTGTGCTGCTGAGAAGGTCCTCCCCCAGCCTATAGGTTTGTTGGTGATTCCCTCTCCCCAGGTGAAGCACCTTGCACTTGTCCTTGTTGAACTGCATCCTATTGTTTTCTGCCCACTTCTCTAAACTGTCCAGGTCTGCCTGGATTTGGTTTCTTCCCATCAGTGTGTTTACTTCACCCCATAGTTTGGTGTCATCTACAGATTTGGATAGAGTGCTTTCCATGCCCTCATCCAGGTCACTGATGAAGATATTGAACAGCACCGGCGAAGATATTGAACAGCTCAGCAATGACTGAGCCTTGGGGACCCACTGCCCACATCTTTCCAGACTCCTTAAACTACAAAATGCCACCAAGAAATGGGTAGACCAGCAAACAAATTAATTTTCTCTAGATGAACAAAGGCTTACACTTTTCTCACCAAGGGCAAGTGCTATGCAAACTCCATTGTTTACTGTTTTTTATTTGCTGGCTCTCCTGGTCACCTTTTCTTCATATTCTCCATGGTTTGAGATAAGGGTATGTAAAAGAGCACCTGAAGCTCTTGGATGGAGATCATTGTCATCAGCTGTGCTTCTTCGGCAGAATAGAACTCCATACAGTAAGAAGCTCCATGAAAGAGACGGTAGTTTCTTGATCCAAGATGGTGGGATGAACTCCCCCAAGAACCAAGGACCGTTACAGGTCCTGCCACCACCTGCTCTGAGTGAAAACTGCTTTTTTCTGATCTTGCTTTCACTAACATAGATACAGAGCAACATGCATGTTCATTAAGAAACAAAACAACAAAAAAATACTGCCTCCCAAACTCCTTTAAGATAACAACAACAAACAAACCCTACTAAAACAAGACATTTTATTGCACGTGCTTTTCTTTCTGGGAAGTGAATGAGAGAACAAACATGTTAGTCACGTTACTCACTGCATCCATGGAAACTGCACAGGTACAATGCTGATAAAGGTAATATCCAAGCGAGAATATAATAGCATAGAATAAGCAGTATGAGCTTATGTGGGAGCTACTTGCACTTCCACTGTTGGAGAGGAGCCTTAAGCCCCAGGAAGGAGATCCTAACTATCTCTGGCCTGGGTTCTACTGAGTCAGTGGCTTGCTGGTGATGTCTTCTATTACTGACCTGCTCAGCATACTCATAGAGCAAGGGTGAGGCCTGCAGTTTTAATAGACACACGTAGAAAGCTACAGAGCTGTCAGTGAATGTTATTCCTTCTGTGTAAGTAGGAGGGGCAGAGAGAGCAGGAAGCCCTAGGGCTCTCTGAACTTCTGAAGACTCCTGTTGTCTCTCTTGGTTACTTCGGTTTCTCTACCCCTGTGGCACCTCCATTCTGAGCTATACCTGCACCCTGCAGCCTATACGCAAAGATTTTCCTTCCTATCTCTCACCACCACCTTCTACCTGTCTTGTACCCACCTCTTGCCCACACCTTTGCTTTTTGTGTTTCTTCTTGCCATGTATCTCAGCCTCCCTGCTTCTGCATAGTGACAATAAAGAAAGTCACATAAGCTTGAATAGTTCAATAAAACTGTAAATACCTGAATCAATTCCTGGGATTTATTTTCCAGATAAAGATCTTCATTATGAGTTCACACAAATCCAAGGTTACCAGCATGACCTAAGACAGCAACTGAATAACCACTCAGAGGGAACAAGCCAGTATGAGCCAGTTCTACAGGAATACATGTCCTTGCAGTCTGGCACGCATTCTGCGGTGGACGGGTATGAGCAAGTCATAACATCAGTGGTATCTGGTGCTGGGCAAGACAGCTATCCAACAGCGTTCAGCCCAGGGGCAGATGTCTTTCTAGGAGGAACTGCAAGTGACCATTCCCCAGAGGTGGGCCAGACACCAGGTAAGCACACCTATACTATGCTGGAACAATCTGCACTAGTTCTTGGGAGAAGAGATGGGAAACTAATCATCTATGGGATAGGTATATGATAGTTCACTTCATCTGAAAGATGGATCTGGAATGTTCAGTCTCTGAACTTGGGGATTAGGGGGTTCAAGCATGTTGTACGTTCTCTACATAGAATAAATGGGCTGGAGGCATGTCTGATCAATACTTTTACTTGTTTCTTTCCAAAAGCTCCTGTAAGCAGCCCATAACTGCTTCCATGAGATTTCCCATGGGGATTTCTATGTTTCTTTTCTCCTGGGGGTTTGCTACTTTTATCTGTGTGAATTGTCAGTGTTCATTGATGACATTGAACTCCCAGGGGATTGATTTTGTTTTCCTGTAATCCATACTTTGGTGACATATTAATCTGGCAATTTCTGAATAGGTTCCCGTGGGTTTGCCATTTCTAGACTGTGTCTTATCAAGGTGGGTTGAAAAGTCCTAATACCTTAGTTCTAATTTTTGCAGGACCTGGTATATAATACTAAGGGAGAGCAGAGAGGTGAATAATAGACCACAGTATGAATATGATCCAGCAGTGCGATGCTGTGGCCAGTAGGGTAAATAATACTCTGGCATGAATCAATCGATGCATCTCCAGCAAAGCCAAGGAGGTGATTCTTCCACTCTACTCAGCACTGGTGAGACCACAGCTGGAGTACTGTGTCCAGTTCTGGGTGCCACACTTTAACAAGGATGTGGACAAGCCTGAGAGAGTCCAAAGAAGAGCCACCCATATGATCAGAGTCTTAAAAGGCAAGGAAAGGCTGAGGGATCTGGGACTCTTCAGCATGAAGAAAAGAAGGATGAGGGGGGACCTGGTAGCAGCTGACTGCTACACTAAGGGAGTATATCAAGGGCTTCGTGAGCAACTGTTCACCAGGGCACCTGAGGGGAAAACTGGGAGTAAAGGCCACAAACTCCTGGAAGATCAATTCAGGCTCAACATTAGGAAAAACTTCGTCACAGTCATGGTGTCCAGACTGTGGAATAAGCTCCCTCCAGAGATGGTGCAATTGCCTACCCTGAAAATCTTCAGTAGGAGACTAGACAGTCACCTTGCTGGGGTCACTGACCCCCAGTTGTCTTTCCTGCTTGGTGCGGGGGGCTGGACCCGGTGGTCTCTTCTGGCCTTACCAGCTATGAATCTGTGAAATGACTCCACTTCTATGATGTGAAGTGGATGAAAAGAACAGGTCATGGTTAAACAGTATGGGCAATATCTTTCACTCAGGATCACCTGTACCTCCTCATTGCCTTCATTGCTGGAGGTGAGAGAGTTTACTTCCTCCTTGATGGAAATTCAAAGAGTGATAGGGCTGAATTCTTGGGGTTAAGAGAAACAGATGTTTAGCCATTCATCCTGGGGTTGCAGAGGTATAAAAACAGCAGCGTGTAACCCCTGTTCACCAATGCAGGACTCCTTCTGCTTTCTACCTTACTTGCACTGGAGGAGGGAACAGATCCTTCTCCTTATTCAAGCTTTCGGAATAGGAGAGGAGAAGCAGCAGCTTTCTATGTCTAGCTGGAATATGCCCCAGTTGTGTCGTGGGAGCTGAAATGGACTCTGTTTGTATGCCTGGATTCTTACAGGAAGTACTTGCATGTGCCTAAATTGATCTGGCCCATAATGCAAATGGAAGCATCTTGCAGTTAATAGGCCACCTGAAAAGATTCCTAGATTTTACAGTGATAGTGATAGAATTTAAATGCCTCTATGCATGAGACAAGGTTTTCTGTGAAGAATATTCTCTCCCAGGATGAATCTTGAATGTTTTTCTCTCTGCTCTTAGTGGGTGCATTGGAGCCACAAGGACAGTCTCTGCCCTTTGATGTTCAGAAGAACATTACAGAAGAGCAGGTAAAAAGTTGGTATGTGGGGAGGCAGGAGGGCAGCCAAATGTCTCTGTGGACAGAGAGGTCAGATGGACCCTTTGGTAAAGCCCTGTACAGAGCCTGGGTGATTTCTTCTCTTCATATGGACAACTTCCCTGAAACCCAGTCACTACCTTCTCACTCAAGAAGAGTAAGAGACTGGGCACAGCACCTCCACCCCTCTGCCCCCATCTCTCTCCTAGCCAAATGTAGTACTGCCCTACCCTAGCTGTCCAGTGACCACAGGAGAGCTCTCCATCCTGTGGTGTGACCGGCCTGTGCTGCCTGCTACCTTTCGCTGCTGTTGTTCGTGGGCTGTTTGGCTCTTCCCTGAACCCAGCTTTGACTCCCAACGTGACCTTCTTCCCTCAGCTGCTTCTTAGCCTGGCACTTGAGCAAGGAGCACAGGCTGCAGAATGGGAAGGTTTCAGCAGTGTAGAGGTACACTGTGTTGCGACTGATTCCTCCCATGTGGTGTGAACCAAGTCTCTCTGTGTCCAGAAGCCTTCCCTTGTTCTTGATACCACTTGAACCATGGAAATGAGGCAGTAACCACTGAGGAACTGGCTGGTTTCCAAAGGCTTGTGTTGCATGCTGAGGTGGGATGTGCTCTAAATCTGTGTTGATGGACTGGGACTGGTGCTGGCACCCCACAAGAATCAGTCTTTCTGATGAGCCCCCTCTCCCATTCCCTGAGATCTCTCTAGCACAGGAGAGAATCTGGGACTCAAACATATTTTAGAGGGCCTGAAAGAAAAGGGGCCTGGAGGAGCTTGGCTCTTGCTGGGAAGATGGTTGCTGCCTCTTGGAATGGCTGATCCAAAAGCAGTACTACTTCCCATTTCTCTCCCTTATGACATCTATGCTTTTTATCTCTGACAGCAGAGCATGTCGCGTGCAAGAATCCGAACGGTCTCAGAGTGCTCGACTGTCTCTGTGGAGGATGATGCTCACCAACTCCCAGGGCAAGGGGGTGAGGGAGCCACCAAAGAGCAGTCCTCGACAGAGGGTGCGAAGCAAGAGGAGACAAAGGTGATTGAGTCATGCCTGGGTTGAATCCTGTGCTGTCTCCAAACCCAGGCTGCAGGCCTGATTTCTCCCTCACAGCAGAGGGACTCCACCGGCTTCTATTGGATCTGTCCTGATATACCCCACTGGGGGAGGGCGAGATGAGTCAGGCCCCATGTGTCCTTTTACTGGGAGGCATCAGCAGGTCTTAAGTGGCCGTATGGCTGGGAGAGCTGTAGTCAGTGGACTTGGGCAGCCTGGCTTCCTCTCTGTCACTGCTGTCCCTAAAAACTGTGTCAAACCCCTGCTCTCTTCTCAATGACTTGTCAGGAACTAGGGGCTTCTCAGCCTTTCTGCTCTCCTTTATGCCCATACAGAGTTTTAGGGATTGATTTCTTTCCTTTCCCAGCAGCGGGAAGAGGCTGAGTTTTCACGAATCCTTTCTTTCTTCTCAGAAAGCTGTGGGATGTGGGCCCAGTGAGGCTGGGTTCCACAGTTCCTTCCTTCTCCACTCCCTGCCTTTGAATTTTCAGGCTGTTGCATTTTTAATTTATCACCATTAATAAATTACTCCATTGAGGATAAGAGTCTGTGTTTCCCAGGGCTCGGGCTTTGGCTGGTTCAGCTGGTTTCGATCCAAGCCCAGCAAGGATGTGGCTTCTTCCAGAGATCGATCTGAAACTGCCCCAGACTCCACTGCACTGGGGTTCCAGGTAACAAGATAAAAAGGACACTTTTCTGTTACAGAAACTGCACATGGTCTCCTCTCTCATGCTCAGTCACAAGAAGGGACTTCTTCCCATTACCTTGATCCTCTAGAGCAGTGATTCTCAACCAGTGTGCTGCAGCACACTGCGGTGCCTTAAGAGGCTTTCAGGGGTGCCATGGGAGTGCCATGCAATGTTAGCATTGTTAAGTCTGCAAACGAGATGCACGAGTCAAACCCAGAGATTTCAAATAGGAATCCATAGCATTAAAAACATTCTGACCTGCTGTGATCTTTTTGAGGTCTTTGCAATGGTAGGATGGCTCTATTGGTTTTCTGTAGTCAAAAAACAAGTGAAAACTAGGAGCTGCCATTTCTAAAGGGTTGCCTTGAGTCTAATGAGCAGTGCCATGACACTAATAAGAGTGTCTTGAGTCTAAAAAGTTTGAGAACCACTGCTCCAGAGCAATGGAGATATCTTGACATAACTCTGTGGGAAGTTCCAGTATTGCAGTAGCAGGTCAGAAGTGGGGAGCACTGTACTGATAGATCTGGGGGTGGCTACTCATCACTGGGAATGCAGGGGGGGGTGTGCTGCAGGTCAGGTTTGGGGGGCATGGTCAGAGCTGTGTCTGGGATTGTAGGACTGGAATTGCCAGTTTGGGGGCTGTGGGTCACAGCTGAGGTGCATTGGCAGAGGTCTGTATGCATGTGTGGGTGTGCAAAATTTGCACAAAGGCTGCATGACTACCTATCCTGTGGTCCCTTATTACCTACCTGAACTCTCATTTTCATAACTATGTTCCCTTTTGCAAATTTCTGCCTCATCCTGGTATGATCTGTCTCACCACCATGCTGTTCAGGCTAATCCCTTCCTATGCCAAGACTGAATGGCACAGGAATCATTGCTAGACAGAGACAGACCTTTGATGTTCTCTGTGGTAATGGGGCATGCAAGTTAGGTGATGGCAAGGAATCGTATACGGAAGGAGAATTACAGTGTCTGGAGAAACCACAGTGGACAGATAGTCCAGGCCTGACCAGAGGAGGGTTAAGTGAGGAGAGTTGATAGAACTGACACTGTCTTCATCCTCATCCATCATCTCAATATCTCATTCTCCTTCTCACATCCTCTCAGCTGTTCCCAGTTTGTCAGTCTGTTTATTACATGCTGCTGTATACAGGGATATACAGATATAAGTAGGGTAGAACCTGTGAGCTTGAAGTCTCAGTCTGGAAGCAATTCTTATGAATAATAATTATATATTTATAAAGCAACTTTCATGCAGAAGGCTCTCAAAGCCCCCTGGATGCTCTGTGGGGATTACTTGCCCTCTGCTGAAGTGGAAAGCAGCAGCTGTTAGCAGCAAACAGCAACGCTTGGACAGTTTTCGGGGGCTGAAGTGAAGGATAACATCCCTAATTGGAATTGCAGGAGAAACAGGAGGCAGGCAGTATGCACTCCTAACCACACCCTCCCCGGGGGTGGGGGGGTGTGTGTGTGTGTGTGTGTGTATGTTTATATATATGTGTATATATATGTGTATATGAACCTAGATCTGACAGTCGCCAACACCCAGCTCTTGACACAAATTCAGGAAACCTCTGAGTAGGCAGAGGTGCAGGGATCTACCTCTCCATTAAAGTCCTATCCTAAAAACTAATAGGTACTGGCTTAGGCCTTGATGCAGGATGTAGGAGGTGTTGCTCCTTCTCACTATGCAAATTGTGGCCACTTTTTAAGTAACCACAAGAAACCAAGAATACAATGCTATGTGTCAGGCAATGGGCAGCAGCTCCTCTTGTATAGCACCCCTCAGCATCACACTGGGATACTTGTTCAGTATGAATGCCAAGGGACGAGCACTAACCATTGACTTACCTCCACTACTTCCTGGAGTGGCCTCAGCCTCTTGTGGGCTTTTCTTGCTTAGCTTGGGAGATCTGCAAGGATTGCAGCGTAGATGATGTGGCTCAATACAACTTTCAAGAGTTGCTAGCAGTTGGGGTTAACCTATCTCATTACAGCTGCCAAATTGTTGTTCAGCAGCAGACAGCAGTTGTCTGTCTTTGGATCTGAATTTCCTATGTCATAGGTTACTAAATATATCATGAGCCTTTAATCCCTGTTGGGGTGTTCTGGGATATATGAAAGCAGAGCACCATGAATCTGCACTGTCCATGGCCTGAACTCAGGACTAGATGCAGTTTCCTTCTCTTCATGCAGTTTCTTCCTCTTAAATTGGCATGTGCTTCCTCAGGAGCAGACTTCGCCATCCTCACCACTGTGTGCTACTCCCACTGCTGGAACAAGCCCTTCATCACATGCTCCTGCTAGTGGTTCTGCACCTGTCTCCAGAAACTCAGGTAAACATAGCTGAAGCCACAGCCCCTGGCTGCCTCTTGGAAGTGGATACTTTTGTTTTTAAGGATGTTTTGGTCACACAAACCCAGAATGGCTGAAAAGTTTATAATTGTCCTCATTTCTGCAGCTAAAAATGAACCAACAGCCACAACGGGCCCCGATGGCAGAAAATTGGCAGGCTTTCCTGAAGTTGGAGGCCAGGTGAGGAGAGAAGGGTGGGCTCTGTGTGTGGATACATTACTGTTTCTTTCTATGTTGGTCCTTCTGTCTATTGTTTTGGTGGGAAGGAAACACTTCTTTACTGTTAGAACAGTGAGGCTGAGGAATAGACTTCCCAGGGAAGTTGTGGAATCATCTTCATTGGAAGTGCTCAAGAAGAAGCTAGATAAGTATTGGTCAGGGATGATCTAGGAAAAGTATTTCTGTATTTGTGTAGGGAGTTGGACCAAATGCTCCCCAAGGTCCCTTTCAACTTTATAATTCTCTGATTCTATGAGTTTTTGGAGAGGGGGAGGAAACAAGGAAGAAGTAGATTGGACAGTACCTTTCTTGTGGTTTGCTGCAGTGGGGAGCTAACTGGCTTGAGCAGCATCTTCCTACAATTGCCAGTGCCTGAACCTATTAACCAAGGAAGCTCCTTTGACTTCTACACTCACCAAAGCAGGTGCCACCTGTTTAGTTTCTATCTGTGTTCTGTTTCAGAATGATTCACATGACCCCTTGTCTGGCCCAGGTAGTCTTCTTCCTTCTCCAAGAGAAGGCCCAGTCCCACTTTTCAATCCTGCTCACATTCCTCAGGTATGGATGTTTCTTTTTTTCTATCACAAGAATGGGAATCTGGGAGTGGTACCACCACACAGGGACTCCTAGGATTAGGATTAACATTAGTATTAGTTGGTTGGGATCCTTTTGAGGGTAAGTCACACCATAAGTCCCCCAAGGGAAGGGCACAGATGCCCTACATGTTTATCTCCTTCCCAGCAGAGTCCTGGAGGCAGCTACTCTGGGCATGGTGGAAAGAGAACATTTTAGTCTTGGTAGCAGGCAGACTGCCAGCTTCCGTACCACAGCTGAAACCCACCAGGTGCTGCAGAGCATAGGTAGCTGGCTGTGGCCCCTTAGTTCTCTGTTCAGCTTCAGTTTTGATGCACATTAGAGTCAGGGACCATTTGCTTGCTGAAGACAGGTGCATCAGCCATGCCTTCCTGCCTGCTGCAGGAGGGTAGAGATGTAGCAGGTTTAGAATATTGATCCTCTAATTGCTTGAGGCACTGGAGAGATCTACACTGCTTTCTCAAAGAGCTGGGAGATGGGTCGGGGGGGACATACCCAAAGAAGCTCCACTGTTACACTTCTGGGTCTGGCTCATACAAGTGAGAATGGCTGGAGTGTGGTCTTTCCCAGTGAGTGTTGGGGACATGGTGGTGTAATCATACCAACCTAGTCCTGGGATAGCTGAGGGTGTATAAACAACTCAGTTAAAAGTCCTTAAAGGCCCAAGGGGCATGAAGAATGTTGGGGTGGGCAGGTAAGGACCTGGATGTAGGTCTGCTTTTGGACTAACAGAGGTTTTTGCAGGCAGGGGTTGATTTGCACTGGCAGAGCTCTGTGGGAAAAGCAAGCAGGTCCCTTGTCCTGCCTGCACCTGCCCTCAGTCAGTGCTGCCCATCCACCATATTCAAGAGCAATGCAATCAAGCAAATAGAACTGGGCTGTTTTCAAACTGCTTCTGACTCACTGAGCAGAAGGCTTTTCATTTACCTACCAAAATACTGTATGTGCCATCCATTGTCAGTCAGCCACACTATTGTCTCACTCAGGATATTTCTGTCCTTTCCAGCTCTTCAATGCTGTATCCCCTGGACTGAGCCAACCAAAGTGGCTTTCACAGCGACGTTACCCAACCCTACCATGACGGGTGAGGCTTGGGCTGTCTCCAAAGCCTCTGATGCAGCAGAGGACATAAGTGGCCTTGCCATGGGGATAGAAACATTTGTACTTAGCTCCCTGCTCTTGTGCTCCTTCCTTTGGGCTTTGTAAAAGTATTTCCTGTGAACAGGCGTCTCCTTGCAGATGGCATCAGCTTGTGGGGGCAGGGTGGGGTTAGATTCTCTTCTTTCTGAGACTGAGCATCCATCATTTTAGTTGTGATTGCCCAGGTTGAGAGTCGTGGAGAGAGGATGTACAAAGATTCTCCCAGTTGCAAAACACAAGCACTCACTGTGGAATAATAATACTTAACAAACGAGCAAAAGAAAATTCAGGCTGGATTTCAGGAGCAGTGGCCTAACAGTGACATCTCCAACAGTGGGGGATCCTCTCCAAGAGGTGTGATGGAGCCTTATTTACTGGTATTCAGTGGTCAATGCACTGGTATCTGTACTTCTGGGAACAATCCTGTGGCAGCAGGCAGCTGGACACAAGTGACGTAACTTAGTTGCTTCAGTGTCCAGTTTCCATTGCACATGTAATTGCAATAATGACATGAACGACTGTATGGCCATTCTGTAGCTGCCATGCAGGACATCAGAGTGCAGGTTACACACTTGCTCTCAGAGTGGTAGAAACTGGAAGCGTGTGGACAATACAGGCAGCCTCTGGTGGAAGTAGCCCGTGGCATTCAAATGCCTCCCTGGGTCAACTGGACGAGAAGGGTTGTTTGTCTTTAAAAAAGCAGCTTGTCTTTCCTGACCAGAGTGACACTGGACATAACAATAAAGCCTATGGACACTGGGAGTTCTTCCCTCTCCCACAAAATACTCATCATTGTAACTATTCAGTGGTGACTTTGGGGAATCCAAAGATGTCACGCCTTCAAATTTGTGTATGATTTCTGATGGTAAAGGACATATCTGTCTTGTCTCTCTAGTGACATACATGCTGTGTTTGTATTAAATGTTTTTGAAATAAACTCCAATGTTTTTCAGCCCTGCCAACTTGCCTGTCTGCCTGCTAGGCAAGCTCAATCTAAGTCAAAGATATGGCATCAGTTTGGCCCTTTCTTCCCTAATCCATATGGAAGGATTTGAATTCAGCTGGGTGAAGGTTTTTGTCTAAATCTTTACTTTGGCCAAAAAATGTGTGTTGAGTGATACCAAGCTGTTTCACAAATTCAGTGAATTTGTGGCACTGGATTCTTCAATAAAACAGGAACAATAAAATAAATATGGTTTGTTTCAACCCTAAAACATTTCAGTTTTCTGATTCAGAATTGCTTTCTGTTTGAAACTTCTTTCATATTTATA
>NW_017728993.1:61423474-61427026 GCF_001723915.1 Gavialis gangeticus
ATATATATATATAAAAAGGAAAGATCGAAATAAAGCTGAAAATCAAAATGCTTCATTTGTCCTAAAACAATTTTTTTTGAGCCATTAAAATTTTTTTTTCAGCTTGACCAGCAAGAAAAAATTTAAAATCGCTTTTCAGAACTGCCAGGAAACCAAAATATCCATTATTTACATAGTTCTTGATGTAAGCAATCTAGGCAATGAGCCCTGATATTAATGTTTGTATGGAATGTATCTGAATTAAGTGGCTGGTTGTCATGGAAACCTGCTTTAAAGAATAAAAATACTGTGGTCCAAATTCACCCTTGGTGAAACTCCATTGACTTCTGTCCAATTATCCCCCATGATAAAGTTGGTCCAATATCTATTTATATACCCAGTAATCTGTCTTTTTCTCTTTATACGGAGGTTCTGGACCTGTGCATTTGGATGATGTTTGCAATTTACAAATTAGAAACTACACTGGTACTTATGTAAATAACAATAATGATACATTACTTAACAGTGGGAGTCTGAAGGTGCCGCAGTTTATGAAATGTGACACTAATATCTTGGGGGTATTATTATGGGATATTTCATTATAAGGGCATCTCATTACAAATTGTACATTGGGAAAGGCAGGCAGACGGAACACTTTGTGTCTGCTAAGAGATACTCTGCCAGTGAGGGTGATTACATGGTTTTTGAAACGGCATGTCATGACTGAGGGAAGGGGATGCAGAGGGATGTAAGGATAGACCTGAGTAATTATGCCAAAAATGTCGAATTATGCAACTACTCTTCCTCCTTCAGACACACAAATGATAAAAAATGGATATGCAGTTGTTCTTTATCCTGCACTTACACCTACCCTTACCTGTAATCATGTGAATCACCCTATTACCATCAGTGAAGCAACTTGGGCTTAATTATTATGCAAGTAGATCAGTCTTATAGGATCTGTATCTCAGATTATGCTTGTTAGCATGGAGACCTTGTCTTTGTGTAAGTCAGTATAGCAGCTGGCCTAATGACTACATGCACAGCCATTATAAAAAGGGTTCTCTTTTTCTAGTACCCTTGATCATGACTCTCCTTGACAGTTTTTCACTGTGCAGCTATAATTATGTATGGCAAGGGCTCCAGCTGGTGTGGACTAGTGCATGGGTTAAGGATGGCAGGAAGTGATTAGGTCCTTTTCTAATAAAGCTATATTAGAAAGAGCAAAGCCCGAAGTGAAGGAGGGTAGAGGTCCAGGTAGGGTAATATCTGGCTTTGGACAGTTTCTAGTACCAAGGATTTTGAATGAGGATGCTAGAAACCCCATAGTAAATGAGTTTTGAAGAATCTGCTAAGCAAAGAAGTACTTTGCCATCCCAGTAAAGTTGGTTTACGCTTTGCAGTGGCACGGGTTACATCTCTTCCAAACCCTTGTGTATTTGTCTTTAATTGATTCTACCCACTGTAGATTATCAGTATGAATCCCCAGTCCTTGCTTTGAGTCCTGTGCAGTGAGTTTTTCAGATTAATATGTGTAATATAATCCTGCACAAAAGGGTCAGTGGGAGAATAGTTTGAATTACCTGTGAATAGTTCACATAAGGGCTAGGACTTATCCCATCGGACTCAGGTGCCAGCCATGAATTTGGCTCAAAGCCCTAGAAGGGAGGTGAGCATTAGCCAGGGGATGTACCTTGCTTCTTGTTCCCCAAGCTGTATCCCTAGGCAGGGGCCCACCTCACTGATACCTCACACCCCTGTATCAGGAGGTGTCCTGCAAGGGCTTTTGTCTCAGACTTTCAGGAGGTAGTGAGGATGAAACCCAGCAAGTGGCCTCAGTGGTGAGTTTCCTTCTAACCCAGAGAAGAAATGAAGGAAACTCCTAGACAGCATGTGAGGCTTGGAGGTATGTAAAACTTTCAGCTCATAGTCAGCTTGTGAGCAAGCCCAGCATGCATTTCAAAGATATGCTAATTAGAATCCTCTTTCCCCCCCGCCCTTTTCTTTCCCACCACCTGTCAATATCATACTCCAGCTTTTCAAGAGTTGGGAAGATTGCTACATGTTCCCACCAAATATATAAACTGGTGGGTGTGCCTCAGGAAGACCTCGATTGATAACCAATACAAGTTATCTGAAAGTACCTTCTTGTTATGAGCACCATAAAAAGGAAACACGTCTGCACTTGGGCTAGTTGGTGAGAGGTGTGGGATGTGAACACTGAGGCCTGAGGACACAGGAGGACCATACATAGCCTCCCGGTATCTGTGGTGAGTCTCTGTAAAGCCTTGTTTCTGTAGTGTTAAGAAACAAGAGGCCAAGTTCTGCAACGTCCGATCGCTGTCCTGACTGATTTAGGCTGAAAGCTCTATTATACCAACAGGTGTTGTGCTGTGATCTGAGAGACTCTAAGTAGTGGTTCAGTGAAGACAGATGCATTATGTATGCATGATAGATAGGTGGTGATGAGCCCCACAGCTCATATAAAGGTATTTTGTATCTGATTTTGTGTGTGCTATGTGGTATATGAGCTTACCTTGCAGGCCCAGGTTCTGGTAATATACATTTACATTGATTATGAATGCAGCTGTGAATGTAGATGCAGTACTGTATATTCTCACACATAACCTGCACCTTTTCCCTAAAAACCAGCTAGGGAAAATTGGAGTGCACATTATATGTTAGGAAAAGGACTCCCTATGGGTCCAGAAATTTGGCTGTGGGGCAGAGCAGTAGTAGAATTAATTGGCACAGCTCTGGGAGCCATACAGCTAATGCTGCCACTGCTCCCTCCCTCCCCTCATCTGGCACCAAATTTCTGCACCAGAGGAACCACCTTCTCCAGCTGTGTGGCAGATCAGGATGGTGTCTGGGGTTGTTCTGCAACTGTACTTTGTGCATTAGCTCCAACCCAGCACAATCCCAGACCCGCTGCACATGTCCAGAGCCAGTGTTGGACATGTTGGACCCAGCACTGGCATGCCAAATTGGATGCTGTCATATGGCCCCAGTGCTGGTGCACCAGATTGGGCCTCACTGTGTGGCATGCTGGATCAGGCTAGCCATGAGACACCGGCAAGTGTCTCCCAGTCCCAGCAAACAGTGCCTAGTCCCAGCAAGACATCTGTAGCCTCAGAGACCCCTGACCTCCAGTTCTTACCTATACTCCAATATAATATCCTTTTTCCTTCTTGAGTCCTTCCAAAAATAAAGTGTGCGCTATATTCAGGGTATATTATATGTGAGAGTATAGTACTTTTAGAGAGGTGATTGCCCATAGAAACCTACGTTGGTGTGTGGCTGACTTGTGATTAATATAGTCCTATAGAGGGCTGTAGTGTGGGAGAAGAAATGTGTCATAAGGGTTTCTAAAAAAAAAGGGTCGGGGAAAACGGTCCAAATTACATTTTGAATGGGATACAGAGCTCCCTTCCCTCAACATATCAAGGCTCAGAGGTGCCAGCCACAAGCCTGTCTCAAGACTCTGCCTAGAGGATGGGCATCAGCAAGGGGAAGAGCCCCAACTCTTTAACTTTAGGTGGCCCAAGTGCAGAGGCAGGCTGGATCTGGAAC
>NW_017728993.1:61432026-61432566 GCF_001723915.1 Gavialis gangeticus
AACCCTATAGAGAAAGCTCAGCTGTAGGGCAGTTGGCTAACAGTGTTCCACTGGGACAGGGGTGGGCAAAATACGTCCCATGAGCCACACCCAACTCTTCGGGCTATTCTGCCTGGCCTGTGGGGCCCCTAAAACATTTAGAAAATATTTGTCTGCTCCTGGCTGCCTGTCAAAGATGACAGGAGCCAGGGGCAGTAGGACCCAGGGGGAGCCAGCAGTAGGATGCAGCAGCTCAGCCCCACCCCACCCCACCCCCAGCCATTTCCTTGCCTTCCTGACCCAACCCTACTCCAGCACCATGTAGCTCCTGGCTGCATCCTGGGACTGCTGGAGCACAAGGCTGTGTCAGTACTTTGGGGTGTGTGTGTTCATAGGATGAGTCCCACATGCACACCCCACCATACACATGAAATCACACCCCCCTTGCACTGCCATACACACAAACGTCCACACCCACACCCCCTCACACACCCTAGCCACCCTCCCCCAACACAGCCCCGCACAGACTGCATACCCACTTACACCACACGTATACACACA
>NW_017728993.1:61432614-61433957 GCF_001723915.1 Gavialis gangeticus
CTATCCACCCCCACAGACACACTTACACCTTCCCCCAAACCCCACATACCCACATCCCCCCACAAACCTATACCCACCTCCCTCTCTCAATATGCAAGAGTAAGACTTCATTTTATGCTGTTGTGCAATCACTGCTGTGTACACTACGCAAACACATGTAAATCGGGACAAAAATATTTTTTAAAATCAAATTAATGACTGTTTTAGATGTTCACTTTTAGAATATAATTTGGTATTTTTCTCGTTCTGAGATGGCAAAACCCCTCTCTGAAAGGAGTACTTCTGGGGGCAAGGGGAGGGACTTCTGGTGACAAAGATCAGGGGTGGGGTGGTGGGACTTCCAGTCAAAAGATGGTGATCAGGAGCCAGGGTATCTGTCAAGGGGAAGGCTTACCCATGCAGCCCTTGACAGCTTGCTAAAACTCAGTAAAGTGGCCATCCACTAAATATAATTGCCCACCCCTGCCCTTGTGGTACTTCACCCACCTCTGCCAAGTAGTATCTTTTGAAGGCAGATGTTAATCAAGATCCTTCTACAAAAGGTGAGAGTAGAATAACCATCATTCTGTTCCCTCTAATGTTAGAGTCTTGAAACCATTATAATGAGGCTTGGTTGTAGGTGTAACTTTATGTTAGGGTGAGCTGCAAGCAGCATCCCAGCAGGCTTTGCAAGGCTTATGGTAATTTTTTTTTCTGTAAAAATATGTCTATACATATATAAGGTTATATATATATATATATATACATTTTACATATCACACCAGAAAAGGAAAAACCTTTCCCATTACAAATACCACATCAGCACACCCAGACACCTGTGCACCCATACAAAGGTCTGCTGGACCACCCAAACCCATTACAATATTCACAGTGTGCGCAACACACACAAAACAACTAAGTCAATGCTGGTCCCTCCGACCAAACCACACTTCCTTTCCACCCCTGCCCTGCTTGTAGAGTCACATACTCAGTTCAAGAGCCCTCTCTATCTTTACTCCAGCTCCCACTGGAGGAGCCGCTGCTGCTGTCACTGTTGCTGTCCTCTGTTCCTCTTGTCCCTTCCTGTTCTTCGCTGCCTTCACCCCCTTCTCCACTTGGGAGGAGTTGGATGGTCCTGTGCCACATGTCTCCATGCCAGGTGACATTGGTCACATCTTCTCAGTCCTCTGCTACCAATTCTGGTAGTAGGGCCAGAGTTCTCTTAGCACCATTTTCATGCAACCCACTACCTCTACATCCATTTGTCTGTACAGCAGGAGGTTCCTGGCCTTTCACAAGGTGTTCCTGATGCAGGACAAAAAACTGATCGAAACGAGGTGGCGGGCTTCTCTGATGTTTGGCAA
>NW_017728993.1:61438957-61445075 GCF_001723915.1 Gavialis gangeticus
TCCTGTGCCACATGTCTCCATGCCAGGTGACATTGGTCACATCTTCTCAGTCCTCTGCTACCAATTCTGGTAGTAGGGCCAGAGTTCTCTTAGCACCATTTTCATGCAACCCACTACCTCTACATCCATTTGTCTGTACAGCAGGAGGTTCCTGGCCTTTCACAAGGTGTTCCTGATGCAGGACAAAAAACTGATCGAAACGAGGTGGCGGGCTTCTCTGAAGTTTGGCAAGGTGCCTGTACAGTGCTGCTTTGCTGGTTAGCTGGCTAACGCTGGTCACCGATTCACAGAGCTGTTTCACCCCTTTCCATACTTCCTTGGTGCAAGTGCAGAGCCAGAGGAGGTGCTTGATTGTCTTGGTGGCCCCATGACAGTTGGGCCACAGGCAGCTGGGTCTCCCCACGTGCTCCTCTCTATGTCTCCAGGCCCTCACTGGTAGAGCTTGGTGGGCTATGAGCCAATTCAGGTCTTTGTGATCTTTGCGCAGATCCTTGTAGTGGATGCACTCCCACATGGCCTGGCATGCATTGACTGGGAGTAGTCCATGGGCGACATGGACCCCCTTAGTCTCACCATCTCCTGGATCTTTCTGTGGCTTCTCATAGTCACTGGGTTTGCGTTCTGCAGGCCGTACACACTGTGGCCCTGGTTCAGGGTTGCATAGAACCATGGTGTGCCCATGATCCATGGTCTATAGTTAGTTGGCGTGAATACCCCACAGTGTCTCAGGATGTGCCCTGCAAAGTACCTCAAGAGGCAAATGGTTTTGGCTTCCGTGTCCGTCGCCAGCTTGCAGATCATGCTTGCATACTTGGCCCACAGGAACAGGAGGATGTCTGGCATACCCCTGGCCCTCTTGTCCTTGTACAAGGTCTTCTGGGTGACCTTTTCCCATTTGGAGCCCCAGAAGAAGATGTATACAGCCCTCTGGATCCTGTGAGCAACCCACTCTGAAGGGGGGGAAGACCAGTGCGGTGTACAGAAGCACCAGTAACAACACTGCCTTCATGAGCATGACAGTTCTCCCCCCCACCCCAATGGAGTGGGAACGCAAGTGCCACAGCCTCAGTTAAGAATTCTTTTTCCACTTGACTAGTCCAAAGCCTCCAGGGTTCCAGCCACTCCAAAAGGCCCCCCCTACAATGCATAAACCTTTAGTGCAGGGGTAGGCAAAAACTGGCCCATGGGCCGGATCTGGCCTGCCAACTGATTGGATCTGGCCCACTGCTCCCCTATGGTGCTGACCTCTGCCTGCTCCTGCCCAAGACAGCCTGTGCTGCATTCCTGCCCATGCCTGCCAGCCAGTCCCAATCTCCACCAGCGTGCATAGCTCCCTTGCAGGGCTGCTTCTGGTGTGGCTGCAGCTGCCCAGGTGCTGTTTGGCTCCTCCCACCTCCAATGACTCCTTCCCCTCCTGCTCCTGCTGCACTGCTCCTGGCTGGGAGCAAGCTGCAGCCAGGTGGCTTCTGCCTCAGTGCACGGGGCTCCAGCTCTAGCTCCTGGCTGCTTTCCACCCATTCAGCTGCCTGCAGGTGGCTGCTCATCACACTGGGCAGGTGTAGTAGGTGAAAAGCAGCCAGGAGCTGGAGCTGGAGCCCCGTGCACTGGGGTAGAAGCCATCTGGCTGCAACTTGCCCCCCACCCAGAGTGGTATAGCACAGGTAGGGCCAGGGTGAGGAAGGGGAGCCAGAAAGAGCACATACCAAATGCAGATGCTTCCTCAGCCTGATGAACGGTATTTATATCTGAAAGCTTGCTAAGAAGAATTTTTCCAACTATTTGAGTTAGTCTAATAAAAGATATCAGATTTACCGAAAGAACCTTATCTGCCTGATACTCTTTCCATTGCTAACCCCAAGGGGTGAAAATGTTCCTGCTCGCAGGAGAGGAGGAAACGTGTCAGTGAACATGCCCCTGGTTTGCATGGTGGTCAGTGATCAGTCAGGGTGTTGGACTTAGCAGGTCCATGTCAGGCAGCTGGTAGTTGTTGTGAGTCCTTTGGAAAGCTTACTTCCAGCTGAGTGGGACCAGACTCAAACTGTCACTCAAAAACTGTCACTTCAGTCTGTGGTCCAGAAGGGTTTTTGTGAGAAAAAGGTCAGAGGGAGAGTAGTCTGAATTGGGTTGTGAGGGGTATGCAGGAGACACAGGCCTCATCTCATCCCATTGGACTCAGAAGTGCCAGCCATGAGCCTGTCTCAAAGACTCCACAGGGAATGGACATCAGCCAGAGAAGGACCCCCTTCCTCTTTGGCTTCTTGTGCCTCTCCCTAGGCAGGGCCCAACCTCCCTGGTACCTCATCCCCCTGCATCAGGGGGTGCTTTGCAAGGGCAGCTGCTGGCTCTTGTCTCAGACCTTCCCAGAGGCAGAGAAAAGCGAGTGATCAGCACTCAGCAAGTGACCTCAGTGGTGGGCTTCCTTCTGACCTGAGGGTTTAAGGCCCCCAGGCAGTATATGAGGCTTGAGGGTAGGGAGAACTGTAAGATGAGGGTGAGCTGAGAGCAGCAGGCCTTGCAAGAGTTTTGGTAATAATTAGGAAGCCTGTCTTCTTCCACTCGAGTGGTCCAGCATCTCCAAGGTACGGGGTCATTCTCAAGATGCTCCCCAGCAATGAATGAACCCCTAGTGTGCATGTGACTGGATGAAGCCTTTCCTGTCAGTAAGAGAAGTGCTCCCAGCAGTCCTTCCACCTCTATCCCCATGGGTTAAAAGCCCTTCAGCTTGCAGGGCAATGGGAAGCAAGTCCCATGAATGGGTACCTTGTTTGCATGGGTGATGGTCCATCAGGCCATTGGACTTGGTAGGTCCATGCCCGGCAGCTGGTGGTTGCTGCAAGCTCTTTGGGAGGCTTATTTTCAGATGAGTGACAACTAAAGGCACATAAAAGGGAGGGACCATTTCCTTTAGAGATGTCTAGGAAAGCGAAGGTGAGGGGGTAATTGTGTGGTAGCACAGTAGAGTCCATGCCAGTACGCCCAGGCACCTTCAGGCAGAGGGTTTTAACACCTTCTGTGTCTGAAGCAGGCCACTTTTCGAAGTGGAGATAAAGTAAGGATGTAGTCTGGTGGTGGAGCTGTGAGGCCTTTTGGAGGCTTATTTCCCGGTGAGTGACAATTGATAGCACATAGAGTTAATAGAGAGGGGCTGTTTCTTCTAGAGATGTCTGGGAAGCAGAAGGGCAAGGAGGAAATAGCATGGCAGTACAGTAAGATGCTGCCTGGAGTGGGTCACTTTTTCAGCTGAAGCTCAGGGTAAGGGTGTGGTCCCATGGTGAAGGTTGTGCAGTGTGTGAATATGGGTAATGAGAAGCGCTTTTGAGAAATCAGGCTTAGAAGGAGAATAGTCTGACTTTGGCTGGGCATCCTGCGTGCAAGGACACAGGACTCGGAAGTTCCAGCCATGAGCCTGTCTCAGGACCCTGGAAAAGGGATGGTTATTAGCTGGGGGAGAAGCCCATCCCATCTGGCTTATATGCCCCTCAGGCAGGTCCCAGCCTCCCTGGTATGTCACCTCCTTGTGGTGCCCCCTGAAGGCACCTAAGGGTTCTTGTTTCAGACCTTCCCAGAGGCAGTGATTAGCACCCAGCACATGGCCTCAGTGGTGAGCTTCCCTCTGACCTGAAAACAGTAGGCTCAAGGGCAATATATGAGGCTTGGAGATAGGTAGAAGTCTGAGGTGAGGGTGGGCTGAGAGCAGTGGTCCAGCAGGCCTTGCAAGGGTTACAGTAAGCAGGAATCTTTTCTATCTTGCACTCCTTGTCGGTTCAGAATGGTGGCATCTCCAAGGTTGGGGCCATTCCCATTCTCAGGAGCCCACTAGCAATGCTACCTACCAGGTTTATGTGCATGCACCCAGGTAAAGCCTTTTCTGCCATCAGGAAAAGTCCTCCAGAAAACCCTTTCCATCTAAATCCCTCTGAGGTCGAGGTTCTCCTGCATGTAGGGCAGTGGGAAGATTATCAGGGAATTGGTGCCCAGGTTCTGTGGACTATGATCACTCAGGGCCCTGGACTTACGAGGTCTGTGCCACAAAGTTGGTAGTTGTAGTGAGTCCCTGTAGGGGCTCATTTTGCATTGGGCAGAGTGGGGAGGGGGTGGAATATTATATGGACCACTTGAGAGCTGCAGTGATACTGTTACCTGTCACAGCTTGGGCTCCCCATGCTCCAGCTGGTGCTGCTGTGGTGTAGGCTTCTGCTGGGGGATACTAATGCATGTAGGGGTTGTGAGCAGAGTGAGAGCTCCAGGAGCCAAGTTGGAGGGGATGCCAAACTCTAAAGAAGGAGCCCTCAGTAGGATGTGGGGGTTCTGCCCCAGGTTCATCTGCCAGAGCCTGCACTGGCTCCGCCACAGCAGCAGCTGGAGTGTGGGGAGCCCAAGTTGTGCCAGGTACCACTGCTGCTCCAGCTCTGAGTGGGTCCACACACTATTCCACCATATTGTGGAATATTGTCAGGGAGCCATGTCAGGAAGCACTGCTGCGGCTGAGGATGGACCACTGGGGTACTGCACAAGTCCCTGGGCTGGTGAAAACAGCTGGGAGGGCTGGGCAGGGAGCAGGTGCAGGGACTTGGTTCCCTGCTGCCACCAGGCAACCCAGAGGAAGGGGAGGAAACTCAGGGCCACGCTTAACTGTCTTGAGCTGCGGGCCGTGGGGAATGGCTGAGCAGGGGGCATGACCAGGAAGAGGGAACCTGCCTGCCACGGCTGCTGGTCCTTGCTGAGCCTGGCACTCTATCGCAGCTCCTTTCCACAGCTGGAGCCTGTGTGCCATCAGGGGACACCAGACAGGACTGGACAGGGAGCAGGGACAGGAAAGAGAAACCCACCTACCACTGCCATTGCCTGTGGCTGAACCTGGCACCCTGGCATCCTGGAGCTGACAGGAGACACTGTGAGGTTAGGCAGGGGCCAGGGGCAGGAAGGAGGGACCTGCCCTCCACTACAGCCTGCTGAGCCTGGGGGAGCCCAGAGACGCTCCTGCCCAGCTTCGGCTGCAGGCTGTGGGGACCTTCTGCAAGGGGAGAGCAGCAGTGGCAGCTACTCTGCTTGTGCCCCTACTCCCAGCTCAGCCTCCCCTCCCTCTGGTTTCCCCAGCTGGCCAGGGGGCTGGAGCTGCACTGCCTAACCCCTGTCTCCCCATGGTGTGAAGGGCAGTGCCAATAGCATCACCTGTGCTCTCCCTTTCCAGATCCTGGATCTACCCATGGCTTGCACGATGACTGGCCCAGGGCCACTTGTCAACTCCATGTAGCAGAGCTCTGTCTCATCTGGTTAGCTGCCCTTTCTCTTGTCCCCCAAGAGATGGGCTGAGTTCATAGATTTTATAGACTTCATAGACGTTAGGGCTGGAAGGGACCTTGGAAGATCATTGAGCCCAGCCCCCTGCCTCAGAGGCAGGAAGTTAGTCAAAGGATCCCAGCAAGATAAATATCCAAACATTTATGAAGAGTCCAGAGTAGGTGCATGCACCACTTCTGGAGGCAGTCTATTCCAGGCCTTGGGGGCTTGGACAGTAAAAAAGTTTTTCTTTATGTCCAGTCTAAAAAGGTCTTGGAGGAGTTTGTAACTGTTTGACCTTGTCATCCCTTAGGGTGCTCTGGTGAACAGATGTTCCCCCAGATCCTGATGTACAACCCTTATATACTTATCAGCTTCTACCAGGTCACCCCTGAGCATGCAGTTTTCCAGGCTGAAGAGCCCATGGCTCTCAGCTTCTCATCATAAGGCCTGTTCTCTTACACTCTGTTCATGCGCGTGGCTCTCCTCTGGACTCGCTCAAGCTTTTCCACATCCTTTTTGAATTGTAGAGCCCAGAATTGGATGCAATACTCCAGCTGCAGCCTCACCAAGGCCGAGTACAGGGGGAGGATGACATCCTGGGATTTGCTTGAGAAACATCTATGGATGCAAGCCAGAGTTTTGTTCACTTTACCTGCTGTGACATTGCATTGAAGGCTCGTGTTCATCTTGTGGTCAGTCATGATCCCCAAGTCCCTTTTGGCTGCGGTGCTAGAGAGCACAGCATCGCCAAGCCTATAAATGTGATCCAAGTTTTTTTCCCCGAGGTGGAGTACCTTGCATTTTTCCATATTGAATGTCATCAGGTTTTTATCTG
>NW_017728993.1:61445124-61445399 GCF_001723915.1 Gavialis gangeticus
CTGGATCACCAGCCTATCCTCAGGTGTGGACGCTTTACCCCAAAGTTTGGTGTCTTCAGTGAACTTGGCCAGACTGCCAAGAGTGAGACAAGAGTGAGAGTGCAAGTTGGATGTGCCTTGGTGGGTGCACAGTGGAAAGGCCGAGGTGTTGCTGGCAGGGTTGTTAGTCTTACCTCGATCCTAGGCAAGCTGTTTGAGAAAATAATTCTGGCACACATCCAGGAGGGGCCAGCAGGGGACTGCATGCTTAGGGGCAATCAGCACGGGTTCATCAG
>NW_017728993.1:61445712-61485995 GCF_001723915.1 Gavialis gangeticus
GCACTGGTCAGGCCGCAGTTGGAGTACTGCGTCCAGTTCTGGGCGCCGCACTTCAAGAGGGATGTGGACAGCATGGAGAGGGTCCAGAGGAGGGCCACTCACATGATCAGGGGACTGCAGGGCAGGCCCTACAAGGAGAGGCTACGGGACCTGAACCTGTTCAGCCTCCACAAGAGAAGGCTGAGGGGGGATCTTGTGGCCTGTTACAAACTGGTCAGGGGGGATCAGAAGGCGCTGGGGGAGTCCCTGTTCCCCCGAGCACAGCCAGGAGTGACCAGGAACAATGGGCACAAGCTGGCAGAGGGTAGATTTAGGTTAGACATCAGAAGGCGCTATTTCACGGTCAGGGCGGCTAGGGTGTGGGACCAACTTCCATGTGAAGTGGTGCAGGCTCCTACCCTGGGGGTTTTTAAGAGGAGGTTGGATGACCACTTTACTGGGGTCATTTGACCCCAGTACTCTTTCCTGCCATGGCAGGGGGTCAGACTAGATGATCTTCTCAGGTCCCTTCCGACCCTAGAAACTATGAAACTATGAAATGTGGCTCTCACAGAATCCTAGGTGACTTGGCAGGTGTGTAAGATTTGAGGGAGACGGAGTCTTGGTTAAGGAGGGACCTGACCTTGCTGTCCATATGGTTGTGCAGGTTGTAGGAATTACTGTGGAGGTAGCAGGGACTGCAGGCATGTGTGCATAAGGGAAAGGAGAAAGGTGCTTGGCATGTGGGTAAGGTCACTGTGTGGGAAGAAGCAGGGCAGTGCTGCGGAGGGTGTGTCATAAGAAGGGCTCTGATGTGAAAAAGGTCAGAGGGAGAGTAGTCTGAATTGGGTTGTGAGTCCTGTATGTTGGAAGCAAGCCTCACCTCATCCCATTGGACTCAAGGGTGCCAGCCATGAGCCTGTCTCAAGACCCTGCACAGGGCATGGGCATCAGTCAAGGGAGAATAACCTCCTCTCAGACTTCTTGTGCCTCTCCCTAGGCAGGGCCCAGCCTCCCTGGTACCTCATCCCCCTACATCAGGGGGTGCCTTGCAAAGGCAGCTGCTAGCTCTTGTCTCAGACCTTCCCAGAGGCAGAGAGAAGGGAGTAACCAGCACTCAGCAAGTGACCTCAGTGGTGAGCTTCCTTCTGACCTAAAAACTTGGGCTTTCTAGGGAGTATATGAGGCTTGGGGGTAGGTTGGACTTTGAGATGAGGGTGAGCTGAGGGCAGCAGCCCAGAAGGTCTTGCAAGGGTTATGGTAATCAGGAAGCCTGTCTTTTTCCACATGAGTAGTCCAGCATCTCCAGCACGGCCCCCAGGTGGTGGCCAGGTTGTGCCGGCTGGGCCCTTCGGAGTTCTTATTGCATGATGTGACTTTAAGTATTGCTACAAGAAGGATGGGGGCACAAATGCAAGCACTGGCCCCTGGGTGCCGGAGACCCATGGTATGTCCCTGTCTCCATGGTGGGGGTCATTCCGAAGGTGCCCACCAGGAATGCATGAACACCTAGTGGGTCTGTGTGCGAGTGACTGGATGACGCATTTTCTATCAGGAAGAGAAGTGCTTCCAGCAGTCTTTCCACCTGTATCCCCATGGGTTGAAAGTTCTTCTGCTTGCAGGGCAGTGGGAAGCAAGTGCCGTGAATGGGCACCTTGTTTGCATGGCTGATGGTCCATCAGGGTGTTGGACTTGGCAGGTCCATGCCCAGCAGCTAGTGGCTGCTGTGAGCCTTTCGGGAGGCTTATTTTCAGAGAGTGACAATTTATGGTACATAAGCTACGGGAAGAGGGGCCATTTCCTCTAGAGGTGTCTGGGAAGGAGAAGGGTGATGGGGAAATTGTGTGGTAGCACAGTAGGATGCTTCCTAGTGCTGCCAGCTAGACCTTCAGGCAGAGGGATCTAGCACCTGTTGTGTCTGGAACAGCCCACTGCTCCACGTGAAGCTGGGTTAAGGATGTGGTTCTGTAGAGGAGGTTGTGTAGGGTGTGGTTTTGTGTAATCAGAAGGACTCTTGGGAGAAAAGGGTCAGAGGTAGAGTAGGGTGAATTGCGTTGTGATTCATGTGCATGGGGCACAGAACTCATCTCATCCCTTTGAATTCAGAGGCCGCGTCCACATGTGCATGGACGGTTGGTCCCCCAGGGACAATTAGCAGCAGTACACCTTGTGCCATCACTAGTTGCCCCTGGGGAACACCTGAGCCACGCACCATCTGGCATGCAGCAGGTTACCCTGGGTGGGGTAGGGGAGGCTGGGGCCAGCACTGTGCTGGCTCCAGAGCCTGTTGGGGGAGGGTCTTTTGGGGCTGCAGCAGTGGTGGTCCTGTTGCTTAGAGCTTGGCTGGCAGCTGAAGTGTGCTCTGGTTTTGAGCACTGTGCACTGTCCCTGCATGCACCACTGCTTTTTTTTTTTGCATGGGTCTTTTTGACCCCTGGATATCCAGGTGTCAACTCCCCTCCTTACACTGTTCCCTTGCAGTGTGGAGAACAGCTGAATGTGTGGTACGTGGTGCTGCAAGCATATCTGCGGTGCCACATACTGCATGGCTGTGTTTGTCTGGATGCAGCCAGAGGTGCCAGCCATGAATCTGTGCCAAGACCCTGGAGAAGGGGTAGGCAGCAGCCAGTGGAGAAGCCCCTCCCAATCTGGCTTCTTATGTCCCCTCAGTAGGGCTGAACCTCCCTGGTAGCTCACCCTGCTGTGTCAGGAGGTGCCTTGCAAGGGCAGCTACTGGCTCTTCTCTCAGACCTTTTCAGAGGCAGTATAGAGAGAATGAATAGTACTTAGCAGGTGATACTTATTTTGGCCCAGATCAAGCATACTGCCTATTTGCTTGGCAAGAGTATCTAGGTCCAAGAAGGCAGTTTTCCTTAAGCCTCCTGGGAATAATTGCTCTTTTGGTGTGGTTGAGCACCTGCTGAGGTGTTGGGGCTTAAAGCCTATTTTATGGAAATGGGAGGCTGCTCCCTAGCTTGCTCCTACAGCCATATGGCTGAGAGAAGGCAAAACTTGGGGGCCTCTGGGCTTAGGCCTGCATGTAGGATGCCTACCAAAAGACTTTGGAACTATCTGAAGCTCCTGGTGGGGGGGAGGATGGCTGCTGGTTGTAGAGCCACTTATGGCTCTGGCCTGACTCACGGATTTGGACTTAATTTGGCTTGGAACACAAAACATTTCTTTAAAAAAAAAAAAGGATAAAAAGGTGATCTTAGTGGTGAACTTCCCTCTCATGACACAACTGAGGGTCCCAACAGCTGTATATGAGGTTTGGAGACTGGTTAAATTTTGAAGAGAAGGTGAGGTCAAAACAGGAGCCCAGCAGCAGGCCTTGCAAGGGTAAGTATGGTAAGTAGGAAACCTTCCTTTTTTCACTGTTTTTTCGTTCAAAATTGCAGTATCTCTAGGGACCTTTCCCAGGCTCCTTCTTATAATACACAAGGTCTGAATGGTCTGTTTGCTTATGCCGGAGTGAAGTCTTTCCTGTTTCTTGGAAAAGTCACCTCCAGAGCCTTTCCATCCCAATCCCTATGGGGTGCAAGTCCTTGAGCATGCTGGGCACTAGAATGTATGTCAGAGAAGAGGTGCTTGGGCTGTGTGCCACGATTATTCAGGCCCTCAGACTTAGCAGGTCTGTGCCAGGCAGACTGTGGCTGTGGTGAGTTTGCATGGACTTGTTTCTCGGTGAGCAGTGATTAACAAAGGTGGCAACTTGTGTGAAGCAGGAGTGGGACTTGGGATTGTAGTACCCAATGTGTCTGCAGCAGATGAGCTTTTCCAGTCTCAGAGTATGGCTGGTCCATCACCCCATCTCTCTGCAGAGATTCTTGTTTCTATTCATGTTGCTGTCCAAGCACTGCCCTGAAGGGGAACTGGACAACTACTCACCCACTGTGTACTTTGTACAGGATAGTACTGCGCATAGATTCACTATGTCTTTTCCTGGGCTGCCTTGGTAAACTGCTGCTGGTAGTCTCCACTTCTTGTAAAGACACAGGAAGGGGAGGAGAGGATAAGCTGCACTGAGGTGCACTGAGTTGCTCATGGCAGAGCTGGACAGCTCCATTCCCAGGGCAGCCCTGACTGCAACAGTGCCAGTCGCAGGGGTGCAATTATCTGCTCTTGTGGTTGCAGCTAGTTTTGTACTCCCTCCCTTACCCCACCCTCCCAAAAGGTGGCACCTGGGGCTGCTACCCTGGTACCCACCCTCCCACCCCCAGTTATACTACTGTATGGCTAAGCTATGCCTCTCAGGAATGTAGAGGTTCCCCTCCCCAGGCATCTTCTATCAAATAATTTATTCTTATGCATCTGAGTGGGAACTCATGCCCCTGGTTTGGGGCAGCGTAGGGGGTTCCATGTTGATTCCTGCAGTGATGGGGGGGAAATAGTAACATGCACCCAGAAGCTTATTTCACCTCTTGGCATCTCTCTAACCTTAACATCCCTGCAGCAAAAGCAATGCAGGAGGTGCCAGCGTCTTTAAAATTTGAGCTCAGCAGGAGCAGATGCAGAATCTTAGCATAAATGGGGATACGACCAATGTTTTCTTATCCTCTCCTCCCTTCCTGTGTCTTCTCAATGTAAGGGTATAGCGGAAGTTCTCTTTTGCAGCTGCTCCTCTTTCCTCCGCCTGTGCAGTGCTGGGGAACAGATGAATTTTGAATAGAGTAAGCAAATACATGAATGGTTTTTCCCTAAAATATGGACAGCCAGCCCACTGATTATGGGCTGAGTCTTCACTGTGGTATTGCTTCCTGTCTATAAGTTTGAGTCACTGCCTCACTGTTGACAACTTGTACTGAAAACACTAGCTTTGAGATAAGCAGTTTTTTCCTCCTGCTTTCAGGAGGAGGCTGCCAGGAGCACTGTGTCCTGTATGAGGTCAAGAGAAGTGCCATCCTGCAAAAAGAAGCCTTCATTTCACCTGCAGCAGTTTTTTTGGCAGGAATTACACTCTGCTTGATATGGTACTGTGCCCCTTTCCAACACAAGTAATTGCTGATGGCGGCAGCATCTGGTGGCAGTTTCCTAATTAGGTTGAGTTTAATGCCAGGAGCTTTATTTGCAATTCTAAAGCTTCCCTTTCCCCTTCTTTATTCTGGAGTAGAGATTCTGCTCTAACAGAGGTGAGTGAGTGAGCGGCACAGCTGACCGCTGGGTGTACTGAGGCTTACTCTTGTGGGAAAAATGACATAAGCTATTCAGAAACAAGTTTGCATTCATGGGCTTCCACATTATGCATCACTCAGTTACTGGTAAGGGTGCTAGCATTTCAATTAGCACTGGCCCCACATTTGAATTCTCCTCACGCCCAATATTTAGGGAAAAATTTCTGGATCTGAGTTTTGACTTCTCAGGTCAGAGCTCTGGAGAACAGGAAGCGCACATTGGTGTGTTGTAGAAAGGATTTATCAGCATGCATGTTAGCTGAGTGCATTATTCATGAACTATACAGGCCATCTTAAATGAGTGCGAATAAAACCTTTATCCCATGCCATCAAGTAAATGACAAATTTTAAGAGAGAAACAATTATGGAGATATTTTAGGGAGCATTTTAAAAATGAAAAACTGTTTCTTGTATCCCTGCCCTTGTAAAGGTAGCTGCTTTGTAACCATGAGGACAACCATGAAGAGCACCAAGAGACAAATTAAAATGGATACATTTAAAACGCCTCTAAAAATGACAATGCATAGCTTTTTATTTTAAAACATAAAGATAACATGACTTCAAAGTAATCCTATTGGGCCTTGCCAGGACTGGAAATAGGTACCATCTCTCTCCCTGGAAAACTGGCTCTTTCCTCTTTCTAATACTGGTGTAACACTCCCATTTCTTGTACTTCAGGCTGAGGTTTGCAGGGTGGGAGGACTCTGAAGGCATTGCTCTTTCTGGATCCTGAGCTGCCTCAAGGCCTCAGGAAGACCTCAGATCTGCCCTGGGACCTACAGTGATGCTGGAACTGAAGCAGTTCTGTATGCTGCCATCCTGGTTCTGATGTGTACTTCCCACCCCTAGCCCCAGTGCCTCTGTGCATCTCCTATGTAAAGGCTTAATTGAGGGTCTTTGGAAAGTAGTCCTTGCTTGTCTTCTACCTTGACTGTACTGGGTTAATACCTCCTTGCTGGTTATGGTGCTTTTAGGAAGTCTTTACATCACTCTTATCCTTTTACCTGGCACCGAAGGTCTGGACTGAGTGCTTTTTTGTCCTGGACCAAGAATCTAGGTGGGGAAGCATATAAGATGCAAGCAGAGAGAACAATGTGCGATTGTGAGCAATATCATGTGAGGTCCAGGGTGTTATCTTGGGGTTTTTTTGGTTTGTTTAGTTTTGGGTGAGGGAAGTCATTGTTGGGAAGAAACGTAAACCATGAGGCAGCAAGGGGATGTGGGTAAGGAGCAGATGAGACATGATGGTCAGCTGTTCTAGAGGGAGTCAGGAGTCTTGGGCTATAGGTGGATGTCATACCCAATTCTGCAGCAGTGGGGAGTGGTGCAGTAACAGTTTTTTGCCCCTGAGCAGTTTTTCAGCAGCACCACTTGCTGCTACCCAAGCCCTTCTTGCTTGCTCTCTTTCTCTTGTACCCCCTTACTGCAACCCTGGGTTCTCCTGCTGCCAACTTAATTGCTGGCAAGAGTCAGTGCCAATAGGAATCAGTGGTGAATGGTAAGAGGTGGCAGTTGTAGTAGGGGGACAGGGGAGCAAGAAAGTAGCCCCCCCCGGCACAGAGTGGGGAAGGCTAGAGCAGCAGCAGATGGCTTGGAGAGGTGGCAGTGATTTCTGGGTTGAAAACAGCAGCTCACCTTCAGAGCCAGCTTCCTTATTTCAGCCCACTGCTCCTTCACAGGTTACCAATCCCTGTTTTAACGTGTGCAGATATTCAGCTGCAAACTTCATCTCATGCCCTATTTACAAATGAAGCAGGGTCTCCATTAACCCCTGCAGCTGCTTTGGAGGTGCCTGAACATCACTGCTGGCTGTTGTCTCTGGGGCTGTATGGCACAGTTGTGTTTTCCCTGTTGGGGGGATAAGATGCATTAGAGCCATGCTATCATACAGCAAGGTATGGGATAAAATCATTGCAAAAGCCCAGAGGGGTTAGCAGGCACTGTTCTTCATTGGTTGCTTCAGTTCTCTTCACATCTTCCTGGCAGGGAGACTAGCAACCAAAATAGGTCATCAGCTTCTCTATGCACATATCCAGCTGGAAATCTTTGCCCCAAAACACAGAGGAGGCTTGATTCTCAGCCAGTATAAACAAGTGAATTTTTGCCTCTTTCTACCATGTGAGGGTCTGGCTCCTAGCTTGAAGTCCTAGGAACTGACAGCCTCTTCCCCTTGCAGGAGGTGCAAAATCCACATCACAACACAACAGTAGTGGTAGAATGAGGCCTCTTTGGGATCACAGAATAGATGTGAGGACTTTACTGTGTAGTAAAAATAGATTGGATGCATGACACACATCCATACTATTTGGTCAATCACCTGAATTCAGGGTAAAGTCATTCCTTGACAAATATGTAGTAAATTTACCAGTTTTCCCCTGCCATGTAACTACTCCCCTAGGCAACGTCATGCCAAGAAGCCCTTTGCTCAAGGCAGGCAGACTCACTTAGTGGCCATGCCCTGTAATAATGCCCATGGCAGGCAGTCTGGGTGAAGTGGTTGCCTGCCCAGTCTTTACTACAGAGTACAATCTAGAGGCAATGATTTTTTTGTAATCATGTTGTATGTCCACACCCAGAAACATAAGCCTCTGAATCCTGGGATTAGGGCACCCTTATTCTCCTTTGAGTGCACAGGACTTGTGTGCTGGAGACAGAGAGGGTTTACTGTTTTGCATACAGAAAGGAGGACTCCAGCTTCCTGACCTGTAGCTTATACAAAAATAAGAAGAAATGAGCAGCTGAACACGGGAGCATTTCTATCTTCCCCTAACATCCTCCTTTTTTCTCTGGCCACAAGGTGTCTCCCCCATACTTCAGCTTAATGCTGGGGCCTTGGGAATGAAAACAGCTTGTAAAAACAAGGAGGGAGAGGATGTACCTCCTTTGCCTTTCACTTACACATGCACAGATTTCCCCCTCCTTTGCCCTTCCTTCCTCCCCCAACCAAAAAAGAGACCAGCTGCCCTCCCAGAAATTCTTGGAAGCTGGAAACACTTGATAACTCTAGTTTAAAAAATACCTTTGCTTGCTTGTTTCATCAGCTGCCACAGACTTGGTGCTGTCTATCCTAAAGTTGGAAGCAAACAGAGGCATCTGCTTAGAGCAGGAGCCAGGGTGCCACAGACAAGAGATCCTGTCCCACGAGGAGAGCTGGCTGAGGCACAGGAAAGCTGTATTGTATCAGGGTGCTTCCCTCTGCATCCACTCATTAGCAGGACTGATCATTGTCACCGTTCTAGTGACTTGGTGGTGGATAGTGTGTAAGCAGCAAAGTCCTGGGTCTGCCCTCAGGACTTCTCTATAGAACAGGTGGGGAGAGGAGGCAGGGAGAGCTTACTGAGTTAAGATGAATGAGGTCTTCCAGCCCAGCTCTAATTGTAATATTATGGGGGCTTTAAATATTGCCAGAGAAATGAAAACTCGTCAAGGTTATTCATCCCAGGACTAGAAGGCCCTGCCCAGAGGACTGAATGACTTTGGAGAGCAACACGCTGCGCCATGCTGTACAGCTCCCTGGGGGAAGCTGGTACTGCCTGTCCTCGATATATCAGAAGAGCAGCCAGAGTGCTCCTAGCCCTGGGCAGCTCCCAGGAGCCATTTGAAGAGTAACCTGGCCTGGAGGGCCAGTGTATGTGGGTCTATGCATAGATCTCCTTTTACTCACCTGCATTATGAGAAATTGCCTTCTTTCCTCCAAGCCTGGTCAAGGACTCTCCACAGGGCAGGGGAGCTATAAGCAAGGTGGGAGGGGTGAGATTGAGGTGGCTCTGGGGGTAGGATGAGCATTGTTGCTTTCTCCCTTGGAAAGGGGCTGGAGAAGAGAGTTGATGGAGTCAAGGAAAGAGTTGCCTCAGATAAGCAGAGACCTCCATTGACAGGAGCTAGGACAGGGCTACGAGGCTCAGAACCTGACAGGGCGCTGGGGGGAGAGGGCGCTTGATCTGGGCTTCCTGACCATGTAGGATCTGCTTTCTTCTGTGCGGGAGCAGACCTCACCTCTTTGCCCTCCTGGTGGCAGCATTTGGGAGGAGCTCTGCAGAATGATTTGGCCCTTTACATATTATGCAGGGAAAGAGAAACCTGCACAGAACTTGGGTGGGGAAGGCTTGGAAAGGGGAAAGCTTAATGACAGAAGAGTCTTTCTAGTCAGGCTTCTCAGTGGAGAATCAAGGGGAGGTGCTGTGCTGTCAGCACCACACAGGGACTGCTGGGTGGCTCTGGGGACTTGGTGGGGCTTTTCCCTCCTATTGACTGAAACACTGCAGAAATGGGACAGTTGGGTGCTTTCAAAATCTCTGTTTTGTCACCGCGGATTCTCACCTCTCAGGTGCTGTGAATTTCTGAAGCTGGTTAGAGACCCCTCAGCACAGAGTCCAGCTGTACTAGGGGGACCACTGGGTTGAGATTTTCAAAGCCTCCTAAGGGATTTGGATCCCTGCTTCCTATTAAAATGAATACAGAGCTGATGTCAGAATCCCATTAGCTGGCTTTACAAAATCTTAGCCTTTCCATTTCACATGGGCTAGATTTGTGTGAGGCACCTGGAAACACAAGTGCTGATGCACCAGATGCCCTTTAGATTGAGTTGCCTGCCTCCGAGAATGGCCAATGTGCAGTGCTTCAGTGCAGAGCGGCAAAAGGGAAAAAAAAAATCAATCCATTGTGCATGCAGCCAGTTGGGCAGTGAAATGTTGGAGAGCTTCTCCCTTGACCCTCACGGTGATTGAGTAATGTCTTCAAGCATATGATTGGATTACCGTTAGCATAACTGCAAATGCAGTTTAATGGTCAGACAATTATACCGCCACAGTAATACGAATTGCCCAGATTCCTTCCTCCCGCCAGATCTATGTGCTGAGCTCCCTCGAGGCAGATACCTGCCTCTCCCCAGGTGTATCTTAAGGAAGCTGGAAACTGAGAAGGCCTAGAGAAAGGGCTGGAAGATCTGGGAAGGGGATGCAAGAGGAGGCACATCCTTCATTTCTGGCTTTCTCTTCTGGCACAAAGATTCCCTGAATAAGATAATGCAGCTTAGGGCAGAGTTATGGGAGCTATGGCTAGTGAGAGTCCCTGGTTAGGTATAGTAAAACTGAAGCACATCTGGGGAACTCAGTAGTTCTGGGCTCAGAGCCAATAAGGAAGCCTTGGTGTCCTACAGACACTGAGGATCTGCCATGTTCAGGGACAGGTGGAGAAATCCCATTGCCAGGCAGAAGTATAAGGAGGAGCTCCATCAGAAAGGAAGTTCATGCTCGCAGAGACATTTTGCTCTTGTTTGCCGCGCCACAGGAAGAGCCAATCCAGACCAATGCCTTACACACCTACATAGGGCCAGCACATGCCAGCATCTCGCATCCTTTGTCTGAGCTTGATGAATTTACTATCCAAGCCATCTGCAAGGTAGGAGAATATGTCTTTCCCACTGCATAGTTATGGGGAGGTAGAAAGTAGTTGAGTGAGTTGCCCAAGGTGATCCAGTAAATTTCTAGGAAGGGCCTGATCTTTTGATGGCCTTCCTTGTGCCTTAAAATCTGACCCATGCTTTCTATCTTGTCCAGTATTCAACTCCATCATCTTGCAGCATTGAAATCTGTTCATTGAATACACAATATATGACCAGCTGTTTGTCAGCCAGTCATGCCAATGTTTAAGTCAAGGTCATTGCTAATCCCACAACAGAATATTATCAGTTACTACAGGAGCTCCTATGGGGCCCAACAGTTTGAGCCACCATTTAAATGTGTAAGCTGTGTCTACACGGCAAGATGCAGAATGCTGAAAAGCTGGGTGAATTGGTCTCAGTAGCACACTGTGCTAAACAAGTTCTAGGATCTGGGACTGGAGAACTATCACTGGTTAGCACTGCACTGTGCCTGTAGATATAACCCTAATGACAGCCAGCCCATGCCACACAGATCATGCTATCTAAGGAGGATAGAGATGCAAGGGCAGTTTGACACCACCCTGCCTCCAGCCCCCGTTTCATACCTGATAGATATGGTGCCAGGGAGACTAAATGATTTGGGGATTAGGGGAGGTGGGAAGCCTCTGTATATACACATAGTGGAAACTAAAGATTGGATAAGCCTTTGCCATTCAGTAGCTTGGACTAAGGGGCTATGGTCTCCCCACCCAACATCCTCCAGGTTCTCATTTTCACTCCAGGTCCCCACTTTGGCATGGATCTAGGATGCCTGAGCCTGTGGAAAGTTCTAATAATAATAGACCACAGACTAACAAGAGAATATGCTGATTGGAGAGGTTTTCACAAGCAGAGCGGTGAATAATACTGAAATTGCCTATTAGGGGTTCAAGGTGGTTCTTGAAAGGGGATGTGGAAAGGGAGGCCATAAACATCATGATCTGAGTTCTATGGCAATGCCATAAGCTCTGCCCAGGGCTGGATTTCTAAGACCCTAATGTGTCCCTCTGTCAGCCAAGATGTTGCCTTAGCAATTTGTGACATTCAGGTGCTGACTGTTGCATCAGCTCCAGAAATGTTTTGAAACAGTTTTAATTTTTTGCAAGGTGTAGAATGGCCTTGCTAATTTGGAACAGTCCTTTAAAAAATGGGCTGGGTGATGACCCCATCACTTTCCCTTCTGCTCCATGCAACATCTCTGACATGGCTGGCCTCTGGAGGTCACTCACTTTCCCTGCTTAATGATCTGTTGCAGAAAACAAACCTCCATTCCTTGCTAAAGTGTCAATGGAACATGAATATTAATAATCCTCACTGGTTCTTTGGTGTCATCTATCACCTAGTCATGGAGGGCTCATTCAGAGCTTCCCAGCATGCAGGGAACTCCTTGATGGAGCCATAATAAAGCATTCATGAACTCTGCGAGGTAAGGTTCTGCTCAGGGCTCTGAACTCTCTGACTCTTGGCAGCGGGGAACAAAAGCAGCAAGAAGAACTTGCAGAGCCACACGCATGCACAGCAGTGGGGGAATTTAGTAGGAGAGGGACCCAGTGGAAGAGCCGAGTCAGTTGCAGCACTTTAACAGTTCTTTGTGGCCAGCAGAGACACCCCCAGCTCCAGGAGGAGGACACTTGCTCTAGTAAAGGAAACGTGACATTACTGAAACATATAGCCACTGGGGACCCTGAATTGGGCGGCATGGGAATAAATGCAATAAATGTAGTAAATACCCATCCAAATGGTCTTTCCTGTTTGATGGATTTAGGCACATACACACATTGCCCACTAGAGAGGTGTGTGGTCTAATATATTGAGCATCAGCCTGGGACTGGATTCCAGCCCCAGCTCTGCTGCTGGCCTGCTGGGTGACCTTGGGCACATTGCTCCTCTTTCCTGTGTCTATATTTCTCTGTTTGTAAAATGGGGATGATGATACTGACCTCCTCAGTAACATGCTCCAGTATCTGATGCAAACTGTTAGGTATGCAACATTGTGAACATGGAATACCATGAACACCCTTCTTTCACAGGGCCCCATTCCTTTCATGATGCTTGCTTATATTAAGCTTTTTCGTCTGCTGCTAACAAAGAGTGGCAAAGGTAATGATCACTGTTCAAGAGATGAGCTATTCCCAAATCTAGATCTCCTGCTCATGAGGTGTCGTGGCAGTTCTAGCAAATTTTTGAGCATGAAAGCACAATGTTCAGAGTGTGCTCTTCATCTCAGGTGGTTGAGAACAACTCATTTGTGTCAAGAAAGAAAGCGATGGCTTTCAGATGAGTATTTCAATGGGGGAAATAGCCAGAGAAAAAAGTATCCTAGTGGGATGTGCTTGAGACCCAAGACAGCATCTCCCCTTCTGCTAGGGATTGCATGCCAGTAGATACAGTAGTAGTAGTGCTGTGGGATTTTATATTTGTGCAAGGCATTGTAGCTCAGTAAATGCTAGACCCCATTTATAGAAAGAGTGCATGAAAGTTCTTGTGCAGTAAAAACTACTAGGAGTTCTCCATGTGTGCCTGGTCTGTATGCTGTGACATGCTGCTCAAATAATCATCATTACATTTTGCTGAAGGCCTGATCTGAAGCTCAGTGAAGTCAATGGGAGTCTTTAATACTTCCTGAGTTTGGCATTGGGTTCTCTTTTCCTTTAAAAGATTGCACAATGGTATTCAACCAGCCAGTCTGGTTTGTGCCCCGGGGCATCGTCTCCCTGTAGCACTCTGAGGTATGAAAGCAGTGGGCTTTTTTAGTAGGTGTAATATATTCATGCTGTGTGAGCATCAGGAAATCACAGCCTTTTGCCATTGAAAGCCTTCCTTATACAGAGTCCTGTGTGCTGGTTGTCAGTGAAACTGAAGTTCATTCAAACCTTTTTTGTTCATGTGTGTACCTGAGTATGAAATACAAAAGCACAGGCTGGGAAGAAGGCTTTTGTAATGTGTATTACCATGGTAGCTAGCAATCCCAGTTTTGGACCAGATTTCCCATTGTGACTAGCTCTAAAGAGGAGGACTGAACTGTTTGTAATGCTATAAAGGTTGGAGGGGAGTGGTTACTGTGCCAGCCCAGGACAGACACCATCTCAGTGAGGAATCTGCAGACTGGCTTATCAATGCAAATACATAGAGGTTCTTCCCAAAACACCAGCAAGCCAGAGGTGTTGGAGAGAATGAGAAACAACAATGCTGTTACTATGTTTATTTCTTAAAAGGAAATTGTATAGGGTGGATAGGCTAAAAAACCTGTTACTCACTGATGGGTATTAATTACAAAGAAAAACAAATGAAAACCCAGGCAGATCTAATTCCACTGCATTTGATATGCCTAGGGTTGGAGGCCCTGGTGCATCTCATTAGCTTAAAACCCTGATGGAGATAATTTAACATTGAATGGGAAATTGATATGACACAGACCTACCAGAGGATTAGCTCTGTGTCCATGAACTTATCCAGTGGAGTTTCACATGTGAATGTTTAAACAGCACAGCTTTCTTGTGAGTAGGTGTGTGAGCTAATTAACGCCTCTGGGAGCTACACACTGGCATTGAGGGAGAGCTAGGCTCCTGCACATGGGAAAGATCTTTCCCTTTTTTATCTTTGCCAGGGAGCTGATATCCTTACTGCCACAACATTTTAGGAACAAAGTAAGGTCCTCAGTGGGTTGGATATGGATCTGGAGGATGCTGTATGTTATGGCTCCTGGCAGATTTAATAAGTGTTGGGCTCAAGGCTCTGGAATTGACTGAAAAAGTTTGTCACTGTAAGGCTTCTGTTCATTCTGGAATCAGTAGGGAAAATCCTGGTTTTGCTGGGTCTGAGCCAGTTCTTGTAAATTTAGAGCCTGTGCTGGATAGGATGCGGGCCAGCAGATAGCTGAAAGTGTGCAACTCTTACATGAGTAACCTTCATGCCCGTCAGGGGAGGTTCTCTTGGGAGACTGATTTTGACCCAGTCTCTTTGAGGTCTGGTTTTTACTGGTGCTAAGTCTAGAACTACAACCAAAGTCAACTTGCAGGTATCTCTCTCAGAAAGACAAGGCAGGGTCCCTGTATCAGGGCACTAAGGTGCCTGCTACTGGAGGCGGTGTTACGAGCTCAGCTGCCAATCACCAGGGCAGCACAGGTGCGGGTTGCCATGACAACCGGTCTGGTCAGTTGACCGGAAGGGGGCAGGGCCTGGCCTTTATAAACAGCAGAGGCCGAGGCTAGAGCCCAGTCCCCATTTGGCCGCCAAGGAGGTAGGAGCTCGAGAAAACCCTGATGGGGATGTATATGGAAACAAGCCAGGTTGGCTGGGAATTTATGTTACAGCCCAGGGGTTTTGTGCTTATGGTTTTGGTTGTGTCATCGGAGGATAGGGTGAGGCTGTAGGGGTGGAGGAGGCCTCAATGGGGTGTCCCGGCCCCAGGGTGGGCGATTATCGGGAGGAGCCCCAGTGGGGCGTGAGACCCAGGAAAGGGGTCTGGGGGCCAGGTAAGGCTGAGGCCACCTGAGCCCCAACTGGGAGGAGCTCAGTGGGCGTAGGACCCAAGGAAGGGGTCTGGGGCCAGGTAAGGCTGAGATTGCCTGAGCCCCGAGGGCGAGAAGCGCGAGCAAGGCCTGAGAGCAGGTGGGGAGCGCAAGAGACGCGAGACAGACCCCAGTTGGGGTGAGAGCGTGGGCACAGAGGGGCAGGCCCCAGTGGGGCACTGTCTGTACGGGAGGAGCCCCGGGAGGGGGCGAGCTTATGGAGGAGCCTCGGGAGGGGGCGAGCTTATTGAGGGCCGTGAGAGAAGCGAGGGGGCACCCGTGAGAGCAAGCAGGCAGGCAATTGGACAGAGCCCTGGTACAGCAAGGCAGGCACTGTGCCAAGGAGGGCAGGAAGGCAGCCTCCCATTAATGAGATACCAGCAAGACGTGGCGGGTGAGAGAGAGGGTGCGTTCAAGACCCGATTTGGCACGGAAGGTAGGCGTGCTAGGGGAGGTCACGGACCCCCAGGCCCCGTCCTGCCACAGTCCCTCACATCTCAGGTAAGTGGGGTCCTTGCTGGTGCAGCAGCGACGGCACTTAAAGAGCCCTGCACCCATTTTTGTTGCCATGACTTTAACTTCACTTTAGGGTGTAAAGATTGGAGCCTGAATGGGGCAAAGTCCTTGTTGAATAGCCTCCTATAAAAGAACCTTTCATAAAGGTTAAGGGGCAGCTGTTTTCACATGCATTGTGCAAGATCTGGGAAGAAAGTAATTTTCCTCATGAAACTGAGAGTGTCCCATGGCATAAAGGCCAATCCATGCCAATTTGCATGCACGATTCTGTGCGTTTTTGGTCTGGGCTGCCTTTGACATGCCACTGCGATGCATAAAAGGTTAAAGCTTGAAGAGCAATATGAGGAGGCAGTAATTTCACACTCCTGGCCCCTCTGCAAAGCTTGGACTCAACATCGTTGTGCTGCAGTTTCTTTGGGAGGGCTGGAGGAATTCAACTGGCCCGGTAGAGTGACAGGTGTTGAACAGCACCTGCCTTTTTTGAAGAGTGCAACATGTTGCTGTGCTAAGTGTGGGCTCCACTGCAGAGCCTGTAAGTCATATAAATATTTGTTTGTATGGTGCTGTGCACGGGGTCTGAGTTTACTGAAATCCTGGCTGAAATGCTGGTGACACTTGGTGCAATGTCATTGATGCCAATGGATTTGCATTCTTTTGGCCTGATGTAGGTCTGTTGTCAGGAAAGCAGTGGTAAATGCTCTAAGAAATCCATCCACAAATCATGGGACTTGAGGTGAATCTATGCCCATGTCTGCCCAAGATGCTGCATGGCCCTGCAGCACGGACAGAGTTAAGTGCAGAATGTTTTGTGGAAGTCATAGGGGTTGATATTCGCAAACGGTCTTTTTTCCTAACTACCACCTCATCCCTGAAGAAAGCTTCCTGATCATCTGGACTGTCAGGTTGCCTTCTGAACATGACCAGACCCATTTCTGCTCCATAACAGTGCTCTCAAACTGATCATCTGAGTTCAGTGCAGGCACCAACACTGTGGGTATATGGCGGGGGGGGGGAGGTGGAGACTGCAGTGTACCTGGCTTATAGACCAGACCGTCCTTCTGACAGTCTACAGCTTTGCCACAAGTGAACAAAATATGGGAACAGGCAGCACCTCGCAATTCCTCCTTGGCAGCTTCACAGCTCCTGGTTTGTGAGATTAGCAGCTGTGATGTGGAGACTTGTGCTACAGCTAGGGGTTGTGACAGCTACATAGCTGTGATCTGAGTGGTGAAAGAAAACTGGTTGTTTTTAGCACTTGTGAAGCTTATACTACTGGCTTGAGCCAACCAAAGGGAGGGCAAGGAGCATGGAAACTTCTTGCACAGAGCTCTGCTAGTGTAGCCTATAGCCTACAAAATATTGCAGCTTTGCAGCTCTTTTGAATAGGAGTGGTCTGTGTTCTTGAAGCATCCTCTCCCTATAGACACACCCTGGAGACTCATGTGATATGACAACGCTCATATTCAGTAGTGACTGCCAGTTTCCAGGGTTTTTTTGCGTGGCAATAGCCCCCACCCAGTAGACCTGGTACAAACACCAGTTCTGCTTTGCAATAGAGCAGAACTCCTTCTCCTTCTTCTTTATGAAGTCCTCACTCTACCTGGCTGCTGCCATTCTGGTATCAGAGCACCTCATAGATATTTAATAGGTTTATCCTTCCATGAAGGGAACAACAGTATTATCTCTATTTTACAGATGGGGACCAGAGGTCCAGAGCAATTAAGTGCCTGGTTCAAGGTCACATAATAAATCTATGACTGAGCCAGAAATTGAACCTAGTTCCCCAAAGCCCCAGGTCAGTGTCTTACTCAAAAAAAAGTCTTCCTCCTCACATTGCTTATTGCAGACATCAATATATTTCAGTTGCTGCCAAAACTGGTGCTATTTCCCTCTGCATTTCTGAATGCGGCACTGAGGTCACCAGGTCCTACCTCTTTCCAGCTGCCTCGTCTATTATTTTTGTGGTGTGCCTCACTTGGGGCCTTTCCTGGACTTTTTCTTAAAAGCCAGTGTTCTATCTCCAAGCTCTGACTGCTTGAAAATGACCCTAAGTGGGTCACAAAAATTGGAGATGGTTGCAAAGACCAGGTGCCCCGAACATTAATAATGATAATTACTCTTGGCTTGGTGAAGACATCAGGTGATCCTGAACCAAAGAAATATCACACAGGAATCAACACACTTCCCCTATGTGTTTACCAAGGGCTCAGATGGTAACTTCAGATCTCCTTTTTTGCATTTCCTCAAGGCACCTGGAGCCAGAATTTCCTTTCTTCCCATCTCTACCCACCCCTCTGGCCTTACCCGCTCTTTGGTTCCTGCCAAGCGCCCCCCTCCACTCCTCACAGTTCCTCCCCCCCAGGTTTCTCTGTTTCTGAAGATGTGCATGGGCCTGCTTTGTGGAGTAACAAATAGGACTGTCAGCCCCGTCAGCATAGCAGCCCAAGAAGATAAATGGTCCGACACACAGAGCAACCTCCATGGGTCCCGGAGCCCTAGCAGGAACCGACACCGTGACAGATGGGCCGACAAGCAGCACTGACACAATCGGGTCAGCATGAATGTCAAAGGGGTGAAAGCTGTATCTTTATCTCCTCTCTCCCTGGCACTCAAGAGCTATTGGGCCAGGTGGCTGTCACTTATCAGCTCCTGGCATGGAGATGCAAAAGACTACCAGGAGAAAGGGGCTGGTTACTGTCCTAACACTGGCATCTTAATTCTTTGGAGCTGCTAAGATGCTAGTGACCAGGCTGTGTGAACCAATCAGATGGGTGACATACCTGCATCTCTGACACGATTTCAGATTAGCACCTTGTCAGACTATGTACCTTCCCGTCTTCCCAAAAGCTCAGTTCCCTTCTTACTGGTTTCCTCCTGTGGCTTGTCTAATCAGGCTGGTTTCACTGTGCTTCTAGTCTGTCACAGGGCCTGGCTTCATTCTGCCCTTTTGTGTGGACCCCAGGGCCAGCCTACTCTGCATCTCCTCCTTCCATTTAGGCAGCTCTTCACTACCAAGGCCTAGTCAACAGAAGAGGGTTGCTATAAGTTAGGCTTAGTAGGCCTACTTCAGTTGTGAGCTCAACAGTGGGGAACTGTTACAATCACCTGTAACCATATGTGACCTGGGTGGTACTCAGTGATGTAATCCCTCTTCAAATGAAGGGATGTTACTGTGCAGGTGTGCTGTGGGACGTGTAGCTGCTCGGTTGTGTGCAACTCTCCTTCTCTCCCTACAGAGCAGAGCCAGGACATGCATTGAGTCTTAACTATATACATGTTGAATAAGATATAAAGGTTATAATATTAACGTATGTATATACATATACACAAAATATTGGAACTATATACAGTATATATTTGTGTGTGTGTGTGTATATTTATCTGTGCAAATATATTCTACTACCCCTTAACCCACTCAGGCTGATCCCTTGAGGGCCCTCTGGAGTAGATGGCAGGCCTCCCCTCCCCTCTGTGCCCTCTAGGCTTGAGGGGGAGAGTCCCTAAGCATATACCTGGGGATGGTTTAGCAGAGGAATAATACTCTAAAGCTGGCAGGTGAGTGATTAAGTATTCAAAACAGGGATTTCATCAAACATTAGGCATTCCTATACATGAATAAGATGCAAGCTTACAAAGCATGGCGCGCAGGGCCAGAGAAATTGAAGGAGGCAGCAAGATGCACTGATGCAGTGTTGGTACCCTGCGAAAATGGCCCCTCAGGTGAGGAAAAGGGGAAATAGGAGCACCCTGATATCTCAGCTGCACCCTTTAACCTTATTTAAATAACCATGTTGGTTGGGGCCCTAATCTGTTAACCCCCCCCTTTTTTTTCTCCTAGATGATTCCCGGCTACTTGCTACCAAGGGGAGAGCCCTCCTCCCTATGGGAACCCTCTTCTTGGGCAACTCACAATTCCTGGGACTGGCTGAGGCTGTCCTCATCTGCCTGGTGGAGCGTCTCCTCCCTCTGTAGAGGCTCAGTTGCTTCATGGGGTTCTCCCCCTGGTCAGCCTGCTTGCAGCCCTGTGCGCAGTCGTGTGCACTGATGGCCTGCTCCCAGCCTGGAGCAATTTATGATGCCTGTCACCTCTGCCCCCATGCAGGAGAGTTGGAGACCCAAGCAGCCCTGTGCCATGCTGTGGTCCCGGCCTGTTCTAGGACCCTCCATGCACTGATCCATGCACTGCTTGCCCTACCTTATGCAGAGGTCGGAGACCCAAGCTGCCACATGCAGTGCTGGGATCTCTCTACACTTCCAGATCCTCTGTGCGCCTCACTTTGTGCAGGGATTGGAGACCTGAACTGCCATGTGTAGCGCTGGAGTCTTGGTCTGCTCCTGGATTCTCTGTGCACTGACCTGTGCACCATTTGCCCTGCCTCGTGCCGGGGTTGGAGACCTGAGCTGCCACATGCAGTGCCGGGTCTTGGCCAATTCCTGGACCCTCCATGCACGGATCCATGGACTGTTTGCCCTGCCTCGTGCAGGGGTTGGAAACTTGAGCTGCAGTGTGCCGTGCCAGGTCTTGGCCCACTCCCGGGCCCTCTGTGCACCATCACCTGCGCTCCCTTCATGGCAGGGCTAGGGATGCAGCTACTTGCTGCTCCCTGTCCGATGCAGCATCTTTCGGGTGCTTCTGGGGTAACTGCTTCATCCCGCTGTCAGCTTAGCCAGCTCTTCACAGCCCTCTTTGCCATCTCTTGTCCAAGCTGCCCGTGTGCCGGGCACGCTGTCTTTTTATCCTCTCTGGAGGCTCTGCCCCCAGATTGAAAATGGACCAATCAAGGGAGAGGCGGAGTTAGTTCCCTCTCTGCTCCGTTTCTTCGCCTTGCCCCTGGGTAGGAGTGGGGCAAGGCTCTCCCCTTCCATTGCCTGATTGGTGGGGATGGAAAATGCTCCCACCAATAACTTTAAACCAGTCCAAAAACTGGTGCGCTGGGTTGCCTCTGGCAAGCCCACCACACAAATCTTGCTGGAAGGGTGGAAAAAGGGAGAAGAGGGGACTGAGCTATTCCAAACAAAAATGCTTGTTCCACAAAAATGCCTTGTAAACAAAAGGGCTAGGGACAGACATTCAAAAAGCCTGAGCCTGAATTGAGTCAATTTTTGTAGGTTAGTCTAACCTGACTGGGCTAAATCAGTTTTGTAACCAGACAGACATCCTAGAAATGCAGGCACATGTCTGCAGTGACTCAGGCTAGAAGCTGGGGGACACTAGAGCAGCCCTCCCTTCCCCAGGGCTGAGGTGAGGGGGGCGTGGCCAGGTCCTGCCAGGACACTGTGGTTAGGGAGGGCCCCCCCCCGCCCTTGATAACAGAACATTTATCAGCTCTGTTATCAGCATTTAACACCCCATCAGAAAACAAAGCCTCGCTCATTACAAGCTCTTTTTTAAACAGCTTTTTTCCAAAGGAAGGAATGCAGGGACATTACCATCTGAGCTGTTGATTACCTCCAAAAAACCCTAAGCGGACACTGTCCTATCTGCCTTACACAGCATTAGCTAGCATACCACATGCTGGCTACAGTGTGTGCTGTGGGAGAGAGGAGGAAAGGATCCCTGCTTAAGCAGCGCGTGGTGAGATGGGAGGGAGGGCAACACAGGGAAGCCAGCAGACCCAGCTGAACCTGCAAGTCTCTGCCAGAGCTCTGGCCAGGGAGCAGAGGGGAGGGGGACCAGCCTTGCTGTGAAGCAGAGAGCCCCATCCAGCCCACAGAGCATGCTGGGATGCTGGGGGTGTCTGGTTTAGCTTAAACCAGAAACGTGTCTGGGACAGACATTGCATAAACCGGTTAGACCCAAATCAGTTAAGTCTGATACTACATTCAACCAGGTTTATCTCAAACTGGTTTCAGCCATTGTCAAGCTAGTTTATGTACACTGAACATCTGTTCTGTTACAGGTTTAAATCAGTTTCTGATCACTTAAACTGGTTTTTGTGTAATGTCTGTCCCTAGCCAAGAATTGTGAAATTGCCAATCAGTGGACAAAATTTGTTTGCACAAGTTAGGCTTTATTGGTGAACAGAATAATGTGAGCATAAATTATTCCACCCTTCCTCCTTTGTGGGGGGGGTCCTTAAAAAAGAAGACTGAGGTGAAGTAGCAGTGACTGGCTGAAGGATTCCTGCAGTAGAAGAAAAGGCCATCTGCCTACTGCTTCATGCCAGGGACACCTTCCATTTTTTCATAAGCTTGAGAATTCCCATATCATTAACAGTCAGACATCAACACACCATTGAGGTGTCTGACCATCACTGCTGAACAGTTAGGATCCCAGGCTGCTCTGTCTATGTAATCCCTGTCATAAATGTATCAAACTCCATCTTAAAAGCCACTTAGGTTTCTTGCCTCCACTACTCCCACTGGAGGATTATTTCAGAACCTAATTGCTCTAATGGTTAGAGCCATCCTTCTAATTTCCAGCTTAAATGAATAAATTACCTTCTTATGCCCCATTTCCTCTTGTCCCAATCCTGTCCTTTAACTTAAATAGTTCTTCTCCTGTTGTGTTGTTTAGTTTACCCCAACATAGCCATACCTCCTCTCAACCTTTGTTTTCCTAGACTAAACAAGCCAAGCTTTTCTGGTCTTCTCTCACAGAATAGGTTCTCCACACCCAAGTGCTTCTTTGTGCCTGTTACAGTAGAGTTCATCTTTTTTAAACAGGGGTAACCAGAACTCTACGTGGTATCCCAGATGTCTTGTACAGTGAAACTAATACTTCCCTTTCTCTACTGGAAATACCTCTCGTGATGCATCCTTAGATTGAGCTAGGCTTTTTTTCAGAGCTGTATCACACTGGTAGCACATAGTTATCCCATGGTTGACTAGTACTTACAAATGCTTTTCTTCCACAGTCTCAGTGTATAGCAACAGTTTTTACTATTAGTCCCCAAGAGCATGCGCTCACATTCAGTGCTGTTGAATTATATCCCTTAACTATAGCTACAGTCCTCAAGGTCACCCAGTTCCTTCTGTGCAATATTTCAAATCCTTCTCTGTATTGACAATGCCTCTCAATTTGCTGTTTTTGGCAAATGTTATCAGTAACATCCTAGTTTTTGTGTCCATATGAAAATATTAAATAAGACTGGTCCCGAGACTGATCCTTGAGAAACTCCATTAAGAACTTCCCACCAGCCTCGTACGTCTTTCATCACTACATTTTGGTGGAGTTCTCAAGGTCCTAAGTCAGCAAGATGTCCAAGTATATGCTTCACTTTAACTACATTTCCAATTGTGGACCCTCTTAAGTGAGGACTGCCATCTAGACTAGCATGCCAGGGATTGAATCAGGGTCTTTAGGGCTATAAGCACAAGCTGCTACAACTTCACCTAAAGAGTTAAACTTTCCTGGGTGGTGCTTAAACAGACTCATATGGCCCATGGATTTGGCCCAGAGGCAGAACTGCAATACCCTGTCACAAGCAGCTTCCATGAGCCAATGGACAGTCCATCTGTAATGAATAGAACCACACATAGGCTTAAAGTTTGGCACCTGAGTACCTGTTTTATGTCATGTCTGTAATGCATGCAATAACCATGAAAATGGTCCAGGTACGCATCACTTTGAAACTGGGTACTGTTTAAGATTATGATTAAGTGACCAGCAGCCTTAGCTTTACTGGCTATTAAATTGGTCTCAAAAGCATGCTGTTAGTGTTGTCTGCAGCTCAGCATAGGCCTGCAGCCCCACCTGGGCATTGCTAATCAGCCAATGGCATGAAAAGACAGGCTGCTTTGCCATGGGAGTGTGGATGCTACGGCTCACTTGAGGACTCCATGGCCGGGAGACTTTAACAAGATCAATACCACCTATGGAAAAGATTACATGCTGTACTAGGCAGCAAATAGACCATTTCTTCTGGATTTGGAAGCCATTTATAGAATCTATTAGAGATGGTAAGGAAATAGTCAGTGTGTATTATACACACAGCACACGCTTCCAGGTTTGGTTTTTGCAGTGGATGAAATAATAGAATTAAAAGCAAAATAAATTGGGAAATTATATGTTAGCCTCCCCTCCATACCCATCACTAATAGCAGCATGAAGGGATCGCTATTCAAGTAGGACTCTGTTTCCAGAGGGGTGAGTCCCTTTAAAAGATTGCTTCCTGCCTCTGTCATCCTCAGAATAATCTGTCACTTTCAGAGCATTTAGTTAGCAGGATTGTTGCATCATAGTGTGGGCCTGAGCCAGCTTCATCAGCTGAGACTCTGGCTTCTGGGGTGGTGACTCCTTCCCCTTCCAGCACTAGGGATCTGGGGCTAGTTTGACCTTTGGATGTCAGGGAAGGAGGGGAAGATCATGCAATAGCTTTGCTTGGTTGAAGTGGGTTGGAGTCACACCTCTGGTGACATTCCCATCCCTTTTTCCTTAGGAGTCTGTGGCAGTGCACTTGTAGTGCCTGCCACTGTAAGGGTTGAGTCAGGCAGTCAGCAGGTGCCTGATGGTGGTGGCCATTTTAAAGCACAGGTAAACTATATAAACACAGTTTGCTGCTGGCACCAGGGTAGGGGTGAGCACCACTTCCCTTGGAAGTTGGTTCCAGCTCCTAGCTGCCCTGACAGTGAAGTAGTGCTTCCTGATGTCCAGCCTGAATCTACTCTCAGTCAACTTATGGCCATTGTTCCTTGTTACCCCCGGTAGTGCTCGGGGGAACAGGGACTCTCCCATAGCCTGCTGGTCCCCCTTGGCAAGCTTATAGGTGGCCACCAGATCCCCTCTCAGCCTTCTCTTGTGGATGCTGAACAGGTTCAGGTCCTATAGCCTCTCTCCTCATAAGGCCTACTCTGCTGCCCTCGATCATGCAGGTGGCCCTCCTCTGGACCCTCTCGATGCTGTCCACATCCCTCCTGAAGTGTGGCACCCAGAACTGGATACAGTACTCCAACTGCAGCCTGACCAATGTTGCATAGAGGGGGAGGATCACCTCCTTGGACCTGCTTGTGATGCATCTATGGATGCATGACAAGGTGCGATTGGCCTTCCTGACCGCATCCTCACATTGGCAGCCCATGTTCATCTTGGAATCGATAGTGACTCCAAGATCCTTTTCTGCCTCTGTGCTGACAAGAATGGAGTTCCCCAGCCTGTAGGTATGCTGCTGGCTCTTCCTCCCCAGGTGCATCACCTTGCACTTGTCAGTGTTGAATCCCATCCTATTCTCATCCGCTCACCTCTGTAACCTGTCATAGCCTGTTCCTCTCTTCTAGCGTGCTCACTTCTCCCCACGTCTTAGTGTCATCTGCGAACTTGGACAAGGTGCTTTTCACCCCCTCGTCCAAATTGCCAATGAAGATATTGAACAGTGTGGGCCTGAGGACCAAGCCCTGGGGAACCCCACTGCCCGCATCCCTCCAGGTTGAAAATGACCCATCCTCCACCACTTTCTAGGTGTGGCCCTCCAGCCAATTTGCGACCCATCTGACTGTGTAGACGTTGACATCACAGACACCTAATTTTTTAATGAGGATGGGGTGACAGACAGTGTCGAAGGCCTTCCTAAAGTCAAGGAAGACTATGTCCATCGTGACACCTGCGTCCAAGGCTTTTGTGAACTGGTCACAGAAGGTCACCAGGTTGGCCTGACAGGACCTGCCTCTAATGAACCCGTGTTGATTACCCCTAAGCATAATCTCCCCTGCTGGCCCCTTCGCAGATGTGTTCCTGGATAATTTTCTCAAAGAGTTTCGCCAGAACTGAGGTAAGACTAATGGTCCTATAGTTTCCTGGGTCTCTTTCCTCCCTTTTTTGAAAATAGGGACCACATTGGCCCTTTTCCAGTTGTACATTGGCCCTTTTCCAGTTGTAATGATGATGTGTGCCCAGGTTGTGGCTCCACAATTAAGGCAGAGTTGAACTTTGCACTTAAAACAGGAATTGATCCTCTTAAATTGTTGATACAGAAGTAGAAACTGGTGTGAGAATTGGGGTGTAAATGTTCTGCATGGGGCTGAGTGCTGGTAGCTTAATAATTAATGAGTTACTTTCTGGCCCCTCTTCTACCCCTTTCTCCACCACATTTGGAAGGAGAGCATATTAGGGCTTTGTCACACAGCAACCTTAGAACATGGTTTGCTTAGATCATAGTTTCTCAACCTGTGGTACGCATACCCCTGGGGGTACATGAGATGCATGCAGGGGGTACACAGGTACCCCAACACTCTCACCCTCTTTTCCTCTCTCTCTTGCCCTCTATTCCTCTCAAAACTATGGCAAAAATGTTGGTGTTCAGCTCTCCTAGCTTTAGCCTACATCACCTCTAGCCCAGGTACATACTTGAGTTGGGCACCCCTGTGATGGCCAGAACCAGAGGGATTAATAAGCAATAAATATATATGCTTCTTAGAGGCAATTGGTATTTTGCCTAAACAGGTAATATTAGTTAATATAAAGCTTGTAAGTTTGTAAACCGCAAATGTAACTTGTCTGTCATAAGTTTAACCAAAATGATAAAATTAACTGTTTGTGGAACTGACTGGGCCCCATAGGCAAAGCTGTAGCTGCAAGATTAGCTGACCTAATGGTTTCTGCTCAGGGTTCAGCTTTAACAATAAAAAACTGGATCCAACTGCCTGGCACACCCAACACATTCCTGGAAAGCACGTCCCAAGAAAGCATGTTCAAAGAAAACCTAAAAGGGATTGGGGGTTAGGTGGAGCAATGTCAATTTCAGACCTAAAGGTGCTGCATTGTAATTTGCTTAATGGATAAACCTGAGTCTAGGTAGTAACCTTTTATGATAATTTTTAACACCTTTCAATCCCATGGGGTAACAGCTATAGGGGAAGATTATGAGTGGCTCTAAAACCAACAGATTAGCATAAGACTAGGTATAAAAAGCATGTGCATCAGGTGACCAGCGGGAAGGAGGGAACAGAATGGTCACTCTGTTTCACGCCCAGAGCCCAGACTCCTGGTGTGAGTGAGGATTGGATCCCGATCAAGGGACCTTCCCCAGTAATCCCTCTGACAGCGTCGACTGGGGACGCCTGACTTCGCTGGAATTACTTGACGTGTACCTAGGCATCGAGGGACTATCGATAAGTTGCCAACCCATGTCTGTCTATCTGTTGTTTTGAACAGCCCAGTGGCTAATACCCTTGCAGTGCCCAGTTGGCCTGTGACAGAATTGATCTATCTATCAGTAGATAATAACAACAGATAATAACAACAATTAACTCTTTAATACTGTATTATCTGCTTATTGCATTTATCTTTCTGTTAACTGTTGTGTGTATGTAAGTTATAATAAATTTGCCTTTACTTCACTCCCATCTTTGCCTCCTCAATCTGAAACTGAACCAAACAGCCCAGTTGGCCTGTGATAGAACTGATACACTCACAGTGCCTAGCTGGCCTGTAACACACTCTGGGTATAAAAGGTGGCAACCCTATCCATACCAAATCAGACATCTGTCGTATCACAGCCTTACATACACAGCCCTTCTTCCAACATATGGCACACATTAGTCTGTAAATATAATATCCCCTGGAAAATTAAGTGTTGGGTACTTGATAGATTTTTCAGAAGTTGGGGGGTACTTGCTACTTAAAAGGTTAAGAAACACTGGTTTAGATCATAGTAAGCATCACTGTGTGATAATAAAAGTTAGAGCATGTTCTGAGCAAGGCAACATTTAATACCATCTCTAACATTATCTCCAGCTCCCTGATTGCCCTTCCTAGTCTGGGGACCACACTGGAGCTGGTTCAAGACCCCAAACCCACATTTGCAGCTCCTAAAACTCATGTTTGCACCACACCAGAACTAGTACAAGACTGGTGCAGTCCTCAGGCTAAGACTGATGAGCACCACACCAGGGCCAGTTGAGACTGGGCTGGAACTGACACACAGATGATTGTGGCCCCCAGCCCCAGGGCTGCAAATTGCTTGTATTATTTCTATGGAGCAGCTGGATGTTAGCAGAACATGGGCAGCTTGACACAATCTAGAGAAAGTCTTAACTTTGGTACTTAGCATGTGTTTTACTGCTTGGATGTGTGGATACTGGCTTTTTAAGTGCAGGTAGGACATCCTAGGTGTAATATGTAATGTAGCCCTTAAATTGTAACAGCCTAGGGGGGCCTGGAGGACCCAACTGAGATCAAGGCCCCCCATGTGCTAGGTGCTGTACAAGCCTATAGTAAGAAACAGGCCTTGGTCCAAGAGGATTCATTCTGGACAGAGGAGAGAGAGAAAGGATAAATGAACTGCCTCTGATCATGCAGTTGGTCCAGATCAGAGCTGAAAACAGCACCTAGGGGTCCTGTGTCTGCATTCAGTGCTGGATACACAAGACTGTACTGCCCCTTCCAGAAACAGATTCCAGGCTGTCCTTGCTTCTGCCATTGCTGGTGAGATACAGACATGGGGTCTGATCCAGCAAGATTTTGCAAACTGCTCATCCCACAGGAGAAGTTAATTGGATTTGTGGCTTGGGTGGGTGCTATGTACTCCCCCTACCCCTCTTCCCTTCCCACAGTGCAGCACACTGCAGCTCCAGTGCTACAGCTGCACCATTCACGAGGACCATAGTAATCAGAAGGTGGGTAGGAAGTGTCCTTTGTTGTAAGTGCTCTGGGACCAGGGTTTTCATTTTGGTGTCTTTGATCTGTACGTGTCATGCCATTGCCACCTGCAGTGCCCTATGAATAATGCATTCTAATAATAAATGTGAGAGGGGATGGATGGTCACTCAGTTCAGCCCCCCAGGGACCAAAGTAGGATGGTCTATTCTCCAGTGCCTTGTCCAGCCTCATTTGAAATGTCTGGAAGGATGAATTGCAGTGCTCCAAGGGAACCTACAAAATAGGATCACAGGCCAATTGACTCTATCTGCAAAATATAAAAGGCCCATATATCACCCTCCAGATGGGTTAAAAAAATCTTGGCTAGGACAAGAAAAACAGCTTCTTATGGAGCATAGTTGGTGTAGTAAAGAAAGTGCTGCATAGACTTGTAGCTCATTGACTGCACGGGTGTTATGCAAGAAAGCAAGGGCTGAGTTTGTCCTGTGCGTTGTCAGTGGGTGAAAGACGTATCCCAACTGGTGCATGCCACTATGCAAGGCATGGGTTCAAGAATCCCTCATTTAGCCTGCAGCACTTCATTCTATACCAGAATAATGCTCCCTGAGTCTACTGCAGTATAAAGCTTCTGTGATGTGAGGAAGGTGCCATGCAAGGAGCCTTTAAGACTAAGGGAAGTCTGACTCAACTCTGTGCTAGGACTTGTGCCTCTCCTAGTCTATTGCACACAAGGGCAACCCTGAGGTTGCTCTATGTTGTGCTTCCCATTGTTGTAGCCCAGTGGTCCTCATCCTTTTCAGCCATGACAGTGCTCTGCAACTTTCTTGAATGTAGTGACCTCCTCAGTAGAGAACTACTTTTGTGCTGCCTCATCTTCCTTCAGTGGTTCTCAACCAGGTGCCACTGCCATAGCCAGGCAAAAGTGCCCTGTCCTGCCAGTCTTTCTGGTCTAACCATGCATGGTGTCTCATGGAGACAGGTGTGCAGGGCAGGTGGAACTGTCCTACACATCTCTTTTTCCAGGAGGAACGTGAAGGGGCTGAACTGGGAAGGGCTGTGGCATGAGTGGGCACTCCTGCCTGCTTTAGGCTTATTGGAGACCCTTATGCAGGAGGAGTGTGAAGGCATGTCTGCCCCCTTTCCTGGTTTGGCTTTGCCTGAGACACACAGCACTCTTACATGATAGTAGCTGGGGCGGCACCTGTGCCACAGAACCCTGGTTGAGAGCTGTCATAGACCCTATGAGCTGGAAATAGCAAGGAATGGCTGGGAATCAGGCCTGATGTACTCCCATCTCACTCCTGCAGTGCCTGGGTGTTGCATGGGATAAGGTACCCTATTTTACAAGGTTAGTGTAAAATAGGGTACCTGATCTACAGTCCCTCGCCCAGGGATAGAATTGTCCCTCAGCCTTTGAGTGTATAATTTCTTTTGTTTGCTTTCTTGTCATCCCCTTCCCTCTGCTGAATGCCGGGAGCAAAACTAGGGATGGGTGAGCTGGGCACCAGCCCTGGGCTTTTAATAGGGGGTGGCACCAGAATGGCGGCCTTGGTAAGACTCTCCAGTGCTTAGCACCCCCTGCTTTCCCACTCTGCAGCACTCACCAGCCTTCTCCCTTTACACTGTGACACAAAATTCCTAGTTGCGTCTCTGTTGAGCTTGCTTTCTTTCAAAACAATCCCTTGTGCTTGCGTAGTACTGTTGAGCTGTAGCTTTTGGAGAACTGGGCACCCCTTGTGACCTTTGCAAACATCTCAGCCTTCAGTGACATTTGCAAACACCACTGACCCCTTGGAAAAGGGCTCTCTTGGAGGCAGTTGCTGTTATTCCCATCCTGCATGAGGGGAAACAGAGATTTAATAATATAGGCCCCCTGTAGTGGTGAGCATCCAGATCAACACTCGGGAGGTCCTTGCTCAGGCCCAGCCTTAGCCCCTGTGAACAAGGCTGAGGTTATCGAAGTTGCTTGGCTTGTGACTTCAACCCTCGTGGCATGCAGCAATGCCTGGAATGGGGAGAAAGCCAAGCAGGGCATTAACCCTGCTGCACTCTGTGGAGATTGAACTTGGCCTGCATTAGCAACCCCGCCTCCCTTCTCCCACTGCCAAGCTGCTCTGATCATTGCCCGAGGGGGAAGGAAAATGAGTTAAACCCATCTTCAGACACGTTTGTATTGATTCTGTCACTTTCTTGCTGCTTGCTGACAGGTGATGGATGGCTCATAATGCGGCCGGCACAGTACATTACGTTTCCCATCCAGGGACTCCTAAATCATTTCAAATTTTCAAATTCCCTAATCAATATTTTATCAGTAGCAGAAGAAAGCGGAACGGACCTGTTTCTCATGAGTTAGGAGAGAGAGAGAGTGTGTATGTGTGTGTATGTGAATTTGCATATTGATAATAAATAGCACCTAATATGCCGGTACTATCATAAAACTATAACAGTGCTTAAAGTTGAAAAACCTGGATACAGATTTGGATTTTAATTACCCTTGGGTTGTGTTCAGATTCTGCCTAGAGATGATCTGGATTAGAGGTTGGATTTGGGGTTACAATATGAATCCAGGTTGGGGTGCTAGTATCTGACTGGACAGGACTGGGGTTTGGGGTTGGGGCTGTGACTGAGGCCCCTAGGTGGCATACATTGTGACTGGGGTTTTAGTTTGACACTGACAGTGCTGACCATTCTCTGTGCTTGGGTTCATCCAAACAAGAAACTGAGCTGCTGGTAGATCTGGGTCTGACCCAGAACCATGCATCCAGGGGAGGATATGGATGTGGAATATCACATTTCAGACAGACTCCCTTCTTTTCTGCCATCTCCCTTAGCATCCTCCCCAGCAAATTTTGAATGAGTTCAGAGCTGAGGTCTTGTTTTTGCCCCTCCAGTAACAATACAGACATTTCCTTGTTGGCTCGGGCATCTCATGTGATCTGGCTTACCTAGAACTGATGTAAGAGTTTGGGCCAAGGCAATGGGTTGAAGTAGCATAGGACACTAAATTGTTTGAGACCTAAACAGACCAACAGGCCAAGCAAAGCTCTTGCTACAAAAGAGCTACCGGCTGTATCTGGAGAGGTTGGGAGATTGAAGTGCCTAGATGCCATGGTGATGGGTGCATTTACAAAAGCTTAAATGGATGGGTAGAGAACTTGATTCTCCTGAAAGAGGAGACTTTAGGAGGGTGAGCTGCATTGTATGCAAATGGTCTGAGGGATCTCAAACAAATAGATATGGGAGTAAGTGGAATTTGAGAAGCAGGACTATGCATCCTGCACACTTGATTTTCCTGCTCCATGTGTCCCTCTGTTGTGCTATCCAGGGTTAGCTGTTGTGTTTGTGAAGGCTTGTGTGATGCAGGATGCCAAGCAGACAGTGATCAGCAATGTACACTGAGGGAAAGGGTTTAGGTGGAGAAATCTTGATTCTTGGTGCCTCTGGGAGACAGCAACAGGAGGGTTACATTGCCTAGGGGTGTGGATGCATGGTGTGTGTATTACAGGGCAGAAATGGAGCAAACACTGTACAGCCTGGCTCCAGTAAACTGCTCCAATCTAGGTGAAGTTAGCCCTTGAGAGGAACAGACAGGGCACACTTTTGTCAATTATATTTGGGGTAGCACCTTTGCTCAATGAATGTATGCCACCTAGTGGCCAGATGTAGTAAGAGCTCCAATTTAGGCGGCTGTCTTGGGGGACACAGTTGGGCACCCGCTCCTTACTAGAGTAAAATCCTGTGTACATTGTTCAATAGCCACTGTCGTGTCCACCCCAAACAAGGTGATCTTTTAAGCACTCGCCCCTAGGTAGGGGGAATCTGGTGTAGAATAGATACAGGCATATCTTTGGGTAGGTCAAGATCCAAAGAAATGAGCCCTATTCATGGATGCCTTGCCTTTCCATCTTTTATGCTGCATGCATGGCTGCTTTCCGCTCTTCCTCCATGGTGAATCACCAAGACAGAGCTACTATTGCTCTGAGTAGCAATAAATTATGTTGACTGCTGAGAAGGAAATATGCCCCACAAGACTTCTTCCCTGCTTCCTTTTCCCCCACCAGCTGTGCTGAGCATGACTTCAGAGAAGCAGCCACTGAAGAGACTGGTGATTGTATCCAGGCAGGGATAAGCCACAGGGCCAACCTCCCACCCCACATGTGGAAGCAGCACTTTTCTTCAGCTGAACTATCTTCCTCACCCTGTTTGCATTTGCTTCCTTATCTGCACCTCCTGCCTTCTTCCATTTTCATTGGCAACCCTTCTATGTTTGATCCCATTGCTTTTTTAACTAAATCTTTCATTCGGAAAGCTTCAAGTATAGAATACAACAGCAGAGATGTGAGGAGGTGGCCCCTATGAAACATAGCCTGCTGTTGCTGCTGTCACTTCCCCTTAGCGTTTGCTTGAATGGCTTGCTGGTGTCCTCACTCCTCAATGGTTTTTCATAGCAGGGTTTTAACTTGCACATGGTCTGTCTAATATAATGGAGCTTACTCAAAATAATAGTTCTGTAGATTTTGTGGATCTTAAGGATGGCTTTGGAGATCCTGCATGGCACCCGGACTTAAAACCCTAAATTCTGTCCTTGGCTGTGCCCTGGACTCTGTTCCCTTCCTTGTGCCTCAGTTGTCCATGTGAAATTATGGGGGAAATTGTCTTTTCTGTTTCATGTAAGCCACTTAGATCAGGGATTGTGTCATTATATGTCTTTCTATGATACCCAATACAGGGATCCTGTAAGAGATCTTGCTGTGTAACACATGGCATCGTTCTTTGGGTGGTTTACTACTTTATAGATACATACAGATGAGATAAATGGGTGAGTCTGATTTGTCAGTAATATGCATTCATGCCAATGGCAACGGACCTGGCAAGGGCAGTGATTTCCTGTTTAAAAGGGCAACTCTCCTTTTCATAGGGATTCAGTTCCTCCTCCAGTTGTGGGGCTGCAATTCCTGAGCTGGTCTCTGTCACAAGATGTACCAGGTGATTGGTTTCCCCTATTGGAAGTCTTGTTGCTTTACTGCAACCCACCCAAAGAAGGGGTCCTATTGTGTGGATGTGTAATCAGACAATTTAGACCTTCACTAGCTGTTTAGAGAGGTCAGATCAGATTAGAGCCTATTAGAATTTCTCCTAACCCTTCCAGCTGGTGGAGGACCATGCAGAAGCCAATCAGAAACTAGAGACTTGTTACAAAGCCTCATTCCTGTTGACTACTTCACACCTTTGGCTGAGTCAGTGAAAGCTTATTCAACTCAAGATGGCCAGCTGGGCTTTGGTAATATACTGACTGCTGCGAAATTTAAAAGGAACTTTGTGAGATGCTGCCGTGGTTCATGTGGACCAGTGGCCATCATGTGGAAGAGAAGAGGAGGAAGAACAACCGGAGGACTTCCCAAAGCGGTATGTTTGTCTTTTACTCATTCTTCTGTACCAGGGCATTAACATCCTACAGTGCACACTTCAGCACTTTAGTCTGCCTGTTATCTGTTTCTCTTTCTCTCCACTACTACCACATGCACATAACTTTTACTTCTGGCCTAATCTCTGGTGAGTCATTTGTTCTTCTGATATTTTTGTTCCCTGAAGAGCGCTCTCTCACATTTCAGTGTGAATGTAGTAAGAGCTGGTCTCAGCCCTATATTCCAGGAAAGCGAGTTCCAAATGTAACATGTAGACATCTGTGAAATCTTATGAAATATGAATTTCATTTCTACCCAGGAGAACTTTTAAAATCTTTTCTCCAATGCCTGATGAAGGGTGTTTGTGCCCGAAAGCTTGCAATTAAAGAATTTTTTTGCAAAAATCTTGTTGGTCTAATAAAAGATATCATCTCTACTACGAGTCTTGATTGTATTTTCCTCTAGACCAGTATGGCTACAACTCGGATACCTGACACATGTAGACCACTATGTCTGCGTCTGTCTGTAGTTGAATGAGAGAGACTGAGTTCTTTAAACTCCACTGGAAGAGGCCCACATTCTGGAGCTAAATTTCATAAATGTCGCCTCTCTTGGTGACTCTCAGATGTTGTTATTCGAAGCTGTCAGCTTGTGTCCATGAAAACTCTGCCCTTGAGCTCTACAAAGAGTCACTTGGGTACATAGAGCTCCAGTGCTTCCAACCACGATGTGATCACTCTTGTCCAAGGTTTCAGAGAGAGGCCTGCTCTAGTTAAGGACCTAGTTGCATTAGCAATATCATGTTGTCAGTATCATGGCTGATGCTTGTATGGTTGCCCAGGGAAGAGTGCAGGCTTGACAGTAATGTAGGGATACATCTGGGTGCCCAGGGCACAGGGGCAGTGGCAACTTCTGGTTGCTGCACTATTGCAATTGCGATCATATGGCTGCCAGCAGCTGCTTTTCTTTTTTTCTTCCCCTCTCCCCCCAACTCCCCACCCCCAGCTACCAAGTCAGTGCCCAGGGAAGTTTCCCCATTCACCCTGCCCTTGTTATACTACCTGGGCCTGGTTATTAAACCTTTGGATGGGGCCCCCAGGAGGTAAATCTTGCCCAGTGGTACCTTGCAAACTTTATGCCAACATAGTGGGGTAGGGTGGGGATTGGGGGAGGTGAGAAAGGGGCTTACTTTAAATAAAAGGAAACAGCAGTGCCCTTGGGGGTAATCTGAGAAGATCTTGAACGTGATCCACCTCCTGAGGTTTCAAGGCTCAAGTCTTCCTGGAGTCTGCACATGCCTAGCTATCTTTAGGGACCTATCTTGAACTAATGGGTGGTTTCAGTTCAGTTCCTTATCTAACGTTCATGATAAACACCATTGCAGGTGCCACAGTTCCTCAGCCTTGTTGCCAGGCAGGCTAAACACTGACTGGTCTCTAGACTGAGCCTTCCTGACTCTTTGGTCTCCCCAAGGAAGTGGGAAGAGAAGTTGCTATGTGGAGAGGAGGTATCACCTTGTTCACTCTCAAATGTCCCAGGGAGTGGGGGAGGGAATTGTAATTTAAGTGCTGATTAACCAAGGGGTAATGACCAGAATATCAATTTTCCCTGCCTCCTGTGTCCACTGTGGTGTAGGGAGTGTTGTTAGAAGCATGCAAACTAGGTTGTGTATGTGAAGGCTCCCTTAGGCACTCACTCTGAAGCCTGGGCTGGACCAGGAATGGCTCCTACTGTGGAACCGTTAGACAGTGATTTAACATCATGGCACCCAGGCAACTAGGGCAGTAAAACTGCTCAGGAAAAGCAACTGCTGTTTTGCTGCATCAGTAGTGATCCATTGTCAGGGCTAACACATTGGGATTGACTGGTATGGATGAGGGAAGGTAACCCCTGGATGTGAACCCAGGCTCAGCCAAGACTGGAGCTACATGCCCCTTCGTTACTGTCATGCCTGGGAGCCCCACTTGCTCCAGAATCAGGATCGGGAATCGCTCTTAGGGAACAGATTGTAGCTTGGTCACAATTTGGGGCCAGAGTGGTAGGTGAAGGGCGGCTCTAGAACCCCTAAGCCAGTGGTTCCCAACCTTTTTTATCCTGCGGACTGACACAGGAGTGGGGCAGGCCACACGGAGCTGGCTGCCTCCCTCCCGGGACTGTTGTGCCCCCCCAGCTTTAACCCTGTACGTGACCTCTGGCAGCAGAAGCTGCTTGCTCAGGCAGACAGATGTGGGGCTGAGCAGGGGGCTCCTGCCACAATCTGGCAGCCAACTCTTTGTGGCTCGGTACCGGGCTGCGGCCCAGTGGTTGGGAACCTCTGCCCTAAGCTGTGCCCAGAGGGAGACTACTGGGGTGGGAGGGCAGACAGGGAAGTACAACTGCTGTGCAAGTTCCTCATTCTGCTTGCTTAGTAAGAAGGCTTCCCCACTTTCAGGTCTTGGGTAGCATTAGAGTACAGCACCAGGGGACCATCCTCTGTGGGCGTTAGTTGACTAAATCCTGTTGTGTCCTAAGCCCCCATAACTGTGTTGTCAAGGGGTGAGTGAAACACCATCCAAAACAACATCTCTAAAAGAAGAGCTCTTGGTGCACAAGTGAGGAGAGCTTGAGAAGAGGCATGAAGGTAGATGAGGTGGAGCTCACAAGTAGTATGCTACTTTTTCTGGTGAGCAAAGGTGTCTTTGAACTTAGCTCAGCAGAGACAAGCAATGACTGTGCTTGCTTAGCTGTACTCCTCAGCCATCTCTCTTGACAAGTTGCTCTGTAGTGTGCTTGGAGTTAAGGACAGCCCCGGATGAACAATGTGCTGTAATTGCAGAGTTGCATACCAAGCTGCATAGCAAGGTCCATCTGGCAGACACGGCAGGATGTTCCCTCTTTGGTAGTGCCATTAACTCTGTAAAGGACCTTCTCTTGCTCTGTGTTTAAAGGTGCTGTCTAGGTGAGAGCTGGCTTGCATCATAGCATGACCAATGGAGAGAATATCTGAGAACTTGTGGTGCTTGGGAGAGGTTCCAGAAGATCGGAAGAGGGCCAACATGGTATCTGTCTTTAAGAGGGGAAGGAAGGAAGACCCAGGGAACTACAAGCCAATTGATTGGACCTCAATCCCTGGAAAGATCTTGGAAAAAACTGTCAAAGGATCCATCAACAACAGGCTAAGAGAAGGTAGCATTCTGAGGCAGTCAACATGGCTTCGTTGTAGGTAGGTCTTGCCTGACCTACCTCATTTCCTTCTGTGACCAGGTGACGCATCACCTGGACATGAAAGAAGAGATTGATGTCACTTATTTGGATTTCAAAAAAGCCTTTGACTTAGTCTCCCATGATGTCCTTATGGTAAAACTGGGGAACTGTGGCTTTGACAACCTTGCACTCCGACTGCTGGGGAACTGGTTCTGTGGTTGGACCCAGAGAGTAACCAGTACTCTTTAACATATTCATAAATGATCTGGATTCGGGTGTCAGAAGTGGACTGGCTAAGTTCACAGATGACCAAATTATGGGGAAGTAAGGTCATGCTGAAGGATAGGCTGGCGATTCAGGCCAACCCGGACAGGCTCACAGGGTAGGTGGATCAAAAACTGATGACATTCAACACAGAGAAATACAAGGTGCCTCACCTTGGGAGAAAGAACCCACATCATACTTATAGGCTTGGTTGTGCTGCACTCACTAGCACCATGACCAAAAAAGGCTTGGGGGTCATGACTGACCACAAGGTGAACATGAGCCACCAATACGATGCTGCAGCCAGCAAAGCAAATAAAATTCTGGCTTGCATCTACCAATACATCTCAAGCAAGACCCAGGAAGTCATCCTCCTGCTGTACTTGGCCTTGATGAGACTGCAGCTGGTGTACTGCATCCAGTTCTGGGCTCTACACTTTAGAAAGGATGTGGAGAACCTTGAGAGAGTCCAGAGGAGAGCATGATCAGAGGACAAGGGAACAGGCCTTATGAGGAGAGGCCAAGAGTCACAGGACTCTTCAGTTTGGGGAAGAGAAGGTACAGGGGGGGACTTGGTTGCAGCCTATAAGTATATAAAGGGTGAGCATTAGGTACTGGGAAAACATCTGCTTACCAGGGAAGACAAGGTCTAATGGTCACAAACTGCTGGAAGACCATTTTAGATTGGACATTAGAAAAAATTTATTTACTGCCTGAGTCTCCAGAGTCTGGAATAGACTCCCCACAGAAGTGGTGTAAGCACCTACCTTGGATACCTTCAAGAAATGTTTGGATGCTTATCTTTTGGGGTCATCTGAACCCAGCTGACTTCCTGCCTTTTGGGCAGGGGGCTGGACCCAGTGATCTTGCAAGGTCCCTTTCAGCCCTAATGTCTGTGAAAGCTATGGAATTAAATGTGTCACAGTGCTTTACAGAGGTATCTGAGCTAGCTCTAGTCAAGCTAGTGTGCATACCATTAACAGGATAGCCATATCAGTGCAGTGCTCCACCAGGCTAATGGGTCCTATGGAGAAGCAGAATAAAAATTCCTTCACTAGTGGGGTTATACTGCTTCCAGGACCCCGGCTAGCCTGGGTTTCTCAGCCTTGCCTTGTGTCATGCAGGCATGCACACAGAGCTTTGCAAAGAGCTCAACCACCCTCAGATTAAAAATCTGTGATATTCTGATGTCCCCCATGGCTGCAGTACCTTGCCTGTCCTCCTTGAAGGTCACAGAGTTGCCCCATGTGTCAGTACCTGCTCAGATGCAGAATGATCATTGTATCAATTAAAGAAACTTGATCAAGCCCGGTAGGAAGCTTTGTCAAAGTTGCAGGCACACAGCACTTTCATTTTCCTTGTATTCCAATGGCATGTTTTTACTGTATTACACTGGTGTAATTACATTGTATTATGACAAAGGCTGGGGGCTCCAACCAGTATTCTGGGCCAGGCACTATATTAACATACCTCAAGACATAGTCCCTGCCATAGTGCCCACAAAGGATGGAAGGAAGAGCATTGTCCTTCTCCCTGCCCCACCCTGCAGCTCCTTATAGTTTGGTACTGCAGCACAGAATTGGATGACTTGCACAAGGTCTCATTGTAGGTCAGTGGATGAGAATCCAGAGCTACTGGTTCCTAGGCTATAGTCACTAGCCCATGCCACCCCTTCTTTTAGCACTGCAGATACACAGGGTGTGGGTGATAAAAGTTGAGCGTTGACTCCTGCTCTCCTGAGCTCCAGTTCAGAGCCTTAGACAGAAGAAGAGTGGCTTTTCAATAAGTTCTGAATGGCAGCAACAAATATTAGGGAACCTAAAACTGCAGTCTGGAGCCTATGCTTCTCCAGCGAGGTGCTGATTCATTGTCTAATTAGCATCACAGCCCTAGCATTCTGGCTGCTGCAGAAGGAAGAAGAAAGCATTGTGCAATTTTTTGAGAGCTGGGTGACAGCCTCTCTGTTCATTTGACTTTCTTTAAAGAGTTCTGCAGCGGCAGTGAGGGAGATGTACCCAGTTTCCTCTGGTGCCAAGCAGAAATGCAGGGAAGCAAAGACCCCTTCTCCCTCTGCCCCAGCTGCTTCTGCTGAGCCAAAAATAGCATGCTAGAGCCAACATGCCACAGCAGTATTTCTAATCTAGGAGTTAATAACCTTTGAAATTAGAATTTAATCAACTAACCTTTGGTCTGAGCCACTAGATCTCAGCTGAGGGACTCTAGTGAACTAGATTCAATCCCTCCACAACGCAGCGGCAAAGGAAAACCTGGGACATATTTTGGATTCTGAGCATTCTTAGGCATATCATAATTCATAAGCCTCTGGTCGGGTTCACTTTGCATGTGGCAGAAAAATCTGATCTCAGGTTAAGATCTAACCTATCAATTTGGGGGCCTTTAGGATAAATTTTTTAAAGGGTCTTCTTGAGAAGGGAGGGCAAAACTGCAGCTAGAGTGGAAGTTCAGCTGCACCTTTCAGCACAGTCCCAGCACTGTGCACTGTTATGTATTCTCTTTTAATGAAAAAGTTTGAAGCACTTGACTGATGTTCATAACCCTGCTGTGTCAAGTATCCAGATTGTAGCCATATTGGTCTAGAGCTGTATCGGTCCATATTTTCCCAAGCAGGAAGCAACTGTGACCACCTGAAACTTAAGATCTGGCTCCTGCCTTTGTTTCAAGGTAATCTGTATCATCACAGATCCTCACAGGAGGTGAGAGACTCCATACCAGCTATGAACTGACTGCCCAGATGAGTTTTCCATCTTTTGACTCCTCTGTGAAATCCTATGAAATATGAACTTTCATTTCTACCCAGGAGAACTTCTACAATCTGTTCTCCAATGCCTGATGAAGGGAGTTTGTGCCTGAGAACTTGCAATTAAAGATTTTTTTTTGCAAAAATCTTGTTGGTCTAATAAAAAATATAATCTCTACTACGAGTCCTGATTGCCATAACCTCCTTGGGAGCTGATGGGGTCGCTGTTTCCTTTGCAGAAGGGAGAACCAAGTCAGAGAAAAATTAGGTGACTTGTTCAAGGTCAGAAAAATGTCTGGAAACAGGACAACCCAGAGCCTTGTAATCCAGGTCTCTTGCTTTAATAACTGATCCTCACTTAAAATACAAACTAGAAAAAAAGTGTTGGTTTTCTGCCATATAGGAAAAAAACAACATAAGCTCCTCACATTCATGATATTGGGATGAGGTATCACTGCCCCTGTTCTGTACAACTCTTCCTTCCGCTCTTGTCTTGCAAACTTTAGCAGTGAATATCTTTTAAATTACCATGCAACTCC
>NW_017728993.1:61490995-61499629 GCF_001723915.1 Gavialis gangeticus
CTTCATCAGGAGAGACATTGTTTATAGGCAGGGCTGAAGTTTATTAGGGTCAGACTTAACACCTTGTTCAGATGAATGGTGTAGTTCACGCCTCCTTAAAAACTCTTATTCAGCCTGTTTGCAGACTTGGCCAGATGTCTTTGCATCTGCTTTGCTCTTTGAATGTTTTCTTCTCAACCATATGTACTAGCAACTTAATTAAAAAGATAAAAGCATAGATTCTGGAGCCTCAAATGACAGCTTCCTACAAAAACACTAGCTCTGTGAACCATCCAGGTGCTAGATACCTGACTATATTCCTTTCCAGCATATGCATGCATCTATTTGTTTCTTAATGAGAACCAGGGATATGGCTACAGGTGCCTTCGAAACAAGTTTTACACCTTGAAATACTCTCTGCCAATTTTAAACACCCTTATGAGCTATATTTTCAAATGCCCCAAGTAAAGAACATAAGCCGCTAAGTAAAGAACAGATTTTTCTAGTCTTTTCACAGGCAGTCCCATTGTGATGTTTATGGCCAGATTTTCAGCAGACCTCAGTGTCCAATTTGCATCCATTGTGCTGAAATCTCTAAACCTGGCTCTGTTTTGTGGGTACTGAACACTCAGCAATTAGGGCTGCGTGAAGCTTTGGGTGCTGATTCAATTCAGAGGAGATTCGGCCTGATTCAGTGGCTGAATCTCCAAATCCAAATTGAATCAGGAGACCAATAAAAAGGTCCAAATCAATTCTGAAAAGTTTCAGAGAGCTTTGATGATTTGGGCAGTCCCCACCTGCTGCAGCAGGGAGCTGGAGCTGGACTTCGAGCTGTTAAGTAGGGGGTGGGGGAGAAACCTCCCCTCCTCCCTGAACTTACCAGCTCCTGCAACGGCCTTCGGGGGGCTCATACAGAGTCCCACTCGCAGCATGGGGCAGTGGGGATCACCCCCCTGCCCAGCAGCACCCAGTGAGTTGGGGCATTTTTTTTTAAAGTGCCAGGAGCTGGGTTGGGCAAAGCAACCATTGCCGGGCTGGGAGGACAAGTGGGGGACGGGCCTGGGTGATTTGGAGATTCAGCAGCACCCCAATCTCCGAATCAGATTTGGCCAAATCGCTGTCCCCTGAATCGGCTGAATCTGAAGCAAATACTAGCCGCTTCACACAGGCCTATCAGGAATGTGTCCCTTAAGCTCTTTTGAAAGTCATCCTGCAGCCGGATGTGCTGTGGCAGTAGTTCATTTAGCCAAACAGAATGGACCTGGCTTCACTGTTGCTGCCTCTACAATAGCTAAGGAGGGTTGCTACACTCAAACATATGCGCACAAACTCCTTCTCCAGATGCTTATGACTTTGCCTGCTAGAAGCATCCAGCCAGTCCTGTTGTCGGAGGGGAGGACTTAGGAGGATGATGGAGGGCAGTGGAAATGTTCGGTGCAGAAATAAAGGCCATGTGTGCATGGACTAGATGTTTCATGTCAAGCTATGCAGTTCCAGAAGCTTCTCAGTGTATGGCGAGGGCCCTACTAGAACCTGAATCAACTAGAAATCCTGGAGCTTTGCGCCCCTACCTGGATAGACAGTCTTGTATTTCTAATGCATTTATGAACTACTGTATTTTAGTTGACTCCCAGTATATTATATGACTCCCATATCTCTTTCCTGTTACTGCACAGGAAAAAGATTTGGGAGTCATTGTGGGCAGTTCACTAAAAACAAGAGCACAGTGCCCAGCTGGCATCAAAAAAGCAAATGGTCTGACTCAGTAATAGCAATTCTTATATTCTAGTTTGCACTCGCTGTCTGGCTGCATGATGCACGGAAAGGGTCTATTCTGAGGCATTGCATAAGGCGATGCACACAATTCTTATGCTTTCATTTTCTTCTCTGAATACCTTTTCCCTTGTATTTGGCCTGCGAGAAGGAAGTGGAATTTACAATCCTGTCCATAGTGTAAAGAAGAGAGATTATATTTCACGTCTTGTGTTATGACAGGCTGGTCAATATGGAGGCAGGAGCCTGCCAATGTGAACAGCTGTTCTTGTCTTCTGGAGAGTAGTCAGAATTGAAGACCGCAGTTCCTTTCTGTGGGAGCTTTCAAAGTTTTGGATTCTTTCCATTCTGCTTCAGCATGAAAGTAAAGCCTTTTGAATGTCAATGGAAAAGAAAATTGTGATGGGGAAACATAATGATGTGGGTGCCCTTTTGTTTACGGAGGCTCTGCTAGATAGGACCTGGGAGACCTTAGGTTTAGAGTCCTTCTCTCTCTGGTTCCTAGCAGGGTACTTCCTACCTCTGAGGCCAGCATGCAACCACCCAACTCTACAGTCTTTCTGCCTGTATCTGGGCATAAAAACTTTTTGATCAACAGTGTGAGCCAATATGTCTCCACAAAACATTTTTGTTTTTGATGAAACAACATTTTTTTCACTGCTATTCCAATTTAGCCAAAGTGTTCTGACCAGCTCTAGAGAAAATATTTTCTGAGTGGAGGGGATGGGGTCACTCTGAAATTATTGTGAGTGCTGCCAGGCTGCCACAGAAATGCTGTGCATCATGTTCACCTAGTGCTGGGCAGAGGGAGGGAGGAAAGATCTAAGACTTGCTATAAAGAATGTCAATCTGAAGTGCAAGGTTATAGTCTGCCTGGAGTCATTTCCCAAGAGCTAACACTCTACATGCTGAAGTCAACCCCTCCCATCCTTTAAGTCTGTGTGCTACAGAGCCCATGATGGCTTTCGCTGCTGGACCATAATGTGTTGGATTTGACTGTGTTCAAAACGTTTGGGCTGGGGAGATGGAAATAATTGAAGGGGGGAAGTGGAGATGGGTGAGGGGTGAGGGGGAAGGAAAGGAGATATGGAGGGATTGAGAAAAAGAGAACAGCTAGCAGTTGGTTTTTCTATCTTCCCTGCCTCCTGTTTTATTTTGTCTCCACATTGGAGATATCCTGAGCTGCTGTCTTTGTCCCTATTGTTTGTTTGGACTCAGCCGTGGACTACTGTCTGAGCTATCGTTGTGTACATCTCATGAGGGCAAGACCAACGTTTTGTGCCCTTATGTGATCCCCATGAACACAGGCCAAAGATCTTTTGGGAGGGTGTTGGGTGTGCTAGTTACTGGGTTTCTTCTGTAGCTGTTCACCCATCCTATTTTCCCATCCCCGTTAACTATAATCCTTGAAGGGTTGAAAGGGAATTCAGTAGTGGGCTGTTCCCTGACAGTCCACTGAGTGAAGCTGCCAGAGTGTGAGTACCAGGGACTCACTTAAACTCCTGCACAGTGCTACTAAATGCCAGGCTTGAGACATGTCAGTTATGAAAAATGGTAAATTCATTGTTAGGCATTTACTAAAATCCTCTAAATTTTGCGGAACACGAGGCATAAGTCATGCATTAAAAACAGTGTCCAAAAATGCAGGAGTGCCTATGAAATATTTTGTTTCACTGGCAATGGGACAAGAAATAATTGGACATTAAATCAAGGAAATGGGAGAAAAAGAACAGCAAATCAAGGCAAATGCTAGAAAATTAGGTCTTATGTAGAGAAATGTGTACACATGAGTCGCCTGGCAGTCTTGGCCAAGAAATATAGGCCCATGAATCTTCTTTTTTTTATTATTAACCTTTTCACTACTGCAGACAATGGAGTGGAGTGTGGGCATCTTGGGCAATGGCCAACAAGATGGTCTTTCTTTTCAAGAGGCTGTTATACCTTGAAGAGCAGGTATATCAGGTAGGCATGATGCGCTTCTGTATGCCAGGTGTTGATCACCTCCTGAGAGGTATACCCTGTGCCTTAACTTCCCCTTGGAGCCAGTGGGGAGATCCCAGGAATGCTGAAGTCAATGGCATTGAGGGCGTGTGGCAACTGTAGCGTTGCACACATAGAATAAGGAATGGAGCACCAGGGCTGCTGGAGAGATTTCCCCCCGGTGAGCATTTTTGTGAATCAGGCTTACTTCTAAGCATTCTACCCTGCGGTGGGAGTAGCTTGGTGTTTATACTGGCATTAATCACTGGCAGGGCTAGTTTCTCATATGCTGCCCAGTAGCTTGTAGAGAAGGTGTTTTGCAACAGTTCTGAAAGCAGGAGTTCAAGTGTTGCTTTGAAGTTGTGCTGAAGGGTGCCCCTAGTTGGCTCAGCCCTAACTGGGCACTGAGTCATTCAGGCTAAGGAGGCAAAAATGGATGCTACTGATGCCAGCTATGTCATGTCCTGGAGTGCCATTGGATGAAGAAACTAATGTCCCTTCAGCATATTAGTCTTGAGGGGCTGTTTGCCTTGGGCAGACTTGGACATGGATTTGAACCAGCTAAGAATCTGGCCTTTAAATATGGTCCTTAGCGCATTTAATTAAAAACTTTGATTGGGTGGAGCTATGGAACTTGACCTTAATGGTGATACCTACTGGGAAGAAACTTTAATCTTTACCTTCTGACTCATTTTAGGGTGTCAGAGGAAGGAGGAGATAAGAAGCTTTCCCCAAGTATAGGCGGTTCTTGACACTTCCAGGCTGGGAACGTGCAGGGAGGACGAAGGGCTCTTCCTTTGAAGAGGCTGATGCTTATTCATAGGTAGGATCAGGACACTCCAGTAGAGAGCTGGGGCACTAATCCAGTCCAGGAAACCCAGTCCACTTTTTAAAAGTTCCATTTGCCTTAAGACCACTGTGATATTTCTGTAATCTTCCATTAAAAACCACTACATTTAAACAACATTTTCCAATTCTCTTTCATTCTAGCTCCCCGCTCTCGCCCCAACTGCTCCTCCACTACAGAGAGCTTGTTAGTTCCCTTATCACAGAAGTTAGACATATCTTCTGTTATAAACAGCATCCACCCTCATGCCTAGTGTTTTTTTTTTCCCCCAAGAGCTGGCAGCAAGATTAATCGCAGATAATAACAGCAAAGCGATGACACTCATAACATCACATCAGCCCTGTAAAAAATGCAGCACTTTGAACTTTTAAGCAGAAAAGAACTTTTCTTTAAAAATGGTAGTGTAAGAGTGATGTAGCTGTGATGGTCCAGAAATGATGAAAGAGGCAAGGATTTCTTAGGGTAATATCTTATATTGGACCAACCGTGCAGTTGGGTTAAAGTTAGGAAAGCTTTCAAATGTCAGACAGTCTTTGTCAGGCTTTATCAGGTTCTTGGAAGCCTGATGAAGAATGTCTATGTGCTTCTTGCAGGGAGAAGCCAGGGTCTTAACTGGTTGCCCCCCATCCCAACCAACATCTTCCCATGAGAGTAGTGACTGGGGTTAGACCATGCCATTACTCACATTCAGAATTACCTCAGTCATCTTTAGGATTCAGTATAGCTGCTTAGTGAACAAAGCTTTTTAGTGAACAAAGCTTTTTAGGAAGTAAGAAAGGGAAGCCAAATCTGGCCCCAAGGGAGGGCTCTTATGCCAGAAAAGTGCTGATGAACATTTTGCAATGTTCCATGATGTGTCCTTGGACCACCCATATTGCTTATCCAGCCATATAGAAGCGCAGCCCAAAAAAGCAGGTTGCATCCTGGAAGCATAAGTGGATCTTTCCTTTCCAGAGGTTTTACTTCAGTATAGATTGGAGGCTGATTGCAATCTGGCCCATGTTATGTATAGTGGGTGCCACCTCCATTCCCTGGCAGCTGAAGTTGTCATTACTGCTGGTTTCTGGTAACAGCACAATGTTCTAGCTGGTTTCCATGCAGAAGACTCTGGTCCTGTCCCAAAATAGCTACAGTCTAATAAATAATTGGTGGAGGCCTCCACCTGACTAACTCTTGGTCCCCTGTAATCCACTCCATGACAAATCTGTTGCATCTGTACTAGATATTAGACCTCAGGTCTAATCAAATACCTCCTTCAGCACTGTGGCCTTCTTAAGCATGATGGCCTATTTGATCAGGTAGATAGAGCCCCAGATACTTCTCAGGGTTTCAAAGGCCCCTCTGAATATAAATTTGTGAAGTATCTAGGGGTATTCAGAGCCACAGCAAATATCTGTGCAGGACTGTTGAGATGCTCCAACTCTTTGCTGCTTTTTTTTTTTTTTCCCAAAGGGCACTACTTCTCCAGTCAGCTGCATGGGGGTGCTGATGAGCTCCAGCTGATTAGAGAAATGGTGCTTTTTGAGGTGAAAGCATAGGAAATAGATGAATGGCTTGTTATTAATTTGGCACCCCACAGTGATTTAAGCTGGTTGTGAATCACCCACATGCAAATGGTGTGGGTTCTACTGTACAGCGCTGGACTAGGCCTCCGCAGAAGTGGGTTCTCTACGCCAGTGGTCTCCAAACTTTTTTGATCGCGCATCCCTATCAGTAAAAATTTTTTGATCGCACACCCATATCAGTAAAAAATTTTTGAGCACACACCCACAATATATGTATATTTATTTATTTATAAATTATATACATGTACTACTCAGTGTAACACTGTACAAAGTTTGGAGACCACTGTACACTGTACTACTGTACCTCCGCGTTGTGGAACTCCCAGTCTTCCCTCAGGATACCTCATGTACCGTATGTGACATGTGACCGTCTGACATACGGACCAAGTGAGGGCACCAGTGTCAATCTGTATATTAAATATTAGTAAAGCTTAATTTCTTTCTTATTTTTTTAGATAAAAAATAAATATAAATAGTAGTTCTAATATTTTCTCCCTGCACCCCAATGGATTGTCTTGCACACCCCACTTTGGAGATCACTGGTCTACACTGCTGGTGTGCTGGCTGATCTAGGTAAAGTTGCTTCACCTCTCTGCTCCTCTGTTTTCTCATCTGTAAAATGGGGATAAACATTTTACAAAAAATACCATGATACATCTGGGCATTAGGGCTGTGCTGGGCATTAGGTCCCTGATTTGATTCAGCGGAGATCCGGCCAGATTCAGTGGCTGAATCTCCGAATCTGAATCAAATCAGAGGACCCTTTAATCTCTCTGAATCAAATCAGAACCCTCCAAATTGATTCGGAAAGATTTGGAGATTCATTCGGACATATAGACAGCTTTAAATGTTTTTTCTACATACCTCTAGGTACCAGGAGCTCATTAATGCTGTGATGCTGGGGCGGATGGAGCATCCCACAGAAGCGGGGGTGAGGGGGCACTCAACAGCAGACCAGAAGCACTTCCGGTCCACTTCCAGGTCTGCCGGGGAGCTCACAGTGGGGCCTCCTGCACTGCCCCTGGTTCAGCAAGTGGTGCCTCCTGGATCTGGGGGAGCACCTGCGGTCCCCCTGTGGCCGATTGCTGAGTCAGGGAGGCATAGGGGGGCCCCCCAGCACTCTCCCTGGCAGACCTGGAAGTGGGATGGAAGTACTTCTGGTCCACCTTTGGGTTTGCTGCCAAACACGTGCAGGGCCCCCCTGCAATCCTATGGGATGCTCCATGCACCCTAGCATTGTTAGCTTTCACAAGCTGCGCTGCTACCTCAAGGTCGTAGAAAAAACTTTTAAAGCTGGGTCTGTCCCTGAATGGCTGATTCTTTGTATCAGCATCAAATCTTCAGATTCTGCTTCGTCCACATCGAATCAGGGACAGTGCTCCAAATCAACAAATTGAATCACTGTCCCTGATTCAGGCTGAATCCGAAGCGAATAGGGCCTGTGTCTCACACCCCTACTGGGCATTGTTGCACTATTTTGTTGAAAGCAAACATTTTAGAAAAGAGAGAGCCTTTGAATTGCAGGGCTTGGATGCATGCATCTGAGAGGTCTGACAAGGTCTAAAAATATGAGGACTCTGGCTTATTATCTGGTATTCAAACATAATGCAAGATTAAATGTACCAAGGGAAGAAGCCACCATTCTGATATAAACAAAAAGCTGTATAATATAAATATTGGTCAATAACACTTCAGCTTTTATCATGTCATATCTGACTTAGGTCTCCTTCACACTTTTCAGGCTGGTTTCTGGGTGGGTGGCTATTTTATTTTTGCATTAATTCAGGTTGCCTCTGAACTAAAAAATGTAATCTTTAATGGATGGATACTAGCACACAGGCAAGCTGTGTGTTCTGGCTTAGACAGAGGGCTCTCACAGGCTTAGACACAGTGAGGGCTAGGGACAGACATTACACATAAACTGGTTTAAGTGATGTAAAACTGGTTTAAACCTGTAACAGAACAGATGTTCAGTGCACATAAACCAATTTGAAAATGGCTGAAACCAGTTTGAGGTAAATCTGGTTGAATGTAGCATCAGACTGAACTGATTTGGCTCAAACTGGTTCATGCAATGTCTGTCCCAGACCCCTTGCTGGTTCAAGCTAAATCAGAGTCCCCCAACATCCTGGCATGCTCTCTGGGCTGGGCGGGGCTCTCTGTTCCACAGCAGGGCTGGCCCCTCCCCTCTGCTCTGGCAGAGACTTGCAGTCACAGCAGGGTCTGCTGGCTTCCCGTGCCCCCTCCCCTGCCCCATCACCACTCACTACTTAAGCAGGGATCCCTTCCTCCTCTCTGCCACAGCATGGACCATAGCCAGCATGTGGTATGCTAGCTAATGCTGTGTAAGGCTCCAGCAGAGACTGCAGACATAGCAGGCTCTGCCTGGCTTCCTTCTGCCCTCCCCTCCCCCCATCATCACTGCTCAAGCAGGAAATCCTCCCTCCCTCTCATCTACCACAGCATGGACCCCAGCCACACAGACCCTAG
>NW_017728993.1:61500052-61510017 GCF_001723915.1 Gavialis gangeticus
TGCCCCATCACCACTCACTACTTAAGCAGGGATCCCTTCCTCCTCTCTGCCACAGCATGGACCATAGCCAGCATGTGGTATGCTAGCTAATGCTGTGTAAGGCTCCAGCAGAGACTGCAGACATAGCAGGCTCTGCCTGGCTTCCTTCTGCCCTCCCCTCCCCCCATCATCACTGCTCAAGCAGGAAATCCTCCCTCCCTCTCATCTACCACAGCATGGACCCCAGCCACACAGACCCTAGGCGTGTGGTATACTAGCTAATGCCGAGAGGTGTCTGTGAGTGTCTTTCTCTCTCCAATTTCACTAGGGCAGGCAAACAGAACAGTGACTGCTTAGGGCTGTTTGGAGCTAATCAACAGGTCAGCCGGTAAGCTGTTTAAGAAGTTTGAAGTAATGGAGAGAGGCCATTGTTTTCCTAATTGGGTGATAAAGACTGTTGTCACTATCAGCCCCCAGCTGGCTTGCTTGCCTGTCAGTTTGCTGCAGACAGAATAACGAAGCAGGGAGGGAGATTGTTGATGATACAGATCTTTTCAGATGCGTGCACTGCACCCTTCCCTTGCCTTGCTTCAGAGTGTTAGACAACACTCTTTCCCTTGAGCAGCCAAGGGGGAAAAGCCTGGGACCCTGCAGGCAGACCTCCCTAATGAGAGTCCTGCCCACGCTTCCCTCAGCTCAGCTCCTTCCAGAAGGGAAGGGAGGGCTGCCCTAGTGCCCCCTGACTTCTAGCCTGAGCCACTGCAAGCACGTGCCTGAATTTCCTCAGTCCAGAGAGAATGTCTGTCTGGTTTCAAAGCAGTTCAGCCTAGTCAGGTTAGACTAACTTGCAAAGGTTGAATCAATGCAGGCTTAGGCATTTTGAATGTCTGTCCCTAGCTGAGGTGTGTTGAACTGCTTGTGTAGGGCTTGATCCAAAATCACTGCATTCCATGAGAATCAGTCCATTGACTTTCAGAGACTATTAATACAGCCCACGTTGCTTGCAATGTTTTCATGGCCCAGTTACCTTGTTTCAGAGCTTTGCAGCTTTCAGTTGTCAGTGCTCACACAGTGGAGATTAGCAGAGACAGTTTTCTTCTTCTTCAGAATGTATTTTCTAAATTAACACCTTGGGGGAATCATGGTCTCTACTAGATTTCACTGAGACAGGAATGAAGTAGGATTTTTTAAGCAAAATACGGTCCAAGTCAACAGTGGTGGTGAAGTGTCTAGTAAGTGGAGCATTGCTTGGTCTGATCTTGCATCAGCATAATGATGGCCACTTCTGATGTCCTCCTTTGTGTCCTGTGCATCCATGAAAGAGTAAGAGAAATTCTTCAAATAGCCTTCTAATAATCACCTGATGGATCAAGTTTGTCATGGTGTGTTATTTCCATTAGGTACTAGAGATATAACTCTGTGCTCTGTGTGTGTTGGAAATGCTCACTGTTAGGTTGAATTTTCATACGTGCTTGATGTTTAGTTGAATCAATGCTGAGAGCATCTTAGTAAACCTAAGTCCAGCACAAATCTTCACCATAGGTGGATAGATTTTAGTGGAGTTATTGCTGCTTTTCATCAGCCATAGCTTAAGATTATCTATTCATGTCTGTTACCTACATGGTCTCTGAATGCTGTGCAGTGGTTAAAATTTGTCTGTATTACGGTGCTGGAACCAATAATGGACGACTACAGATACCATGGGTGTTGGACCTCCTAATATATTTTTTTTTGTGCACTTTACCCTTAAGTTTAAAGGTGTCTGCTGGGGGCAGCTGCCATTTTGTGCTCCTTTGAGTGCAGATTGTTATGGATACCCGCTGTGCTCTTTCAAGATGATTTTCTTTTTATACTTTTCTTATAATTTAAAATACCAAAAAGTAGTTTAGCTCAGAAGTATATGGGGACGTATTGTGTATGGAATGCTATGGCATAAAGAATTCCACAAACAATCATATTTCCTCTGGAGCAATGCAAAGATCATTTCCAGATGATTCATAATTACAACATCTGTGACTCTTCAAATGAGTTGTGCTCTATCTGATTAAAGCGGGGTGATGGGAAGGTTCAGGAGTTTGGTGTGAAATAAACAAACCCTCTTCTAAATCACTCATGTGAGTCTGGCCCTTGTAGGAAATGACTGAAAGTTGCTCCAGTGGCTTTTCGAAATTGGATTGTGGCCTCAGTTTACAGCTGGAAGGTTTCCATGTACAATTAGCAGTTAATTGGCTTTCTTCTTGGCAGTTGCAACACAGAGGCCAAAGACTGCATGAGCATACAGACTAAGCTACCCTCTCCCCTCTGAAGCTGGGCCCTGCAGGGTACTGATGAATCACATTAGCAAAGCAGTGTGGGGGAAGTTTGCACTTGAATGGAAGGATGGTCATGCAGTTTAGGCACTTGAATGGGACTTGGGAGATGCCAGTTCTATTCCTAGCTCTCCCAGAGATTTGCTGTGTGATCATGGACAACCCAGTTGCTTTCTGTGTGCCTTGGACCCCCATCGATACAATGCTAACGGTACTGCTTTCTGCCTTATCTAATTAGGCTACATGATGCACTATTTACAGCTGGGACTGGAAACTCTCATTTTAAACTCATTGGACTGCTTGGTTTGAGACAAAATGGTTAGTTTCTTGGTTTTAATCCTATTCTTTAAATGAACCATTTCTTTTTGATGGCTTAAAACAAGACATTTAAAAACAAATTCAACTTGTGCAAGTACCTTTCTCCCCCCCTCTCTTTTTTCTTTGACTCAAACTATTGACTTTGTTTACAAATAGCTTTGGTCCTCCCCAAACTGCATTTTCTTGTTAATAAACCATTTCCTGACTGTAATATTATTTGTATGTAGACCCCCTAGCACAGTGGAGCTCAGATATTGCCTTACCATGGCCACTGGGGTGTTCCTGACCTTTGGGGACCAGATAGTTTCTGCCTCTGCCTAGCTATCTACAATGCACCTATCACCTCGCTGTTGGAGTGATTTGTCCTTCCAGTGCTGTCAGGACAGCACCTTTCCCAAATGCTATGTTCACCTGAAGAAGAAAAAAAGCAAACCTATTCTATAAATCTTCAAGAACAAAGAGCTTCCAAGTCCATGAATCAAACCTCCCACAGAGCAGGTTCTCATAATCCTGTCAGCAGCTGGGTGAACTGTTAGTTACATCTTCAGGTGTTGTTTGAATTGAAAGCCAAACTAGGTGGGGGAGGAAGGAAGGAGGCAGTCTAGAAAGTGGCAGAAAAAAAGCAACTTAAAAGCTGTTTGCACCAAGCTGTTCCTTTTAACCTTTAGCTTGTCTGTCTCTCTCTTTCCTTCAAGCCTTCTGCTTTGATTTCCTTTGCAATTGTTGCTGTGGCAGTACCTTAAAAAGGCAAGTGAGTGAGGGTTAAGGAACAGCTGCGGGAAGATAATTAATGCTCTCCAACATTTCTTATGGCCTTTAGCAGCTTGCCGTGCCACAGCCTGCAACATCTGTGCTGCTCAGCAGCCAAACTGGAACACTTTCCCTCTGAATTCTTCGCAAAGCAACTGTCACTCACCCAACGTGCACGATCAGGGCAAAATGTACAAGGCACGGCAAAAGGCAGACTGTGTTTTCCCAAGGACACAGACGTTGGATCCTTTGGTGGTGCAAGGGGCACTCAGAGGTTTTAAACAGTTATTCTTAGACATGGAAAAAATATAATGCATCTCCCAAAAAGCTGTGGTAATGGCGAGGCATCAGACCCTAACCTCAGATTTAGCCCCCTGAATTATCTGACCCCCCCCACCCCCATCTGCACTTTTGAACCAGTTTCTTATCTATACAATGCATCCAAACAAAATCTGGATTCAAATACTGCCCCGAGAAGAGCTGTCATAACATCCAGGGTAATGTGCTGTGGGCCATGTAGGTAACCACATGGGTATGTCCATGTTTTAACTCTCCTGTTCTTTCCAGGCCTCTCCTTTTTCCTCTGCTTTTCTTGTTAGTCACAGGGAACTGACTTGATGTTTGATGGACCAGGTCTCTCTCTTGCTTTAGAGATACTTAGATTTTTTTTTAAAACCGGAAGAAATCAACATTGCTTGGTCTGACCTCCTGTTTAAAAAAGGCCAAAGGACTTTATCCAAGGTCAAGAACTAATCCAATCCAGGCAGCTCTGGTTCAGCCTGGAAGTGCCATAACACAGCACATCACTCATAACGGACTGTCAGAGCTACTTTTCTCTACTCCCTTTTCCCCTTACTTTGCTACCTTCTGCTTTTGTTAAGTCTGTGTTTGGCAGCAGGGCTGGGTGCCCAGAGTACAGGGACAGCAGTGACTTCTGGTCACAGTTGTTGTGCCAGTGCAATCACGATTAAGCTCATGCAGCTGCCAGTGGCAGCCTTCTTGTTTCAACTCCACCCTTCCATAAATTGGCGTCTGGGGTGGCCCTGCCCTAGTGACACCACTGGCATTTGGGTTAGGGCATTGATTTGACAGAATCTGTAGCATGGCACATGAGATAAGAATTCCTTTCCTGATTCCTTGGCAATACTTCTCCTGCTCAGTAAAACGGGGTTGTTTATCTAATTTGCATACTCAAGCCAATAAAAGGGAGGGGTTGCATCGGGGGAAGAGGCTTAGGCTGACACCCAGAAAAGAGCCTGGAGGCTTCATCTATGCTACCTCTGCATAGTCTGGCGCCATAATCAAGAAGATGGGTATTAACCGCTCACCTTCTCTTCCTCAGTGTACACCAAAGCCTGGATGTTAAGTACTGTGTTTGGCTTTAAGTTCCCCTTACTACATTCCCCAGTTCCATTTGTAAGCTTGTGTCTTGGTGCACACTCAGTCACTACCTAATTTCTAGACTTTGGAAAGTGCTGATCAGGAGCAAGTCGGTAGCGATAGCGAATGCTTCTCATTGGCAGCTCAGCCTCAGCACATGCGTGGCATAAGCAGCATGGCTTAAATTGTAGCAAGGCCTATGGGTTGCATAAAGGGGCATCTAAAATAATCCATGAGCCATGACAATGCTGTAGGTTTGGTTCGGCATTAAATTAAATTCTGTACATTCAGATGTGCCCCTTCTGATAGATTTGTATCTAGCTTTGCTATGCTGGGGCTGCTGTGATACATGAGAGCAGATTAACGTGTGGCCTGAGACACAGTTTTGCTTTGTTTTATTTTGTGGCATAAACCAGACTGGCTAAGAAGGGGATAATGAGCTGCAGTTGGCCCTGTCCTGTTACCAGTATCCTGGTTAGAGGGAAAGGTTGAAAGGGGAAAGCACAGCTCAGGTAGCTGCTAAGTGGGGAAGAGAGCAACTCTTCAGTGGGAAAATGCCTGATTATGGTTAGGCACAGTTTAAGGGACTGATACCTGCCAAGGCTTCCCTGAGGGAAGGTAGGCCTGATGGAGACCACAGTTTGATTTGCCTCCCGCTGGTTGTGCCATACTTGAAGGAGGCTAATAGCTCACTAATAAGCCTCCTAACCCTATGCTGGAGGATAGGGTTAGGATTCAGAGAGACCTAGACAAATTGGAGGATTGGACCAAAATAAATCTGTTGAGGTTCAATAAGGACAAGCGCAAAGTCCTGCATTTAGGACTGAACAATCCCATGCACTAGTACAAGCTGGGAGCTGACTGGCTGGGCAGCAGCTCTGCAGAAAAGGACCTGAGGGTTACAGTGGACAATAAGCTAAATATGAGCCAACATTGTGTCCTTGTTGCCAAGAAGGCTAGGAGCATAGTGGGCTGCATTAGTAGGAGCATTGTCAGCAGATCAAGGGAAGTTATTCTTCTCCGCTATTCAGCACTGGTGAGCTACATCTGGAGTACTGCGTCCGGTTTTGACCACCCCACTACAGAAAGGATATGGACAAATACTACTAGCCTTTGACTTGTTTCCTGGCCACATCTTGGCCTGTTGGGTAGGGTCCTAGCTTTTGGTTTGACCCTTGGTCCCAGTCTTTAGCTTTCCTCAGTGTCATGGCCAGTGACTGGACTGCCTAATCCTAGTCCGTTTGTATAGGGAGGAATGGAATGAGAAAATACACAAGACAGGTTTTTTTATCCCAGCATGCTATGTGCTGCATGGTAGGATCCCCAAAGCCCTTCAAGCAGAAAACAAGGGCAAATTGCTCTTTGCGGTTGTGTGTGATTGCTGCTGTATGAATTACTCCTCACAGTGCAAGAGGGGCAAGGAGTCAAGAGAGCAGCAGGAGGAAAGATCAGCAGTGACTAGCTGTGAGGCCATCTTCCAGCAAGTACAACCTAAAGTCTCATTGGGCCTGCTCTGAAAGGAAGGCATTAGTCTCTGAGATCTAATGTGATCATCTTTAGAGAGACTGTCTTCCAGCTATGTATACAACCTGCTGTCCCCATGCCTCTGACTGAAATATGTCTCTTGTACAGAAGGCAGGAGGCACCTGGAGGATACTCAGAGAATGCACTGCCCAGCGGGTATGATGTGCAGCTCGATTGCTCTGAAACTCTGCTGCAGTGAAAGCTCTGTATGGCAGTGCTACAATGCTGTTAGCTCACAGGCACAGCTGCTCCTGTTTGGGGAAAGGGCATACAATGTATTCCTCACTGTGCTGACATGTCCAGAACTCATAACTGCAGCGGGGGCTGCACAGGCAAATGCCTGCAGCATGGCTTTGCTGCCAGTATGCAAGGCATTCCAACACAAGATGGAGAAAGAATTATGATGCAGATGAGAACAGAACGTGGGGTAGAAAAACTGAATCTGAAAAGAATGGCAGAGCTACTTCATGTGCCACCCCCAAGAAAATCACTTTAGAATAAAACAAACGGCCTAACAACACATGGCTAATACTTGAAGTTGGAGGTTGTTGGGGAAACTCAATCCCATCCCCCTCACCCCATGGGATTTTGAGTAGAAGTGAATCTCTCTTACTCTTGGTAAACTCTCTTTGCCATTATTTGCTCAAATTTAAAAAAAAGAAGAAAAAAACAGGTTTAAAGCACAGTCGTTTGTTAGTTGCTAGGAAAGATTTTTCCTAGGTTATTTTTTCCCCACAAAAAAATTGCATTTAAGTGAAAAAAAACTTTTCCATTTAGAGGAAATAAAAATAAATTCTTCAAAGGAATAATTCTGACCAGCTCTTTACAAAAGAGCTCTTGAGAAGAGAGGGAGCTACAAGAGTGTGTTATTGTGTATGGTGAAGATGGGGCTGGGGTTTTGGCTGTTACGAACCTCTGCAGGTCCATTGACTTCAGTCTGAAAACTGGGTTCAATTACATCCTCTTAATTTGTGTGTCTCGTTACTTCTTTGTTTACCACTTGTTGCCTAAGTAAGAAGTAAGTTTATTGCATGTTTTCGCCAGAGAGAGAATAGATGGACCTTCTTCCCGGTACCTGTGCACAGCAGCAGGTATACATGTTGCAGAGCTAAGTGCATGTATGCTCCAGGTGATGGAACAAAAGATTCAATACCCTGTGCCTCTCCACACCTACATCTAGATGGGAAATACACTGTGAACATTATTGTTTCTTGTCGGTGATTGTATACCTCGAATAGCCTAGCATAAATCTTCGTAGGTGTTTCAGGAAGAGATAAATACATCATACATCCCTGAGTGTGCTGTCAGACAGGTTGTACAATATTTTGAACAGTCTGTTTTTATTTATGTATGAGGATGCAAAGCAATAGTTAATCAAAATATGGAAATTGGGAACCACATAGCTGACTGGCTTTTTGGGGTTTTTTCTGGTTGTCATTTTGTAATCAAGTCAAGTGTTGGCTGAAACTGCTTTAAGTGTCATTTGACATCTAATAATCTGCTGGGTCCATTTGTTCACTCATTTATCTGTATACACATCAGGAGTAGCTCCCCTGAAATGAATACTGTTACACTGATGGAGCAGAGGAGGAAAATTGTGTCCATGGACTCAGATTGCATCCAGGTGGGCAACAACTTTCCTCTACAAACATTGTCCCCTTGAGCAAGGCATCTTACCAATTTGTTCTTCAGGAAGAGAGATTTTAATCAGCAAGGCCCATTGATCAAGAGTGGAACTGGGAGCTTCTGTCCGTCATTTTAAAATTAGAATTAATAGATATAAAATATATTTCTTGGTAGATGAAGTGATCTTGTTGTCCATGTGGATGCCTATTGCACAAAGGCTAAGGTTGTGTGGAAGATGGAGCTGGAATATATTGCTCCTTGCATTGTTGACTTTACATCTTCAGACCTTAAGGTATTTCCAGGCAAAGATAGGAAAGAGAAGTGGCTGGCTTATGTTTTGCCAAATGCTCTCTGCATTTAATTTCACTGATATTTTTTGGTATTGGCTGTAGAAAAAGACAGAAACCTTATGTCAAGTTAAATGCTCAGTGATGATGGACTATTGTATTTACTCAAATATAAGATGAGGTTTTTTTCCCCAATCAGCATAGAGAAAAAGGCTCCTTGTCTTACACTTGCATACAAGAAAGTCTTATTAAGTACATTGTCTATCATTAAAATGATGCCAAAAGAAGCACGTGGTCAGTAATGGAAACCAGCTATGAAACTGGGGCAAACATACTAATGGGAACCTTTTAAATACAATTTGTAAAAACGCGCGTGCACGTGCGCGCACACACACACACACACACACACACACACACGTGCATATGCACATACACGCACACACACATACCACCCTATACTTACAGAGCTACATGTATTGAGCATCCTTGTTCTACTAAGACTTCATATCACAGAAATGACTATATATCAAAAACACACCATTGAATATATTTAACCCTTAAATGGCATACATCAACATCCCACAAAAAAAAACCATTACAGAAATCTTCTTCATATAGAACACCATGAAAAACTGTTACCCCAGTAGTCACCTGAAACTCTCTGCCCCTTTCATCAGTCCTTTCTGTTGGTTTAGTGAAACAAGTGTGTCTAGTCCTTGTTCCTCCACTTCTTCTCCACCTCTCCCTCTCTGATCTCTTCCTTGTCCCAATCCGGTAGTATGTCAGTTCATGCAGCCCCTGCTTCAGGAACTCTTTTTCAATGAAAGCCAAACCCTTAAATACCCATAAGTTTCTTACTTTCCATACACTAGTTTTAATACATGCTAATAAAGTCCTTAATAATGTTTCCTCTGGTTGCTTTGGTATGAGTCCGTATAGTACCATCTCTGGCGCTAATAACAGGTTTATTTTGGTGACACTCAGAAAGTGGTTGAGCTTTTCCCACACCCATACACTCCCAAAACACATGTCCCGCCATTTCTTCTTCCCTAAACCTCTCTTGGGCACCTAGATGAGCTCTTCAGATCCCATCTGTGATGCACTTCTCTCACTGGCAAGATATTTCTTACAACCACCCATGTTAGGTCAGCATGTTTGCCTTTTAGTTGTTTGTCTGCCACCACTTCCCACACCATATCCTTATGTTAATACATTTATCCTTGTGTCCTATACTTGTCTTTTGTGAACTTTCCCACTGGCACCATCCTGTCTCTCTCCCTTACCATTTTCATTAATTTCTTATGATCTTTAAGGATCTGCAGCTGTACCTTCCCTATTTTATATCACTGCATGAATCCTTCCATCCTGATGTAATGAATTGGTGGTTGCCATGCCCATGGAGTCTTCAGAAATATCTGATATACTCCCCATTTCCTCAAAATTGCAGATGCATGAAATTGGGTTATATGCACTGCTTTCCCTTCTCTCCCTGCTACCGCTTTGCATATTATGCTTATATATTTTGCATAGATTAACAATCCCAAATTCGGCAGCCCCCATCCCCCCCATCTCTCTTGCTTTGTACAGTTCAGCTCTAGCCAACCTTTCTTTTTTGGCATTCTGAAAAAACACACATTTCCCTCTGTATTGTTGCTATCTGCTGCCACGTCAGTGGGAATACAATTCCCGTATCTAGAATAATTGGCAGTAGCGCAGCTTTAAATACCACCACTTTTTTTGGCAATGGACAGTGTCCTCCCAGACCATAACCAAAGTATTTGCTGTAGCTTTG
>NW_017728993.1:61515017-61515344 GCF_001723915.1 Gavialis gangeticus
GCACCAGCTCGCAAGGCCAAAACCAATTCCAATGGCATCCTTTTCCCATGCTGTATTACCTTTCCCCTCAGCATCCATCAGGATCCCTAGCGCTCTGATTCCTCCATCTCTTATCTGAAGGCCCAACTTCTCCAAGTCCCTCCAGTTTATACTCCCATTATGATGCTTTTTGATCTATTTAGTTTATCCCACATCGCTTCTCCATACTCTGATGTGTACCTCAGCACTCTTTCCATCAAAAGTCTATCTCTAACTACTGCATTTGTATTACTCATGTACAGCATGCATTTTCATAGTTTCATAGTTTCTAGGGTCAAAAGGGACCTA
>NW_017728993.1:61516413-61528663 GCF_001723915.1 Gavialis gangeticus
ACCTCCTGGGTTAGATGGAGGTCCTGTAACTCGGCTAGGAACCTACGTGAGCGGTCAGACCCGGCTGACTGCTCTTCCCAGCAGATGTCCGGGTAGTTTAGGTCACCCATGATGACCATGTCCCTTGACTTAACTGCCTCCGCGAGAATTCCCGGTCCAGCTCTTCCCCCTGGTTTGGCAGCCTGTAGTAGACCCCCACCGTTAGGTCCCTTTCCCCCCGACCCCCTTGTATATGGACCCAGAGCACCTCAGTCTGCCCTACCTCTGACCCAGTGCTGTTTGCTGAGGATGTGTATTGCTCTTTGACGTACAGCGCCACACCCCCACCTTTCCTCCCTGTTCTATCCCGCCTATCCAGCCTATAGCCCTTGATGTTTACCACCCAGTCGTGCATTGGATCCCACCAAGTTTCAGTGAGCCCCACTATGTCTGGGTTTGTGTTAGCTAGTAGGAAGGCAAGTTCCTCCTGCTTGTTCCCCATACTATGAGCATTAGTGTAGAGACATTTAAGGCCTCCTGACAGTGTATGAGGGATTTTACCTTATCCCTTCCTGGTATCTTTACTCTGCTGATGACCTTGCCTTTTCTTATTCTTTGTGCTAATGGTTCCATGCTGCACAGAAATAGTAGTGGTGACAGGGGGCACCGTTGTCTCACTCTTGTATGGATTTTAAAGGTCCTGCTTAGATGCCTGTTAAATTGCATTTGACTCTCTGCTTCTCTATACAACAACCTTATCCAAAATATACATTTCTCTGTGAACCCCATTTTTCCTAGCACCTTAAATAAGTAATCATGATCCATTCTGTCATGCTTTTTCTAAATCTAGGTTTGCTATAACTGTGTTTTGTTTTTCTCTCTTGGATGTGGGACAATGTATCTCTGAACATGCTGATCATTTTGGAGATCTTTCTACCTGGTACTGCACATACTTGGTCTTCATGTATTATCTTCTGGAGGTTCTTCCGCATCCTCAAAGCCAGCATCTTGGCCACTAACTTATAGTCCATATTAAGGAGTATAATTAGTTTACAGTTCTTCAGGAGTTCCTTCTCCCTTTTCTTGAAGAGTAAGATCACAACACGTCTTTTAAAATCTTTTCCTGCCTCTCCTGTTTACACTATTTCCCCAAAAGCTTCCACTGTATCTCTCCCTATCCATGTCCAAAACTTTGTGTAAAATTTTGTAGGCAGTCTCTGCTCCTGGTGATTTCCCTCTTTTAAAGGTTTTTAAGTACTCCTCCACTTTCTTTAAACATATTTTTATTTCCGTCTTCTTTGCTTCCTCCTTCTTTACTTTCTGTTCCATCTCTTCCAAAAAACTCCTTCCTCTTCTTCCTTTCTGTCCTTCTTCTGGTATAGCTCTTTGCGACAGGGGGCCAGCCCGGGGTTGGGTCTCATGTTGGCCTGCCCTGTCTAAGTAGGGCAGTCTGCCCCGTCTTGCCCGCCAAGACTTTGCTATTTCCTGTGCTGGTGTAAAATGTGGGAGGCTGTCCATATTACTGCCCCGATGCCAGGGGGCACTGTACACAACTCCAACCTCCCCTTATTGTATTCCATGCCTTGCAGATGGCATCCAAATTGTTCTCACAGCTCCGGCTTAAGGCCAGGCCAAACTCGATCCACTGTTGGGCCTCACACACTGCCCCCTTCAGGGCCACATTCATACTGCCCCCCTCTCACTGGGGCCTCTTCTACTCCACCCTCTCTCACCAGGCCTCTTGTGTGCTGCCCCTCACTGGGCCACTCGTAACCTGCCCTGCTCCCGTGAGTGACTCCCTTGGGTCATCAGGCTTAACTACTTTTGTACTGGCCGGTCCCCACGCAGCCCTTTGGGTCGCTTGATCTCCCCTACTCTACTTGGTACCAGCCTTGTGCCTCACACTGGGCTGACTTTGCCCCTAGCTGGGCCACACTGTGTCTTCATGTACTCAAAGTTCTTAACATCTGACCCAACACTCAGCCTCACCACATCTGAGGACTTACTGGGGTCTCAGCCTCTGGCCTAATTGCAGCCTCAGGCATCCGTAGACTGACCTTGACTTAACTGCCCCCTTCCTGGGTCTTCAACTTATGCCGTCCTACTAGGGCCTTCCATATGTGCCCTCTCACTGGGGCCTTCACTTTCACATGTGCCCTCTTGCTGGGGACACTCTACATCTTTGCCTCCCCTTGCTGGGGCCTCTGGAGTCTTGCATCCCATGGGACTCAGGTGTCTGGAGATGTGCCTGGCCCCCGTGCCTGTCCCTAGGTCTGGGTGACCCACCAGAGTGTGGGGGCCAAGGTTTTAAGGCACTCCTACCCACCTTTCACCGGGGAGGTAAATGGCTTTGCATTTCTGGGGGACTGTCCCACCAGACCACCCTTCCCCAGCAGGCTGCAGTTTTTAGTCTTACCGAGGACCAATGCAGGCCTGTCTGCTTTGGTTTTATCCCTATGGGACTACATGTTATTCCTGTGCTGTTCTCTCTGCTGGATCTTAGTTCCAACCTCTTTCATGCCCGCCTGATGTCTTGCTCAGCCTTTCTTCTCCTAGACAGCGATGTCCCTCCCATCGAGGGACTGACTTCTGTCAGTCAGCAGCTGACTTCCTTGGGTATCAGGGGTCCCCTTCTAGGCCCCACCATACAGCCATCTCACACTGGGCTTACTTCAGTCTCTTCCGGCTATGGCCCTGCCTCCAGACCAGTCGGGGTACCAGATAGCCCATCATGGCCCAGGCCTGCCCCTTGCATTGGGCTTCCTTCCCCTTTGGCCTTCTGGCCCTGTCCCTCTTGCATTGACCAGTCAGGGTGCTCTGGTCCCAGCACCATAGCAGCTGACTTCCTTGGGCATCAGGGGTCCCCTTCTGGGCCCCACCATACAGCCATCTCACCCTGGGCTTACTTAGAGCCCCAGAGATCATAATAACATGGCTCCACTCTTAACTGGGCTTATCTGAGCATCAGGCCTCACCCCTGCCTATTCTAAATCAGGGGCTTGCCTAGCCCCTGTGTAGGCCTGCAAACAACAAGCCTCTTCCCAGGCTGGACCTTGTTCTCTTTAAGCCCACCGCCTTTTCCCTGGGGCTTGGGGCTCCCCTAGGCCCCTAGAAACTGCCTGCTCTTTTACCTCCAAGGTGTTGTGAGCAGCAGCTCACTCTGGTGTCGTTGCTTCCAGCTGCTTGCAGCAGACTGCTGGCTCAGCCCTGTGGGCCTGGATCTAAAATGGCCACCTCATCAGGTCTGGCCCACAGCTGCTGGCTGCCTGCTTTCAGCCTTAAAGTGGCAGACACTGAAGGTGCCCTGCCACATGCCTTCGCCTTAAAAATTGCTACTGGGGAGGAGGGTCTCCCTGCTGTTCACCCTGCAGGCTCCTCCGTAGCCTGCAGCAGCCTACTAAGTGGCAAGCACCCCAATGGTGCTCCGCCATACTCTTTATAACATCTTTTTATCATCTCCAACACCACCTCCTGCTTTTCCATCCAGGCATCACCTTCTTCCTGCACTGATTTAGACTCTCCTTTTGCTGCCTTCACTCTGGCCAGAAAGTATAGGGGCCACTCTTCGTTTTCTCCCACCTAGCATGCTTGTGCTAAGAACATTTTTTTTCATCTTTCTTTGAAACCAGTTTTCCAGCTCTTGCCTTGTTTCTTTTAGCTCTTCTTGTACCTGTCTTCCTTCAGTGGCTTCCTGTAGCAGCTTCTGCATCTTTCTTTGCAGCTCTCTTAGCGTTTTCATTCTTTTCCCTGCACATCTTCAGCCTTCCTTCCTGAAGAATTCTCTTATCCTCTTCCTTACCATCATCCACCTTTCTTTGGTATTCCTAAAAGATTTTTTCAGTGTTCACCACCCCTCATACTATCTTGTGTGTGCTTGATATATCTCCATCTTGAAAGAGGTGCACATTTAACTTCCACAGTCCCTTCCCTCTCATGGGGCTTTTACCAAGACCAATTTCTACCTTCAGCATCCAGTGATCTCTAAAAGCCATATGTGTGATTTCTTTCTTCTTTATCCATATTTCCATATTTCTTTTGACATAAATACAAAGTCAGTTCTTGATTATTTCTTTCTGTTGGGGTCTGTTCTAGTGAAAACTTTCTTCCCTGCCCACACACCTCTTAGCGACTCCTTTTTTATTATATTTGTTAACAGTCTGGATGAGCTATCTAAAGCTCCGTTTCCTCCTTCCCCTGTTCTGTCGCCCACTTTGATTATACAATTGAAATCTCCTGCTATTATGCACGGTCTTCCTCCGACCACATAAGTCACTAGCTTTCTAAGCAGCTCATTCCTTCCCTCCCTCTCTGATGGTGCATATACACTGAAAATTTCTAATTCTGTTCCCCTGACTGATAGTATCATTCATTGCAATCTGTCACTGATGATTTCTTCTATCTGCTTTGCCCTCAGCTCTGGGTTTTTGAATAATATTGCTGCTTTTGCCATTTTGTTCTCATTTATCCCTGACCATCACGATGGTCCTCATCTCCACCTTTTCTCAAAGTGTTTATAATCTCTCTCCCCTGGTATACCACATACTTGTAGGCAGATCATGCCTACCCTTACTTGGCTTAATTCTGGTTTAGTCTGTTCCCATCTTTTCCTTGTTAAGATACTCCTGATGCTAAGTGAAACTATTGTCAGTACCATTTATGCTTGTTTTAAAATGAGTGCTCTTGTCCCTTTTTGCGGTTTTCCTGTGCTTGCTTTGACCTGAGTGTGCCTGTCCCTTTAAGGTCTGCCTGTGCTCCTACTCAGAGTTATTGACTCCTCCCCCTCCTTCACTTGCATTCTTGTAGCCTTTGCAAGCTGCAGGATTGCTTTGACATTCAGGAAGGCTTGCATGTCCCCCCCCCCGGCTTCCTGCTGCCTTCTGATCTGTACTCTGGGCTTCAGCCCAGAGGTGCTAGCAGCAGGAAACTGCTCTCTGCCTCTTCCTCTGACTCATCTCCCTCATTATCAGGTTTCTTCTTCCTGGAATTCAGCCCCTGCATTGCCTTTCTTTTCCCAGCCTGCCCCATCTGGTCTTTCTATTGCTCCATCTCCACCTCTGTTCTTTCTTCCCCACCCCCACATCTGAGCTGTTTGCTGTTCCTGCTATCCCTTTCATTCCATTTACTATCTGCTTCTGTGCTGCCTCAGTCACAGATATTTTGCCCCCCTCCTGTTTCACCCTCTTGTGGGGTTTCTCCCACCATTTCTATCTCAGTGCCTACCCCGGCCTCTCCTCCACTTTCTTCTGCTGGGTTTTGCTGTTCCTCAAGGGGGTCTAACTATTCTTGGAAAGGCTTTGGGGTACTGGCAATACAAGTGTTCCTGTCCTTTAAAAACAGTGCATTTTAGAGACTCCTGGCACTCTGCTGCTCTGTGCCCCATCCCTTCATATCTGCAGCACACTGTAAGGGGACAGTATACAGATAGATGCCCCACCTTTCCACATTTGCTGCACTGTTTTGGTTGCCTGTGGTTCATTATAAAACTCCAATGTGTCCAGATCTGGATTGTTGACAGGAGGTGCAGCACCCTACCTGGGCTCCACTCATCTGCTTGTAACACTTCTCATGCCCTCCAAGACCCCACCCAGATACCATATTTGTCCCTTACTTTCTCCACCGACATTTGAGCTTCTCCCCTCCTTACACCCCTGTGCTCTGTCAGTCCCTTTCTTTGCCTTTAAGGCATAGATCAGACTTTGAATGCTGATGGGAACCTACCTCAAGAATTAGTACAGTCCATCTGGATATAATATATGGTAGTGTCCATTATGCTCAGTCCCCCTCATTACTAACTCTTTTTCAAGTCACAATTAGCCACAGAATCCAATACACTTTGACTTCCTCTTCACTCCCACAACTGAGCTATGCCTTTCTTTCCCATTTCCAGTTATTCCTGTTTTTCACCAGCCTTAAATGTCTGGCAAACATCATGAAACAGGGACCCAAACAGTTCACCCAAGAATCCCTCTGTCACCCCCTCTCTGTCTGTCACATATGATAAGTGTGGCCCCACCCTTCATCAGTGGAGCTGGGCCAGGTTGCCCTGTGGCTCATTTGCATATACATTTTGGATGCTCCCTGGACTCATGACAAGAACACCTGATTCCAGTCATGAGTGTGGGGGCATTTGGGAAGGAGGAGTGCTAATTAGCACATGGATCCTTTGTGGGGGGTATTTGGAATACAAGAACATACTGAGCAATGCTGAGTGGTGCGGTCACCATGGCTTGAACTGCTGTCAACTTTCCTGGGGCCCAGCCCAAAGAATTATATGGTGAATCATAGCTTTTTTGTTTTGGATTAATATTATACATGGTCTGTAGTATATACCTAAATTGGCATGAGTGCCTGACCTGTAAATTACAAGACCTGCACAGGCAGGTGGCAGTGGGGCAGGATATGAGGGAAGCCATGCTGGAGGTGAAGGCCTGTTCCTGTCCCAGGTGCTGGAGCAGATGGGAGTGCCATCAACATTGGTTGGATGGATCAGGACCCTCTATACAGAAGTGAGCTGTGAAGTACAGATCAACAGCTTCCTGAGTGTACAGATTGCGGTGGGGTCGGGAGTCTGGCAGGGCTGCCCACTCTCCCCGATCCTGTTCATCTGCGCCATTGAGCCACTAGCCCAGCGCCTGAGGCAAGACCAGAGGATAAACAGAGCCCACATCCCCAGAAGCAGTGTACCCGCCTCCGCTTTACGGTCCGTTCCTGCGCTGCCTTCACCTGGGCAATTGATCTTGTTTGCCTCAGCCCCACGTGCAGACACCAGAGAATACTCCAGTCATCTTCTGGGAGACCCCTAACTTGTCTGCCATGACTTTGGATGAATCTTCAGTGGAGGGGGGTCCCCTTTTGAGTTGCCTCCAGGGACGTCATGCAACTCGGCGTGTGCTCACAGGGCTCCAACCTTCCCTACACCCCGGCCATGTGCCACCTTTGTGAGGCGGGCCTCTTGAACTTGTTCGCAACCAGCCCCTCAGATGTCTTCTCGGGCCTCCACATCACCTCACGATGATGATCACCCTGGACCTCTGGTCGGACTCTGGTGGGTGGGCCTGGAGATCTTCGGTCTTCTGACCTGTCATCTCTCTCTCTCTCTCTCCCCCAAGGTCCAGGCCACCCTTGCTTAATGCTGAGAGCTTCGTCCCACTTCCCTAAAACACCCGTTGTGACCCCGACTGAACAAACCCTCCACCGTGTCTACTGGTGAGGTGTAGCCCAAGGAAGAAAAATGAATTAAAGAACAAAAGGAAAAGATGGAAGGACCCAAGAGGAAATAGAGCGCCCACTGCGCTCCATACCCCTTAACACCCTTGGTGCCCTAAGTCTAGAGCACCCCGAGGGTTGGGACCCGTGCCTTAGCCCCAGCTGTGACCCCTCTCTTCCCCTCTCCAAGTCTTGCTTCCACTTGGGCTTACGTCCCCAATGCCTGCAGATAGGCTTGGCCCCCGTTCTGCCCCAGGGTTACCACGGGCTCCTTCATCAGCTCCTTTGGGTCTTGCTGGGCTTCTCTGGCTTGGGGCTCCCTGCTGCTCCTGCTGCTGTTGCTGCGGTCACCACTGCTGGCTTTCCTGCCAGCCTCCTTGCCAGCGTCTCCAATCCTTGCTGATCCTTGGCTTGGGGATCTCCTGCTGCTCCCATTGCTCTGGACACTGCTGCTGCTGCCTCTGCCAGCCTCTCTGCCAGTGACCTCAGTCCCCGTCAGGCTTCCCAGGGTCAGAGGCTCCCAGCTGCCTCCCTGGCTGTTACAGCCACTGCTGCTGTCACCGCTTCTGCCGCGGCTGCTTGTGCCAGTGCTGGATCCACGGCCGCTACAGTCGCGGCTGCCATTGCTGCTCCTGCCACGGCTGCTAGTGCCAGTGCCAGTTCTGGTGCTGCCTCAGCTGTCAGCCGCCCGCCGTGGCTGGCCTCCTCCTGGCTGGTGGGTTCCTGCCCATTCCCTGGCCCTCAGCAACCTTCCTGCACTTTTGCGGCTTCCTTTAATCTCTGCCCGGTGACGTCTCCCCATGACATCACCTGGTCTCAGCTGTACATAGGCGTGGCTTATGAACCGCACGGGTGGTTCCCCATCCTGGGCTTCCTTGCTCCTCCTGGCCCCTGGAACAGGTAGGCCTATATTTTCCTTCTTCTCCCTGGCTGGGGTTTTGCCTCAGGGCGAGGCTCCCTCTCTTCCCAAACCTGTACCCCTGGCACAAGCAGTAACTGAGAGGCCAAGGTCCTGGACTACATGGACGATCTGAACATCCTGTGCCAGAACAGGGGGTCGGTTGCCACAGCCCTGGCACACATGCAAGGTGGCAGCAGGGGCCAAGCTGAACATCAGCAAGAGCACCTGCCTGGCCGTGGGTGAGGTCAGGGACCTGAAACCCCTGGGGGTCTCTGTTCCCTGCGAGGGGATCAGGATCCTGGGGATAGATTTTGACCTGGAGCTGAGTGGCAGAACAGCATGGGAGAAGACAGAGGCCAAGGCAAAACAGAAACTGGGGCTGTGGCACTTACGTTCCCTCTCCATGGGGGGGGTGCGTTGTGCTCATGAAGGCAGTGTTGTTACCGGTGCTTCTGTACACCGCACTGGTCTTCCCCCCCCTACTGAGCGTGTCACCCACAGGATCCAGAGGGCTGTGTTCATTTTCTTCTGGGGCTCCAGATGGGAAAAGGTCACCTGGAAGACGCTGTGCAAGGACAAGAGGGCTGAGGGCAGGGGCATGCCAGAGATCCTCCTGTTCCTGTGGGCCAAGTACGTGAGCACGATTTGTAAGCTGGTGACAGAGGCAGACACCAAAATGGCATGTCTCATGAGGTACCTTGCAGGGCACATTCTGAGATACTAGGGGGTCTTCACCCCGACTAACCACAGGCCATAGATCACAGAATCACCGTGGTTCTACAAGATCTTGAACTGATGCTGCGACATGTACAGCCTGCAGAATGCAGGCCCGGCAACCATGAAAAGCCACAGGAAATCCAGGAGATGGTGAGATGAAGGGACACCATGTCACCTGTGGACCTGCTCCCGGGCAATGCATGCCAAGCCGTGTGGGAGTGCATCCACTGCAAGGAACTGCACAAAGATCACAGGGACCTCAGTTGGCTCATAGCCCACCGAGCTCTCCCAGTGAGAGCCCAGAGACATAGAGAGGGGCAGCTGGGGAGACCCAGCTGCCCATGGCCCAACTGCCACAGGGCCACCAAGACAATAGAGCACCTTCTGTGGCTCTGCACCCGTGCCAAGGAGGTATGAAAGAGGGTACAGCAGTGCTGTGAAGCATTGACTGGCATCAGCCGGCTGACCAGTGAGGCTGTGCTGTACAGGCACCTCACCAAAAACCAGGGGAACCCCTTGCTCCGGTTCAACCAGTTTGCATCCTGTGTCAGGAGCACCTTTTGGAAGGCCAGGAACCTGCTTCTCTACAGATAAATGGACGCAGACGTAGTGGGCTGCGTGAAGATGGCGCTGAGCAAACTCTGGACCTACCACCAGAAATTGGTAGCAGAGGATGGAGAAGACGTGGCCAGTGTCACCTGGCACAGGGACATGGGGCACAGGACCATACAACCCCCACCAAGGGAAGAAGAAATGACGGCACCGAATAAGAGGAACAGACGAGTGGAATGGAGGATAACAACAGTGACAACAGCAGCAGCAGTGGGTCCTCCAGTGGAAGCTGGAGTGACAATGATGAAGAGACCCTGTGAACTGAGTACCTGACCCCGGAAGCGGGGCACGGGTGGACATGAAGGGAGGGCTGGTCAGAGAGACCAGAAAGAACTGAGTGTGTATTTTGTGTGTTTTGCACGTGGTTGCAGACTTTGTAATGGGTATGGGTGGCCAGTGGGCCTTTGTGCGGGTGCAGTTTTTCTGTAACGGGATTGGTTTAGATATATATAACCATATATATAGAGAGAAATATATTTTTACAAAAAAAAAAAAAAAAATACCTAAATTGGCTGATAGCACAGTGAGCTCTCCTGGTGAGGGCCTGGAGACATAAAGAGGGGTGGGTGGGGAGATCCAGCTGCCCATGGCCCAACTGCCATAGGGCCACTGAGACAATAGAGCACCTCCTGTGGCTCTGCACCCATGCCAAGGAGGTATGGAAGAGGGTGCAGCAGCTTTGCGAAATGGTGATCGGTGTCAGCCGGCTAACCAGTGAGGCCATGCTGTACAGGCACCTCACCAAAAACCAGGGGAGCCCATTGCTCCGGTTTGACCAGTTTGCATCCTGTGTCAGGAACATCTTGTGGAAGGCCAGAGATCTGCTCCTGTACAGACAAATGGATGGAGAGGTAGTGGACTGCATGAAGATGGCACTGAGCAAACTCCAGACCTACTACCAGAAAGTGGTAGCAGAGAATGGAGAAGATGCAGCGGATGCCACCTGGCACAGGGATGTGGCGCAGGACCATACAACCCCCACCAAGACAAGAAGAGAGCAACAACAGCAGAGAAGAGGAACAGACGAGTGGAACGGAGGATAGCAACAGTGACAACAGCAGCAGCAGTGGGTCCTCCAGCAGAAGCCGGAGCAACAATGATGAAGAGACCCTGTGAACTGAGTACCTGACCCCACAAGTGGGGGATGGGTGGACATGAAGCGAGGCTGGTTGGAGAGATCAGAAAGGACTGAGTGTGTAGTTTGTGTGTGTTGCGCGCGGTTGCGGACATTGTAACAGGTACGGGTGGCCAGCAGGCCTTTGTACGGGTGCGCGGGTGCAGTTTTTCTGTAATGGGATCAGTTTTAACCCTTTTTGGGATGGAACGTGTTAGAGAGTATATATATATATAATCATATATAGAGAGAAATATACTTTTACAAAAAAATAAAAATAAAATAAAAGTCTGTAGTATATACCTGAACTGGCTGGTAACCCACCAACCCCTCCCAGTGAGGGCACAGACACACAGAGAGGGGCAGCAGGGTAGACTGAACTGCCTGAGAGCAATCTGCCAAGGCACCACAGAGACTATTGACTACCTTCTATGGCTCTGCATGTATGCCAAGGAGTTGTGTGGCAGAGAACCTTTGGGTACTGCCACTTTCAGGGTTTGAGCAGGCTTCAGACCAGCTTGCAGGTGGGAGCAGACCCAATCAGCCAGTCACATGGCACCCAGGAAGCTGCCTGATTGGTGGAGAGCTGGGCAGCCTGGGTATAAGACCAGGCCTGGAGAGCAGAGCTGGCAGTTGCTGCAGGGGTGCTGCTGATGTAAGATTGCTAAGTCAGAAATCTGTTGCTCCTGGAACATTTGGAGGTTAGGGTACAAACTATGGGGAAGGAGGAGATTCTTAGGGACCCAGGGAGGTCCAGAGCCCTGGGAAAGGGGCTGAGTGCCTGAGGCTGGAGAGGCCAGCCTATAGCAAGGGGCTGTGTATACATAGGCCCAAGAAAGAGGCCCGGATGACCTAGTGAGAGAGGCAGGATATACCAGGGCCTAGAGAAGGCACAGGCCAGCCTGAGCAGAAGGGACTTGGAGTTTGTGGGCCTGCTAAGGGACTAGGCAAGCGCTAAATGGAACAGCAGGATGTGTGGGCAACCTAGGAAAGGTCTGGGGGGAAACCCATGAAGTGCAACTGATACTGGTAGGGCCCAGTGAGGGGTTCAGATGAGCCTAGTGAAGTAAAGGGCTGTTTTGTATAAGATCCGTGGGGCTCCAGGTAAGCCCAGTGTGAAAGGATTGATCTATGGAAGGGCCCCAGTGAGGGGACTCCTATAGAGTGAGAGAGTCAGGTGCTCATAGACTGATCCCAGGGCTCTTGACTGGCCCAGGCTGGGGCCAGGGCCCAGGAGTGGCCAAAGGGCATATGCGCCTACTACGAGGGGTCAGCCGGTGCTGCGGAGAGCCTGACACTGCGACTGGCTGGAGAGTGGGGCTGGGCTCAAGGAAGCAAAGGTCTCTCAAGGGACAGACCACTGGCAAGAGATTAAGGGGTCAGTTTGCCAGCAGTCTGATATGATGATGGTTGAAGTCAGCTACCTGATGGGAGGAATCCTGTAAGGGTAGTTGGCGCCATAGTGGGAAATAGTTGGTGCAAGATAGTTGGCACCAGAGTGGGTGGGACATTGCATAAACTTGTTTGACCCAAATCAGTTAAGTCTGATACTACATTCAACCAGGTTTATCTCAAAGTGGTGTCATCCATTTTCAAACTGGTTTATGTGCACTTTGGTAGCTGATTCAATTCAGAGGAGATATGGCCCGATTCAGGGACTGAATCTCCAAATTGAATTGGGAATCCAAGTAAAAGCTCTGAATTGATTCGGCCAATTCAGA
>NW_017728993.1:61533663-61539566 GCF_001723915.1 Gavialis gangeticus
TTTGGAGGAGATATGGCCCGATTCAGGGACTGAATCTCCAAATTGAACTGGGAATCCAAGTAAAAGCTCTGAATTGATTTGGCCAATTCAGAGATTCAGCCATAGACTAAACAGGCAGCTGAGAGTGCCTCCAGCTGGTAAATCTGTTGGGGTTGGGAGAGGAGGGAGGGATTGGGGCTGGGGTTGGGACAAGCTGCCCAGCTGGGGCAGAGGGCGTATTACTCACTGCTGCCACTTGCCCAGCTGGGGGGGTGGGTGGGATGCAGGCACGGCTCGCTCCAGGTGGTAGCAGGGCATAGCCCCCACTCCCAGCGCTGTTGTGCCTGCATCCCATGGTGACCGTTGTTCCCATGGTCACTCCCAAGGAGTGACCAGGAACAATGGTCACAAGCTGGCGGAGGGAAGGTTTAAGTTGGACATCAGGAGGCGCTACTTCACAGTCAGGGCGGCTAGGGTCTGGAACCAGCTTCCAAGTGAGGTGGTGCAGGCTCCCACCCTGGGGGTTTTTAAGAGGAGGTTGGATGACCACCTTACTGGGGTCGTTTGACCCCAGTGCTCTTCCTGCCATGGCAGGGGGTCGGACTAGATGATCTGCTCAGGTCCCTTCCGACCCTAGAAACTATGAAACTATGAAAGACCCACCCCCCCTCCCCCCGGGGGAAAGGACAGTGGCAATGAAGAGGGCAATGAGGCAACCAGACCTGGAGATAGTGATGAGGGTAGCAGCAATGAATCCTCCAGCAAGAGCCATAGTGACAGTGAATGAACCAAGACTTTAAACCCCATAACAGAGGTGTGGACTAAGGGACAGTGTGATTGGGGAGAAGGGAGACCTGCGGGCAGGTGCATGGGAGTGCAGATCCATGGGTGCATGTATTGTAATGGGTTTATGGGTTTTCTTTTGCAAGTTAGGGCATGTGACAATAAGTAGCTAGAAGGTGTGTATATATATATAACTTCTATATGCAGACATATATTTTTATCAAAAAAAATGTATTTTGAGCAGATATCTACCTATATATATAGGTAGATGCAAAAGTGCTGCTTAAAAGTGTTTTCATGGCGTATCTGTATTAAAACTTGTAGCAGTTTTGAAAAAAGGTAAAATGCATCAATTCTGGATGAATTAAGTCTATGGGTATCCATAGTAATTTGCCTGTATGCCATTTACTACAGGCATGTTTATTTCAAAGTCGATGTTTTCATATTTGCCCTTCACTTCCATGTACTTAAGGGAGAACAGGGTCTGATAGTAAGCAGGGGGTAAAGTGGGGGGGTGGTTAAGGAGGAAGCAGCTGGGGGGCACACAGGGCAAAGGGACCACCTGAACCCCCAGATGTATTTTCCATGCTCTAACAGTGGAAGGGGGACAAATTAAGGTAAAAGTCTAATAATTTGATTCTATAGCTGGAAAATTATAACAAAATAATAAATTTTCCATGTATAGAATCTAATTATTGGGGGTCATCTTATATTTAGCGTTGTGTTTATATTCAAGTAAATATAGTAAGAATCATCACAAACTGCAGCACCTTTGCTCCAAGCACAAGGTGCTCTTCCGTGATTCTATATTTAAATAAAAACCTGAAAACAAAAAGCAACTAAGCAAAAAACCCATCCTACACTCAACCCAGGCTGTCCAAGCAAATATATACTAGCTCTTCAGCATGTTATTCATTGCTGTGCTGAAAGTGTTGGATACTTTGTTACACATGAGGAAAAGACCCTGTATAGACCAGGTGTAAGGTAAGGACACTGATACACATGCAGAGCTATATAGACAGAGACCTATAACCTAGTTTGCTTTCTTGCCAGATGCTTGTAGGATTCAACACCTGGTTGAATGTTACCACCGTCTGATAGAGGTTCTCCCAGTCTAAATTACAGGTAATTTGGGATAATCCAATGGGTTATATTTGAGAGCTATAAATGCACTTCTATGGGTCACAGAGTTCTCACTGTTATCAGCCTAGGGCTTCTCAGGACCATGAAACCTGATATTTGAAGAAATGACATTTGATCAACTCAGGTTCGTGGTTGTCATTTCTTTTACTAGCTACACTTACGAAGCAAAAATCATAACATAAAATGCAGATAGATTAATTAAAGGAAAGTGAGTTAATGTCAAACTATCAAATTAAATCTGTCAAATAACTAGATTAATCATCATATAAACATACAATTCTTTAAGGGCTTTATTTAGTGATCTGGGAAGAAAGCTGTCTCATTTTAGATATCAGTCCCCAATGTCCTATAGCATTGTTCATTTTGATGCCAATCAATATATATTTATATTCCATCTGAATGGCTGTTCCACAGAGGGCCAAATCAGTATCAGGTCAAAGCCAGTGTTGAGACTACAGCTCTGAGGCCAATTAACATTGTCCATCAAAATTATAGGTATTTAGGTAATAACCCGTCTCTCTTGCATGCAACATAGGGTTACATAAATCATTCAGCACAAGTCAAGATGACACAACTTGTTCTATTTAAAATTAAAATTACATAATTTCTCAGGATTAAACATACAATTCCTAATTTATGAAAAATATGCCTGCATGACCAGGTCATTTAACCTCAGGATTTTTTAGTTGTTTGTGAATGACATGGATCAGGTAATTTCTCAGATCTATTCTGTCACACTATCCACATGTGCACACTCACTGCCAGCCATCTGCTGGAGTCTAAAAAAACCCCAAGAATACAAAGATAGATGTCCCTCTACTAATAAAAACTGGATTAAGAAAATCTCCCCAAAAGACTGATATTTATGCAGGATGTTTGTGGTTTCAGTCAGCTTTAGGAAACTTGTACATGGTTGGAAAGGTTAGCTGATTGTTTTATTGGCTCAGCTGTTAAATGTTGAAAGACTTGCTGGCTGGCTAGGAGATGCTTGCTTATAGAAGCCAGATCTTAGAGGCTGCATGTAGCTGAGTTCCATGCCTCTTGGAAGCTCGTCAAATGGAAGGAGGAAGCATGGACCTTTTTTGTTAGACAAGGTGGTATCTTGTGGGCAGAGGCTAGCGACAGTGGCCAGAACCAATGGTGTCTCTTCTACCCTTTGGTTTCTAAAGATGATGACTGTTTGGTTTGTTTCTTCCTCTTGGAATGATTCTGCAGGAGTCTGCTGGTGAATCAGAATAGGGCAGTCTCCTCCTTAGGTTACTGGCATTACTGAGTGGGGTTTGATTAATTCACTTTTGTGCAAATAAAGGGCTTCCTCATTGCAGTAGTTTTGGGCTCAAGAGGTCAATAGATCCAAACGTAGCCATTCAGCCATCAGATCTGACTATTCCCTCCCTCTGATGTCCTGGATCACACCACAACCCACATGAGCTCAGGCATCCCCCTGAAGCTCCCAAATGGTTAAAAAATACAAAACTTCCTAAGAGTTGGCACTGAAATCATAGGAAAACACCAATCACTTGCACACAGAGGGACAGATCCTAACCCTACAGACAGATGCTTACTTCACTCTTATGATTAGGTGTCAGCCGCTCAACTCTGAGCAGGATTTTGGATTCAAAACATCTGAGTAAAAGGGTTAAAATCTGATGCTCATAAATATCACATGATTTCAGTTCAGTTTTTATACACAGGCTTCTGTTTCCCATTGTGATCCAAAGCCTCCTGTATTGTCTCTTCCAGGCCATCCTCCCCATCACTGGAAAGTGATGCAATTTCATCCTCCTCAGCCTGACTGACAACAGTGAAGACTGACCTATCATCTGCACTGTAATTTCTGGGTGAGTGTTGTCTTCAATTGTGCTGTAAAAATGCTTTTGTTCATGTTGAGGAATACATTGTTTTCCCCGTTTTGGGGTCAGAGTGCTTTGGCTTGGTTGCTAGCAATATTACTTGCTGCTCTGGAAATCCTTGCACAAGTGCATCCAAGAGAGGGGAAACAAGTGAGCCACAAGCTTAATAATGGGGGACATGATTGTTTCTTTCTGTTGTGCCAAAGGATTTTGCGGGTGTCCAACATCATCTGGTATAGTTGATCAACATGTCAGCTATAAAACAGGGCTGTCTAATGAACAGAAGCCCATTTCCTCATTTTGTGAAGGCCTGATTAAATTGTCTCAGCAGGAGACATGGGAATAGCCCTATAAATATATCTGTTTTTTTGTGCAGGGTTTGCAGAACTCTTGGATGCTCATGCACAGGCAGATTTCCTGGGGGCTGAATTTCTCTCTCTCTTATGTGTGATTTTTGGACAAGGAGCTGCTTTAACTGGTTATACAGTGGCATGCTGTCTGGATACATTATGTACCTTACACTGTGGTTGTACAGGAAGACTTACCCTGACATTCTGGTATCCAGGAAGAGAGGTGTTGAACTATAGTCCATAGTGCAAGTTGTTGCTAAGCTTGGTTTTTATGGTTAGGGGTATTACGTTAGCACCGAGAGTCCCACCAATGATGAGACCCATTCTGCTGGGCGTGGTCTGAAAATGCATAAAGGAAACTTGTCTCATTTCTGCAATCTATGTAGATGAGGGAATGTAAAACATGGCCTGCAGAGCCATGTCATCTCACCCACACGGCTCCTAGGTGTGCACAGAGCCCCTGGGACAGAGAGTGCTTTTGGGGATGCACGTCAGTTGTGGGGTGCAAGCAACAGCTGGAGGTGGGTCTACATCTTGCTTGGGAGGCCAAACCAGTTTGATATTCCTGATGTAGAGAGACAAAGACTGTAAACTTTTATAGATAAGGAATCAAGGGAGAAAGAGATTAAGCATAAATCTGTGCTGCAGTTGGAGAGAGCTCAGCTGCTTTATTGAAGGTATAAACCCTTCTCCTATCCACATCCCTCAACCTTGGGAATGAGGCATTGAAGGTAGCTGGTGCACCCTAAGTCACCACTTTTGAGTGCCCTGGAGACCCAGGTCTTGATTGTGGTGTTGGGCCTGCCCCTAAGCATCTGCACTGCACCTTGTTTCTGGGGTTGACATACAGAGCAGAAGCAGATGAAACCGGCTTCTCTCCTCAGTGGCTCAGCTGAGCTCTCTTCTGCTGTGGCTTAATGCATGCCCTATGTAACTTGCCTGGGTCACAAAGGGATTTTGTGGCAGAGCCAGAAGTTGTACCCAAGCTTCTCAAATCCCAGTTCCCGGCCTTACCAACAATGCTTCTACCTCACTATTCAGGTTGTCCCTGTAACTGGTCAGTCTTTGAGTCAGCCGGCATTGCAGCGGCATGGCTGTTGTTATCATTGTGGTTCTAGCACGCTCACTCCACTCTGTGTGACTTCCTGGAAGACCTCTGGTATCCCACAGCTGTGCCAGATTGGCCACGTTTTGAAGTTCACTGTTTCCTTCTGTACCCTGTTACAGACTAAATTGTTCACTTGGCCTCCTCTTGCTCCAGAACTGCTTGTTCTAACATGTGAAAGGCAGAGTTCCAGCTGGTGGGCACCTCCTGTCTGAGCTGATGTAACAGCAGGTGATATTTTCCCTGCTGCTCCCTTATTTTCCTGCGCGCTGTTGCCAAATGTGTCTGAAATGCCCACAGACCGTACCAGCCATGCCCCACATATTGCTAACTTTCTTTTTCCTTCTGAAGAAATAAAGGGCCTGAAAATATGATACAGGTGCCATTTTCTGCCTCTTGAGTGTCTGCTGAGCCCTTGATCCTATGGTCCATAGTGACAAAACTATGGCCATTTTGGTTGGACCATGCACTTATTACTCTTCTGTCTGCCTGGAGGTTATATGCTGTAAGATGGCCTTATAAGTGATCACAGAAAAAGTTTTATGGAAGAAGTCTTTAGGACCTTTGGGGAAGAGGAGGATCGTACAGGAGAGCTTGTGATGGAAATATTCGTGTGGTCATCTACTTGCCCCATTCCAGTTGTGTATGTACATGGAGCTGTGCTGTGTTTTATACCGAACCCACCTCTAT
>NW_017728993.1:61544566-61545777 GCF_001723915.1 Gavialis gangeticus
CTCTTCTGTCTGCCTGGAGGTTATATGCTGTAAGATGGCCTTATAAGTGATCACAGAAAAAGTTTTATGGAAGAAGTCTTTAGGACCTTTGGGGAAGAGGAGGATCGTACAGGAGAGCTTGTGATGGAAATATTCGTGTGGTCATCTACTTGCCCCATTCCAGTTGTGTATGTACATGGAGCTGTGCTGTGTTTTATACCGAACCCACCTCTATAGTATCTGAGCACTTTCTGAAGCTGTCCTAAACTGCACGACTCATACCTGTAACACATGGTTTTTGGTCTCCTGGGGTTCCTGGTCACCCACATACACAGTTCTGTGCATCTTCTGGGGACAGTTATCTTGCAAAAATGCTGTGTGCACACCTGCTTTTGGGGGTGCCAAAGTATGTTGGACTGAGGGAACTCAAGGCTATCATGGCTGAAATGTTAGCAAGTCAATACCAATAAAAGTGTCCTTGGCTTCAGTAATTACGGTAACTTTGGGAACGGAGGACAGAGTTCACATTTTCAGGCTCTGCACTAGCAAAAGAGAGATGGCTGGCTCCTGCTGGGTCTCCTAGAGCCAGGCAGACCTTTCTGTTGGATACTTTAGCAGGATATCTGTTGGTATACGGGTACCTGGGTCATTGACTCTGGTATTTGCCTCAGCACTAGCTCTCTGCTTTGTGAAGAGCTGATGACCCTCCATTTCCATGTGTCACAGTGCTCTGGTGTCAATTTGTTCAGACTACTTAGACGCCTCCATTTCCGGTCTCATTCTCTCAGCAGTAACTGGCTTCTGGTGCCTCTTCCATACACTACTTGTATCGGATGAAGGAACTGCCAGGAGCCTTTCATCCCCCCAACCCTCAAAGCACACACAGGCTTCATGTGTCCAACAGACCAGGAAAGGCAGGGGCATAGGAACACAGGCATTGCCATACTGAATCAGAGCATACATGTGCATGTGTAGGACTTGCTGTGACCATTGAACATCAGGGCCTGTTGTGTAGGACTTTGTTGTGCATGAAGTGTGACCTGCAGAAAATTCCTTTAGCCTCAGTGCCTTTTCTCCCTCTCCTTCTCCTCAGTTATGCCCCAAAAGGACACAAAGGAGCCACAGTCCCCTTACCCATCTGTATTCTCTGACCCTAAGGCCCCCTCTACGTGTTACATGCATTACACAATTACCTGGTTAATTTTGCAATTAAATTAGACTGGCTACATATG
>NW_017728993.1:61550777-61575180 GCF_001723915.1 Gavialis gangeticus
CCTTTTCTTCCTTTCCTTCTCCTCAGTTATGCCCCAAAAGGACACAAAGGAGCCACAGTCCCCTTACCCATCTGTATTCTCTGACCCTAAGGCCCCCTCTACGTGTTACATGCATTACACAATTACCTGGTTAATTTTGCAATTAAATTAGACTGGCTACATATGCAAATTAACTTTGGCACCTTAAAAAGGTCCAACTAGCTATAAAGTTATGGCTGGAAAATGTGTAATAACTTTATAGTTGGTTTCTAGACAGGTTTAAATTGCATATGTAGCTTGTGCTGGGCTGGGAGCCCCATCAGTTGATTTGAGCTCCCAGCTCTGGTGACCCATGTGCACCCACAAGCCTGGGAGCTCCCAGCTGACCCTGGCTCCCAGCCACCAGAGCACATGCCTCTGCAGCTGGGAGCCCTATCAGCTGATAGGGCTCCCAGCCTCAGGCACTTGTTTTTTGCTGGTGCAGGGAGAGCCCAGGATTGGGCTTTCATTGCACTGGCAATAAGGGGTGATGGGATCTGATTTTCAATCCCACAATCTTGCCTCCTGCCATGCACATGATTGTGTGATCCACATTAGATCCCATCACATCTTTACCTGCACATGTAAAGGAAGCCTAAGACAGGCTGAACTAGACTGTGTAGGCAAGTATTCACATTCAGTGTTAGTGCTGGCACTACTCGCAATATCAAAGCTTGGATCAATTCTTCCAGTAACTGTGTGTTTACTAACTGCTGGCCACCTGCTGCATGGGGTAATTGCAAAGGGTCTGAATTGCTCCACAACTGAGCACTCTCTCTGTCGTTGCCTCCATTCCTGCCTTTTACCACATGTACTCATTGCATGGGGCAAGGGCTGTCTGCGGTGCTCAGAAGTCTGGGGCTACTCTTCTCTTTGGTGGTGTTATTTTGTGGGGGACAATGAATTGTGCATAGTGAATCTGGATCTAATGGAATGACGCAAGGGATTTAGTGCACCCAGATGACGAAAATTGCCTGGGGCTGGACAGGAGAGACGCCTGTGATGCTCAGCTTGATTTTTTTTTTTTCCTCCTAAATCCATGACATACAGCTCTGAGGTGCTTTGCATCTAAATGCCTGACTGAAAGTATCACTAGGCTGTGTCTATGACACTGAGGAATTCAGTATATAAAGCACTGAGTCGTGATTTCCCTGAGGATCCCTTGTAATAATAATTTCTGTAAATAAAGGTTGGAATCTGGATCTCTGTTGTAATAGGATTTTGTTTGTATAATGGCTGGAACCTGCTTCTCCTGACACTGCCCTGTAATAGGATTTTGGGCCATGTCACAAATGTTGCAATCAGAATTTGAGAGTTTATATTTGGCAAGATGAATTGGAATATGGAGTTTGCACTAGTGTGCATTGAGGGTGCCAGGATTAAAACTTGGGGTATTGCTTTTGGAGACAACTCTTTGCTTTATTCTTTGGTGGAATTTCTGTAAGATCTGGTCTGAACTGGCTGCTTTTGCCAAGGAAGCGTTCTTGCTGCTGAATTGATCCTCCTCTGTATAAACATTATCTTTTAGAACTTGCCTCTGGGTTCTTAAGAGCAGCCATGCTGTGTACTGGATAGTAACACACTTCACCCCAGAGGCAGCTGCATTTCGGTTGATCTAATGCCTCCATATACAGAAACACACTTGGCAGTCTAAGTTCCATCACAATGAAAGATGCAAACTAAAACCACATACTGCTACTGCAACTCGTTGGAAAATGAGGGGAAGTTCATAAAGGCTGTAAGTCTTTATTTGCCTGCCTTACTCTAATCGGAAGGAAGGAGAGCAAGCAAACATGCACTCCATTGCCGTCTACAGAGTGTATGAATACTGGATATTGCTGGACACTTTTCTTGAGCTCCCTTTGTACTACTGGTGGCATCCTGGATAGGATTCACCATCGCAAGGGTCTGGTGTATTCAGTGTAGCAACCACTCTCAAGCTCTAGGTGACTGTGGATGGGTGGCAATTTGTTTCCAGTACAGATTACTTGATGCATCAGCAGATGACACTCACTTGCCTATCATTGCAAATAAGATGAACCCCTTTCCCTGGAACGTGTATGGCACTGTAGCAAGGTCGTCTGGCCCTTTAAATGGGGAAGCCATCCCTGGGGTAGAAACCCAATTGTAATTAGCTGTCAGTTAAAAGTCCAAGTGGGGAGAGAGCAAGGAGGTCAACCTTCACAGTCTAAGCAAGGAGGCAGATGGAAACCCAGAGATTCACTTCCATGAAGGGCCAGAACTAAAGGGCCCTCTTCTGCCACTTGGAGAAAGGCCAGAGGTTTTTGTTTTGCTTGCGTATTTGTTATTTTGCAAAAAGGTTGCTAGGAATGATTGTTTGGACTGGCTGAGGGGTCCTAAACAGCTTGGTGTGTGGGCTCCCCTTACAAGCACCTATTCTAAAGGGCCCCCCTCTTGATTGGATCCACTGTTAATATTACACAGTTTCCTCTAAAGCTGACACTGTAGTAAGAGACTGCATCTCTTCAGGAAATATTTTGGAGGTGCACATCAGTCAGTTCAAACAAAGTGTGTGCACATTATTTACAGTGTAGTTAGCATGACAAGTGTTGTTAATTGCTGCTTTTTCCTCCAGAACACATAATATTTCTGGTTATCTTAGGTTATCATCACTGTGAGGTGGTAACCTAAACCTTGCATCTCCTTCTGCGGCCAGTGTCAGGAATAATTACTGCTGGAGAGAGCTGATCAGCCCTTCATTATTAGCTGCTGTTGTTGTTACCTAGCATTGATTAGTAATTTGTAGCTGCCAGTACTTTTTTATCCATTTCCTCCAAGCGAAATGTTTGCTGGTGCTTCAATGCCATTTGACGCCAAGGACAAATTCCCTGCCATTTCCCCATATGCACTTATTTTTTAAATATACTATTCATTGCTGGTAGAACTTTACTAAGCCCAGTCTGTTGCTGACTATGCAGCTGAAAATCACAGAGAGTCCCAGCTGGCTAAAATGATGGAAGATCCTCTGATGTCTATACTGGTCACAGGACAATATTTGTAGTCTCAGATTGAGTGCCTTGCAGCATTACACAAAATGCCGTAGTCCCTAGGTCCCACCAGCTGGAGGGAGCAGCTGAGGTTCTCTAATAAATAATAATTGTGCATTCCAGTGGGCTTTAGGACCTGCTGGGCACACGTGCAGAACCACTTGCATGCATCCACTTTTAGGCTGGAGGGCAGTAGCCAAGTAGAAGAAAGGAAAGTAACCGAAGATTTGAAGAAACCTTTCTTTTGACCAAACACGCTGCAGGATCCCTCTGGCATGCTGCTGTATTACAAAATACTCAGCAACATTTTCATCAATAAAAGATTCAAACCAAGAGAAATCAAGGAAGCCTTTGGCCTCAACCGTTGGGAACCATGTCATCTGTATGCCTTTGACCACAGTAGGGGTCTCTCCTAAGTCTCCTGAGCACACAGATGTGCTCCTTAGTAGCCAAGCAAGGTTCTTTGGGTAGATATGATATCTTTTATTAGACCAACTAAATAGCTGAAAAAAAGTTCTTTATGAGCTTTTGGTCACAGGCATCCTTTTTCAGGCATTGGGAGACTGCTGTTGTTTTGAGATCTCCAAGGTAGACAAGAAGGGTGCTTGTGCCTGAAAGCTTGCAAAGACTTTTTTCTAACTATTTGATTGGTCTAATAAAAGACATCACATCTACCCAAAGAGCCTTGCCTGCCCATGTCCTTAGACCAACGTGGCTACAACCAACATTCCCCAGTAGCCAAGAATTTTAGACACCTGAGGTTTCCCCAAAAATCTCTCCTCCTAGATCTCCTTGGGAATTAACTTAGTCCACTGCAAAGTTTCCTGGGCAACAATAGGAATCCCCCTCCCCGCTACTGTTTCCTGCCTGCTGAATTTCTTAGAGTCTACCTGCTGCTGCAGAATTTCACCTTCTCAGCTTTCATTGGAAACTGTTTCTTTGCAGCTAGGAATGTAGGTATGCTTCCTTCTGTGGCACGAGGTTTCTGAATTTTCAAGGATTGAAAGGGACCTCCCCGCCCAAGTAGTAACAGGCAAGTCCATTATATCCAACCTGAAGCAATCATTCTAAGTACTGTATTTCACTTGTTAAACTCAAGTTGGTGTGGACTGTGAAGCCAATTTGCGCACATACACAAGCCTAATTGTGGCACATGCATTTAATTCTCTTACCTGTTTCACTGTAAAAGAAATACCAGGCTAACATGTTTAGCTGCTTGGGGTTGGCCAGTTGCTCATTCTCCAGTATTGCTGGGGTGGGATCTGAAATTGCCTAGTCCTTTTTTCCTGAATCCAGGGTTGCATTTGCTTTTCCCCTATCCCATAAGCCTTCCTTGCCTCCCAGGTGCCAAAAATTCAAAAAGCCTTCACTACCTTCTCTGGTGTCAAAAGCTTTTCTGTTCCTTATGCATCTGCCCAGACCTCCAGTTTCTCCTTTCACCGTGTCTGCAGTACTGCAGCACCATGTTCATGCAAGCAACAGCAGCTCATGGAATATTTCAGAGCATGCAGACCATTGATTATAGCCCTTATACCTTTGACCATGGTCACTTCTTTTTCTTGCTTTCCTGCATCGGGAGTGCTGGATCTCAGCTGTAGGGTTTCTGAAACAGCTGTGACTGGTCCACCTGCATTGGTGTTGCTTTCCAAATAGACAAGTGCCAGGGAACATGTGTTCCTGGCCAGTTAATAAAATGAATGGGGGTATGGGCCACTGTTGATCCACTGGATGTTAGTACTCTATGTCCTGCTGAATTGCCCAGTGCTTTGGGAATTGGGGCTTTATCTCTGGTAAGTGGTTCAACATTGGGCTAACTCAGCTCCCCAGATGCCAGGGAGGGATCTGCCATTTACCTCATTGGGAAATTAGACCAGTCATGGTCATGTGAAGCTACCAATGTCATTACCCTGGGCATAGCACCATGGCTCAGATGGGAGGGAAAGGGAGAAGGGCAAGGAGTGGGGAATAGCCAGAATTTCAGGAAAATACCATTGGTAAGGTGGAGGAGGTAGTTAGTGGCTGTCTGTGAGGTGGGGGTAGGGTAGTGATGGCAGAAGGTGAGAACTGGGTATAGCAGCAGAATACTTTACATTTGCTCAGGTATAACGAGGGTTTTTCCTCCAATATATAGATTTAAATATACATTATATTTGCTCAAATAGAATGAGGGTTTTTCCTCCAATCAGCACAGGAAATTCTTCCCATTAAGTACATTGGTTATCATTCAAGTGCGGTTAGGAGCAATAATATATATATATATACACATACTTGATCACAGAAACCAGCTATGAAGTTGATTGAATGAAGCCTATGCTGAACATGCCTATAAAACGCACAGCTTATACTGGAGAAATAAACAAATGGAAGCCTTTTTATGTGTGGTTCTTAAAAAAGGGGGCCTAAAGGTATTACAGTTCTAGGCTACCACTCAGAAGAGGCCAGAGCAAGCTCCAGCATCCTTCCCTAGTGTCAGAGAACAGATTAGTGTAGTCCATCTAAATCAAATATAGTGTCCATTGTACTCAGTCCCACTCAGCACCAACTCTTTTTCAAGTCATGGCCAACCACTACATCAAATACATTTCCACTTCTTCCTCATTCCCATAGCTGAGCTGTGCCTTTCTTTCCCATTTCCAATGATTTCTGTTTCTTCACCAGCCTTAAATGTCTGGCAGCTGTCAGCAAATATCTATGTAGCTGAGAGGCTCTGTCACCCCCTCTTTTAGCCTGTCACATAAGATTAGTGTGGTCCTGCCCAATATAGAGTGGAAACAGACCAGGCAGCCCTGCACCTCATCTGCATATACATTTTTGGAGCATCCCAGGACTTGTGACAAGCGCATCCAGTTCTAGTCGTGAGTGGGGGTGTTAATTAGTATATGGATTTGTTTATGGGGGGGAGGATTGTATATGGAGTACACACACACTAAGCCGTGCTGGGTTGTGGGATCACCATGGCTTGAAACTCTACTGACTCTGCTGAGGCCCAGCCCAATACATTATATAATAAATCTAGAGCTTTTCGGCTCTGGACTAATATCATATACAGTGGACACATCTACCCAAGATGCTTAATTTGCAGAAGGCTAATTGTACTGCGCATTAGTGTGTCAGGCAAAGCCTGTGCTAATGCACAATAAATGTAGTCTAATGCACAGTAGTGTCACAAAAAAAAAAGCATTCATCTGCACTAATGCACAGTAGTACTGATTATGGTGCATTAAGTTAGTACTTGTCATTACAGGTAGGAAACTTAATGTTCCATAATTGTGGTGCATTAATGAACATGTAGACACGCCGAAGTTTGTCCTATGTGTAAAGTGTTTTATGGATTACATGTGCTGAAATTTAGAGCAGTCAGGGTTGTGGCCAGGATCAGACCCACAGCAGTCTCCTATTTTCCTCTGCAATTTCTGCCCTTTCTGTCTCTTTTCCCACCTTACTGTCACATGCAGCTTACTTTACATTGTGCTTGTGGAGGGAACAGAGCCTAAGCAGGGTTGACAGTAAGGGGGGAACCAGGAAGAATGCAGGGGAAGAAATTGGAGGGACACAGGGCAAGGGCCAGTTGATCACTCCCTCCCTCCCCCCCAGCCACTACTTTCTTTGTTGTAGTAGTGGGGAGAGAAATGCATTAAGACAACACTGCAATAATTAGATTCTACACCTGGAAAATTATAAAAAATTAATAGATTTTCCATATATACAATCTAACTATTGGGGGTCATCTATATTCAGGGTCATCTTGTATTCAAGTAAATACGATAAGCATTTTTCTAGCTTTGCATGTTGTTCTCTTCTCATTCTCTCTTCTTCTCTCTCATCTGCACTATTTTCACTCCTGTTATTTTTGCATCTTTCTTCCCTAACATGCCTGGGTCACTTGGAGGTACCCTGACTTTTGCTGGGGTTCTGAGTCCTACTTCCCTCCCTGGGCAGATCCAGGAATCCCTAAAGGGGTGTGTGGCACACTACCCCTCAGACCATAAGGGGAGGATGAAGGTCAGGCATGGATGGAGCCCCCAGGTTGGTGGAGGATGCCAGAAAGAAGGGCAGGGTGCAGGAAGTGGGGGGACCTGCTCCTCCGTGCCACCACTGTCCCCAGTTGACCCAGGTAAGAGGGGAGCCCCAGAGCCACTCCCCGTTGCAGCTGCAGGCTGGGGGAGCAGCTGTACAGGGTTCTGTGCTTGGCTGGAGATAGGGTCCGTGCTGCACAGATGCCTCCTTCCAGTACCTGTTCCCTGGCCACCTCTCCCCTGGGTGTCCATCACTGGCCAGTAGCAGGTGCTGGAAGGAGGAACTTGCAAATCAGTGCTGCTATGCCCAGCTGAGCCCAGCATATCAGTCAGCTGCTCCCCACAGCCCCTAGCTGGGGAGAGAAGGAGTGGCTGTGGGCTCCTCCTCTGGTGCCTGTCAGCCACAAAAAGCAGTGGTGGTGTGGGGCAGGTTCCTCCTCTTACCACCTGCTTCTGGCCAGTGGGCTTTGGGGGGGAGGAGGAGTGGTAGGGAACAGATGCAGGAATAGGAAACCAGCCCACTGCATCTGCTGTCCCTTGCTGAGCCCAGGACCCCATGAAGCTGCTCCCTGCGGCCTGTGGCTGGAGCAGGGCAAGAGGGGCTCTGAGGCTCTCCCTGAAGCCTGAACCCAGGTCATCTGGGGACAGTGGCAGCAATGGAAGGGGTGTATGATGATCACACCACAGTATCCCCACTGAGTCCACCACTACTTCCCATTGACTCCTCTCCAAACTGCGCCCTTAGGTCCTGAAGCCTAGGATTGTGGTCCATACATTTGGAAGGAAGCACCCCCAAGAAACCCAAATTTTGTTGGGACTCAGGGAGAGGAAGAGAGAGATCAGCCAAACTCCTCTTCTGGGTGAAAACTGGCACAAAGTCCCATGCAGCCCAGGCAGCTTTCTTCTCCTTTGTCCATCAGGCAGGGACCCCTCTGAGGTTCTCAAAAAAAGAAATATTTGAAGAGGGCCTGCAATGATGATAAATTTCATTAATATAAAAATCTCCCCAAAGAGAAACTGAAGTTAGGGCCAGAAAGGTCAAATGGGGTCAGATCCATTCTGTCTTCCAAGGCTTAGGGAGTAGGATATGGCTACATCTAGTGCTTCATCCTGTCTTGTCTGGAGTGTCCCAGTGACTTGATGGACTGCATTGTGGATTTCTAACCACAACTGGTCTGGATTGTTCTCTGTCTTTGAAACCCCTGAGGAAGTCTCCCAAGAGACTCTAGGGTATCACATGTAGCAGACACCTTCTCTGGCTCATTCCCATCTCAAACCTATCTATCTGTCTGTTCTCACTCTAGGTAGTTCCCCAAGCACTACTTTCCAGATGAGAGGCTCACTGGAGGTAACCAGGCTCAAGCTGCTGTGAGGCACAGTGTGCAATAATGCAGACATATGTAAATGATTGTCTGACACAGACAGGATGCAGCAGGTATAAATCATGCATGACATCCAGAGTCAGCATGTAAAGCTCCATTTGCACCTCCCCTGTGGGTAGGGTTCCATTGGTGCATGTCCTGAGGAGCTTTGTGTGATGCTTGGAAGCTCCATGAAAGTAAGAGTGCGATCCCTTTGATACATTGAGCTCTGCCAGTGGCACCTCTAGCTTACTTTTTACAGTATATAAGATGGTGTGCTCCTATGGGCTTGGTCTTTCCTCCCAGAGCCACTGATAGAAGAAAAGATGAACTCCCCTTCCCTGGTCCCAGGCAGGATTGTGTGCTGGTACTAGTGCATTCAGCCAAACTTCGTTCCTGCCATGTCTTCTGACTTGTACATAACAGGCCGTCAACTTGATTCTCTTCACTGGTGCGTTAACAGTGGGAATGCCAGAACAGCTCTAATTAAGGATTCATAAGGGTTTGCATTCTTAAATCTTGTTTAGATATGCTGATAACTTTGCAGTCATTCACCTTCTGAGCTGAGATTTGTCAGGCTTTGTCTCTGCCCCAGGGAGATTTATTTTTTTTCTCTTAAGCTGTAGCTAAAATGGTTCATTGGTTTGGGTCTATGAGAAAATATACTCTCTTTCTGATCAGCAAATTCTTGTGACTTTTTATCTCCCTCACCCCAAAACAGCTCCAGTACCAAAATGGCTGAGGTTGACATGTGTAGGGAGTTACTCCTTCCTGAAGAATTCTCTGGTGGAAATTGATTTTAATTTGACTGATTTATGAGCCTTTGAAAATTGCACTCTGTGCCCACACGGTAAATTATGAATGGGAGTAGTAAGCTTATAAAGGGTGAAATTCACCCTTCTTCACGGAGCCAACACAGAGCTCTGCACCACTTCACTCCTGAGATGTTAAATGGTATGTTTGGACTTGAGATGACCTCCTGCCTAGGGGAGGGTTTCCTTCAAAGCTCCCAGCATTCTGCGAGGGAGTGCTGCCAGCTGAAGGGGTGGTGTATATGATACAATGCCCCATCGCTGTCTGGTGTAGTGGCACATTGTTTGAGAAACAGTATGTGCTGTGTGATTAAAGACCACATCCTAGTGCATAAGGGGCAGATCTGAGATTGCGCAGGCTGCCTTTGCTGTGGCATTGCCTGCAAGTGAGTGCTTCATGGTGCAGCCTGACTGGTGCCTGAGGCTCAAGTCCTGGGCAGCAGTGCAAAGCTGACATGCTAGGCCATGCCTTACTTTGATCTGAGTGATTTGATTGATGAGCACTGGTGTGGGGGGAGGATTCCTCTCCTGTCACATTCTGGGGCTGCTCCTCAACTTCCACCTTGAGATGAAATCGTCATTGTGGCCCCAACAGTTCCCTGGCTCAAATTCTCAGCTGGTTGCAGTGAGCCTAGCTCTGCTGATTTCAGTGGTGTGATACCAGTTTGCCAGCTCAGAATCAGGCCCTGCATTTCAGTTGCCCCTCTGTCACAGCTCCTCCCCTGGCTTCTCCTTGTTCTGTTACGTGCTAGTGCACTGGTGTTTGGGTAGACCTTAAGGAGTTGAGTGTTGCACCATGCCCAGGATACCCACCCCACTGCAGGTCTTCCCATGCCAGCCCTTCTGTCAGGGATACTGTCTCTGCCATAGGTATCTGTGCAGAATGTTCTCCCTAATGTCCACTGGTGTGTGTTGCCTTTGAATGGAAATGGTTTGCACCAGTGAGTTAGAAATGTTCCCCCTATCTGCTGCTTGTCCTTTCAACCGGACCCTCCTCAGTTGATGTTGGGAGAGGGCACCCTTCTTTGGCTGCTAAATCTGTATGAGGGCTTTTCTGTTTGTTTGCGATGGGCTGGTGGTTGGTGCAGTGCTGCTGCAGTCTGTAAATCAGCAGGTTCCCTTGGCCTTCTGCACTGTTCCTCAACTGTCTCATACCATCACCATTTCAGATGCATGGACTTAGAGCTCCTTTGATTTAAAGATCTCAATTGGACACCTGGTCTCTTGCAGCAATAAAGGAACCAAAGGACGATTTTGATGTGGTTACAGGGAAAATGTTTAAGTACTTTAGCTGTAGCTTCTTATGGACATTAGTGAAGGAAAATGTCATGGGGGAGATCAGAGCTTGAAGGCAGTGTCCATTTTGTTGGCCATTTTGTTAGCAGCCTTCATAGTGGTCTGAAAGAGATACTTCATTGAACCGTGCAACCTAGCTAGATGGGGAGGGACACTGTGGAACTTGTGAATTTAAAAAACGTTCTTGAAACCACTGGAAACTATACCTGTTTCTTCAACCATTAGCTCCTCAGACCCTGGAAAAGTGGTCAATTGGCAAATCTGGGAGGGAGCAACCCCAACCAGAACAACATGTTGGATTGCTGCATGCATATGTACTGCATGATAGGGTCCCAGTTTTATCTGTGTTCAGGTCAAGTTTTTGCTCCCCTCTTTAACCTGGCTGGCCCCTTCTAGGTCCCTAGTTTTAGACCTTTGTCCTACATCCCTTCCCTGTTTTCTCTTTTTGTGTCCTAAGCATCTGATTGTAGCACTGGACCCATGACCCTGCCTTCCCAGTGACAGGGAGGGTTTCTATCTTTGAAGAGGCTTAAAACCCCTTCCCCACCTTCCTTCCTCACTGTCTTATAGTGTAGCCCTTAAAGCTGTGCCCCCTTAGTAAGGTGGAGGGCCTTTAACCTTGGGCAGTGCTGAACCGCCATCTGTCATCCACCTAGAGCTATACCAGCTGCCCCAGGTAGGTTTCATCATAGCCTTTGCTCAGGCCCTCAGTTGTCTCTGCTTCCCCTTTAAAGAGACCACCTTAGCACACAAGTATTGGTGCATAACACACTGGGCTTCTAGCCTGCAAGCAGGCCTTGCCCTGGGCATACCTGCAAGCTGTGTCTCCTGCTTCTGTCCTAATTCCTGTTCTTCAGTGCTTACTTTTTGATCTCTGGTTCCTGCCTCTTGGTCACTAGTTCCATCTTTCTGAGCCTGGCTAGTGGCATACCTGACCTTTGACTTCATATCCCAACTGCAGACCTCGGACACTTGATTTTGGCCTTGGTATACTGGATCTGCCTCTTGCTCTCGCCCCTGGCATCTCTGACTATAGGCCTCTAGCTCATGTTCTTTGTATAGCTTCTGACCATCCACCAGGGCCCTAGGCACTTGGCTGAGTTACCCTCGCTTTCTTTGACAGGCTGGAACATGTAGACTCCACTATAACACAAACAATAAATAAGAAGAATAGCACAGCTGAGGACACATTCTTAACCGCAGCATCTACTATTTTTCTGGGCAGCGTGCAATAAAGGGATTTTTCTCCCTGCAGCATTTGGAAAGGTCATAGGACGAGGAGGCTTGTTTTTCTATAGAAAGCCAGAAAGCTGGCAGTTGTCAAGGTGCTTGCTGAGTACTTGGCTGGCAGTCACTCGGGGATGGGAAAGCAGAGCCATGTGTGACTCCAGGTGCCTCCTGTGTGCAGGTCATTAAAAGACTCCTGGATTCTCTTGGGAGCCAAAGTGCCTTCATGATGGCTTAGCACGAATCACAGCTTGGCTGCCTGATGTTTAAGATGTCCTGGAGCCAGCTGATTCCCCAAATACTGCACAGTCATGATTCCAGCAAAGCCCAGACTGAATTTCTCTTTAAACATCACCCCCAGATCCCTCTTTCTCTGGTGATATAGTTAATGTGGCTGCTTGCTTATCTGGAGGCTGACTCTGCGCTGTTCAGACCCCCCTCTGCAGTCGGAGGGGAGGAAGACTTTTTCAATGCAGGCAGCATGTGCACCAGGAGCTCTACCCCTTTCCTGGAGGAGGGAAGCATCCCTGGAGATCAGGTGTGGAATGAAGCATGTTTTAATGAGCAGCAATTAATGTATAATTTAGCCTTTATTAATGGAATAGCACGACAGTGAGCTATATTCATTCAGCCAGCAATTGCTTTAAAAAGGTTAGGCTTTCAAAGCATGAACATGAGCGGGGGCTGCCGGCCCTGTTTCCTCCTGCCCTATGCTTTCCCCAGTCATTTACATCTGTGTAAACAGAGGGCACAGCTGCCAGTTACAGCTGATCATTTGACCCCCTCCTTCCCACCTTGACACTCCCTTGCCATGACCCATAGCTTGGGCTGGGAAAGGGTTGGCCCACATGGTGGGTGGGGGCAGAACAGTATTCCCCAGGCAGTCTACACTCCTCAGGGGGCTGTTCTTTGTGCTAAAGTAGTGTGAACTTGCATTTAACATTTCAATTTAACACTTTAGTCAGCTGCTGTACAAGGTAATAACCAGGTCTGCTCTCTCTGCGGGTCCTTGATCTGCCTCTTCACTCCTGTCTCAAAGATGGTCCCTTTAACCATGGCCCATATGCTCTTTACATGGTGACAGTTCTACATCCCTGACAACACCCCTTCCTAAAGGTTATAGCTTTGAGCCCAGGCTATAACCTCACTGCTACTTAGTGTCTTCTAAATGAAGGAAATGACTGCAGGTGTTTGGAGTGGCTGGAGCCTCCTTCTATCCCAGGTAATTGCTTCCTTTTTTCAAATCATCAGGTGTCTTGCTTGGAGCATGGAAGACATAGCTTACCTACCTGAAAGGAGGACTTTGAGGAGCAGCCTCTGTAGACACCTCAGCATGGCTGTGATGGATCATCAGTTACTGAAGGGCCTGCTTCTGCTAGAGTGCTACATGGGCCTCCAGAGTGGTGTTCACTGTTCAGCACCCCACTAAGCTATATGGGGCTTTACTTTAAAAGTAAAGCTAAAGTTTACTTTTTCTAGATGTACGGTGTCAGGCTCCCTTCAGACTCAGTCACACAGCACTGGCTTGAGACTCTAAAGTCACATTTTCAACCTTTTCTTTATAATTATGAGGGCTAGAAAGAAATTCATGTTTCAGATGGCAGCTACCATTCAGCTTTTGCTGCATGGCTGTAGATGCCAGGCTGCAGCCACAGGCCTGTAATACCTATGCCTTACTCCAGCACAGGGCCCTTTACTGCTTCTTTGTGTTCTCCCCCTCAGTTCTCTGTCCCTTCTTAGTTTTCCTCACCTGGAACTGAGTGACAAACACGTGCACTCCAGTGTCAAGAGCTAATGACATTAAATCACTTGCTCTGCAATAGCAGGGGAATAGATACGATGTCCTGGGATTTGATATAAAGTCCTATCCCTTTCAGTCCTGTGTTCTCATGTTCCATCTGGGTAGCTAGGCCACCGGGAGAAGTTGCATTAACCAGGACAGGCAGTGCTTCCCAAAGGGCTCTCTCATTCAGGCATCATCTCCCCATACTGCAGTGCATCACTCTGAATATCCTCCTCTCCACCCTGGTGTGGGATGGCAGCATCCAACAGATGGCTTTCTTCTGTGCAGCTTTGAAGCATGCTGTTCTGGTTGAATTCTGCCTGCTCCCTGTCATACTTGAAATGATGGGTGGCACGCCACTGTGACACTGACAGGACAGAGCCAAAAACCTCCTGGCTGTAGGCGGCAGAGGCAGAGGAAGAAAGCTGTGCACATTTTCTTTCAAACAACAATGGGGATTCATGAATGCACAGATCTTCTTATAGTAGAATCTGTGCAGCTGGAGCAATCTTTAGTTGACAGAGCATCCTTAGTGCCAACCCCCAAGGGCTGCTCAGCTGGCAAATACAGCAGGGCACCAAGTGGGCAGCAGAACCGTCAAAGAGATGGAGGGGCAATGCATCCCTGGGTGGCTCTGCTGAGGTGGACAAAGTAGCATCAGGGAGGAATTTGGGCTGAAATATCTGCTGGCAAAGACCCACAAGTGCCTCAGAGATGAACCATGCCCCAATCTAATTGACTCTGAATTCTGGAGTGGAAGTTCAGTTTTGAGCCCACCTCCACATTTTGGAAATAAATTGGTTTTTATAGAGAGCCAGACTGAAACTTTGGATCTGGAGAGCCTCAGCCACAGGATGCCTGATCTCAGTACCTGAATTGTGAGAGTCAGGCTTGTTTCTAGTTCTAAGGGTCAGTGCTGATCATCACCACAGGACAGTAGTATATTTGCTATCAATGGCTTCCCTTCTCAAATAAATGGCAGACCCACAAAGTTGGTGCTCTTGCCTGCACAAGAGAGATCCATTGTTGAATGTCTTCAAGGGTCCACTACTTTGCAGAATGCAGAGGGCAAAACATTGCCCTTTCGAACATTGGGCACCCCTAAAACCACTACCTTTCAGGCTGGCTGAATTCTGCCAGCACTGGCTTTGTGAGACACCTGAATGCACACTATACCAGCCTTCGATCCATCCCTCTGTAAAGAGAATCAGGTTTTACCCTCCCTTTGTGTAGCCAGTTGGAATTCTCAGTGGCAGCAGTCAAAACCTTTTGTGAGTCTGGCAATGTCGTGAGTACTATTTTAAACCCTAGGTTATCGTATAACTTCTGGGCATTTCTCACTGCTGCCTTTAGACAGTACAGCCACCACCTGCAGCTAAAGGAAAGGTTAAAAATTCATCAAAAGTTTTTTCCCAGCACCTTCGTGTTCTCGTCCAAACTAGGTGTTGGACCTCTAGGTGGCAGTATTACTGTGCAAGAGGTGCTGGGAGATGGGTTATCCATTGCCTGCATGGGCATTTCATCCTCTTACGGCCTCGGCTCCGGAATAGCACGGAGATGGACGCTCCCGGCTGAGGTGGATGGACAGCATCCTGCGTGTTCCTCTGTATGCCACAGCTGTTTGTTTGAAAGAAAGTAAGGTTTGTTCGTGGCTTCAGTTTAACATGCTAGAAAAGAGGTTTCCAATCTACTTTACCATAAATCACATGGGAGAGAGGCTGGTAAGAACTCAGACCAAAATACCTCAGGGAATAAAACCAGACACCTCAATCCATTAATGGGACACCAAATGAAAGGGTCTGATATTTCTGAGATGTTGGAGGGACCCATTGATTCAGTCAGGAGCCAAAGGTAAAGCAATCAGTATCCCTGAAACGCAGGCCATTTTAGGTAGGTGTCTAAGAATGGCTCATTAGGAATATTTCTGACCTAAAACATTGTGGGAGCTCTGTCTATTTATGTGTCTTGTTGCAGAAGGAGCTCAGAGCTTACACAACTGAAGTGTGGATACTGATTGTGGCAGAAGGACATGAGAACTCTTGTGAAGCAGCCAGGCAGCCTGACACACCCATCCTTCACTTAGTTAATCTTAATTATACCCTTCTTCTTCCCCAATAGATCCTTCAACCACTTCCTTCCACCCACGCTGATGTATCATGGGTGTCTGTTGATCTCAGTAACTGCTGTTGACTATTTCTTAAAGGTTCAGGAGATCAGCCTGACGGAGTTAGTTTACTGATGATGACAAAGAATTCATCCAACAGTGCTGACATGAACAACAGGTTCCCCAATGTTGTGTCTCCTCTGGTGGTGGCTGCAATTCATGATTCAAGCACCTATGTAATCTCTCCCACTTCTCTCTTCTCCCCTAATTTTGTAGCCCATCTGCTTACAGCAAATTAGCCAATAGAATATTTTATGCCCCATCAGGTTTTTGCAGATTTTTTCCACACATTTTACCAATATCATACAATCCCATTTCTGACCTGGTGTGGAACAAAGCCCTCCAGAACTTAGCCAAGTTTGAGGTTGTTCTGACCCAGCTGGTGCCTTATGGGAAGGATACACTGGCAGGACACCACTGGGATCAGGCATTTAGTTGCATCCTGGCTCCAGAATATATCATAGTTTGGTGCTTATCTAGTGTAAGTAAAAACAGGATGGGAGTACGGTTCAGAATGTAACATAGGCAGAGAAATATAACTGTACATGCTGTTATTAATGCATACATGCTTGTAATTGATTATAACAAAGTTAATAAGCATTAAGCATACATAACATGATGGAGAGGCACTGCAGACTGTTTTCATTGTTGTCTGTCTTTGGTGCTTTGTTTCTCTTTCTGTTATGTGTGAAGTTCTCCAGTGGGAGCCCTCCTGTTTGTACCCTGCTCCCTTTTCCTAGGACATTGCTGCTGAGTGTTTTGCATCACTCAATAAGTTGAGTCCAAGCAAACAAGGCATCTTAGTGTACCCAGAAGCAGTACCGTAGCAATGAAGTTTGGCACCCAGGGCAAAGCTCGCAGTGGTAGCCCACCCTCACCCCGCACACGGATCTGGGGGGCACATGCCCCTCATGCTTGCCTGGGAGGGCATGCAGTGGCAGGAGGTGCCCTCCTCCTGTTCCTATGCCCCCCAAATGAGCTGCTCGCAGCTCTGTCCTGCGTCCTGGCTGGGCAGTGCCTGTTGGTGCCCCTTCGCTTTGGTGCCTGGGGTGGTTGCCCCACTCGCCCCCAGCCCCTTGCTGTGGTACTATCCAGAGGTACAATCCTGCCCCCGGGAACAAAGAAGGCAGGCCAGGCTTTCAGGATGGGGGGCTTTACTCCAGGAACTAGTGACTCTATAAAGGCCTTTGTGGTAGATAATCAGCTGAACATGATCTTCCTGTTTGATGCTGTGGCCAAAAGGTCTAATGAAGTTCAGGGGTAGATAAACAGAGGGACCTCATGAAAGAGTAGGGAAATGTTGTTACCTCTGTATTTGGGGATGGTGAAGCTTCTTCAGCATCTAATGATCTTCTGCTCTGTATGATTGGATGAGGCAGCGGTAAGAGGGGAGGCTTCAAAGTCAAGTAGGTCTCTGCTGTCTCCTCACCCCCCAGCAACAATCATCAGTACTAAGCATCTGAAGGCAGTCTCTGTTTCCATTCACACTGTGGGGAATCTCCTTTTGGGGCTCAGGGGATATGCAGCTCCAGTCTTTGGCATCATGGCTTTTTTTGATCTATGGCATCTTGTATCACCCACTTGGGAGTGCTCTTGCCCTTCCCCCATGTCTGCACACCTCTGAGGTATCTAAGGACCTGGGGAAAGGAGTAATATTCCTCTTGCTGTCACTTCTGCTTGTCTCGCCTGCCCCTTCCAGCCACACATCTTGAAGGAAACTTAGGGAGCTGAAACCTGCAGGGAAGGAGATGCTACTCCTACCCAGAAGTAACCCACCCCAGGGAGAGCCTGTTCCTTGTTTCATAGTATCTTTCTTGGCCAAGGAAGAAGCAAGGGACTCTGTCAATGTACTTTCCTGATTCTGAGCTTTGTAGTGTACAGCATGCACATAACGTAAAAAATAAAAAACCTGGCAACTTTTAATGCTGAATGCTTACCCCAGAGAGTCAGGAGCCCTTGATAATAAAACACTGCCCCTTCCAAGGTCTGCCCAGGAGAGAGGAAAAAACCCAACACGTTTATAAATGTCTGGGAGATAGATCAGGTAGTCAGTTCAGACATGTTACAGCTCCCCCGAGCTTTATGAATCCAGCTTGTCCTCATCTTCGAGGACGATTTCTGTTCTATGGACCTAACATAAAAGTCAAATAAAGTTCTTCTGAGATCGTACAGGCTGTGTGGGTGTGAAAACTGCCTTTCTTCTTGCTCTGCATTTGTTCTGGTTTTCCTGTGCAGTTGGGACTGATGTGGGAAGGTTCAGGCAGGATCTAACTTAAGTCTGAGCATTGTGCAGGTCTGATTTGCTTGTTGCCACGAACTGCCAGAATAGACATCTTTGTGATAATGCAGCTGCAGGTGGTGGAGAGTTTAGGAAGCATTCCTGCTCCTATGATCATTTTTGCCACTGGGGTTTGCAATGGACAGGTTGTCTTGAGTGTAAGACAGTTGCGTGAGACACAAGAAGCAGCGGTTCAATTCCCAGCTCTGCTGAAGACTGACTGTGTTTCTGAGGGTACAGACACATGAAGAGCTTAGCTCAGGGTACGAGGTGTATGTTATCTACTGTGTGGTAACTGCCTGTGTGTGCACTCTTCCTCTACAGTAAGTGTAAGCCAAATTGGGTTTCTCTCATTTCTTTCAGGAGGGCTAAGCCAGTGGTTCCCAACCTTTTTAGACCACGGACCAGCATTCTGCAGTCCACAAGTGACCAGCATACTGTGGACCGGCAGCCAACTCGGTATTTTTTTATACTCACTATTAAAAAGGGTTGCCTGCCAGTCCGCAGTATGCTGGTCACTTCTGGACTTCCAGTCCAGCAGCCAACCCTCCTGTGGACTGGCAGCCAACCCTTCACAGCATGGTACTGGGCCACAGCCCAGGGGTTGGGAACCTCTGGGTTAAGATACTGAAGTTTAATTATGTTTTGCCATGGGGTAAGAGCATGCACATGAGCAACTACTGCAGAGCAGGTTTTACCCATCAGCTCTCTCTGAGCTTTAGCCCCCCCTTCTACACTATGGTGATAATAATCCTTCCTCTCCCATCCTTTGTCTATTTAGTTTTCTCACATTCAGAGACCAGGCTCTCTCTCTCTCTTTCATATAGCATCAGATATCAACTTCCAAATCTATGAGCCACTGTCTGGTATTATCAGTCAATGTATGGTTTCCATGTACCTCATCTGGGTTGTAAAGGTTGCAGATTTCAATCAAGTGCTGTGCTGTTCAGACTGCATTCGCACAGGGAGCTGTCCAAGATGTTCATCTTGTGAAGTGTTGTTTTGCAGCATCCGTATCCAGATCTTAGTCTGCTCAGCATGACCCACACTTCTCTGCCAAGGGCGTGTCCAGTGGAGGACTAATTTGGTGTTGGTATAAAACACTGTAGGGATAGGCCTGACCTTTCCCAGGGGTTGGTTCATTCTGTTGCTGCCCATAGATTTGGTGTATCTGTAAAATGCCTAGCACAACATTGGTAATAGTCATTAGAAAAATTGATCAGAGTAACTCTTAGGCTTTTGGGGCTATACTTACAGCTTTTATACCAGACCTGTACCTTCAGCACTGTAAAGACTGTTATAGTCATGCTGTAGTGGGCATGGACAATTGATTATACCTGGTCATAGTTTACGTGGCGCAATACTATTAAATTTAATACAGTTCTCTGCTGGTTCTGTTGGGCACAACCTTGGGCTATGTAATTGACATCTTGTTGCAAAGCATTCTGGGGGCATTGCTGAGGGTATATTGCAAAGAGATTCAGTTGCAAGCGGGAGAAGATGAGTTTTTGCTGAGATTTATTTCCTAGCCAATAATTGCCCCGGAAAGCTGTGTAAACCTTCTCTGTTTGTGGAACAAATACTGCAAGAGTTACTGCTGTGACCTTTTTTTTTTCCACTGGACAATTGTCTGTGCCCTTGCTATGCAGCTGGCAGATTTATTTCTTGCTGAAACCCACCCCCTTCTTGCCTTCAAGCAAGTTAGAATAAAGGAAACTTGTTGACTAAAAAATAAACCAACTGTCAAGTGCCTTGCATGGAAAGTTTGGATTGCAGTCTAGAGGAACAGACTTTGATTGCTGTCTTCTCTGCCTACCAGCATCATACTTGCTCTGAGCAACTCCTTGTATTCTACATACTGTGGTTAGACATGAAAGGTGATTGTCCCAGCTTAAAGTTGGCAGTAGGTGCCCTTCAGTAGATTGAAGAGGTTGAGCTCATTACCAGTCCACCTCACACCTGATGCCGTCATGCCACTGTGAGTTGTGAATTTCACAAATCTCAAGCTCTGGGTTGTTTTTCAAACAGAAGTAGCATCAATTTAATTAGAATTAGTGCACTATGTGAACACTCTTAATTTGCTTTCACCATGGTTTGCACCAATTTAGCTAAAGTAGGCAAAGAACCTTCTTAGGGCCTTGTTACACCTTATGCTGTGAGCCACACAAAAAGTGATCAGTATTAGTGCTAGCTTGGAGTTTGGAGCAGTCATAACCTTAGTCTAGAAATAGGCTGACTGTAAGGAAATGTAGGACACCCAGGACACTGTCCTCATCTCCCCCCAGGTCAGCCGTGCTGCTGCAAGCAGAGGCAGAGGCAGGGGCAGGGCAGTGTGATACACCAGGCAGGCGAGTAGCGGTGCTGCTCCATGCTGCTCTGCCTCCCCACCAGACTGTGTTTCTGGGATGCTGATTTTAATTCTCACCAGTGGCCAGGGCTGGCGTCTGAAATCTGGCACTGTCCCTGCTAAACTAGGACATATGATCACCCTACCTAGAAACCTTCTCTGACGGTTCTCCACCCGCACAGCTGTGAGTTGCCACTAGAGGGCTGGTGAGCCAGGATAGGCTTCTATCCTTGCTCCGAGGGCGGGGGTGTAAGAGATCCCGGGATACTGGAGGACTTCAACTTGGGCAGCACATCTGTGGAGAATGGCCAAACCTTAATGGAATAGGAACTGAGTAGTGTGGCTCAGAGATAATCCTGCCTTGGAGTGGTGTAACTGAGCCATATAATGAGTGCTTAAAACCACTTTAAGATCTTAATGTGTGGACAATCTAGGGGTTAAGAACTCCAGGAGCTGCCAAACATTACTGTGTAACAAGGTCTTTAGACTACATCAATCTGAACTGGTTGTGAAGAGAGTCCACACTGGGTCCAAACACACCTTTTGTTTAACCAGTGTGCCTCTGAGAGTAGACCAGAGGCCTAAATAAGGCTGTACTTACTCACTGCTTGCATGAGGAATCTCTGGTGGTGAAGTCCTGGCCCTGTTGCAGTCAATGGGAGTTTGCTATTGCCTTGACCATGGCTTGAGTTTCTGCCACAGTGCTGCAGGAACCCAATAACTATGATTGCAGACTCTCTTCCCTCTGAGTCAGAACAGGCTTGTAAACCAACATGGTGCTTTGAGCAGGAGGCTGCCTTGAGATGCCTTTCATAACCTCAGCTCTGACCACTTAGAGTAGTCAAAAGCCCAGTGGGACTTCTTCCAAGAGCAGGTGTCATAAGAAGAATCTGCTGGGGAGTCTGCCTGCCTGGCTGTCTTGGTTTAAAAAAGACAGAACTATTTGTATTCTCTGAAAACTACTGCTGCTGTCTGCTATTCAAAGGCCATTGCCTTTTCTCTAGCCCCCAGCTATAGCTTTGTTTCACCAATCCTTGTCCAGGTATAAATGGCTTTGTTGGGAGGTTTTCCTAGCACTTTGGGTGTTTAGATGAAAGGCTCTATGTAAATGTCTGACACTGTTAGGAAGCACACACTGTGGGTGGGATTCCCTTCTCACTTATGCCAGTTCTCACTTATGTTATTCCCTCCCCTGTCTTCAGGGAAGTTATGAATGAAGTTTCAGGCCCTTTGCATTGGTAAACGAGTGCTTCCTGCAGGTGGTGATAAAGCTGAGGGTGTGTGGTTTTCTATTTATGTGTGGGGCTGCTCTGCAGCCTCGGGTTGCCGGTTGGGAATCTCCCTGCAGGGCTTTACAATATCACTTGTTCCTTGCCTTGGCTTCTTTTTTTTTTGCCTTTGGTTTGGTTACATTTGGGGAAAGAAAGATGTAGTTATGCAATAATAAGCGAAAATGTATCACAGAACTAGAGATCAGAGCCAAAGCTTCCTGGCACGCATGCATGGTTTGTACACCCCAGTTCTCTTTGTATCTTGCTGGCAGAGAGAGAGCATCGTCCATCTGAAGGGAACCTGAATCTCTTGACTTTGAAATGGATGTGGTTTAGTGGTGGGGACATTACACTGGGAGTCCGGATACCCGCTTCTGTTCTAGACTCCATAACAAACCTGTTGTGTGACCTTGCACAGGGGCTGAAAAAGTATAACATTGGCCATGATACTGGAACAGTTTACACTGTCTGGGATTCTCAAATGCCTTGAAGTGTAGGCAGGTGGTTGTTTTTAAGGTCTCATCTGAAAGATGCTTCCAACCCTTATGCAATAAATAGCAGGGAACTAAATTTATGCACATCAGAAGTACAGAAGGTTGACTTAAACCGACCAGGCTTTGAACCACTGCTGTTGGCAAGTGTAGACAGACCAAGTCCACATGCTTAGTATACTGAGCTTTTTTCTACTTGTCTAACCATCTATTTACCCATGTTTAAACCACCTTGGTGCTTTCTTAAGGTGATGGCAGCAATCACTAGAATTAAGGTTGAATGATATTTTCCATTCTTAGACCTTGTTTTCAGATGCCCATAACTTCTAGAAGCATTCCATTTCTAGTGTGATATAGTTCAGCATCTTTCTCCCATGTATTTTTAATATGAGTAAAAACAGGTTTGTGGTTTTTGAGTGGAGAGTGAAAAAATGCTCTTCCTGTACCATATTTCAAGCAATTCTAGAACTGGAACAAGAGAAGGGTAGAAAGCTGAACTGACTGAACTCCTGCATGGAAATACCCATCACTGAAAGGTGGCCTTAGTTGATCCAATCGAAACTCATTTAAAGTTATCAGAAGTGGAAAATTGGATCCCACACCACACCTTTCCAGTGACGTCATCACCTGCACAGTAGGTTCACCCCTGGCTTTGACACAAGTCCATTTAAAGGTCAGAGCCTTCTTGTACTGCCCCCCCACCAGAGCCCAGGAGCCTGTAATAGGTATTTGGTTCCCCACTAGGGAACTCCTTGCTCGGCACAAACCAGTGGAGGAGAACACAAGGGAGATGTGTGGGAATGGGTGTCAGCTATGTTGATTGCTGTGCTCTTTAGCAGTCCTGATATAAAGTCAGATAGTTTTAAATTCCTGGTCACCTGAGGACATCTAGCTAAGAGGAGCTATGCTGACCCATCCAAGAAGCCATGGATGCTGGTGAGGAGGGTGGGTTACAGAATTTAGTGCATTTAGTGGGTGCTTCTTACCCTGATTCAGCTTTTCCCAGGAGTGGCACTTCCATCTCAGTTGGGACCATGTTAACGTATCAGTTAAGTGGCATAATATCATTGGAAACTGTTTTCAGTCCAATTAAGATCTTGCAATATGTTGGTTGTGACAATAAAAGTGAATTAAATCTCATTTCTGCTTTATTAGGATGTTTATTAGAAGATTAAAATGCTCATTTAGAGGAGCTAGTTATGATTATTTATATAATGGTAGCACTTAGCAGCCCCAACAGATCAGAGCCCCATTGTGCTGCATACTGTACAGGCACACAGGAAAAACAGCTCCGTCCTCTAGAGAACTTGCAGCCTGTGCAGAGAGCAGGGAACTTGTCCACGGTCACACAGCAATCCAGGCATAGCTCTCCTGAGTCCTTGATCAGTGCCCTTCCCATTGCCCCACACTGCCTCTTGAGAGATATTTTAATGCCATGAAGTCTGTGGATTTATGCAGATTTATCGCTACTGAGGAGTTTTGTTCATTTAAAAAATCCTGAAAGCTTTGATTCTTGAATCTGATGCTACAGTATGGGTGAATTTTGCCTTGAGCTTCATGAGTTCTGTAGTCCATGAGGTCTCTAGTTCCATGGGCTCTGTCTCTAATTCCTTCTATGGCTTCAGAAGGAGGCAGTATTCCTTTCCCCACTTTTATAGTGGGGTGGGCTGAGTGGGTGCAAGGGAAATGTTTTGTTTTACTTGCCTGTAAAACTTTTTCAACTCAGTGGGATGGGAGAACTAAAATAGATTCCCTTCAGGGCCAAGGCTGCTATTCATTACTTTTTTAACCCAGTTAGCACTGGCAGAGAGGGCAGAGTGTTAGTTATTCTTTTGTCAGGTCAAGGGCCCTGGGCAGGAAGATTCAGTAGGAATAGCCTGCAGCTGGTCTCTGTGCACTAGCTCATTTCCAAAGGGAGCTGGTTTTACCATTCGCAAAGTCTCTTCCCTCCACCCTTAGCTTGCCTCTCCATGAAAGCCCATATTCCTTTCCACTGCAGGAGGCTTTGAAGAGCTGTCACAAGTGAGCACACAGGAAGCACCCCTGTGACTCCAACTAGCTCTAGAAAGCGTTGTCTGATGCTGCGCTAGTTCCTCCCTCCTGCAAATGGCAATAGTTTGATGTCAATGTTAAGAAAACATTTAAATGATTAAAAACCCACTCTTGGCTTGGAGAAGGAGCTTCTAACAAGAGGACTGGGGGAGGCAGACACAGAAGGGGTGGAGAAGTCTAACAACATATCACAGTGCTTGACATCCTGACAACATGATGGGTTTCAAACCAGGCAGCTCCCTGAGTTTATTAAGTGTGTGAGGAGAAGCTGAGGCAGAC
>NW_017728993.1:61575312-61578800 GCF_001723915.1 Gavialis gangeticus
TTAAGTGTGTGAGGAGAAGCTGAGGCAGACATACTGTTTCCTTAAGAGAGAGGAAGCCCATGTAGGGGGATATATCACCTCCAAACAGGAGGTTTAGTATATGTGCATGCGTGCGTGTGTGTATATCCATACTGAGAGGCTGCGTTAGCAGGTTTGCAGAGAGAAGATGCTAATGAAGCGTGAACAGGCTGTTTTCAGAAGAGGCTCCTGGGCAGCCTGCCACCAGCTCACTTTCCTGCTGGCGCATATATTTATTTATATGTTTAATTAATGGACATTTCGTCTGCTGTTAGATTGGGAGGAGTCTGCTACACGCAGCCTGTGTTAGGCAGAACCTGGAAGTCTGTACTCTCTGGGCTAGGTCTGACCTTTGATGGGACCCAAGGGCTGATCCAGCCTGTCAGATCTGAGAACCGGGGACAAACCGCTTCTGCTGCTTCAAGGATATAGATGCTTTTCAGCAGTGGGGCTCCTTTCTCTGCCCAGGAATCCAGAGAGGTTTTAGCTTTGATTGTTCCTCCAGAGAAAAGGAGCCTAGCTTAAGCCATTGACTTTGGGGTCCACTTGAGTCTTCACCAGTTTGACTCTGAGAATAGGTGGGTCCATATCATCTATTCCATCCTCACTCTGCCCTTTCTCCTGCAGCTTTGCCTCTGCCACTCACTGCTCTACACAGGGCTATTTCATTTCTTTGTTTCTTTTCAGAGGAGAGGAGTGTTCTCCCTTCACTTCTCCTGTGACTGTGGGGAGCAGGACCTCTTGCCTGTGTTATCTCAAGTGGATTTCCAATGTGACCTTTGTCACGTGTGAAATGAACTTGGGTGGCCCATATTCTGAGGCTGGTGCTGCCATAGCTGGAGAGTCATAGCTGTAGTGACAGAGCACCCTAGTAGATGCATGGTATATGGCAGCAAAAGAGGTTTTCCTGCTGATAACATCACTTCCTGGCATGATATTCGCTAGACTGGCAGAAGTGCTCTTCTGTTAATACACCTGTATCCAGATGCAGGGGCGAGGGGGGATGTGGGAGACACAGCTATGCTAGCAAGGGGGTATGATGTATGCTGGCAAAATTGTATAGTGTTGACCAGACATGAGTTTCATCTCTAAGGAACTTTAACTCCAAATCCCTACGGACGCAGGATAAATTGCTATACCTAACAATTGCCATTAACAGAGATTATTAGAACAACGTAAGGTAAAAGATGAGAGCTCTTGAATGCTTGTATATAGCCGGGATAGCTGCTACAATGGGTATGGTAAAGATGGTGCAGGTCAGATTTTATGTCCATTGACAGAAATGTATGGAGACCCAAGATTGAAGTAGCAGGATCAGTTTCAGATTGTGTGGGCAGAGTTATGGGAGATGACTCCTAGATGGGAATAGCGGGGGTGAACCAAAGGCCAGGATGAAGATACAGTGACAGAGCTATAAGATGGCACCATACTTGAATAGCAGGGTCATTACAGACCAAGATTGTTGTTCATTTGCAGAGGGGCAAAGACTGAAAGGGCAGTAGGCATAAGAGAAGAGGATTCAAGTGCTTTGGTGGAGTTTTATGAAGGCCCAGTAGTGGAATAGCAGGCTTCTCTGATCAGGACTGATGTGCTTAAACAGCTGGGGAACCTACCAACCATAGAGAATATTGGGTAACACAACAACAGATGGAATTCAGCATGGACAAGGACAGTCATGGATATTGGGAAGAACAATTTAAAATGTTTGCACAGGTTGATGGATTCTGAATTACAAGAGCTATCAGGAATGGAATCTAGGAGTAAGCAGCATGCAGTTTGCTGAAGGTATCTGTTGAGTCTTCAGTACCAGCTAAAAAGTTAACTGAAACATAAAACTATTAAAAAAGTGCTACGGAATCATGCTGGGAAATTTTTTTAATGTTATATTCATCAGTGGCACCACATCAAACCAAGTATTGCTTCTGCTTTGGGCAACCTGTTCTCAAAAGGACTAAAGAGACACAGAAAAGATATGGGAAGGCCCATAAAAAATGTTAAGGGGCAAGAAGTGCATGTGTGAGTGCGCCATGCATGTACAAGAGAGAGTGAGAGTAAGAGGTTTCTGCAGAAGGGTTGAAAAGTGCTTGCTGATTATGGATGCTGCACTTCTTGATTACCCAACTTGAGACTCGCCAGAATGTGTGGAGCATCTTCCCTCTTGTGTCTCTAGCTGAGCAGCCAAAATCTTTAGGGACTTTCTAAAATCTTGGCCTAGAAATAATTTAGAAAGGAAATGAGAAGGTGATGAGCTGACAGAGGTCTATACAATGGCACATGGTAAAGGAAAAGCCAGCCAAATTCTCTTTAATACAAAAATAGGGGAAAATTGATTGAGCTAAAGGTCAAAATATTTAGAAAGAATAAAAGGAACCGCTTCTTGACACAACGTATAATTAACCAGTGGAACTAACAGCTGCTGCAGGATATTGTAATTTTGTTAGAATTATAAATGGGATTTGATGCATATAAACATTATCTGCAGTTTTATAAGTTTATAAGTTGGGGTAACATTTATCAGGGTTTATGATACCCAATGGACTGGATTAGGAAGAAATTACATTGCCTTCCCATGACAATATGACAGCACAATTGGCCAGTTGGTTTCTGGTGATTCATCATCATTATCATATGAATTTGGAGTCGGGCAGCATCTGGGCTGTTGGACTAGACTAGATGGCCCATTAATCTGTTCTGATGGGGCAGGTCTTACAGAAAAAAGCCCAACAGTGAAGTATCAGAGGTGCTATAGGCCTGAAATTCATTAGCAAAAGTGAGGTGACTCCAGTGTGGAGCATCAAGGTGCAGAGGTCAGGAATGATATATTCTGGCAGAACTATAAAGTGGTCCAAAGACTGGATTAACAAGTTGAGCCTCGTGTTTGCAGGTCAGAAACAAGGTATGTTAGCAGCAGTGTGGGGGAAGGCAGGAGCTGGAAACATCATAAAAAACTTGTTATTGTATTTTATTTTGCCCAGGCTGGTGCATTGGACTGTGTATACCTTACAGTCTAAGTAGACAAGGCTGACACAGAGTGGGAGGAAGGACATTTTATTATTTCCAATTTTACTGATGCAAAGGAATTTGCATGAAATCTCCAGCAGAGCTGAGAACTGATCCTAGGGCTCCTGAATCCCTGTCACTATTTTAACCTCTCACTAACAGAAGCCCAAGCTTGAATACTGACCCATCCTGATATTCTTTGGTGAGTGATTTTTCTGGAAAATTAAAAACCTTCCAAAGACAACATGCAGGACACTTTAGGGCTAGGCATGCACAGTTGAAAAGGGGGTTACTCCTCAGCTGCACCCGTGAGACAAGTTTGGATAGCCATGTTTTCATGGTGCCCTAGGGAGAGTGAACTCCTGGGAGGTTTATCACCTGCTGAGCAAACTCCCAGCAGAGCCCAGTTCTGCTTGGTACAGTCTGTATATGCAGTAAGGGATCAAAAAGCAGGGAGCTTGTTCAATACA